>NC_064929.1:31243214-31864821 GCF_023897955.1 Schistocerca gregaria
TCAACACTCTGAGAGTCCACAGATTACAGAATACCACCAGATGTGCATTGGAAACTACTACTGGTCTTCCAGGGAACGATCAAAGCGTAGACTGTTTGAGACATTTCTCCAATGGAGGAAGGTGCGCATGGTGACTGTTGTATTCAATCCCGATGCTATCTCTGTGTTTCATCAACAATCTGATAGTCCACAGATTACAGAATGCCACCAGATGTACATCAGAAACAACTACTGGTATTCCAGGCAACGATCAAAGCGTAGACTGTTTGAAACATTACTCACGTGGAGGAAAGTGCGCATGGTGACTGTTGTATTCAATCCCGATGCAATTTCTGTGTTTCATCAACATTTTCAAGGTCCACAGATTACAGAATGCCACCAGATGTGCATCAGAAACCACTACTGGTCTTCCAGGGAACGATCAAAGCGTAGACTGTTTGAGACATTACTCCCATGGAGGAAAATGCGGATGGTGACTGTTGTATTCAATCCCGATGCAATTTCTGTGTTTCATCTACACTCTGATGGTCCACAAATTACAGAATGCCACCAGATGTACATCGGGAACTACTACTGGTCTTCCAGGGAACGATCAAAGCGTAGACTGTTTCAGACATTACTACCATGGAGGAAAGTGCGGATGGTGACTGTTGTATTCAATCCCGATACAATTTCTGTGTTTCATCAACGCTTTGTAGGTCCACAGATTACAGAATGCCTCCAGATTTTCATCGGAAACTACTACTTGTCTTCCAGAGAACGATAAAAGCGTAGACTGTTTGAGACATTACTCCCAAAGAGGACAGTGATGATGGTGACTGTTGTATTCAATCCCGATGCAATTTCGGTGTTTCATCAACACTCTGATAGTCCACAAATTACACAATGCCACCAGATGTACATCGGGAACTACTGCTGGTCTTCCAGGGAACGATCAAAGCATAGACTGTTTGAGACATATCTCCAATGGAGGAAAGTGTGCGTGGTGACTGTTGTATTCAATCCCGATGCAATTTCTGTGTTTCATCAACACTCTGATGGTCCACAAATTACAGAATTCCACCAGATGTACATCGGGAACTACTACTGGTCTTCCAGGGAACGATCAAAGCGTAGACTGTTTCAGATATTACTACCATGGAGGAAAGTGCGGATGGTGACAGTTGTATTCAATCCCGATACAATTTCTGTGTTTCATCAACGCTTTGAAGGTCCACAGATTACAGAATGCCTGCAGATGTACATCGGGAACTACTGCTGGTCTTCCAGGGAACGATCAAAGCATAGACTGTTTGAGACATTACTCCCATGGAGGAAAGTGCGCATGGTGACTGTTGTATTCAATCCCGATGCAATTTCTTGGTTTCAACAACACTCTGATAGCCCACAGATTACAGAATGCCACCAGATGTGCATCGGAAACTACTACTGGTCTTCCAGGGAACGATCAAAGCCTGGACTGTTTCGGAATTACACCCATTTAGGATTGTGCCAATGGTGACTGTTGTATTCCATCCCGATGCAATTTCTGTGTTTCATCAACGCTCTGATTGTCCACAGATTACAGAATGCCTCTAGATGTGCATCGGAAACTACTACTGGTCTTCCAGGGAACGATCAAATTGTAGACTGCTTCAGACATTACTCCCAAAGAGGACAGAGATGATGGTGACTGTTGTATTCAATCCCGATGCAATTTCTGTGTTTCATCAACACTCTGATAGTCCACAAATTACACAATGCCACCAGATGTACATCGGGAACTACTGCTGGTCTTCCAGGGAACGATCAAAGCATAGACTGTTTGAGACATTACTCCCATGGAGGAAAGTGCGGATTGTGACTGTTGTATCCACTCCCGAGGCAATTTCTGTGTTTCATCAACGCTTTGAAGGTCCACAGATTACAGAATGCCTGCAGATGTACATCGGGAACTACTGCTGGTCTTCCAGGAAACGATCAAAGCATAGACTGTTTGAGACATTACTCCCATGGAGGAAAGTGCGCATGGTGACTGTTGTATTCAATCCCGATGCAATTTCTGTGTTTCAACAACACTCTGATAGCCCACAGATTACAGAATGCCACCAGATGTGCATCGGAAACTACTACTGGTCTTCCAGGGAACGATCAAAGCCTGGACTGTTTCGGAATTACACCCATTTAGGATTGTGCCAATGGTGACTGTTGTATTCCATCCCGATGCAATTTCTGTGTTTCATCAACGCTCTGATTGTCCACAGATTACAGAATGCCTCCAGATGTGCATCGGAAACTACTACTGGTCTTCCAGGGAACGATCAAATTGTAGACTGCTTCAGACATTACTCCCAAGTAGAAAAGTGCGGATTGTGACTGTTGTATCCACTCCCGAGGCAATTTCTGTGTTTCATCAACACTTTGAAGGTCCACAGATTACAGAATGCCTCCAGATGTGTATCGGAAACTACTACTGGTCTTTTAGGGAACGATCAAAGCGTAGACTGTTTGAGACATTACTCCTGTTGGCGAAAGTTCGCATGGTGACTGTTGTATTCAATCCCGTTGCAATATCTGTGTTTCATCAACACTCAGTTAGTTCACAGATTACAGAATGCCTCCAGATGTGAATCGGAAACTACTACTGGTCTTCCAGGGAACGATCATAGCGTGGACTGTTTCAGACATCACTCCCATGGAGGAAAGTGCGGATGGTGACTGTTGTATTCAATCCCGATGCAATTTCTGTGTTTCATCAAGACTCTGATAGTCCACAGAGTACAGAATGCCACCGTATGTGCATCGGAAACTACTACTGGTCTTCCAGGGAACGATCAAAGCCTAGACTGTTGCAGACATTACTCAAATGGAGGAAAGTGCGGATGGTGACTGTTGTATTTACTCCCGATGCAATTTTTGTGTTTCATCAACATTTTAAAGGTCCACATATTACAGAATGCCTCCAGATGTGCATCGGAAGCTACTACTGGTCTTCCAGGGAACGATCAAAGCGTAGACTGTTTGAGACATTACTCCCATAGAGGAAAGTGCGCATGGTGACTGTTGTATTCAATCCCGATGTTATTTCTGTGTTTCATCAACACTCTAATAGTCCACAGATTACAGAATGCCACCAGATGTGCATCGGAAACTACTACTGGTATTCCAGCGAGCGATCAAATCGTAGAGTGTGTGAGACATTACTCCCATGGAGGAAAGTGCGGATGGTGACTGTTGTATTCAACCCCGATGCAATTTCTGTGTTTCATCAACGCTCTGATACCCCACAGATTACAGAATGCCACCAGATGTGCATCGGAAACTACTACTGGTCTTCCAGGGAACGATCAAAGCGTGGACTGTTTCAGACATTACTTCCATGGAGGAAAGTGCGGATGGTGACTGTTGTACTCAATCCCGATACAATTTCTGTGTTTCATCAACGCTTTGAAGGTCCACAGATTACAGAATGCCTCCTGATTTTCATCGGAAACTACTACTTGTCTTCCAGAGAACGATCAAAGCGTAGACTGTTTGAGTAATTACAACCAAAGAGGACAGAGATGATGGTGACTGTTGTATTCAATCCCGTTGCAATTTCTGTGTTTCATCAACACTCTGATAGTCCACAAACTACACAATGCCACCAGATGTACATCGGGAACTACTGCTGGTCTTCCAGGGAACGATCAAAGCATAGACTGTTTGAGACATTACTCCCATGGAGGAAAGTGCGCATGGTGACTGTTGTATTCAATCCCGATGCAATTTCTGTGTTTCAACAACACTCTGATATCCCACAGATTACAGAATGCCACCAGATGTGCATCGGAAACTACTGCTGGTCTTCCAGGGAACGATCAAAGCCTGGACAATTTCGGAATTACACCCATTTAGGATTGTGCCAATGGTGACTGTTGTATTCCATCCCGATGCAATTTCTGTGTTTCATCAACGCTCTGATTGTCCACAGATTACAGAATGCTTCCAGATGTGCATCGGAAACTACTTCTGGTCTTCCAGGGAACGATCAAATTGTAGACTGCTTCAGACATTACTCCCAAGTAGAAAAGTGCGGATTGTGACTGTTTATTCACTCCCGAGGCAATTTCTGTGTTTCATCAACACTTTGAAGGTCCACAGATTACAGAATGCCTCCAGATGTGTATCGGAAACTACTACTGATCTTTTAGGGAACGATCAAAGCGTAGACTGTTTGAGACATTACTCCTGCATACGAAAGTTCGCATGGTGACTGTTGTATTCAATCCCGATGCAATTTCTGTGTTTCATCAACACTCAGTTAGTTCACAGATTAGAGAATGCCTCCAGATGTGAATCGGAAACTACTACTGGTCTTCCAGGGATCGATCATAGCGTGGACTGTTTCAGACATTACTCCCATGGAGGAAAGTGTGGATGGTGACTGTTGTATTCAAACCCGATGCAATTTCTGTGTTTCATCAACACTCTGATACCCCACAGATTACAGAATGCCACCAGATGTGCATCGGAAACTACTACTGGTCTTCAGGGAACGATCAAAGCGTGGACTGTTTCAGACATTACTCCCATGGAGGAAAGTGCGGATGGTGACTGTTGTATTCAATCCCGATACAATTTCTGTGTTTCATCAACACTCTGATAGTCCACAGATTACAGAATACCACCAGATGTGCATCGGAGACTACTACTTGTCTTCCAGAGAACGATCAAAGCGTAGACTGTTTCAGACATTACTACCATGGAGGAAAGTGCGGATGGTGACTGTTGTATTCAATCCCGATACAATTTCTGTGTTTCATCAACGCTTTGAAGTTCCACAGAGTACAGAATGCCTCCTGATTTTCATCGGAAACTACTACTTGTCTTCCAGAGAACGATCAAAGCGTAGACTGTTTGAGACATTACTCCCAAAGAGGACAGAGATGATGATGACTGTTGTATTCAATCCCGAAGCAATTTCTGTGTTTCATCAACACTCTGATAGTCCACAAATTACACAATGCCACCAGATGTACATCGGAAACTACTGCTGGTCTTCCAGGGAACGATCAAAGCATAGACTGTTTGAGACATTACTCCCATGGAGGAAAGTGCGCATGGTTACTGTTGTATTCCATCCCGATGCAATTTCTGTGTTTCATCAACGCTCTTATTGTCCACAGATTACAGAATGCCTCCAGATGTACATCGGAAACTACTACTGGTCTTCCAGGGAACGATCAAATTGTAGACTGCTTCAGACATTACTCCCAAGTAGAAAAGTGCGGATTGTGACTGTTGTATTCACTCCCGAGGCAATTTCTGTGTTTCATCAACACTTTGAAGGTCCACAGATTACAGAATGCCTCCAGATGTGTATCGGAAACTACTACTGGTCTTTTAGGGAACGATCAAAGCGTAGACGGTTTGAGACATTACTCCTGTATACGAAAGTTCGCATGGTGACTGTTGTTTTCAATCCCGATGCAATTTCTGTGTTTCATCAACACTCAGTTAGTTCACAGATTACAGAATGCCTCCAGATGTGAATCGGAAACTACTACTGGTCTTCCAGGGAACGATCATAGCGTGGACTGTTTCAGACATTACTCCCATGGAGGAAAGTGCGGATGGTGACTGTTGTATTCAATCCCGATGCAATTTCTGTGTTTCATCAACACTCTGATAGTCCACAGAGTACAGAATGCCACCGTATGTGCATCGGAAACTACTACTGGTCTTCCAGGGAACGATCATAGCCTAGACTGTTGCAGACATTACTCAAATGGAGGAAAGTGCGGATGGTGACTGTTGTATTTACTCCCGATGCAATTTTCGTGTTTCATCAACATTTTAAAGGTCCACAGATTACAGAATGCCTCCAGATGTGCATCGGAAGCAACTACTGGTCTTCCAGGGAACGATCAAAGCGTAGACTGTTTGAGACATTACTCCCATGGAGGAAAGTGCGCATGGTGACTGTTGTATTCAATCCCGATGCCATTTCGGTGTTTCATCAACACTCTGATAGTCCACAGAGTACAGAATGCCTCCAGATGTGCATCGGAAGCTACTACTGGTCTTCCAGGGAACGATCAAATCGTAGAGTGTGTGAGACATTACTACCATGGAGGAAAGTGCGGATGGTGACTGTTGTATTCAACCCCGATGCAATTTGTGTGTTTCATCAACACTCTGATACCCCACAGATTAGAGAATGCCACCAGATGTGCATCGGAAACTACTAATGGTCTTCCAGGGAACGATCAAAGCGTGGACTGTTTCACACATTACTCCCATGGAGGAAAGTGCGGATGGTGACTGTTGTATTCAATCCCGATGCAATTTCTGTGTTTCATCAACACTCTGATAGTCCACAGAGTACAGAATGCCACCAGATGTGCATCGGAAACTACTACTGGTCTTCCAGGGAACGATCAAAGAGTAGACTGTAGCAGACATTACTCCCATGGAGGAAAGTGCGGATGGTGACTGTTGTATTCAATCCCGATGCAATTTCTGTGTTTCATCAACACTCTGATAGTCCACAGAGTACAGAATGCCTCAGGATGTGCATCGGAAACTACTACTGGTCTACCAGGGAACGATCAAATTGTAGACTGTTTCAGACATTACTCCCAAGTAGGAAAGAGCGTATTGTGACTGTTGTATTCACTCCCGAGGCAATTTCTGTGTTTCATCAACACTTTGAAGGTCCACAGATTACAGAATGCCTCCAATGCCTCCAGATGTGTATCGGAAACTACTACTGGTCTTCCAGGGAGCGATCAAATCGTAGACTGTTTGAGACATTACTCCCATGGAGGATAGTGTGGATGGAGATTGTTGTATTCAATCCCGATGCAATTTCTATGTTTCATCAACACTCTGATAGTCCACAGATTACAGATAGCCTCTAGATGTGCATCGGAAACTACTACTGGTCTTCCAGGGAACGATCAAAGCGTAGACTGTTTGAGACATCTCTCCCATGAAGGAAAGTGCGCATGGTGAATGCTGTATTCAATCCCGATGCTATTTCTGTGTTTCATCAACACTCTGATAGTCCACAGATTACAGAATGCCACCAGATGTGCATCGGAAATTACTACTGGTATTCCAGGCAACGATCAAAGCGTAGACTGTTTGAAACATTACTCCCGTGGAGGAAAGTGCGCATGGTGACTGTTGTATTCAATCTCGATGCAATTTCTGTGTTTCATCAACACTCTGATGGTCCACAAATTACAGAATGCCAACAGATGTACATCGGGAACTACTACTGGTCTTCCAGGGAACGATCAAATCGTAGACTGTTTGAAACATTACTCCCGTGGAGGAAAGTGCGCATGGTGACTGTTGTATTCAATCCCGATGCAATTTCTATGTTTTATCAACACTCTAATAGTCCACAGATTAGAGATAGCCTCCAGATGTGCATCGGAAACTACTACTGGTCTTCCAGGGAACGATCAAAGCGTAGACCGTTTGAGACCTTACTCCCGTGGAGGAAAGTGCGCATGGTGACTGTAGTAATCAATCCCGATGCAATTTCTGTGTTTCATCAACACTCTGATAGTCCACAGATTACAGAATGCCTCCAGATAAACATTGGAAACTACCGCTGGTCTTCCAGGGAACGATCAAAGCGTAGACTGTTTGAGACATTACTCCCATGGAGGAAAGTGCGGATGGTGACTGTTGTATTTAATCCCGATGCAATTTCTGTGTTTCATCGACACTCTCATAGTCCACCGATTACAGAATACCACCAGATGTGCATCGGAAACTACTACTGGTCTTCCAGGGAACGATCAAAGCGTAGACTGTTTGAGACATTTCTCTCATGGAGGAAAGTGCGCATGGTGACTGTTGTATTCAATCCCGAAGCAATTTCTGTGTTTCATCAACACTCTGATAGTCCACAAATTACACAATGCCACCAGATGTACATCGGAAACTACTGCTGGTCTTCCAGGGAACGATCAAAGCATAGACTGTTTGAGACATTACTCCCATGGAGGAAAGTGCGCATGGTTACTGTTGTATTCCATCCCGATGCAATTTCTGTGTTTCATCAACGCTCTTATTGTCCACAGATTACAGAATGCCTCCAGATGTACATCGGAAACTACTACTGGTCTTCCAGGGAACGATCAAATTGTAGACTGCTTCAGACATTACTCCCAAGTAGAAAAGTGCGGATTGTGACTGTTGTATTCACTCCCGAGGCAATTTCTGTGTTTCATCAACACTTTGAAGGTCCACAGATTACAGAATGCCTCCAGATGTGTATCGGAAACTACTACTGGTCTTTTAGGGAACGATCAAAGCGTAGACGGTTTGAGACATTACTCCTGTATACGAAAGTTCGCATGGTGACTGTTGTTTTCAATCCCGATGCAATTTCTGTGTTTCATCAACACTCAGTTAGTTCACAGATTACAGAATGCCTCCAGATGTGAATCGGAAACTACTACTGGTCTTCCAGGGAACGATCATAGCGTGGACTGTTTCAGACATTACTCCCATGGAGGAAAGTGCGGATGGTGACTGTTGTATTCAATCCCGATGCAATTTCTGTGTTTCATCAACACTCTGATAGTCCACAGAGTACAGAATGCCTCAGGATGTGCATCGGAAACTACTACTGGTCTACCAGGGAACGATCAAATTGTAGACTGTTTCAGACATTACTCCCAAGTAGGAAAGAGCGTATTGTGACTGTTGTATTCACTCCCGAGGCAATTTCTGTGTTTCATCAACACTTTGAAGGTCCACAGATTACAGAATGCCTCCAATGCCTCCAGATGTGTATCGGAAACTACTACTGGTCTTCCAGGGAGCGATCAAATCGTAGACTGTTTGAGACATTACTCCCATGGAGGATAGTGTGGATGGAGATTGTTGTATTCAATCCCGATGCAATTTCTATGTTTCATCAACACTCTGATAGTCCACAGATTACAGATAGCCTCCAGATGTGCATCGGAAACTACTACTGGTTTTCCAGGGAACGATCAAAGCGTAGACTGTTTGAGACATCTCTCCCATGAAGGAAACTGCGCATGGTGAATGCTGTATTCAATCCCGATGCTATTTCTGTGTTTCATCAACACTCTGATAGTCCACAGATTACAGAATGCCACCAGATGTGCATCGGAAATTACTACTGGTATTCCAGGCAACGATCAAAGCGTAGACTGTTTGAAACATTACTCCCGTGGAGGAAAGTGCGCATGGTGACTGTTGTATTCAATCTCGATGCAATTTCTGTGTTTCATCAACACTCTGATGGTCCACAAATTACAGAATGCCAACAGATGTACATCGGGAACTACTACTGGTCTTCCAGGGAACGATCAAATCGTAGACTGTTTGAAACATTACTCCCGTGGAGGAAAGTGCGCATGGTGACTGTTGTATTCAATCCCGATGCAATTTCTATGTTTTATCAACACTCTAATAGTCCACAGATTAGAGATAGCCTCCAGATGTGCATCGGAAACTACTACTGGTCTTCCAGGGAACGATCAAAGCGTAGACCGTTTGAGACCTTACTCCCGTGGAGGAAAGTGCGCATGGTGACTGTAGTAATCAATCCCGATGCAATTTCTGTGTTTCATCAACACTCTGATAGTCCACAGATTACAGAATGCCTCCAGATAAACATTGGAAACTACCGCTGGTCTTCCAGGGAACGATCAAAGCGTAGACTGTTTGAGACATTACTCCCATGGAGGAAAGTGCGGATGGTGACTGTTGTATTTAATCCCGATGCAATTTCTGTGTTTCATCGACACTCTCATAGTCCACCGATTACAGAATACCACTAGATGTGCATCGGAAACTACTACTGGTCTTCCAGGGAACGATCAAAGCGTAGACTGTTTGAGACATTTCTCTCATGGAGGAAAGTGCGCATGGTGACTGTTGTATTCAATCCCGATGCTATTTCTGTGTTTCATCAACACTCTGATAGTCCACAGATTACAGAATGCCACCAGATGTGCATCGGAAACTACTACTGGTCTTCCAGGGAACGATCCAAGCGTAGACTGTTTCAGACGTTACTACCATGGGGGAAAATGCGGATGGTGACTGTTGTATTCAATCCCGATGCTATTTCTGTGTTTCATCAACACTCTGATAGTCCACAGATTACAGAATGAATCCAGATGTGCATCGGAAAGTACTACTGGTCTTCCAGGGAACGATCAAATTGTAGACAGTTTCAGACATTACTCCCATGTAGGAAAGTGCGGATTGTGACTGTTGTATTCACTCCCGAGGCAATTTCTGTGTTTCATCAACACTTTGAAGGTCCACAGATTACAGAATGCCTCAGGATGTGTATCGGAAACTACTACTGGTCTTCCAGGGAACGATCAAAGCGTAGACTGTTTGAGACATTACTCCCATGGAGGAAAGTGCGGATGGTGACTGTTGTATTCAATCCCGATGCAATTTCTATGTTTCATCAACACTCTGAGAGTCCACAGATTACAGAATACCACCAGATGTGCATTGGAAACTACTACTGGTCTTCCAGGGAACGATCAAAGCGTAGACTGTTTGAGACATTTCTCCAATGGAGGAAGGTGCGCATGGTGACTGTTGTATTCAATCCCGATGCTATCTCTGTGTTTCATCAACAATCTGATAGTCCACAGATTACAGAATGCCACCAGATGTACATCAGAAACAACTACTGGTATTCCAGGCAACGATCAAAGCGTAGACTGTTTGAAACATTACTCACGTGGAGGAAAGTGCGCATGGTGACTGTTGTATTCAATCCCGATGCAATTTCTGTGTTTCATCAACATTTTCAAGGTCCACAGATTACAGAATGCCACCAGATGTGCATCAGAAACCACTACTGGTCTTCCAGGGAACGATCAAAGCGTAGACTGTTTGAGACATTACTCCCATGGAGGAAAATGCGGATGGTGACTGTTGTATTCAATCCCGATGCAATTTCTGTGTTTCATCTACACTCTGATGGTCCACAAATTACAGAATGCCACCAGATGTACATCGGGAACTACTACTGGTCTTCCAGGGAACGATCAAAGCGTAGACTGTTTCAGACATTACTACCATGGAGGAAAGTGCGGATGGTGACTGTTGTATTCAATCCCGATACAATTTCTGTGTTTCATCAACGCTTTGTAGGTCCACAGATTACAGAATGCCTCCAGATTTTCATCGGAAACTACTACTTGTCTTCCAGAGAACGATAAAAGCGTAGACTGTTTGAGACATTACTCCCAAAGAGGACAGTGATGATGGTGACTGTTGTATTCAATCCCGATGCAATTTCGGTGTTTCATCAACACTCTGATAGTCCACAAATTACACAATGCCACCAGATGTACATCGGGAACTACTGCTGGTCTTCCAGGGAACGATCAAAGCATAGACTGTTTGAGACATATCTCCAATGGAGGAAAGTGTGCTTGGTGACTGTTGTATTCAATCCCGATGCAATTTCTGTGTTTCATCAACACTCTGATGGTCCACAAATTACAGAATTCCACCAGATGTACATCGGGAACTACTACTGGTCTTCCAGGGAACGATCAAAGCGTAGACTGTTTCAGATATTACTACCATGGAGGAAAGTGCGGATGGTGACAGTTGTATTCAATCCCGATACAATTTCTGTGTTTCATCAACGCTTTGAAGGTCCACAGATTACAGAATGCCTGCAGATGTACATCGGGAACTACTGCTGGTCTTCCAGGGAACGATCAAAGCATAGACTGTTTGAGACATTACTCCCATGGAGGAAAGTGCGCATGGTGACTGTTGTATTCAATCCCGATGCAATTTCTTGGTTTCAACAACACTCTGATAGCCCACAGATTACAGAATGCCACCAGATGTGCATCGGAAACTACTACTGGTCTTCCAGGGAACGATCAAAGCCTGGACTGTTTCGGAATTACACCCATTTAGGATTGTGCCAATGGTGACTGTTGTATTCCATCCCGATGCAATTTCTGTGTTTCATCAACGCTCTGATTGTCCACAGATTACAGAATGCCTCTAGATGTGCATCGGAAACTACTACTGGTCTTCCAGGGAACGATCAAATTGTAGACTGCTTCAGACATTACTCCCAAAGAGGACAGAGATGATGGTGACTGTTGTATTCAATCCCGATGCAATTTCTGTGTTTCATCAACACTCTGATAGTCCACAAATTACACAATGCCACCAGATGTACATCGGGAACTACTGCTGGTCTTCCAGGGAACGATCAAAGCATAGACTGTTTGAGACATTACTCCCATGGAGGAAAGTGCGCATGGTGACTGTTGTATTCAATCCCGATGCAATTTCTGTGTTTCAACAACACTCTGATAGCCCACAGATTACAGAATGCCACCAGATGTGCATCGGGAACTACTGCTGGTCTTCCAGGGAACGATCAAAGCATAGACTGTTTGAGACATTACTCCCATGGAGGAAAGTGCGCATGGTGACTGTTGTATTCAATCCCGATGCAATTTCTTGGTTTCAACAACACTCTGATAGCCCACAGATTACAGAATGCCACCAGATGTGCATCGGAAACTACTACTGGTCTTCCAGGGAACGATCAAAGCCTGGACTGTTTCGGAATTACACCCATTTAGGATTGTGCCAATGGTGACTGTTGTATTCCATCCCGATGCAATTTCTGTGTTTCATCAACACTCTGATAGTCCACAGATTACAGAATGAATCCAGATGTGCATCGGAAAGTACTACTGGTCTTCCAGGGAACGATCAAATTGTAGACAGTTTCAGACATTACTCCCATGTAGGAAAGTGCGGATTGTGACTGTTGTATTCACTCCCGAGGCAATTTCTGTGTTTCATCAACACTTTGAAGGTCCACAGAGTACAGAATGCCACCGTATGTGCATCGGAAACTACTACTGGTCTTCCAGGGAACGATCATAGCCTAGACTGTTGCAGACATTACTCAAATGGAGGAAAGTGCGGATGGTGACTGTTGTATTTACTCCCGATGCAATTTTCGTGTTTCATCAACATTTTAAAGGTCCACAGATTACAGAATGCCTCCAGATGTGCATCGGAAGCAACTACTGGTCTTCCAGGGAACGATCAAAGCGTAGACTGTTTGAGACATTACTCCCATGGAGGAAAGTGCGCATGGTGACTGTTGTATTCAATCCCGATGCCATTTCGGTGTTTCATCAACACTCTGATAGTCCACAGAGTACAGAATGCCTCCAGATGTGCATCGGAAGCTACTACTGGTCTTCCAGGGAACGATCAAATCGTAGAGTGTGTGAGACATTACTACCATGGAGGAAAGTGCGGATGGTGACTGTTGTATTCAACCCCGATGCAATTTGTGTGTTTCATCAACACTCTGATACCCCACAGATTAGAGAATGCCACCAGATGTGCATCGGAAACTACTAATGGTCTTCCAGGGAACGATCAAAGCGTGGACTGTTTCACACATTACTCCCATGGAGGAAAGTGCGGATGGTGACTGTTGTATTCAATCCCGATGCAATTTCTGTGTTTCATCAACACTCTGATAGTCCACAGAGTACAGAATGCCACCAGATGTGCATCGGAAACTACTACTGGTCTTCCAGGGAACGATCAAAGAGTAGACTGTAGCAGACATTACTCCCATGGAGGAAAGTGCGGATGGTGACTGTTGTATTCAATCCCGATGCAATTTCTGTGTTTCATCAACACTCTGATAGTCCACAGAGTACAGAATGCCTCAGGATGTGCATCGGAAACTACTACTGGTCTACCAGGGAACGATCAAATTGTAGACTGTTTCAGACATTACTCCCAAGTAGGAAAGAGCGTATTGTGACTGTTGTATTCACTCCCGAGGCAATTTCTGTGTTTCATCAACACTTTGAAGGTCCACAGATTACAGAATGCCTCCAATGCCTCCAGATGTGTATCGGAAACTACTACTGGTCTTCCAGGGAGCGATCAAATCGTAGACTGTTTGAGACATTACTCCCATGGAGGATAGTGTGGATGGAGATTGTTGTATTCAATCCCGATGCAATTTCTATGTTTCTTCAACACTCTGATAGTCCACAGATTACAGATAGCCTCCAGATGTGCATCGGAAACTACTACTGGTCTTCCAGGGAACGATCAAAGCGTAGACCGTTTGAGACCTTACTCCCGTGGAGGAAAGTGCGCATGGTGACTGTAGTAATCAATCCCGATGCAATTTCTGTGTTTCATCAACACTCTGATAGTCCACAGATTACAGAATGCCTCCAGATAAACATTGGAAACTACCGCTGGTCTTCCAGGGAACGATCAAAGCGTAGACTGTTTGAGACATTACTCCCATGGAGGAAAGTGCGGATGGTGACTGTTGTATTTAATCCCGATGCAATTTCTGTGTTTCATCGACACTCTCATAGTCCACCGATTACAGAATACCACCAGATGTGCATCGGAAACTACTACTGGTCTTCCAGGGAACGATCAAAGCGTAGACTGTTTGAGACATTTCTCTCATGGAGGAAAGTGCGCATGGTGACTGTTGTATTCAATCCCGATGCTATTTCTGTGTTTCATCAACACTCTGATAGTCCACAGATTACAGAATGCCACCAGATGTGCATCGGAAACTACTACTGGTCTTCCAGGGAACGATCCAAGCGTAGACTGTTTCAGACGTTACTACCATGGAGGAAAATGCGGATGGTGACTGTTGTATTCAATCCCGATGCTATTTCTGTGTTTCATCAACACTCTGATAGTCCACAGATTACAGAATGAATCCAGATGTGCATCGGAAAGTACTACTGGTCTTCCAGGGAACGATCAAATTGTAGACAGTTTCAGACATTACTCCCATGTAGGAAAGTGCGGATTGTGACTGTTGTATTCACTCCCGAGGCAATTTCTGTGTTTCATCAACACTTTGAAGGTCCACAGATTACAGAATGCCTCAGGATGTGTATCGGAAACTACTACTGGTCTTCCAGGGAACGATCAAAGCGTAGACTGTTTGAGACATTACTCCCATGGAGGAAAGTGCGGATGGTGACTGTTGTATTCAATCCCGATGCAATTTCTATGTTTCATCAACACTCTGAGAGTCCACAGATTACAGAATACCACCAGATGTGCATTGGAAACTACTACTGGTCTTCCAGGGAACGATCAAAGCGTAGACTGTTTGAGACATTTCTCCAATGGAGGAAGGTGCGCATGGTGACTGTTGTATTCAATCCCGATGCTATCTCTGTGTTTCATCAACAATCTGATAGTCCACAGATTACAGAATGCCACCAGATGTACATCAGAAACAACTACTGGTATTCCAGGCAACGATCAAAGCGTAGACTGTTTGAAACATTACTCACGTGGAGGAAAGTGCGCATGGTGACTGTTGTATTCAATCCCGATGCAATTTCTGTGTTTCATCAACATTTTCAAGGTCCACAGATTACAGAATGCCACCAGATGTGCATCAGAAACCACTACTGGTCTTCCAGGGAACGATCAAAGCCTAGACTGTTTGAGACATTACTCCCATGGAGGAAAATGCGGATGGTGACTGTTGTATTCAATCCCGATGCAATTTCTGTGTTTCATCTACACTCTGATGGTCCACAAATTACAGAATGCCACCAGATGTACATCGGGAACTACTACTGGTCTTCCAGGGAACGATCAAAGCGTAGACTGTTTCAGACATTACTACCATGGAGGAAAGTGCGGATGGTGACTGTTGTATTCAATCCCGATACAATTTCTGTGTTTCATCAACGCTTTGTAGGTCCACAGATTACAGAATGCCTCCAGATTTTCATCGGAAACTACTACTTGTCTTCCAGAGAACGATAAAAGCGTAGACTGTTTGAGACATTACTCCCAAAGAGGACAGTGATGATGGTGACTGTTGTATTCAATCCCGATGCAATTTCGGTGTTTCATCAACACTCTGATAGTCCACAAATTACACAATGCCACCAGATGTACATCGGGAACAACTGCTGGTCTTCCAGGGAACGATCAAAGCATAGACTGTTTGAGACATATCTCCAATGGAGGAAAGTGTGCTTGGTGACTGTTGTATTCAATCCCGATGCAATTTCTGTGTTTCATCAACACTCTGATGGTCCACAAATTACAGAATTCCACCAGATGTACATCGGGAACTACTACTGGTCTTCCAGGGAACGATCAAAGCGTAGACTGTTTCAGATATTACTACCATGGAGGAAAGTGCGGATGGTGACAGTTGTATTCAATCCCGATACAATTTCTGTGTTTCATCAACGCTTTGAAGGTCCACAGATTACAGAATGCCTGCAGATGTACATCGGGAACTACTGCTGGTCTTCCAGGGAACGATCAAAGCATAGACTGTTTGAGACATTACTCCCATGGAGGAAAGTGCGCATGGTGACTGTTGTATTCAATCCCGATGCAATTTCTTGGTTTCAACAACACTCTGATAGCCCACAGATTACAGAATGCCACCAGATGTGCATCGGAAACTACTACTGGTCTTCCAGGGAACGATCAAAGCCTGGACTGTTTCGGAATTACACCCATTTAGGATTGTGCCAATGGTGACTGTTGTATTCCATCCCGATGCAATTTCTGTGTTTCATCAACGCTCTGATTGTCCACAGATTACAGAATGCCTCTAGATGTGCATCGGAAACTACTACTGGTCTTCCAGGGAACGATCAAATTGTAGACTGCTTCAGACATTACTCCCAAAGAGGACAGAGATGATGGTGACTGTTGTATTCAATCCCGATGCAATTTCTGTGTTTCATCAACACTCTGATAGTCCACAAATTACACAATGCCACCAGATGTACATCGGGAACTACTGCTGGTCTTCCAGGGAACGATCAAAGCATAGACTGTTTGAGACATTACTCCCATGGAGGAAAGTGCGCATAGTGACTGTTGTATTCAATCCCGATGCAATTTCTGTGTTTCAACAACACTCTGATAGCCCACAGATTACAGAATGCCACCAGATGTGCATCGGGAACTACTGCTGGTCTTCCAGGGAACGATCAAAGCATAGACTGTTTGAGACATTACTCCCATGGAGGAAAGTGCGCATGGTGACTGTTGTATTCAATCCCGATGCAATTTCTTGGTTTCAACAACACTCTGATAGCCCACAGATTACAGAATGCCACCAGATGTGCATCGGAAACTACTACTGGTCTTCCAGGGAACGATCAAAGCCTGGACTGTTTCGGAATTACACCCATTTAGGATTGTGCCAATGGTGACTGTTGTATTCCATCCCGATGCAATTTCTGTGTTTCATCAACGCTCTGATTGTCCACAGATTACAGAATGCCTCTAGATGTGCATCGGAAACTACTACTGGTCTTCCAGGGAACGATCAAATTGTAGACTGCTTCAGACATTACTCCCAAAGAGGACAGAGTTGATGGTGACTGTTGTATTCAATCCCGATGCAATTTCTGTGTTTCATCAACACTCTGATAGTCCACAAATTACACAATGCCACCAGATGTACATCGGGAACTACTGCTGGTCTTCCAGGGAACGATCAAAGCATAGACTGCTTCAGACATTACTCCCAAGTAGAAAAGTGCGGATTGTGACTGTTGTATCCACTCCCGAGGCAATTTCTGTGTTTCATCAACACTTTGAAGGTCCACAGATTACAGAATGCCTCCAGATGTGTATCGGAAACTACTACTGGTCTTTTAGGGAACGATCAAAGCGTAGACTGTTTGAGACATTACTCCTGTTGGCGAAAGTTCGCATGGTGACTGTTGTATTCAATCCCGTTGCAATATCTGTGTTTCATCAACACTCAGTTAGTTCACAGATTACAGAATGCCTCCAGATGTGAATCGGAAACTACTACTGGTCTTCCAGGGAACGATCATAGCGTGGACTGTTTCAGACATCACTCCCATGGAGGAAAGTGCGGATGGTGACTGTTGTATTCAATCCCGATGCAATTTCTGTGTTTCATCAAGACTCTGATAGTCCACAGAGTACAGAATGCCACCGTATGTGCATCGGAAACTACTACTGGTCTTCCAGGGAACGATCAAAGCCTAGACTGTTGCAGACATTACTCAAATGGAGGAAAGTGCGGATGGTGACTGTTGTATTTACTCCCGATGCAATTTTTGTGTTTCATCAACATTTTAAAGGTCCACATATTACAGAATGCCTCCAGATGTGCATCGGAAGCTACTACTGGTCTTCCAGGGAACGATCAAAGCGTAGACTGTTTGAGACATTACTCCCATGGAGGAAAGTGCGCATGGTGACTGTTGTATTCAATCCCGATGTTATTTCTGTGTTTCATCAACACTCTGATAGTCCACAGATTACAGAATGCCACCAGATGTGCATCGGAAACTACTACTGGTATTCCAGCGAGCGATCAAATCGTAGAGTGTGTGAGACATTACTCCCATGGAGGAAAGTGCGGATGGTGACTGTTGTATTCAACCCCGATGCAATTTCTGTGTTTCATCAACGCTCTGATACCCCACAGATTACAGAGTGCCACCAGATGTGCATCGGAAACTACTACTGGTCTTCCAGGGAACGATCAAAGCGTGGACTGTTTCAGACATTACTCCCATGGAGGAAAGTGCGGATGGTGACTGTTGTACTCAATCCCGATACAATTTCTGTGTTTCATCAACGCTTTGAAGGTCCACAGATTACAGAATGCCTCCTGATTTTCATCGGAAACTACTACTTGTCTTCCAGAGAACGATCAAAGCGTAGACTGTTTGAGTAATTACAACCAAAGAGGACAGAGATGATGGTGACTGTTGTATTCAATCCCGTTGCAATTTCTGTGTTTCATCAACACTCTGATAGTCCACAAACTACACAATGCCACCAGATGTACATCGGGAACTACTGCTGGTCTTCCAGGGAACGATCAAAGCATAGACTGTTTGAGACATTACTCCCATGGAGGAAAGTGCGCATGGTGACTGTTGTATTCAATCCCGATGCAATTTCTGTGTTTCAACAACACTCTGATATCCCACAGATTACAGAATGCCACCAGATGTGCATCGGAAACTACTGCTGGTCTTCCAGGGAACGATCAAAGCCTGGACAGTTTCGGAATTACACCCATTTAGGATTGTGCCAATGGTGACTGTTGTATTCCATCCCGATGCAATTTCTGTGTTTCATCAACGCTCTGATTGTCCACAGATTACAGAATGCTTCCAGATGTGCATCGGAAACTACTTCTGGTCTTCCAGGGAACGATCAAATTGTAGACTGCTTCAGACATTACTCCCAAGTAGAAAAGTGCGGATTGTGACTGTTGTATTCACTCCCGAGGCAATTTCTGTGTTTCATCAACACTTTGAAGGTCCACAGATTACAGAATGCCTCCAGATGTGTATCGGAAACTACTACTGGTCTTTTAGGGAACGATCAAAGCGTAGACTGTTTGAGACATTACTCCTGCATACGAAAGTTCGCATGGTGACTGTTGTATTCAATCCCGATGCAATTTCTGTGTTTCATCAACACTCAGTTAGTTCACAGATTAGAGAATGCCTCCAGATGTGAATCGGAAACTACTACTGGTCTTCCAGGGATCGATCATAGCGTGGACTGTTTCAGACATTACTCCCATGGAGGAAAGTGTGGATGGTGACTGTTGTATTCAACCCCGATGCAATTTCTGTGTTTCATCAACACTCTGATACCCCACAGATTACAGAATGCCACCAGATGTGCATCGGAAACTACTACTGGTCTTCAGGGAACGATCAAAGCGTGGACTGTTTCAGACATTACTCCCATGGAGGAAAGTGCGGATGGTGACTGTTGTACTCAATCCCGATACAATTTCTGTGTTTCATCAACGCTTTAAAGGTCCACAGATTACAGAATGCCTCCAGATGTGCATCGGAAACTACTACTGGTCTTCCAGGGAACGATCAAAGCCTTGACTGTTTCGGAATTACAACCATTTAGGATTGTGCCAATGGTGACTGTTGTATTCCATCCCGATGCAATTTCTGTGTTTCATCAACGCTCTGATTGTCCACAGATTACAGAATGCCTCCAGATGTGCATCGGAAACTACTACTGGTCTTCCAGGGAACGATCAAATTGTAGACTGCTTCAGACATTACTCCCAAGTAGAAAAGTGCGGATTGTTACTGTTGTATTCACTCCCGAGGCAATGTCTGTGTTTCATTAACACTTTGAAGGTCCACAGATTACAGAATGCCTCCAGATGTGCATCAGAAACCACTACTGGTCTTCCAGGGAACGATCAAAGCGTAGACTGCTTGAGACATTACTCCCATGGAGGAAAATGCGTATGGTGACGGTTGTATTCAATCCCGATGCAATTTCTATGTTTCATCAACACTCTGATGGTCCACAAATAACAGAATGCCACCAGATGTACATCGGGAACTACTACTGGTCTTCCAGGGAACGATCAAAGCGTAGACTGTTTGAGACATTACTCCCATGGAGGAAAGTGCGGATGGTGACTGTTGTATTCAATCCCGATACAATTTCTGTGTTTCATCAACACTCTGATAGTCCACAGATTACAGAATACCACCAGATGTGCATCGGAGACTACTACTTGTCTTCCAGAGAACGATCAAAGCGTAGACTGTTTCAGACATTACTACCATGGAGGAAAGTGCGGATGGTGACTGTTGTATTCAATCCCGATACAATTTCTGTGTTTCATCAACGCTTTGAAGTTCCACAGAGTACAGAATGCCTCCTGATTTTCATCGGAAACTACTACTTGTCTTCCAGAGAACGATCAAAGCGTAGACTGTTTGAGACATTACTCCCAAAGAGGACAGAGATGATGATGACTGTTGTATTCAATCCCGAAGCAATTTCTGTGTTTCATCAACACTCTGATAGTCCACAAATTACACAATGCCACCAGATGTACATCGGAAACTACTGCTGATCTTCCAGGGAACGATCAAAGCATAGACTGTTTGAGACATTATTCCCATGGAGGAAAGTGCGCATGGTTACTGTTGTATTCCATCCCGATGCAATTTCTGTGTTTCATCAACGCTCTTATTGTCCACAGATTACAGAATGCCTCCAGATGTGCATCGGAAACTACTACTGGTCTTCCAGGGAACGATCAAATTGTAGACTGCTTCAGACATTACTCCCAAGTAGAAAAGTGCGGATTGTGACTGTTGTATTCACTCCCGAGGCAATTTCTGTGTTTCATCAACACTTTGAAGGTCCACAGATTACAGAATGCCTCCAGATGTGTATCGGAAACTACTACTGGTCTTTTAGGGAACGATCAAAGCGTAGACTGTTTGAGACATTACTCCTGTATACGAAAGTTCGCATGGTGACTGTTGTTTTCAATCCCGATGCAATTTCTGTGTTTCATCAACACTCAGTTAGTTCACAGATTACAGAATGCCTCCAGATGTGAATCGGAAACTACTACTGGTCTTCCAGGGAACGATCATAGCGTGGACTGTTTCAGACATTACTCCCATGGAGGAAAGTGCGGATGGTGACTGTTGTATTCAATCCCGATGCAATTTCTGTGTTTCATCAACACTCTGATAGTCCACAGAGTACAGAATGCCACCGTATGTGCATCGGAAACTACTACTGGTCTTCCAGGGAACGATCATAGCCTAGACTGTTGCAGACATTACTCAAATGTAGGAAAGTGCGGATGGTGACTGTTGTATTTACTCCCGATGCAATTTTCGTGTTTCATCAACATTTTAAAGGTCCACAGATTACAGAATGCCTCCAGATGTGCATCGGAAGCAACTACTGGTCTTCCAGGGAACGATCAAAGCGTAGACTGTTTGAGACATTACTCCCATGGAGGAAAGTGCGCATGGTGACTGTTGTATTCAATCCCGATGCCATTTCGGTGTTTCATCAACACTCTGATAGTCCACAGAGTACAGAATGCCTCCAGATGTGCATCGGAAGCTACTACTGGTCTTCCAGGGAACGATCAAATCGTAGAGTGTGTGAGACATTACTCCCATGAAGGAAAGTGCGGATGGTGACTGTTGTATTCAATCCCGATGCAATTTCTGTGTTTCATCAACACTCTGATAGTCCACAGAGTACAGAATGCCACCAGATGTGCATCGGAAACTACTACTGGTCTTCCAGGGAACGATCAAAGAGTAGACTGTAGCAGACATTACTCCCATGGAGGAAAGTGCGGATGGTGACTGTTGTATTCAATCCCGATGCAATTTCTGTGTTTCATCAACACTCTGATAGTCCACAGAGTACAGAATGCCACCAGATGTGCATCGGAAACTACTACTGATCATCCAGGGAACGATCAAAGCCTAGACTGTTGCAGACATTACTCCCATGGAGGAAAGTGCGCATGGTGACTGTTGTATTCAATCCCGATGCTATTTCTGTGTTTCATCAACAATCTGATACTCCACAGACTACAGAATGCCACCAGATGTACATCGGAAACAACTACTTGTATTCCAGGCAACGATCAAAGCGTAGACTGTTTGAAACATTACTCCCGTATAGGAAAGTGCGCATGGAGACTCTTGTATTCAATCCCGATGCCATTTCTGTGTTTCATCAACATTTTGAAGGTCCACAGATTACAGAATGCTACCAGATGTGCATCAGAAACCACTACTGGTCTTCCAGGGAACGATCAAAGCGTAGACTGTTTGAGACATTACTCCCATGGAGGAAAATGCGGATGGTGACTGTTGTATTCAATCCCGATGCAATTTCTGTGTTTCATCAACATTTTCAAGGTCCACAGATTACAGAATGCCACCAGATGTGCATCAGAAACCACTACTGGTCTTCCAGGGAACGATCAAAGCGTAGACTGTTTGAGACATTACTCCCATGGAGGAAAATGCGGATGGTGACTGTTGTATTCAATCCCGATGCAATTTCTGTGTTTCATCTACACTCTGATGGTCCACAAATTACAGAATGCCACCAGATGTACATCGGGAACTACTACTGGTCTTCGAGGGAACGATCAAAGCGTAGACTGTTTCAGACATTACTACCATGGAGGAAAGTGCGGATGGTGACTGTTGTATTCAATCCCGATACAATTTCTGTGTTTCATCAACGCTTTGTAGGTCCACAGATTACAGAATGCCTCCAGATTTTCATCGGAAACTACTACTTGTCTTCCAGAGAACGATAAAAGCGTAGACTGTTTGAGACATTACTCCCAAAGAGGACAGTGATGATGGTGACTGTTGTATTCAATCCCGATGCAATTTCGGTGTTTCATCAACACTCTGATAGTCCACAAATTACACAATGCCACCAGATGTACATCGGGAACTACTGCTGGTCTTCCAGGGAACGATCAAAGCATAGACTGTTTGAGACATATCTCCAATGGAGGAAAGTGTGCTTGGTGACTGTTGTATTCAATCCCGATGCAATTTCTGTGTTTCATCAACACTCTGATGGTCCACAAATTACAGAATTCCACCAGATGTACATCGGGAACTACTACTGGTCTTCCAGGGAACGATCAAAGCGTAGACTGTTTCAGATATTACTACCATGGAGGAAAGTGCGGATGGTGACAGTTGTATTCAATCCCGATACAATTTCTGTGTTTCATCAACGCTTTGAAGGTCCACAGATTACAGAATGCCTGCAGATGTACATCGGGAACTACTGCTGGTCTTCCAGGGAACGATCAAAGCATAGACTGTTTGAGACATTACTCCCATGGAGGAAAGTGCGCATGGTGACTGTTGTATTCAATCCCGATGCAATTTCTTGGTTTCAACAACACTCTGATAGCCCACAGATTACAGAATGCCACCAGATGTGCATCGGAAACTACTACTGGTCTTCCAGGGAACGATCAAAGCCTGGACTGTTTCGGAATTACACCCATTTAGGATTGTGCCAATGGTGACTGTTGTATTCCATCCCGATGCAATTTCTGTGTTTCATCAACGCTCTGATTGTCCACAGATTACAGAATGCCTCTAGATGTGCATCGGAAACTACTACTGGTCTTCCAGGGAACGATCAAATTGTAGACTGCTTCAGACATTACTCCCAAAGAGGACAGAGATGATGGTGACTGTTGTATTCAATCCCGATGCAATTTCTGTGTTTCATCAACACTCTGATAGTCCACAAATTACACAATGCCACCAGATGTACATCGGGAACTACTGCTGGTCTTCCAGGGAACGATCAAAGCATAGACTGTTTGAGACATTACTCCCATGGAGGAAAGTGCGCATGGTGACGGTTGTATTCAATCCCGATGCAATTTCTGTGTTTCAACAACACTCTGATAGCCCACAGATTACAGAATGCCACCAGTTGTGCATCGGGAACTACTGCTGGTCTTCCAGGGAACGATCAAAGCATAGACTGTTTGAGACATTACTCCCATGGAGGAAAGTGCGCATGGTGACTGTTGTATTCAATCCCGATGCAATTTCTTGGTTTCAACAACACTCTGATAGCCCACAGATTACAGAATGCCACCAGATGTGCATCGGAAACTACTACTGGTCTTCCAGGGAACGATCAAAGCCTGGACTGTTTCGGAATTACACCCATTTAGGATTGTGCCAATGGTGACTGTTGTATTCCATCCCGATGCAATTTCTGTGTTTCATCAACGCTCTGATTGTCCACAGATTACAGAATGCCTCTAGATGTGCATCGGAAACTACTACTGGTCTTCCAGGGAACGATCAAATTGTAGACTGCTTCAGACATTACTCCCAAAGAGGACAGAGTTGATGGTGACTGTTGTATTCAATCCCGATGCAATTTCTGTGTTTCATCAACACTCTGATAGTCCACAAATTACACAATGCCACCAGATGTACATCGGGAACTACTGCTGGTCTTCCAGGGAACGATCAAAGCATAGACTGCTTCAGACATTACTCCCAAGTAGAAAAGTGCGGATTGTGACTGTTGTATCCACTCCCGAGGCAATTTCTGTGTTTCATCAACACTTTGAAGGTCCACAGATTACAGAATGCCTCCAGATGTGTATCGGAAACTACTACTGGTCTTTTAGGGAACGATCAAAGCGTAGACTGTTTGAGACATTACTCCTGTTGGCGAAAGTTCGCATGGTGACTGTTGTATTCAATCCCGTTGCAATATCTGTGTTTCATCAACACTCAGTTAGTTCACAGATTACAGAATGCCTCCAGATGTGAATCGGAAACTACTACTGGTCTTCCAGGGAACGATCATAGCGTGGACTGTTTCAGACATCACTCCCATGGAGGAAAGTGCGGATGGTGACTGTTGTATTCAATCCCGATGCAATTTCTGTGTTTCATCAAGACTCTGATAGTCCACAGAGTACAGAATGCCACCGTATGTGCATCGGAAACTACTACTGGTCTTCCAGGGAACGATCAAAGCCTAGACTGTTGCAGACATTACTCAAATGGAGGAAAGTGCGGATGGTGACTGTTGTATTTACTCCCGATGCAATTTTTGTGTTTCATCAACATTTTAAAGGTCCACATATTACAGAATGCCTCCAGATGTGCATCGGAAGCTACTACTGGTCTTCCAGGGAACGATCAAAGCGTAGACTGTTTGAGACATTACTCCCATGGAGGAAAGTGCGCATGGTGACTGTTGTATTCAATCCCGATGTTATTTCTGTGTTTCATCAACACTCTGATAGTCCACAGATTACAGAATGCCACCAGATGTGCATCGGAAACTACTACTGGTATTCCAGCGAGCGATCAAATCGTAGAGTGTGTGAGACATTACTCCCATGGAGGAAAGTGCGGATGGTGACTGTTGTATTCAACCCCGATGCAATTTCTGTGTTTCATCAACGCTCTGATACCCCACAGATTACAGAATGCCACCAGATGTGCATCGGAAACTACTACTGGTCTTCCAGGGAACGATCAAAGCGTGGACTGTTTCAGACATTACTCCCATGGAGGAAAGTGCGGATGGTGACTGTTGTACTCAATCCCGATACAATTTCTGTGTTTCATCAACGCTTTGATGGTCCACAGATTACAGAATGCCTCCTGATTTTCATCGGAAACTACTACTTGTCTTCCAGAGAACGATCAAAGCGTAGACTGTTTGAGTAATTACAACCAAAGAGGACAGAGATGATGGTGACTGTTGTATTCAATCCCGTTGCAATTTCTGTGTTTCATCAACACTCTGATAGTCCACAAACTACACAATGCCACCAGATGTACATCGGGAACTACTGCTGGTCTTCCAGGGAACGATCAAAGCATAGACTGTTTGAGACATTACTCCCATGGAGGAAAGTGCGCATGGTGACTGTTGTATTCAATCCCGATGCAATTTCTGTGTTTCAACAACACTCTGATATCCCACAGATTACAGAATGCCACCAGATGTGCATCGGAAACTACTGCTGGTCTTCCAGGGAACGATCAAAGCCTGGACAGTTTCGGAATTACACCCATTTAGGATTGTGCCAATGGTGACAGTTGTATTCCATCCCGATGCAATTTCTGTGTTTCATCAACGCTCTGATTGTCCACAGATTACAGAATGCTTCCAGATGTGCATCGGAAACTACTTCTGGTCTTCCAGGGAACGATCAAATTGTAGACTGCTTCAGACATTACTCCCAAGTAGAAAAGTGCGGATTGTGACTGTTGTATTCACTCCCGAGGCAATTTCTGTGTTTCATCAACACTTTGAAGGTCCACAGATTACAGAATGCCTCCAGATGTGTATCGGAAACTACTACTGGTCTTTTAGGGAACGATCAAAGCGTAGACTGTTTGAGACATTACTCCTGCATACGAAAGTTCGCATGGTGACTGTTGTATTCAATCCCGATGCAATTTCTGTGTTTCATCAACACTCAGTTAGTTCACAGATTAGAGAATGCCTCCAGATGTGAATCGGAAACTACTACTGGTCTTCCAGGGATCGATCATAGCGTGGACTGTTTCAGACATTACTCCCATGGAGGAAAGTGTGGATGGTGACTGTTGTATTCAACCCCGATGCAATTTCTGTGTTTCATCAACACTCTGATACCCCACAGATTACAGAATGCCACCAGATGTGCATCGGAAACTACTACTGGTCTTCAGGGAACGATCAAAGCGTGGACTGTTTCAGACATTACTCCCATGGAGGAAAGTGCGGATGGTGACTGTTGTACTCAATCCCGATACAATTTCTGTGTTTCATCAACGCTTTAAAGGTCCACAGATTACAGAATGCCTCCAGATGTGCATCGGAAACTACTACTGGTCTTCCAGGGAACGATCAAAGCCTTGACTGTTTCGGAATTACAACCATTTAGGATTGTGCCAATGGTGACTGTTGTATTCCATCCCGATGCAATTTCTGTGTTTCATCAACGCTCTGATTGTCCACAGATTACAGAATGCCTCCAGATGTGCATCGGAAACTACTACTGGTCTTCCAGGGAACGATCAAATTGTAGACTGCTTCAGACATTACTCCCAAGTAGAAAAGTGCGGATTGTTACTGTTGTATTCACTCCCGAGCCAATGTCTGTGTTTCATTAACACTTTGAAGGTCCACAGATTACAGAATGCCTCCAGATGTGCATCAGAAACCACTACTGGTCTTCCAGGGAACGATCAAAGCGTAGACTGCTTGAGACATTACTCCCATGGAGGAAAATGCGTATGGTGACGGTTGTATTCAATCCCGATGCAATTTCTATGTTTCATCAACACTCTGATGGTCCACAAATAACAGAATGCCACCAGATGTACATCGGGAACTACTACTGGTCTTCCAGGGAACGATCAAAGCGTAGACTGTTTGAGACATTACTCCCATGGAGGAAAGTGCGGATGGTGACTGTTGTATTCAATCCCGATACAATTTCTGTGTTTCATCAACACTCTGATAGTCCACAGATTACAGAATACCACCAGATGTGCATCGGAGACTACTACTTGTCTTCCAGAGAACGATCAAAGCGTAGACTGTTTCAGACATTACTACCATGGAGGAAAGTGCGGATGGTGACTGTTGTATTCAATCCCGATACAATTTCTGTGTTTCATCAACGCTTTGAAGTTCTACAGAGTACAGAATGCCTCCTGATTTTCATCGGAAACTACTACTTGTCTTCCAGAGAACGATCAAAGCGTAGACTGTTTGAGACATTACTCCCAAAGAGGACAGAGATGATGATGACTGTTGTATTCAATCCCGAAGCAATTTCTGTGTTTCATCAACACTCTGATAGTCCACAAATTACACAATGCCACCAGATGTACATCGGAAACTACTGCTGGTCTTCCAGGGAACGATCAAAGCATAGACTGTTTGAGACATTATTCCCATGGAGGAAAGTGCGCATGGTTACTGTTGTATTCCATCCCGATGCAATTTCTGTGTTTCATCAACGCTCTTATTGTCCACAGATTACAGAATGCCTCCAGATGTGCATCGGAAACTACTACTGGTCTTCCAGGGAACGATCAAATTGTAGACTGCTTCAGACATTACTCCCAAGTAGAAAAGTGCGGATTGTGACTGTTGTATTCACTCCCGAGGCAATTTCTGTGTTTCATCAACACTTTGAAGGTCCACAGATTACAGAATGCCTCCAGATGTGTATCGGAAACTACTACTGGTCTTTTAGGGAACGATCAAAGCGTAGACTGTTTGAGACATTACTCCTGTATACGAAAGTTCGCATGGTGACTGTTGTTTTCAATCCCGATGCAATTTCTGTGTTTCATCAACACTCAGTTAGTTCACAGATTACAGAATGCCTCCAGATGTGAATCGGAAACTACTACTGGTCTTCCAGGGAACGATCATAGCGTGGACTGTTTCAGACATTACTCCCATGGAGGAAAGTGCGGATGGTGACTGTTGTATTCAATCCCGATGCAATTTCTGTGTTTCATCAACACTCTGATAGTCCACAGAGTACAGAATGCCACCGTATGTGCATCGGAAACTACTACTGGTCTTCCAGGGAACGATCATAGCCTAGACTGTTGCAGACATTACTCAAATGTAGGAAAGTGCGGATGGTGACTGTTGTATTTACTCCCGATGCAATTTTCGTGTTTCATCAACATTTTAAAGGTCCACAGATTACAGAATGCCTCCAGATGTGCATCGGAAGCAACTACTGGTCTTCCAGGGAACGATCAAAGCGTAGACTGTTTGAGACATTACTCCCATGGAGGAAAGTGCGCATGGTGACTGTTGTATTCAATCCCGATGCCATTTCGGTGTTTCATCAACACTCTGATAGTCCACAGAGTACAGAATGCCTCCAGATGTGCATCGGAAGCTACTACTGGTCTTCCAGGGAACGATCAAATCGTAGAGTGTGTGAGACATTACTCCCATGAAGGAAAGTGCGGATGGTGACTGTTGTATTCAACCCCGATGCAATTTGTGTGTTTCATCAACACTCTGATACCCCACAGATTAGAGAATGCCACCAGATGTGCATCGGAAACTACTAATGGTCTTCCAGGGAACGATCAAAGCGTGGACTGTTTCACACATTACTCCCATGGAGGAAAGTGCGGATGGTGACTGTTGTATTCAATCCCGATGCAATTTCTGTGTTTCATCAACACTCTGATAGTCCACAGAGTACAGAATGCCACCAGATGTGCATCGGAAACTACTACTGGTCTTCCAGGGAACGATCAAAGAGTAGACTGTAGCAGACATTACTCCCATGGAGGAAAGTGCGGATGGTGACTGTTGTATTCAATCCCGATGCAATTTCTGTGTTTCATCAACACTCTGATAGTCCACAGAGTACAGAATGCCACCAGATGTGCATCGGAAACTACTACTGATCATCCAGGGATCGATCAAAGCCTAGACTGTTGCAGACATTACTCCCATGGAGGAAAGTGCGCATGGTGACTGTTGTATTCAATCCCGATGCTATTTCTGTGTTTCATCAACAATCTGATACTCCACAGACTACAGAATGCCACCAGATGTACATCGGAAACAACTACTTGTATTCCAGGCAACGATCAAAGCGTAGACTGTTTGAAACATTACTCCCGTATAGGAAAGTGCGCATGGAGACTCTTGTATTCAATCCCGATGCCATTTCTGTGTTTCATCAACATTTTGAAGGTCCACAGATTACAGAATGCTACCAGATGTGCATCAGAAACCACTACTGGTCTTCCAGGGAACGATCAAAGCGTAGACTGTTTGAGACATTACTCCCATGGAGGAAAATGCGGATGGTGACTGTTGTATTCAATCCCGATGCAATTTCTGTGTTTCATCAACACTCTGATAGTCCACAGAGTACAGAATGCCACCGTATGTGCATCGGAAACTACTACTGGTCTTCCAGGGAACGATCAAAGCCGAGACAGTTGCAGACATTACTCAAATGGAGGAAAGTGCGGATGGTGACTGTTGTATTTACTCCCGATGCAATTTTTGTGTTTCATCAACATTTTAAAGGTCCACAGGTTACAGAATGCCTCCAGATGTGCATCGGAAGCTACTACTAGTCTTCCAGGGAACGATCAAAGCGTAGACTGTTTGAGACATTACTCCCATGGAGGAAAGTGCGCATGGTGACTGTTGTATTCAATCCCGATGCAATTTCTGTGTTTCATCAACACTCTGATACCCCACAGATTACAGAATGCTACCAGATGTGCATCGGAAACTACTACTGGTCTTCCAGGGAACGATCAAAGCGTGGACTGTTTCAGACATTACTCCCATGGACGAAAGTGTGGATGGTGACTGTTGTATTCAATCCCGATGCAATTTCTGTGTTTCATCAACACTCTGATAGTCCACAGAGTACAGAATGCCATCAGATGTGCATCGGAAACTACTACTGGTCTTCCAGGGAACGATCAAAGCCTAGACTGTTGCAGACATAACTCCCGCGGAGGAAAGTGCGGATGGTGACTGTTGTATTCAATCCCGATGCAATTTCTGTTTTTCATCAACACTCTGATAGTCCACAGAGTACAGAATGCCACCAGATGTGCATCGGAAACTACTACTGATCATCCAGGGAACGATCAAAGCCTAGACTGTTGCAGACATTACTCCCATGGAGGAAAGTGAGCATGGTGACTGTTGTATACAATCCCGATGCTATTTCTGTGTTTCATCAACAATCTGATAGTCCACAGATTACAGAATGCCACCAGATGTACATCGGAAACAACTACTGGTATTCCAGGCAACGATCAAAGCGTAGACTGTTGGAAACATTACTCCTGTGGAGGAAAGTGCGCATGGTGACTGTTGTATTCAATCCCGATGCAATTTCTTTGTTTCATCAACACTCTGATGGTCCACAAATTACAGAATGCCACCAGATGTACATCGGGAACTACTACTGGTCTTCCAGGGAACAATCAAGGCGTAGACTGTTTGAGACATTACTCCCATGGAGGAAAGTGCGGATGGTGACTGTTGTATTCAATCCCAATACAATTTCTGTGTTTCATCAACACTCTGATAGTCCACAGATTACAGAATACCACCAGATGTGCATCGGAAACTACTACTTGTCTTCCAGAGAACGATCAAAGCGTAGACAATTTGAGACATTACTCCCAAAGAGGACAGTGATGATGGTGACTGTTGTATTCAAACCCGATGCAATTTCTGTGTTTCATCAACACTCTGATAGTCCACAAATTACACAATGCCACCAGATGTACATCGGGAACTACTGCTGGTTTTCCAGGGAACGATCAAAGCATAGACTGTTTGAGACATTACTCCCATGGAGGAAAGAGCGCATGGTGACTGTTGTATTCAATCCCGATGTAATTTCTGTGTTTCAACAACACTCTGATAGCCCACATATTACAGAGTGCCACCAGATGTGCATCGGAAACTACTACTGGTCGTCCAGGGAACGATCCAAGCCTGGACTGTTTCGGAACTACACCCATTTAGGATTGTGCCAATGGTGAATGTTGTATTCAATCCCGATGCAATTTCTGTGTTTCATCAACGCTCTGATTGTCCACTGAATACAGAATGCCTCCAGATGAGCATCGGAAACTACTATTGGTCTTCCAGGGAACGATCAAAGCCTAGACTGTTGCAGACATTACTCAAATGGAGGAAAGTGCGGATGGTGACTGTTGTATTACTCCCGATGCAATTTTTGTGTTTCATCAACATTTTAAAGGTCCACAGATTACAGAATGCCTCCAGATGTGCATCGGAAGCTACTACTGGTCTTCCAGGGAACGATCAAAGCGTAGACTGTTTGAGACATTACTGCCATGGAGAAAAGTGCGCATTGTGACTGTTGTATTCAATCCCGATGCTATTTCTGAATTTCATCAACACTCTGATAGTCAACAGATTACAGAATGCCACCAGATATGCATCGGAAACTACTACTGGTATTCCAGGGAACGATCAAATCGTAGAGTGTGTGAGACATTACTCCCATGGAGGAAAGTGCGGATGGTGACTGTTGTATTCAACCCCGTTGCAATTTCTGTGTTTCATCAACACTCTGATACCCCACAGATTACAGAATGCCACCAGATGTGCATCGGAAACTACTACTGGTCTTCCAGGGAACGAACAAAGCGTGGACTGTTTCAGACATTACTCCCATGGAGGAAAGTGCGGATGGTGACTGTTGTATTCAATCCCGATGCAATTTCTGTGTTTCGTCAACACTCTGATAGTCCACAGAGTACAGAATGCCACCAGATGTGCATCGGAAACTACTACTGGTCTTCCAGGGAACGATCAAAACCTAGACTGTTGCAGGCATTACTCCCATGGAGGAAAGTGCGGATGGTGACTGTTGTATTCAATCCCGATGCAATTTCTGTGTTTCATCAACACTCTGATAGTCCACAGATTACAGAATGCCACCAGAAGTGCATCGGATGCTACTACTGGTCTTCCAGGGAATGATCAAAGCGTAGACTGTTTGAGACATCACTCCCATGGAGGAAAGTGTGCATGGTGACTGTTGTATTCAATCCCGATGCTATTTCTGTGTTTCATCAACACTCTGATAGTCCACAGATTACAGAATGCCACCAGATGTGCATCGGAAACTACTACTGGTATTCCAGGGAACGATCAAATCGTAGAGTGTGTGAGACATTACTCCCATGGAGGAAAGTGCGGATGGTGACTTTTGAATTCAACCCCGATGCAATTTCTGTGTTTCATCAACACTCTGATACCCCACAGATTACAGAATGCTACCAGATGTGCATCGGAAACTACTACTGGTCTTCCAGGGAACGATCAAAAACGTGGACTGTTTCAGACATTACTCCCATGGAGGAAAGTGCGGATGGTTACTGTTGTATTCAATCCCGATGCAATTTCTGTGTTTCATCAACACTCTGATAGTCCACAGTGTACAGAATGCCACCAGATGTGCATCGGAAACTACTACTGGTCTTCCAGGGAACGATCAAAGCCTAGACTGTTGCAGGCATTACTCCCATGGAGGAAAGTGCGGATGGTGACTGTTGTATTCAATCCCGATGCAATTTCTGTGTTTCATCAACACTCTGATAGTCCACAGAGTACAGAATGCCACCAGATGTGCATCGGAAACTACTACTGATCATCCAGGGAACGATTAAAGCCTAGACTGTTGCAGACATTACTCCCATGGAGGAAAGTGCGCATGGTGACTGTTGTATTCAATCCCGATGTTATTTCTGTGTTTCATCAACAATCTGATAGTCCACAGATTACAGTTTGCCACCAGATGTACATCGGAAACAACTACTGGTATTCCAGGCAACGATCAAAGCGTAGACTGTTTGAAACATTACTCCCGTGGAGGAAAGTGCGCATGGTGACTGTTGTATTCAATCCCGATGCAATTTCTGTGTTTCATCAACATTTTGAAGGTCCACAGGTTACAGAATGCCACCAGATGTGCATCAGAAACCACTACTGGTCTTCCAGGGAACGATCAAAGCGTAGACTGTTTGAGACATTACTCCCATGGAGGAAAATGCGGATGGTGACTGTTGTATTCAATCCCGATGCAATTTCTGTGTTTCATCAACACTCTGATGGTCCACAAATTACACAATGCCACCAGATGTACATCGGGAACTACTACTGGTCTTCCAGGGAACGATCAAAGCGTAGACTGTTTGAGACATTACTCCCATGGAGGAAAGTGCGGATGGTGACTGTTGTATTCAATCCCGATACAATCTCTGTGTTTCATCAACACTCTGATAGTCCACAGATTACAGAATACCACCAGATGTGCATCGGAAACTACTACTTGTCTTCCAGGGAACGATCAAAGCGTAGACTGTTTGAGACATTACTCCCAAAGAGGACAGTGATGATGGTGACTGTTGTATTCAATCCCGATGCAATTTCTGTGTTTCATCAACACTCTGATAGTCCACAGAGTACAGAATGCCAACAGATGTGCATCGGAAACTACTACTGGTCTTCCAGGGAACGATCAAAGCCGAGACTGTTGCAGACATTACTCAAATGGAGGAAAGTGCGGATGGTGACTGTTGTATTTACTCCCGATGCAATTTTTGTGTTTCATCAACATTTTAAAGGTCCACAGGTTACAGAATGCCTCCAGATGTGCATCGGAAGCTACTACTAGTCTTCCAGGGAACGATCAAAGCGTAGACTGTTTGAGACATTACTCCCATGGAGGAAAGTGCGCATGGTGACTGTTGTATTCAATCCCGATGCAATTTCTGTGTTTCATCAACACTCTGATACCCCACAGATTACAGAATGCTACCAGATGTGCATCGGAAACTACTACTGGTCTTCCAGGGAACGATCAAAGCGTGGACTGTTTCAGACATTACTCCCATGGAGGAAAGTGTGGATGGTGACTGTTGTATTCAATCCCGATGCAATTTCTGTGTTTCATCAACACTCTGATAGTCCACAGAGTACAGAATGCCAACAGATGTGCATCGGAAACTACTACTGGTCTTCCAGGGAACGATCAAAGCCTAGACTGTTGCAGACATTACTCCCGCGGAGGAAAGTGCGGATGGTGACTGTTGTATTCAATCCCGATGCCATTTCTGTGTTTCATCAACACTCTGATAGTCCACAGAGTACAGAATGCCACCAGATGTGCATCGGAAACTACTACTGATCATCCAGGGAACGATCAAAGCCTAGACTGTTGCAGACATTACTCCCATGGAGGAAAGTGAGCATGGTGACTGTTGTATTCAATCCCGATGCTATTTCTATGTTTCATCAACAATCTGATAGTCCACAGATTACAGAATGCCACCAGATGTACATCGGAAACAACTACTGGTATTCCAGGCAACGATCAAAGCGTAGACTGTTTGAAACATTACTCCCGTGGAGGAAAGTGCGCATGGTGACTGTTGTATTCAATCCCGATGCAATTTCTGTGTTTCATCAACATTTTGAAGGTCCACAGATTACAGAATGCCACCAGATGTGCATCAGAAACCACTACTGGTCTTCCATCGAATGATCAAAGCGTAGTCTGTTTGAGACATTACTCCCATGGAGGAAAATGCGGATGGTGACTGTTGTATTCAATCCGGATGCAATTTCTGTGTTTCATCAACACTCTGATGGTCCACAAATTACAGAATGCCACCAGATGTACATCGGGAACTACTACTGGTCTTCCAGGGAACAATCAAGGCGTAGACTGTTTGAGACATTACTCCCATGGAGGAAAGTGCGGATGGTGACTGTTGTATTCAATCCCGATACAATTTCTGTGTTTCATCAACACTCTGATTGTCCACAGATTACAGGATACCACCAGATGTGCATCGGAAACTACTACTTGTCTTCCAGAGAACGATCAAAGCGTAGACAATTTGAGACATTACTCCCAAAGAGGACAGTGATGATGGTGACTGTTGTATTCAATCCCGATGCAATTTCTGTGTTTCATCAACACTCTGATAGTCAACAAATTACACAATGCCACCAGATGTACATCGGGAACTACTGCTGGTTTTCCAGGGAACGATCAAAGCATAGACTGTTTGAGACATTACTCCCATGGAGGAAAGAGCGCATGGTGACTGTTGTATTCAATCCCGATGTAATTTCTGTGTTTCAACAACACTCTGATAGCCCACATATTACAGAGTGCCACCAGATGTGCATCGGAAACTACTACTGGTCTTCCAGGGAACGATCCAAGCCTGGACTGTTTCGGAACTACACCCATTTAGGATTGTGCCAATGGTGAATGTTGTATTCAATCCCGATGCAATTTCTGTGTTTCATCAACGCTCTGATTGTCCACTGATTACAGAATGCCTCCAGATGAGCATCGGAAACTACTATTGGTCTTCCAGGGAACGATCAAAGCCTAGACTGTTGCAGACATTACTCAAATGGAGGAAAGTGCGGATGGTGACTGTTGTATTACTCCCGATGCAATTTTTGTGTTTCATCAACATTTTAAAGGTCCACAGATTACAGAATGCCTCCAGATGTGCATCGGAAGCTACTACTGGTCTTCCAGGGAACGATCAAAGCGTAGACTGTTTGAGACATTACTGCCATGGAGGAAAGTGCGCATTGTGACTGTTGTATTCAATCCCGTTGCAATTTCTGTGTTTCATCAACACTCTGATACCCCACAGATTACAGAATGCCACCAGATGTGCATCGGAAACTACTACTGGTCTTCCAGGGAACGATCAAAGCGTGGACTGTTTCAGACATTACTCCCATGGAGGAAAGTGCGGATGGTGACTGTTGTATTCAATCCCGATGCAATTTCTGTGTTTCATCAACACTCTGATAGTCCACAGAGTACAGAATGCCACCAGATGTGCATCGGAAACTACTACTGGTCTTCCAGGGAACGATCAAAGCCTAGACTGTTGCAGGCATTACTCCCATGGAGGAAAGTGCGGATGGTGACTGTTGTATTCAATCCCGATGCAATTTCTGTGTTTCATCAACACTCTGATAGTCCACAGAGTACAGAATGCCACCAGATGTGCATCGGAAACTACTACTGATCATCCAGGGAACGATCAAAGCCTAGACTGTTGCAGACATTACTCCCATGGAGGAAAGTGCGCATGGTGACTGTAGTATTCAATCCCGATGTTATTTCTGTGTTTCATCAACAATCTGATAGTCCACAGATTACAGTTTGCCACAAGATGTACATCGGAAACAACTACTGGTATTCCAGGCAACGATCAAAGCGTAGACTGTTTGAAACATTACTCCCGTGGAGGAAAGTGCGCATGGTGACTGTTGTATTCAATCCCGATGCAATTTCTGTGTTTCATCAACATTTTGAAGGTCCACAGGTTACAGAATGCCACCAGATGTGCATCAGAAACCACTACTGGTCTTCCAGGGAACGATCAAAGCGTGGACTGTTTGAGACATTACTCCCATGGAGGAAAATGCGGATGGTGACTGTTGTATTCAATCCCGATGCAATTTCTGTGTTTCATCAACACTCTGATGGTCCACAAATTACACAATGCCACCAGATGTACGTCGGGAACTACTACTGGTCTTCCAGGGAACGATCAAAGCGTAGACTGTTTGAGACATTACTCCCATGGAGGAAAGTGCGGATGGTGACTGTTGTATTCAATCCCGATACAATTTCTGTGTTTCATCAACACTCTGATAGTCCACAGATTACAGAATACCACCAGATGTGCATCGGAAACTACTACTTGTCTTTTAGAGAACGATCAAAGCGTAGACTGTTTGAGACATTACTCCCAATGAGGACAGTGATGATGGTGACTGTTGTATTCAATCCCGATGCAATTTCTGTGTTTCATCAACACTCTGATAGTCCACAAATTACACAATGCCACCAGATGTACATCGGGAATTACTGCTGGTCTTCCAGGGAACGATCAAAGCATAGACTGTTTGAGACATTACTCCCATGGAAGAAAGTGCGCATGGTGACTGTTGTATTCAATCCCAATGCAATTTCTGTGTTTCAACAACACTCTGATAGCCCACAGATTACAGAATGCCACCAGATGTGCTTCGGAAACTACTACTGGTCTTCCAGGGAACGATCATAGCGTCGACTGTTTCAGACATTACTCCCATGGAGGAAAGTGCGGATGGTGACTGTTGTATTCAATCCCGAAGCAATTTCTGTGTTTCATCAACACTCTGATAGTCCACAGAGTACAGAATGCCACCGTATGTGCATCGGAAACTACTACTGGTCTTCCAGGGAACGATCAAAGCCGAGACTGTTGCAGACATTACTCAAATGGAGGAAAGTGCGGATGGTGACTGTTGTATTTACTCCCGATGCAATTTTTGTGTTTCATCAACATTTTAAAGGTCCACAGGTTACAGAATGCCTCCAGATGTGCATCGGAAGCTACTACTAGTCTTCCAGGGAACGATCAAAGTGTAGACTGTTTGAGACATTACTCCCATGGAGGAAAGTGCGAATGGTGACTGTTGTATTCAATCCCGATGCAATTTCTGTGTTTCATCAACACTCTGACACCCCACAGATTACAGAATGCTACCAGATGTGCATCGGAAACTACTACTGGTCTTCCAGGGAACGATCAAAGCGTGGACTGTTTCAGACATTACTCCCATTCAGGAAAGTGTGGATGGTGACTGTTGTATTCAATCCCGATGCAATTTCTGTGTTTCATCAACACTCTGATAGTCCACAGAGTACAGAATGCCAACAGATGTGCATCGGAAACTACTACTGGTCTTCCAGGGAACGATCAAAGCCTAGACTGTTGCAGACATTACTCCCACGGAGGAAAGTGCGGATGGTGACTGTTGTATTCAATCCCGATGCAATTTCTGTGTTTCATCAACACTCTGATAGTCCACAGAGTACAGAATGCCACCAGATGTGCATCGGAAACTACTACTGATCATCCAGGGAACGATCAAAGCCTAGACTGTTGCAGACATTACTCCCATGGAGGAAAGTGAGCATGGTGACTGTTGTATTCAATCCCGATGCTATTTCTGTGTTTCATCAACAATCTGATAGTCCACAGATTACAGAATGCCACCAGATGTACATCGGAACAACTACTGGTATTCCAGGCAACGATCAAAGCGTAGACTGTTTGAAACATTACTCCCGTGGAGGAAAGTGCGCATGGTGACTGTTGTATTCAATCCCGATGCAATTTCTGTGTTTCATCAACATTTTGAAGGTCCACAGATTACAGAATGCCACCAGATGTGCATCAGAAACCACTACTGGTCTTCCATCGAACGATCAAAGCGTAGTCTGTTTGAGACATTACTCCCATGGAGGAAAATGCGGATGGTGACTGTTGTATTCAATCCCGATGCAATTTCTGTGTTTCATCAACACTCTGATGGTCCACAAATTACAGAATGCCACCAGATGTACATCGGGAACTACTACTGGTCTTCCAGGGAACAATCAAGGCGTAGACTGTTTGAGACATTACTCCCATGGAGGAAAGTGCGGATGGTGACTGTTGTATTCAATCCCGATACAATTTCTGTGTTTCATCAACACTCTGATAGTCCACAGATTACAGAATACCACCAGATGTGCATCGGAAACTACTACTTGTCTTCCAGAGAACGATCAAAGCGTAGACAATTTGAGACATTACTCCCAAAGAGGACAGTGATGATGGTGAGTGTTGTATTCAATCCCGATGCAATTTCTGTGTTTCATCAACACTCTGATAGTCCACAAATTACACAATGCCACCAGATGTACATCGGGAACTACTGCTGGTTTTCCAGGGAACGATCAAAGCATAGACTGTTTGAGACATTACTCCCATGGAGGAAAGAGCGCATGGTGACTGTTGTATTCAATCCCGATGTAATTTCTGTGTTTCAACAACACTCTGATAGCCCACATATTACAGAGTGCCACCAGATGTGCATCGGAAACTACTACTGGTCTTCCAGGGAACGATCCAAGCCTGGACTGTTTCGGAACTACACCCATTTAGGATTGTGCCAATGGTGAATGTTGTATTCAATCCCGATGCAATTTCTGTGTTTCATCAACGCTCTGATTGTCCACTGATTACAGAATGCCTCCAGATGTGCATCGGAAACTACTATTGGTCTTCCAGGGAACGATCAAAGCCTAGACTGTTGCAGACATTACTCAAATGGAGGAAAGTGCGGATGGTGACTGTTGTATTCAACCCCGTTGCAATTTCTGTGTTTCATCAACACTCTGATACCCCACAGATTACAGAATGCCACCAGAGGTGCATCGGAAACTACTACTGGTCTTCCAGGGAACGATCAAAGCGTGGACTGTTTCAGACATTACTCCCATGGAGGAAAGTGCGGACGGTGACTGTTGTATTCAATCCCGATGCAATTTCTGTGTTTCATCAACACTCTGATAGTCCACAGAGTACAGAATGCCACCAGATGTGCATCGGAAACTACTACTGGTCTTCCAGGGAACGATCAAAGCCTAGACTGTTGCAGACATTACTCCCATGGAGGAAAGTGCGGATGGTGACTGTTGTATTCAATCCCGATGCAATTTCTGTGTTTCATCAACACTCTCATAGTCCACAGATTACAGAATGGATCCAGCTGTGCATCGGAAACTACTACTGGTCTTCCAGGAAACGATCAAAGCGTAGACGGTTTGAGACATTACTCCCTTGGAGGAAAGTGCGGATGGTGACTGTTGTATTGAATCCCGATGCAATTTCTGTGTTTTATCAACACTCTGAAGGTCAACAGAATACAGAATGCCTCCAGATGTGCATCGGAAACTACTACTGGTCTTCCAATGAACGTTCAAAGCGTAGACTGTTTGAGACATTACTCCCATGGAGGAAAGTGCGCATGGTGACTGTTGTATTCAATCCCGATGCTATTTCTGAGTTTAATCAACACTCTGATAGTCCACAGATTACATAATGCCTATAGATGTGCATCGGACACTACTACTGGTATTCCAGGGAACGATCAAATCGTTGACTGTGTGAGACATTACTCCCATGGAGGATAGTGCGCATGGTGACTGTTGTATTCAATCCCTATGCATTTCCTGTGATTCATCAACACTCCGATAGTCTACAGATTACAGAATGCCACCAGTTGTGCATCGGAAACCACTACTTGTCTTCCAGGAAACGATCAAAGCGTAGACAGTTTGAGACATTACTCCCATGGAGGAAAGTGCGGATGGTGACTGTTGTATTCAATCCCGATGCAATTTCTGTGTTTCATCAACACTCTGATAGTCCACAAATTACACAATGCCAGCAGATGTACATCGGGAAATAATACTGGTCTTCCTGGGAACGATCAAAGCGTAGACTGTTTGAGACATTACTCCCATGGAGGAAAGTGTTCATGGTGACTGTTGTATTCAACCCCGATGCAATATCTGTGTTTCATCATCACTCTGATACCCCAAAGATTACAGAATGCCACCAGATGTGCATCGGAAACTACTACTGGACTTCCAGGGAACGATCAAAGCCTGGACTGTTTCAGACATTACTCCCATGGAGGAAAGAGCGGATGGAGACTGTTGTATTCAATCCCGATGCAATTTATGTGATTCATGAACACTCTGATAGTCCAAAGATTACAGAATGCCACCAGATTTGCATCGGAAACTACTACTGGTTTTCCAGGGCACGATCAAATTGTAGACTGTTTCAGACATTACTCCCATGTAGGAAAGTGCGGATTGTGAATGTTGTACTCACTCCCAGTGCAATTTCTATGTTTCATCAACACATTGAATGTCCACAGATTACAGAATACCACCAGATTTTCATCGGAAACTACCACTCTTCTTCCAGGGAACGATCAAAGCGTAGACTGTTTGAGACATTACTTACAACGAGGAAAATGCGGATGGTGACTGTTGTATTCAATCCCGATGCAATTTCTGTGTTTCATCAACACTCTGATAGTCCACAAATTACACAATGCCACCAGATGTACCTCCGGAACTACTACTGGTCCCCCGGGGAACGATCAAAGCGTAGTCTGTTTGAGACATTACTCCTGTGGAGGAAAGTGCGCATGGTGACTGTTGTATTCAATCCCGATGCAACTTATGTGATTCATGAACACTCTGATAGTCCAAAGATTACAGAATGCCACCAGATTTGCATCGGAAACTACTACTGGTTTTCCACGGAACGATCAAAGGGTAGACTGTTTGAGACATTACTCCCATGAAGGAATATGCGGATGGTGACTGTTGTATTCACTCCCGATACAATTTTTGTCTTTCATCAACACTCTGATAGTCCACAGATTACAGATGTGCATCGGAAACTACTACTGGCCTTCCAGGAAACGATCAAAGCGTAGACTGTTTGAGACTTTACTCCCATGGAGGAAAGTGCGCATGATGACTGTTGTATTCAATCCCGATGCAATTGCTGTGTTTCGTCAACACTCTGATAGTCCACAGATTACAGAATGTCACCAGTTGTGCATCGGAAACCACTACTGCTCTTCCAGGGGACGATCAAATTGTAGACTGTTTCAGACATTACTCCCAACTAGGAAAGTGAGGATTGTGACTGTTGTATTCACTCCCGAGGCAATTTCTGTGTTTCATCAACACTTTGTATGTCAACAGATTACAGAATGCCACCAGATGTGCATCGGTAACTACTACTGGTCTTCCAGGGAACGATCAAAGCGTGGACTTTTTCAGACATAACTCCCATTGAGGAAAGTGCGGGTGGTGACTGTTGTATTTATTCCCCATGCAATTTCTATGTTTCATCAACACTCTGATAGTCCACAGATTACAGAATGCCTCCAGATGTGCATCGGAAACTACTACTGGTCTTCCAGGGAACGATCAAAGCGTAGACTGTTTGAGACATTACTCCCGTGGAGGAAAGTGCGCATGGTGACTGTTGTATTTATTCCCCATGCAATTTCTATGTTTCATCATTACTCTGATAGTCCACAGATTACTGAATGCCACCAGATGTGCATAGGAAACTACTAGTGGTCTACCAGGGAACGATCAAATTGTAGGCTGTTTCAGACATTACTCCCAAGTAGGAAAGTGCGGATTGTGACTGTTGTATTCAATCCCGATGCAATTTCTGTGTTTCATCAACACTCTGATAGTCCACACATTACAGAATACCACCAGATGTGCATCGGAAACTACTACTGGTCTTCCAGGGAACGATCAAAGCGTAGACTGTTTAAGACATTTCTCCAATGGAGGAAAGTGCGCATGGTGACTGTTGTATTCAATCCCGATGCTATTTCTGGGTTTCATCAACACTCTGATAGTCCACAGATTACAGAATGCCACCAGATGTACATCGGAAACTACTACTGTTATTCCAGGCAACGATCAAAGCGTAGACTGTTTGAAACATTACTCCCGTGGAGGAAAGTGCGCAGGTTGACTGTTGTATTCAATCCCGATGCAGTTTCTGTGTTTCATCAACATTTTAAAGGTCCACAGATTACAGAATGGTACCAGATGTGCATCAGAAACCACTACTGGTCTTCCAGGGAACGATCAAAGCGTAGACTGTTTGAGACATTACTCCCATGGAGGAAAATGCGGATGGTGACTGTTGTATTCAATCCCGATGCAATTTCTGTGTTTCATCAACACTCTGATAGTCCACAGAGTAAAGAATGCCACCAGATGTGCATCGGAAACTACTACTGGTCTTCCAGGGAACGATCAAAGCCTAGACTGTTGTAGACATTACTCAAATGGAGGAAAGTGCGGATGGTGACTGTTGTATTTACTCCCGATGAAATTTTTGTGTTTCATCATCATTTTAAAGGTCCACAGATTACAGAATGCTTCCAGATGTGCATCGGAAGCTACTACTGGTCTCCCAGGGAACGACCAAATCGTAGACTGTTTGAGACATTACTCCCATGGAGGAAAGTGCGCATGGTGACTGTTGTATTCAATCCCGATGCTATTTCTGTGTTTTATCAACACTCTGATAGTCCACAGATTACACAATGCCACCAGATGTGCATCGGAAACTACTACTGGTATTCCAGGGAACGATCAAATCCTAGAGTGTGTGAGACATTACTCCCATGGAGGAAAGTGCGCATGGTGACTGTTGTATTCAATCCCTATGCATTTTCAGTGTTTCATCAACACTCTGATAGTCTACAGATTACAGAATGCCACCAGTTGTGCATCGGAAACCATTACTGGTCTTCCAGGTAACGATCAAAGCGTAGATAGTTTGAGACATTACTCCCATGGAGGAAAGTGCGGATGGTGACTGTTGTATTCAATCCCGATGATATTTCTGTGTTTCATCAACACTCTGATGGTCCACAAATTACAGAATGCCACCAGATGTACATCGGGAACTACTACTGGTCTTCCAGGGAACGATCAAAGCGTAGACTGTTTGAGACATTACTCCCATGGAGGAAAGTGAGGATGGTGACTGTTGTATTCAATCCCGATACAATTTCTGTGTTTCATCAACACTCTGATAGTCCACAGATTACAGAATACCACCAGATGTGCATCGGAAACTACTGATTGTCTTCCAGAGAACGATCAAAGCGTAGACAGTTTGAGACATTACTCCCGAAGAGGACAGTGATGATGTTGACTGTTGTATTCAATCCCGATGCAATTTCTGTGTTTCATCAACACTCTGATAGTCCACAAATTACACAATGCCACCAAATGTACATCGGGAACTACTGCTGGTCTTCCAGGGAACGATCAAAGCATAGACTGTTTGAGACATTACTCCCATGGAGGAAAGTGCGCATGGTGACTGTTGTATTCAATCCCGATGCAATTTCTGTGTTTCATCCACACTCAGTTAGTTCACAGATTACAGAATGCCTCCAGAGTTGAATCGGAAACTACTACTTGTCTTCCAGGGAACGATCATAGCGTGGACTGTTTCAGGCATTACTCCCATGGAGGAAAGTGCGGATGGTGACTGTTGTATTCAATCCCGATGCAATTTCTGTGTTTCATCAACACTCTGATTGTCCACAGGGTACAGAATGCCACCAGATGTGCATCGGAAACTACTACTGGTCTTCCAGGGAACGATCAAACCCTAGACTGTTGCAGACATTACTCAAATGGAGGAAAGTGCGGATGGTGACTGTTGTATTTACTCCCGTTGCAATTTTTGTGTTTCATCAACATTTTAAGGGTGCACTGATTACAGAATGCCTCCAGATGTGCATCGGAAGCTACTACTGGTCTTCCAGGGAACGATCAAAGCGTAGACTGTTTGAGACATTACTCCCATGGAGCTAAGTGCGCATGGTGACTGTTGTATTCAATCCCGATGCTATTTCTGTGTTTCATCAACACTCTGATAGTCCACAGATTACAGAATGCCACCAGATGTGCATCGGAAACTACTACTGGTCTTCCAGGAAACGATCAAAGCCTAGATTGTTGCAGAAATTACTCCCATGGAGGAAAGTGCGGATGGTGACTGTTGTATTCAATCCCGATGCAATTTCTGTGTTTCATCAACACTCTGATAGTCCACAGAGTACAGAATGCCACCAGATGTGCATCGGAAACTACTACTGATCATCCAGGGAACGATCAAAGCCTAGACTGTTGCAGACATTACTCCCATGGAGGAAAGTGCGCATGGTGACTGTTGTATTCAATCCCGATGCAATTTCTGTGTTATATCAACACTCTCATAGTCCACAGATTACAGAATGCCTATAGCTGTGCATCGGAAACTACTACTGGTCTTCCAGGAAACGATCAAAGCGTAGACTGTTTGAGACATTACTCCCTTGGAGGAAAGTGCACATGGTGACTGTTGTATTCAATCCCGATGCAATTTCTGTGTTTTATCAACACTCTGATAGTCCACAGATTACAGAATGCCTCCAGATGTGCATTGGAAACTACCACTGGTCTTCCAGGGAACGATCAAAACGTAGACTGTTTGAGACATTACTCCCATGGAGGAAAGTGCGGATGGTGACTGTTGTATTCAATCCCGATGCAATTTCTGTGTTTCATCAACACTCTGATAGTCCACAGATTACAGAATGCCTCCAGATGTGCATTGGAAACTACCACTGGTCTTCCAGGGAACGATCAAAACGTAGACTGTTTGACACATTACTCCCATGGAGAAAAGTGCGGATAGTGACTGTTGTATCAATCCCGATGCAATTTCTGCGTTTCATCAACGCTCTGATAGTCCACAGATTACAGAATACCACCAGATGTGCATCGGAAACTACTACTGGTCTTCCAGGGAACGATCAAAGCGTAGACTGTTTGAGACATTTCTCCAATGGAGGAAAGTGCGCATGGTGACTGTTGTATTCAATCCCGATGCTATTTCTGGGTTTCATCAACACTCTGATAGTCCACAGATTACAGAATGCCACCAGATGTACATCGGAAACTACTACTGTTATTCCAGGCAACAATCAAAGCGTAGACTGTTTGAAACATTACTCCCGTGGAGGAAAGTGCGCAGGTTGACTGTTGTATTCAATCCCGATGCAGTTTCTGTGTTTCATCAACATTTTAAAGGTCCACAGATTACAGAATGCCACCAGATGTGCATCAGAAACCACTACTGATCTTCTAGGGAACGATCAAAGCGTACACCGTTTGAGACATTACTCCCATGGAGGAAAATGCGGATGGTGACTGTTGTATTCAATCCCGATGCAATTTCTGTGTTTCATCAACGCTCTGATTGTCCACAGATTACAGAATGCCTCCAGATGTGCATCGGAAACTACTACTGGTATTCCAGGCAACGATCAAAGCGTAGACTGTTTGAAACATTACTCCCGTGGAGGAAAGTGCGCATGGTGACTGTTGTATTTAATCCCGATGCAATTTCTGTGTTTCATCAACATTTTGAAGGTCCACAGATTACAGAATGCCACCAGATGTGCATCAGAAACCACTACTGGTCTTCCATCGAATGATCAAAGCGTAGTCTGTTTGAGACATTACTCCCATGGAGGAAAATGCGGATGGTGACTGTTGTATTCAATCCGGATGCAATTTCTGTGTTTCATCAACACTCTGATGGTCCACAAATTACAGAATGCTACCAGATGTACATCGGGAACTACTACTGGTCTTCCAGGGAACAATCAAGGCGTAGACTGTTTGAGACATTACTCCCATGGAGGAAAGTGCGGATGGTGACTGTTGTATTCAATCCCGATACAATTTCTGTGTTTCATCAACACTCTGATTGTCCACAGATTACAGGATACCACCAGATGTGCATCGGAAACTACTACTTGTCTTCCAGAGAACGATCAAAGCGTAGACAATTTGAGACATTACTCCCAAAGAGGACAGTGATGATGGTGACTGTTGTATTCAATCCCGATGCAATTTCTGTGTTTCATCAACACTCTGATAGTCAACAAATTACACAATGCCACCAGATGTACATCGGGAACTACTGCTGGTTTTCCAGGGAACGATCAAAGCATAGACTGTTTGAGACATTACTCCCATGGAGGAAAGAGCGCATGGTGACTGTTGTATTCAATCCCGATGTAATTTCTGTGTTTCAACAACACTCTGATAGCCCACATATTACAGAGTGCCACCAGATGTGCATCGGAAACTACTACTGGTCTTCCAGGGAACGATCCAAGCCTGGACTGTTTCGGAACTACACCCATTTAGGATTGTGCCAATGGTGAATGTTGTATTCAATCCCGATGCAATTTCTGTGTTTCATCAACGCTCTGATTGTCCACTGATTACAGAATGCCTCCAGATGAGCATCGGAAACTACTATTGGTCTTCCAGGGAACGATCAAAGCCTAGACTGTTGCAGACATTACTCAAATGGAGGAAAGTGCGGATGGTGACTGTTGTATTACTCCCGATGCAATTTTTGTGTTTCATCAACATTTTAAAGGTCCACAGATTACAGAATGCCTCCAGATGTGCATCGGAAGCTACTACTGGTCTTCCAGGGAACGATCAAAGCGTAGACTGTTTGAGACATTACTGCCATGGAGGAAAGTGCGCATTGTGACTGTTGTATTCAATCCCGTTGCAATTTCTGTGTTTCATCAACACTCTGATACCCCACAGATTACAGAATGCCACCAGATGTGCATCGGAAACTACTACTGGTCTTCCAGGGAACGATCAAAGCGTGGACTGTTTCAGACATTACTCCCATGGAGGAAAGTGCGGATGGTGACTGTTGTATTCAATCCCGATGCAATTTCTGTGTTTCATCAACACTCTGATAGTCCACAGAGTACAGAATGCCACCAGATGTGCATCGGAAACTACTACTGGTCTTCCAGGGAACGATCAAAGCCTAGACTGTTGCAGGCATTACTCCCATGGAGGAAAGTGCGGATGGTGACTGTTGTATTCAATCCCGATGCAATTTCTGTGTTTCATCAACACTCTGATAGTCCACAGAGTACAGAATGCCACCAGATGTGCATCGGAAACTACTACTGATCATCCAGGGAACGATCAAAGCCTAGACTGTTGCAGACATTACTCCCATGGAGGAAAGTGCGCATGGTGACTGTAGTATTCAATCCCGATGTTATTTCTGTGTTTCATCAACAATCTGATAGTCCACAGATTACAGTTTGCCACAAGATGTACATCGGAAACAACTACTGGTATTCCAGGCAACGATCAAAGCGTAGACTGTTTGAAACATTACTCCCGTGGAGGAAAGTGCGCATGGTGACTGTTGTATTCAATCCCGATGCAATTTCTGTGTTTCATCAACATTTTGAAGGTCCACAGGTTACAGAATGCCACCAGATGTGCATCAGAAACCACTACTGGTCTTCCAGGGAACGATCAAAGCGTGGACTGTTTGAGACATTACTCCCATGGAGGAAAATGCGGATGGTGACTGTTGTATTCAATCCCGATGCAATTTCTGTGTTTCATCAACACTCTGATGGTCCACAAATTACACAATGCCACCAGATGTACGTCGGGAACTACTACTGGTCTTCCAGGGAACGATCAAAGCGTAGACTGTTTGAGACATTACTCCCATGGAGGAAAGTGCGGATGGTGACTGTTGTATTCAATCCCGATACAATTTCTGTGTTTCATCAACACTCTGATAGTCCACAGATTACAGAATACCACCAGATGTGCATCGGAAACTACTACTTGTCTTTTAGAGAACGATCAAAGCGTAGACTGTTTGAGACATTACTCCCAATGAGGACAGTGATGATGGTGACTGTTGTATTCAATCCCGATGCAATTTCTGTGTTTCATCAACACTCTGATAGTCCACAAATTACACAATGCCACCAGATGTACATCGGGAATTACTGCTGGTCTTCCAGGGAACGATCAAAGCATAGACTGTTTGAGACATTACTCCCATGGAAGAAAGTGCGCATGGTGACTGTTGTATTCAATCCCGATGCAATTTCTGTGTTTCAACAACACTCTGATAGCCCACAGATTACAGAATGCCACCAGATGTGCTTCGGAAACTACTACTGGTCTTCCAGGGAACGATCATAGCGTCGACTGTTTCAGACATTACTCCCATGGAGGAAAGTGCGGATGGTGACTGTTGTATTCAATCCCGAAGCAATTTCTGTGTTTCATCAACACTCTGATAGTCCACAGAGTACAGAATGCCACCGTATGTGCATCGGAAACTACTACTGGTCTTCCAGGGAACGATCAAAGCCGAGACTGTTGCAGACATTACTCAAATGGAGGAAAGTGCGGATGGTGACTGTTGTATTTACTCCCGATGCAATTTTTGTGTTTCATCAACATTTTAAAGGTCCACAGGTTACAGAATGCCTCCAGATGTGCATCGGAAGCTACTACTAGTCTTCCAGGGAACGATCAAAGTGTAGACTGTTTGAGACATTACTCCCATGGAGGAAAGTGCGAATGGTGACTGTTGTATTCAATCCCGATGCAATTTCTGTGTTTCATCAACACTCTGACACCCCACAGATTACAGAATGCTACCAGATGTGCATCGGAAACTACTACTGGTCTTCCAGGGAACGATCAAAGCGTGGACTGTTTCAGACATTACTCCCATTCAGGAAAGTGTGGATGGTGACTGTTGTATTCAATCCCGATGCAATTTCTGTGTTTCATCAACACTCTGATAGTCCACAGAGTACAGAATGCCAACAGATGTGCATCGGAAACTACTACTGGTCTTCCAGGGAACGATCAAAGCCTAGACTGTTGCAGACATTACTCCCACGGAGGAAAGTGCGGATGGTGACTGTTGTATTCAATCCCGATGCAATTTCTGTGTTTCATCAACACTCTGATAGTCCACAGAGTACAGAATGCCACCAGATGTGCATCGGAAACTACTACTGATCATCCAGGGAACGATCAAAGCCTAGACTGTTGCAGACATTACTCCCATGGAGGAAAGTGAGCATGGTGACTGTTGTATTCAATCCCGATGCTATTTCTGTGTTTCATCAACAATCTGATAGTCCACATATTACAGAATGCCACCAGATGTACATCGGAACAACTACTGGTATTCCAGGCAACGATCAAAGCGTAGACTGTTTGAAACATTACTCCCGTGGAGGAAAGTGCGCATGGTGACTGTTGTATTCAATCCCGATGCAATTTCTGTGTTTCATCAACATTTTGAAGGTCCACAGATTACAGAATGCCACCAGATGTGCATCAGAAACCACTACTGGTCTTCCATCGAACGATCAAAGCGTAGTCTGTTTGAGACATTACTCCCATGGAGGAAAATGCGGATGGTGACTGTTGTATTCAATCCCGATGCAATTTCTGTGTTTCATCAACACTCTGATGGTCCACAAATTACAGAATGCCACCAGATGTACATCGGGAACTACTACTGGTCTTCCAGGGAACAATCAAGGCGTAGACTGTTTGAGACATTACTCCCATGGAGGAAAGTGCGGATGGTGACTGTTGTATTCAATCCCGATACAATTTCTGTGTTTCATCAACACTCTGATAGTCCACAGATTACAGAATACCACCAGATGTGCATCGGAAACTACTACTTGTCTTCCAGAGAACGATCAAAGCGTAGACAATTTGAGACATTACTCCCAAAGAGGACAGTGATGATGGTGAGTGTTGTATTCAATCCCGATGCAATTTCTGTGTTTCATCAACACTCTGATAGTCCACAAATTACACAATGCCACCAGATGTACATCGGGAACTACTGCTGGTTTTCCAGGGAACGATCAAAGCATAGACTGTTTGAGACATTACTCCCATGGAGGAAAGAGCGCATGGTGACTGTTGTATTCAATCCCGATGTAATTTCTGTGTTTCAACAACACTCTGATAGCCCACATATTACAGAGTGCCACCAGATGTGCATCGGAAACTACTACTGGTCTTCCAGGGAACGATCCAAGCCTGGACTGTTTCGGAACTACACCCATTTAGGATTGTGCCAATGGTGAATGTTGTATTCAATCCCGATGCAATTTCTGTGTTTCATCAACGCTCTGATTGTCCACTGATTACAGAATGCCTCCAGATGTGCATCGGAAACTACTATTGGTCTTCCAGGGAACGATCAAAGCCTAGACTGTTGCAGACATTACTCAAATGGAGGAAAGTGCGGATGGTGACTGTTGTATTCAACCCCGTTGCAATTTCTGTGTTTCATCAACACTCTGATACCCCACAGATTACAGAATGCCACCAGAGGTGCATCGGAAACTACTACTGGTCTTCCAGGTAACGATCAAAGCGTGGACTGTTTCAGACATTACTCCCATGGAGGAAAGTGCGGACGGTGACTGTTGTATTCAATCCCGATGCAATTTCTGTGTTTCATCAACACTCTGATAGTCCACAGAGTACAGAATGCCACCAGATGTGCATCGGAAACTACTACTGGTCTTCCAGGGAACGATCAAAGCCTAGACTGTTGCAGACATTACTCCCATGGAGGAAAGTGCGGATGGTGACTGTTGTATTCAATCCCGATGCAATTTCTGTGTTTCATCAACACTCTCATAGTCCACAGATTACAGAATGGATCCAGCTGTGCATCGGAAACTACTACTGGTCTTCCAGGAAACGATCAAAGCGTAGACGGTTTGAGACATTACTCCCTTGGAGGAAAGTGCGGATGGTGACTGTTGTATTGAATCCCGATGCAATTTCTGTGTTTTATCAACACTCTGAAGGTCAACAGAATACAGAATGCCTCCAGATGTGCATCGGAAACTACTACTGGTCTTCCAATGAACGTTCAAAGCGTAGACTGTTTGAGACATTACTCCCATGGAGGAAAGTGCGCATGGTGACTGTTGTATTCAATCCCGATGCTATTTCTGAGTTTAATCAACACTCTGATAGTCCACAGATTACATAATGCCTATAGATGTGCATCGGACACTACTACTGGTATTCCAGGGAACGATCAAATCGTTGACTGTGTGAGACATTACTCCCATGGAGGATAGTGCGCATGGTGACTGTTGTATTCAATCCCTATGCATTTCCTGTGATTCATCAGCACTCCGATAGTCTACAGATTACAGAATGCCACCAGTTGTGCATCGGAAACCACTACTTGTCTTCCAGGAAACGATCAAAGCGTAGACAGTTTGAGACATTACTCCCATGGAGGAAAGTGCGGATGGTGACTGTTGTATTCAATCCCGATGCAATTTCTGTGTTTCATCAACACTCTGATAGTCCACAAATTACACAATGCCAGCAGATGTACATCGGGAAATAATACTGGTCTTCCTGGGAACGATCAAAGCGTAGACTGTTTGAGACATTACTCCCATGGAGGAAAGTGTTCATGGTGACTGTTGTATTCAACCCCGATGCAATATCTGTGTTTCATCATCACTCTGATACCCCAAAGATTACAGAATGCCACCAGATGTGCATCGGAAACTACTACTGGACTTCCAGGGAACGATCAAAGCCTGGACTGTTTCAGACATTACTCCCATGGAGGAAAGAGCGGATGGAGACTGTTGTATTCAATCCCGATGCAATTTATGTGATTCATGAACACTCTGATAGTCCAAAGATTACAGAATGCCACCAGATTTGCATCGGAAACTACTACTGGTTTTCCAGGGCACGATCAAATTGTAGACTGTTTCAGACATTACTCCCATGTAGGAAAGTGCGGATTGTGAATGTTGTACTCACTCCCAGTGCAATTTCTATGTTTCATCAACACATTGAATGTCCACAGATTACAGAATACCACCAGATTTGCATCGGAAACTACTACTGGTTTTCCACGGAACGATCAAAGGGTAGACTGTTTGAGACATTACTCCCATGAAGGAATATGCGGATGGTGACTGTTGTATTCACTCCCGATACAATTTTTGTCTTTCATCAACACTCTGATAGTCCACAGATTACAGATGTGCATCGGAAACTACTACTGGCCTTCCAGGAAACGATCAAAGCGTAGACTGTTTGAGACTTTACTCCCATGGAGGAAAGTGCGCATGATGACTGTTGTATTCAATCCCGATGCAATTGCTGTGTTTCGTCAACACTCTGATAGTCCACAGATTACAGAATGTCACCAGTTGTGCATCGGAAACCACTACTGCTCTTCCAGGGGACGATCAAATTGTAGACTGTTTCAGACATTACTCCCAACTAGGAAAGTGAGGATTGTGACTGTTGTATTCACTCCCGAGGCAATTTCTGTGTTTCATCAACACTTTGTATGTCAACAGATTACAGAATGCCACCAGATGTGCATCGGTAACTACTACTGGTCTTCCAGGGAACGATCAAAGCGTGGACTTTTTCAGACATAACTCCCATTGAGGAAAGTGCGGGTGGTGACTGTTGTATTTATTCCCCATGCAATTTCTATGTTTCATCAACACTCTGATAGTCCACAGATTACAGAATGCCTCCAGATGTGCATCGGAAACTACTACTGGTCTTCCAGGGAACGATCAAAGCGTAGACTGTTTGAGACATTACTCCCGTGGAGGAAAGTGCGCATGGTGACTGTTGTATTTATTCCCCATGCAATTTCTATGTTTCATCATTACTCTGATAGTCCACAGATTACTGAATGCCACCAGATGTGCATAGGAAACTACTAGTGGTCTACCAGGGAACGATCAAATTGTAGGCTGTTTCAGACATTACTCCCAAGTAGGAAAGTGCGGATTGTGACTGTTGTATTCAATCCCGATGCAATTTCTGTGTTTCATCAACACTCTGATAGTCCACACATTACAGAATACCACCAGATGTGCATCGGAAACTACTACTGGTCTTCCAGGGAACGATCAAAGCGTAGACTGTTTAAGACATTTCTCCAATGGAGGAAAGTGCGCATGGTGACTGTTGTATTCAATCCCGATGCTATTTCTGGGTTTCATCAACACTCTGATAGTCCACAGATTACAGAATGCCACCAGATGTACATCGGAAACTACTACTGTTATTCCAGGCAACGATCAAAGCGTACACTGTTTGAAACATTACTCCCGTGGAGGAAAGTGCGCAGGTTGACTGTTGTATTCAATCCCGATGCAGTTTCTGTGTTTCATCAACATTTTAAAGGTCCACAGATTACAGAATGGTACCAGATGTGCATCAGAAACCACTACTGGTCTTCCAGGGAACGATCAAAGCGTAGACTGTTTGAGACATTACTCCCATGGAGGAAAATGCGGATGGTGACTGTTGTATTCAATCCCGATGCAATTTCTGTGTTTCATCAACACTCTGATAGTCCACAGAGTAAAGAATGCCACCAGATGTGCATCGGAAACTACTACTGGTCTTCCAGGGAACGATCAAAGCCTAGACTGTTGTAGACATTACTCAAATGGAGGAAAGTGCGGATGGTGACTGTTGTATTTACTCCCGATGAAATTTTTGTGTTTCATCATCATTTTAAAGGTCCACAGATTACAGAATGCTTCCAGATGTGCATCGGAAGCTACTACTGGTCTCCCAGGGAACGACCAAATCGTAGACTGTTTGAGACATTACTCCCATGGAGGAAAGTGCGCATGGTGACTGTTGTATTCAATCCCGATGCTATTTCTGTGTTTTATCAACACTCTGATAGTCCACAGATTACACAATGCCACCAGATGTGCATCGGAAACTACTACTGGTATTCCAGGGAACGATCAAATCCTAGAGTGTGTGAGACATTACTCCCATGGAGGAAAGTGCGCATGGTGACTGTTGTATTCAATCCCTATGCATTTTCAGTGTTTCATCAACACTCTGATAGTCTACAGATTACAGAATGCCACCAGTTGTGCATCGGAAACCATTACTGGTCTTCCAGGTAACGATCAAAGCGTAGATAGTTTGAGACATTACTCCCATGGAGGAAAGTGCGGATGGTGACTGTTGTATTCAATCCCGATGATATTTCTGTGTTTCATCAACACTCTGATGGTCCACAAATTACAGAATGCCACCAGATGTACATCGGGAACTACTACTGGTCTTCCAGGGAACGATCAAAGCGTAGACTGTTTGAGACATTACTCCCTTGGAGGAAAGTGAGGATGGTGACTGTTGTATTCAATCCCGATACAATTTCTGTGTTTCATCAACACTCTGATAGTCCACAGATTACAGAATACCACCAGATGTGCATCGGAAACTACTGATTGTCTTCCAGAGAACGATCAAAGCGTAGACAGTTTGAGACATTACTCCCGAAGAGGACAGTGATGATGTTGACTGTTGTATTCAATCCCGATGCAATTTCTGTGTTTCATCAACACTCTGATAGTCCACAAATTACACAATGCCACCAAATGTACATCGGGAACTACTGCTGGTCTTCCAGGGAACGATCAAAGCATAGACTGTTTGAGACATTACTCCCATGGAGGAAAGTGCGCATGGTGACTGTTGTATTCAATCCCGATGCAATTTCTGTGTTTCATCCACACTCAGTTAGTTCACAGATTACAGAATGCCTCCAGAGTTGAATCGGAAACTACTACTTGTCTTCCAGGGAACGATCATAGCGTGGACTGTTTCAGGCATTACTCCCATGGAGGAAAGTGCGGATGGTGACTGTTGTATTCAATCCCGATGCAATTTCTGTGTTTCATCAACACTCTGATTGTCCACAGGGTACAGAATGCCACCAGATGTGCATCGGAAACTACTACTGGTCTTCCAGGGAACGATCAAACCCTAGACTGTTGCAGACATTACTCAAATGGAGGAAAGTGCGGATGGTGACTGTTGTATTTACTCCCGTTGCAATTTTTGTGTTTCATCAACATTTTAAGGGTGCACTGATTACAGAATGCCTCCAGATGTGCATCGGAAGCTACTACTGGTCTTCCAGGGAACGATCAAAGCGTAGACTGTTTGAGACATTACTCCCATGGAGCTAAGTGCGCATGGTGACTGTTGTATTCAATCCCGATGCTATTTCTGTGTTTCATCAACACTCTGATAGTCCACAGATTACAGAATGCCACCAGATGTGCATCGGAAACTACTACTGGTCTTCCAGGAAACGATCAAAGCCTAGATTGTTGCAGAAATTACTCCCATGGAGGAAAGTGCGGATGGTGACTGTTGTATTCAATCCCGATGCAATTTCTGTGTTTCATCAACACTCTGATAGTCCACAGAGTACAGAATGCCACCAGATGTGCATCGGAAACTACTACTGATCATCCAGGGAACGATCAAAGCCTAGACTGTTGCAGACATTACTCCCATGGAGGAAAGTGCGCATGGTGACTGTTGTATTCAATCCCGATGCAATTTCTGTGTTATATCAACACTCTCATAGTCCACAGATTACAGAATGCCTATAGCTGTGCATCGGAAACTACTACTGGTCTTCCAGGAAACGATCAAAGCGTAGACTGTTTGAGACATTACTCCCTTGGAGGAAAGTGCACATGGTGACTGTTGTATTCAATCCCGATGCAATTTCTGTGTTTTATCAACACTCTGATAGTCCACAGATTACAGAATGCCTCCAGATGTGCATTGGAAACTACCACTGGTCTTCCAGGGAACGATCAAAACGTAGACTGTTTGAGACATTACTCCCATGGAGGAAAGTGCGGATGGTGACTGTTGTATTCAATCCCGATGCAATTTCTGTGTTTCATCAACACTCTGATAGTCCACAGATTACAGAATGCCTCCAGATGTGCATTGGAAACTACCACTGGTCTTCCAGGGAACGATCAAAACGTAGACTGTTTGACACATTACTCCCATGGAGAAAAGTGCGGATAGTGACTGTTGTATCAATCCCGATGCAATTTCTGCGTTTCATCAACGCTCTGATAGTCCACAGATTACAGAATACCACCAGATGTGCATCGGAAACTACTACTGGTCTTCCAGGGAACGATCAAAGCGTAGACTGTTTGAGACATTTCTCCAATGGAGGAAAGTGCGCATGGTGACTGTTGTATTCAATCCCGATGCTATTTCTGGGTTTCATCAACACTCTGATAGTCCACAGATTACAGAATGCCACCAGATGTACATCGGAAACTACTACTGTTATTCCAGGCAACAATCAAAGCGTAGACTGTTTGAAACATTACTCCCGTGGAGGAAAGTGCGCAGGTTGACTGTTGTATTCAATCCCGATGCAGTTTCTGTGTTTCATCAACATTTTAAAGGTCCACAGATTACAGAATGCCACCAGATGTGCATCAGAAACCACTACTGGTCTTCTAGGGAACGATCAAAGCGTACACCGTTTGAGACATTACTCCCATGGAGGAAAATGCGGATGGTGACTGTTGTATTCAATCCCGATGCAATTTCTGTGTTTCATCAACGCTCTGATTGTCCACAGATTACAGAATGCCTCCAGATGTGCATCGGAAACTACTACTGGTCTTTTAGGGGACGATCAAAGCGTAGACTGTTTGAGACATTACTCCCGTGGAGGAAAGTGCGAATGGTGACTCTTGTATTCAATCCCGATGCAATTTCTGTGTTTCATCAACACTCAGTTAGTTCTCAGATTACAGAATGCCTTCAGATGTGAATCGGAAACTACTACTGGTCTTCCAGGGAACGATCAAAGCGTGGACGTTTTCAGACATAACTCCCATTGAGGAAAGTGCGGATGGTGACTGTTGTATTCAATCCAAATGCAATTTCTGTGTTTCATCAACACTCTGATAGTCCACAGATTACAGAATGCCTCCAGATGTGCATCGAAAACTACTACTGGTCTTCCAGGGAACGATCAAAGCGTAGACTGTTTGAGACATTACTCCCGTGGAGGAAAGTGCGCATGGTGACTGTTGTATTTATTCCCGATGCAATTTCTATGTTTCATCAACACTCTGATAGTCCACAGATTACTGAATGCCACCAGATGTGCATAGGAAACTACTACTGGTCTACCAGGGAACGATCAAATTGTTGGCTGTTTCAGACATTACTCCCAAGTAGGAAAGTGCGGATGGTGACTGTTGTATTCAATCCCGATGCAATTTCTGTGTATCATCAACACTCTGATAGTCCACAGATTACAGAATGCCTCCAGATGTGCATTGGAAACTACCACTGGTCTTCCAGGGAACGATCAAAGCGTAGACTGTTTGAGACATTACTCCCATGGAGGAAAGTGAGGATGGAGACTGTTGTATTCAATCCCGATGCAATTTCTGCGTTTCATCAACGCTCTGATAGTAAACAGATTACAGAATATCACCAGATGTGCATCGGAAACTACTACTGGTCTTCCAGGGAACGATCAAACCGTAGACTGTCTGAGACATTTCTCCAATGGAGGAAAGTGCGCATGGTGACTGCTGTATTCAATCCCGATGCTATTTCTGGGTTTCATCAACACTCTGATAGTCCACAGATTACAGAATGCCACCAGGTGTACATCGGAAACTACTACTGGTATTCCAGGCAACGATCAAAGCGTAGACTGTTTGAAACATTACTCCCGATGAGGAAAGAGCGCAGGGTGACTGTTGTATTCCATCCCGATGCAGTTTCTGTGTTTCATCAACATTTTGAAGGTCCACAGATTACAGAATGGTACCAGATGTGCATCAGAAACCACTACTGGTCTTCCAGGGAACGATCAAAGCGTAGACTGTTTGAGACATTACTCCCATGGAGGAAAATGCGGATGGTGACTGTTGTATTCAATCCCGATGCAATTTCTGTGTTTCATCAACGCTCTGATTGTCCACAGATTACAGAATGCCTCCAGATGTGCATCGGAAACTACTACTGGTCTTTTAGGGGACGATCAAAGCGTAGACTGTTTGAGACATTATTCCTGATTACGGAAGTTCGCATGGTGACTGTTGTATTCAATCCCGATGCAATTTCTGTGTTTCATCAACACTCAGTTAGTTCTCAGATTACAGAATTCCTCCAGATGTGAATCGGAAACTACTACTTGTCTGCCAGGGAACGATCATAGCGTGGACTGTTTCAGGCATTACTCCCATGGAGGAATGTGCGGATGGTGACTGTTGTATTCAATCCCGATGCAATTTCTGTGTTTCATCAACATTCTGATTGTCCACAGAGTACAGAATGCCACCAGATGTGCATCGGAAACTACTACTGGTCTTCCAGGGAACGATCAAAGCCTAGACTGTTGCAGACATTACTCAAATCGAGGAAAGTGCGGATGGTGACTGTTGTATTTACTCCCGATGCAATTTTTGTGTTTCATCAATATTTTAAGGGTGCACTAATTACAGAATGCCTCCAGATGTGCATCGGAAGCTACTACTGGTCTTCCAGGGAACGATCAAAGCGTAGACTGTTTGAGACATTACTCCCATGGAGGAAAGTGCGCATGGTGACTGTTGTATTCAATCCCGGTGCTATTTCTGTGTTTCATCAACACTCTGATAGTCCACAGATTACAGAATGCCACCAGATGTGCATCGGAAACTACTACTGGTATTCCAGGGAACGATCAAATCGTAGAGTGTGTGAGACATTACTCCCATGGAGGAAAGTGCGGATGGTGACTGTTGTATTCAACCCCGATGCAATGTCTGTGTTTCATCAACACTCATACCCCACAGATTACAGAATGCCACCAGCTGTGCATCGGAAACTACTACTGGTCTTCCAGGGAACGATTAGAGCGTGGACTGTTTCAGACATTACTCCCATGGAGGAAAGTGCGGATTGTGACTGTTGTATTCAATCCCGATGCAAGTTCTGTGTTTCATCAACACTCTGATAGTCCACAGAGTACAGAATGCCACCAGATGTGCATCGGAAACTACTACTGGTCTTCCAGGAAACGATCAAAGCCTAGATTGTTGCAGACATTACTCCCATGGAGGAAAGTGCGGATGGTGACTGTTGTATTCAATCCCGATGCAATTTCTGTGTTTCATCAACACTCTGATAGTCCACAGAGTACAGAATGCCACCAGATGTGCATCGGAAACTACTACTGATCATCCAGGGAACGATCAAAGCCTAGACTGTTGCAGACATTACTCCCATGGAGGAAAGTGCGCATGGTGACTGTTGTATTCAATCCCGATGCAATTTCTGTGTTATATCAACACTCTCATAGTCCACAGATTACAGAATGCCTCCAGCTGTGCATCGGAAACTACTACTGGTCTTCCAGGAAACGATCAAAGCGTAGACTGTTTGAGACATTACTCCCGTGGAGGAAAGTGCGCATGGTGACTGTTGTATTTATTCCCGATGCAATTTCTATGTTTCATCAACACTCTGATAGTCCACAGATTACTGAATGCCACCAGATGTGCATAGGAAACTACTACTGGTCTACCAGGGAACGATCAAATTGTAGGCTGTTTCAGACATTACTCCCAAGTAGGAAAGTGCGGATTGTGACTGTTGTATTCATCCCGATGCAATTTCTGTGTTTCATCAACACTCTGATAGTCCACAGATTACAGAATGCCTCCAGATGTGCATTGGAAACTACCACTGGTCTTCCAGGGAACAATCAAAGCGTAGACTGTTTGAGACATTACTCCCATGGAGGAAAGTGAGGATGGTGACTGTTGTATTCAATCCCGATGCAATTTCTGCGTTTCATCAACGCTCTGATAGTAAACAGATTACAGAATACCACCAGATGTGCATCGGAAACTACTACTGGTCTTCCAGGGAACGATCAAAGCGTAGACTGTTTGAGACATTTCTCCAATGGAGGAAAGTGCGCATGGTGACTGTTGTATTCAATCCCGATGCTATTTCTGGGTTTCATCAACACTCTGATAGTCCACAGATTACAGAATGCCACCAGATGTACATCGGAAACTACTACTGGTATTCCAGGCAACGATCAAAGCGTAGACTCTTTGAAACATTACTCCCGATGAGGAAAGTGCGCAGGGTGACTGTTGTATTCAATCCCGATGCAGTTTCTGTGTTTCATCAACATTTTGAAGGTCCACAGATTACAGAATGGTACCAGATGTGCATCAGAAACCTCTACTGGTCTTCCAGGGAACGATCAAAGCGTAGACTGTTTGAGACATTACTCCCATGGAGGAAAATGCGGATGGTGACTGTTGTATTCAATCCCGATGCAATTTCTGTGTTTCATCAACGCTCTGATTGTCCACAGACTACAGAATGCCATCAGATGTGCATCGGAAATTACTACTGGTCTTTTAGGGGACGATCAAAGCGTAGACTTTTTGAGACATTACTCCTAATTACGGAAGTGCGCATGGTGACTGTTGTATTCAATCCCTATGCATTTTCAGTGTTTCATCAACACTCTGATAGTCTACAGATTACAGAATGCCACCAGTTGTGCATCGGAAACCACTACTGGTCTTCCAGGTAACGATCAAAGCGTAGATAGTTTGAGACATTACTCCCATGGAGGAAAGTGCGGATGGTGACTGTTGTATTCAATCCCGATGCAATTTCTGTGTTTCATCAACACTCTGATAGTCCACAGATTACAGAATACCACCAGATGTGCATCGGAAACTACTGATTGTCTTCCAGAGAACGATCAAATAGTAGACTGTTTGAGACATTACTCCCGAAGAGGACAGTGATGATGTTGACTGTTGCATTCAATCCCGATGCAATTTCTGTGTTTCATCAACACTCTGATAGTCCACAAATTACACAATGCCACCAGATGTACATCGGGAACTACTGCTGGTCTTCCAGGGAACGATCAAAGCATAGACTGTTTGAGACATTACTCCCATGGAGGAAAGTGCGCATGGTGACTGTTGTATTCAATCCCGATGCAATTTCTGTGTTTCATCCACACTCAGTTAGTTCACAGATTACAGAATGCCTCCAGACGTGAATCGGAAACTACTACTTGTCTTCCAGGGAACGATCGTAGCATGGACTGTTTCAGGCATTACTCCCATGGAGGAAAGTGCGGATGGTGACTGTTGTATTCAATCCCGATGCAATTTCTGTGTTTCATCAACACTCTGATTGTCCACAGAGTACAGAATGCCACCAGATGTGCATCGGAAACTACTACTGGTCTTCCAGGGAACGATCAGAGCCTAGACTGTTGCAGACATTACTCAAATGGAGGAAAGTGCGGATGGTGACTGTTGTATTTACTCCCGATGCAATTTTTGTGTTTCATCAACATTTTAAGGGTGCACTGATTACAGAATGCCTCCAGATGTGCATCGGAAGCTACTACTGGTCTTCCAGGGAACGATCAAAGCGTAGACTGTTTGAGACATTACTCCCATGGAGGAAAGTGCGCATGGTGACTGTTGTATTCAATCCCGATGCTATTTCTGTGTTTCATCAACACTCTGATAGTCCACAGATTACAGAATGCCACCAGATGTGCATCGGAAACTACTACTGGTATTCCAGGGAACGATCAAATCGTAGAGTGTGTGAGACATTACTCCCATGGAGGAAAGTGCGGATGGTGACTGTTGTATTCAACCCCGATGCAAGTTCTGTGTTTCATCAACACTCTGATACCCCACAGATTACAGAATGCCACCAGATGTGCATCGGAAACTACTACTGGTCTTCCAGGGAACGATTAAAGCGTGGACTGTTTCAGACATTACTCCCATGGAGGAAAGTTCGGATTGTGACTGTTGTATTCAATCCCGATGCAAGTTCTGTGTTTCATCAACACTCTGATAGTCCACAGAGTACAGAATGCCACCAGATGTGCATCGGAAACTACTACTGGTCTTCCAGGAAACGATCAAAGCCTAGATTGTTGCAGATATTACTCCCATGGAGGAAAGTGCGGATGGTGACTGTTGTATTCAATCCCGATGCAATTTCTGTGTTTCATCAACACTCTGATAGTCCACAGAGTACAGAATGCCACCAGATGTGCATCGGAAACTACTACTGATCATCCAGGGAACGATCAAAGCCTAGACTGTTGCAGACATTACTCCCATGGAGGAAAGTGCGCATGGTGACTGTTGTATTCAATCCCGATGCAATTTCTGTGTTATATCAACACTCTCATAGTCCACAGATTACAGAATGCCTCCAGCTGTGCATCGGAAACTACTACTGGTCTTCCAGGAAACGATCAAAGCGTAGACTGTTTGAGACATTACTCCCTTGGAGGAAAGTGCACATGGTGACTGTTGTATTCAATCCCGATGCAATTTCTGTGTTTTATCAACACTCTGAAGGTCAACAGAATAAAGAATGCCTCCAGATGTGCATCGGAAACTACTACAGGTCTTCCAGGGAACGATCAAAGCGTAGACTGTTTGAGACATTACTCACGTGGAGGAAAGTGCGCATGGTGACTTTTGTATTCAATCCCGATGCTATTTCTGTGTTTAATCAACACTCTGATAGTCCACAGATTACATAATGCCTATAGATGTGCATCGGACACTACTACTGGTATTCCAGGGAACGATCAAATCGTAGACTGTGTGAGACATTACTCCCATGGAGGAAAGTGCGCATGGTGACTGTTGATTTCAATCCCTATGCATTTCCTGTGTTTCATCAACACTCTGATAGTCTACAGATTACAGAATGCCACCAGTTGTGCATCGGAAACCACTACTTGTCTTCCAGGAAACGATCAAAGCGTAGACAGTTTGAGACATTACTCCCATGTAGGAAAGTGCGGATGGTGACTGTTGTATTCAATCCCGATGCAATTTCTGTGTTTCATCAACACTCTGATAGTCCACAAATTACACAATGCCACCAGATGTACATCGGGAAATACTACTGGTCTTCCTGGGAACGATCAAAGCGTAGACTGTTTGAGACATTACTCCCATGGAGGAAAATGCGGATGGTGACTGTTGTATTCAATCCCGATGCAATTTCTGTGTTTCATCAACGCTCTGATTGTCCACAGGTTACAGAATGCCTCCAGATGTGCATCGGAAACTACTACTGGTCTTTTGGAGAACGATCAAAGCGTAGACTGTTTGAGACATTACTCCTGTGGACGAAAGTTCGCATGGTGACTTTTGTATTCAATCCCGTTGCAATTTCTGTGTTTCATCAACACTCAGTTAGTTCACAGATTACAGAATTCCTCCAGATGTGAATCGGAAACTACTACTGGTCTTCCAGGGAACGATCAAAGCGTGGACTGTTTCAGACATTACTCCCATGGAGGAAAGTGCGGATGGTGACTGTTGTATTCAATCCCGATGCAATTTCTGTGTTTAATCAACACTCTGATAGTCCACAGAGTAAAGAATGCCACCAGATGTGCATCGGAAACTACTACTGGTATTCCAGGGAACGATCAAATCGTAGAGTGTGTGAGACATTACTCCCATGGAGGAAAGTGCGCATGGTGACTGTTGTAATCAATCCCTATGCATTTTCAGTGTTTCATCAACACTCTGATAGTCTACAGATTACAGAATGCCACCAGTTGTGCATCGGAAACCACTACGGGTCTTCCAGGTAACGATCAAAGCGTAGATAGTTTGAGACATTACTCCCATGGAGGAAAGTGCGGATGGTGACTGTTGTATTCAATCCCGATGAAATTTCTGTGTTGCATCAACACACTGATAGTGCACAAATTACACAATGCCACCAGATGTACATCGGGAAATACTACTGGTCTTCCTGGGAACGATCAAAGCGTAGACTGTTTGAGACATTACTCCCATGGAGGAAAGTGTTCATGGTGACTGTTGTATTCAACCCCGATGCAATTTCTGTGTTTCATCAACACTCTGATACCCCACAGATTACAGAATGCCACCAGATGTGCATCGGAAACTACCACTGGTCTTCCAGGGAACGATCAAAGCGTGGACTGTTTCAGACATTGCTCCCATGGAGGAAAGTGCGGATGGTGACTGTTGTATTCAACCCCGATGCAATTTCTGTGTTTCATCAACACTCTGATACCCCACAGATTACAGAATGCCACCAGATGTGCATCGGAAACTACTACTGGTCTTCCAGGGAACGATTAAAGCGTGGACTGTTTCAGACATTACTCCCATGGAGGAAAGTGCGGATTGTGACTGTTGTATTCAATCCCGATGCAAGTTCTGTGTTTCATCAACACTCTGATAGTCCACAGAGTACAGAATGCCACCAGATGTGCATCGGAAACTACTACTGGTCTTCCAGGAAACGATCAAAGCCTAGATTGTTGCAGACATTACTCCCATGGAGGAAAGTGCGCATGGTGACTGTTGATTTCAATCCCTATGCATTTCCTGTGTTTTATCAACACTCTGATAGTCCACAAATTACACAATGCCACCAGATGTACATCGGGAAATACCACTGGTCTTCCTGGGAACGATCAAAGCGTAGACTGTTTGAGACATTACTCCCATGGAGGAAAGTGTTCATGGTGACTGTTGTATTCAACCCCGATGCAATTTCTGTGTTTCATCAACACTCTGATACCCCACAGATTACAAAATGCCAGCAGATGTGCATCGGAAACTACCACTGGTCTTCCAGGGAACGATCAAAGCGTGGACTGTTTCAGACATTACTCCCATGGAGGAAAGTGCGGATGGTGACTGTTGTATTCAACCCCGATGCAATTTCTGTGTTTCATCAACACTCTGATACCCCACAGATTACAGAATGCCACCAGATGTTCATCGGAAACTACTACTGGTCTTCCAGGGAACGATTAAAGCGTGGACTGTTTCAGACATTACTCCCATGGAGGAAAGTGCGGATTGTGACTGTTGTATTCAATCCCGATGCAAGTTCTGTGTTTCATCAACACTCTGATAGTCCACAGAGTACAGAATGCCACCAGATGTGCATCGGAAACTACTACTGGTTTTCCAGATAACGATCAAATGGTAGACTGTTTGAGACATTACTCCCTTGGAGGAAAGTGCACATGGTGACTGTTGTATTCCATCCCGATGCAATTTCTGTGTTTTATCAACACTCTGAAGGTCAACAGAATACAGAATGCCTCCAGATGTGCATCGGAAACTACTACAGGTCTTCCAGGGAACGATCAAAGCGTAGACTGTTTGAGACATTACTCACGTGGAGGAAAGTGCGCATGGTGACTGTTGTATTCAATCCCGATGCTATTTCTGTGTTTAATCAACACTCTGATAGTCCACAGATTGCATAATGCCTATAGATGTGCATCGGACACTACTACTGGTATTCCAGGGAACGATCAAATCGTAGACTGTGTGAGACATTACTCCCATGGAGGAAAGTGCGCATGGTGACTGTTGATTTCAATCCCTATATATTTCCTGTGTTTTATCAACACTCTGATAGTCCACAAATTACACAATGCCACCAGATGTACCTCCGGAACTACTACTGGTCCCCCAGGGAACGATCAAAGCGTAGACTGTTTCAGACATTACTCCCATGGAGGAAAGTGCGGATGGTGACTGTTGTATTCAATCCCGATGCAATTTCTGTGTTTCATCAACACTCTGATAGTCCACAGAGTAAAGAATGCCACCAGATGTGCATCGGAAACTACTACTGGTCTTCCAGGGAATGATCAAAGCGTAGACTGTTTGAGACATTACTCCCATGGAGGAAAGTGCGCATGGTGACTGTTGTATTCAATCCCGATGCTATTTCTGTGTTTTATCAACACTCTGATAGTCCACAGATTACACAATGCCACCAGATGTGCATCGGAAACTACTACTGGTATTCCAGGGAACGATCAAATCCTAGAGTGTGTGAGACATTTCTCCCATGGAGGAAAGTGCGCATGGTGACTGTTGTAATCAATCCCTATGCATTTTCAGTGTTTCATCAACACTCTGATAGTCTACAGATTACAGAATGCCACCAGATGTGCATCGGAAACTACCACTGGTCTTCCAGGGAACGATCAAAGCGTGGACTGTTTCAGACATTACTCCCATGGAGGAAAGTGCGGATGGTGACTGTTGTATTCAATCCCGATGCAATTTCTGTGTTTCATCAACACTCTGATAGACCACAGAGTACAGAATGCCACCAGATGTGCATCGGAAACTACTACTGGTCTTCCAGGGAACGATCAAAGCCTAGACTATTGCAGACATTACTCCCATGGAGGAAAGTGCGGATGGTGACTGTTGTATTCAATCCCGATGCAATTGCTGTGTTTCATCAACACTCTGATAGTCCACAGAGTACAGAATGCCACCAGATGTGCATCGGAAACTACTACTGGTCTTGCAGGGAACGATCAAAGCCTAGACTGTGCAGACATTACTCCCATGGAGGAAAGTGCGCATGGTGACTGTTGTATTCAATCCCGATGCAATTTCTGTGTTATATCAACACTCTGATAGTCTACAGATTACAGAATGCCACCAGTTGTGCATCGGACACCACTACTGGTCTTCCAGGGAACGATCAAATCGTAGACAGTTTGAGACATTACTCCCATGGAGGAAAGTGCGGATGGTGACTGTTGTATTCAATCCCGATGCAATTTTTGTGATTCATGAACACTCTGATAGTCCACAGATTACAGAATGCCACCAGATGTGCATCGGAAACTACTACTGGTTTTCCAGGGAACGATCAAAGCGTAGACTGTTTGAGACATTACTCCAATGGAGGAAAATGCTGATGGTGACTGTTGTATTCACTCCCGATGCAATTTTTGTGTTTCATCAACACTCTGATAGTCCACAGATTACAGATGTGCATCGGAAACTACTACTGTCCTTCCAGGAAACGATCAAAGCGTAGACTGTTTCAGACTTTACTCCCATGGAGGAAAGTGCGCATGATGACTGTTGTATTCAATCCCGATGCAATTGCTGTGTTTCGTCAACACTCTGATAGTCCACAGATTACAGAATGCCACCAGTTGTGCATCGGAAACCACTACTGGTCTTCCAATGAAGAGATCAAATTGTAGACAGTATCAGACATTACTCCCAACTAGGAAAGTGAGGATTGTGACTGTTGTATCCACTCCCGAGGCAATTTCTGTGTTTCATCAACACTTTGAAGGTTCACAGATTAAAGAATGCCTCCAGATGTACATTGGGAGCTACTACTGGTCTTCCTGGTAAAGATCAAAGCGTAGACTGTTTGAGACATTACTCCCGTGGAGGAAAGTGCGCATGGTGACTGTTGTATTCAATCCCGATGAAATTTCTGTGTTTCATCAACACTCTGATAGCCCACAGAGTACAGAATGCCACCAGATGAGCATCACTAACTACTACTGGTCTTCCAGTTAACGATCAGAGCCTGGACTGTTTCAGACATTACTCCCATGAAGGAAAGTGCGGATGGTGACTGTTGTATTCACTCGCGAGACAATTTCTGTGTTTCATCAACACTTTGAAGGACCACAGATTACAGAATGCCTCCAGCTGTGTATCGGATACTACTACTGGTTTTCCAGGGAACGATCGAATTGTAGACTGTTCAGACATTATTCCCATGTAGGAAAGTGCGGATTGTGACTGTTGTATTCACTCCTGATGCAATTTCTGTGTTTCATCAACACTTTGAAAGTCCACAGATTACAGAATGCCTCCAGATTTTCATCGGAAACTACTACTTGTCCTTCAGAGAACGATCAAAGAGTAGACTGTTTGAGACATTAGTCCCATGGAGGAAAGTGTGGATGGTGACTGTTGTATTCAATCCATATGCAATTTCTGTGTTTCGTCAACACTGTGATAGTCCTCAAATTACACAATGCCACCAGATGTACTTCGGAAACTACTACTGGTCTTCCAGGGAACGATAAAAGCGTAGACTGTTTGAGACATTACTCCCGTGGAGGGAAATGCGCATGGTGACTGTTGTATTTAATCCCGATGCAATTTCTATGTTTCGTCAACACTCAGATAGTCCACAGAATACGGATAGCCTCCAGATGTGCATCGGAAACTACTACTGGTCTTCCAGGGAACGATCAAAGCGTAGACTGTTTGAGACATTACTCCCATGGAGGAAATTGCGCATGGTGACTCTTTTATTCAAACCCGATGCAATTTCTGTGTTTCATAAGCACTTTGAAGGTCCACAGATTATTGATTGCCTCCAGATGTGCATCGGAAAATTACTGCTGGTCTTCCAGGGAACGATCAAAGCGTTGACTGTTTGACACATTACTCCCATTGAGGAAAGTGCGGATGGTGACTGTTGTATTCAATCCCGATACAATTTCTGTGTTTCATCAACACTTTGAAGGTCCACAGATTACAGAATGCCACCAGATGTGCATCGGAAACTACTACTGGTCTTCCAGGGAACGATCAAAGCGTAGACTGTTTGAGACATTACTCATATGAAGGAAAGTGTTCATGGTGACTGTTGTATTCAACCCTGATGCAATTTATGTGTTTCATCAACACTCTGATAGTCCACATAGTACGAAATGCCACCAGATGTGCATCGGAAACTACTACTGGTCTTCCAGGGAACGACCAAATCGTGGACTGTTCAGACATTACTCCCATGGAGGAAAGTGCGGATGGTGACTGTTGTATTCAATCCCGATGCAATTGCTGTGTTTCATCAACACTCTGATAGTCCACAGAGTACAGAATGCCACCAGATGTGCATCGGGAACTACTACTGGTCTTCCTGGGAAAGATCAAAGCGTAGACTGTTTGAGACATTACTCCCGTGGAGGAAAGTGCGCATGGTGACTGTTGTATTCAATCCCGATGAAATTTCTGTGTTTCATCAACACTCTGATAGCCCACAGAGTACAGAATGCCACTAGATGAGCATCGGTAACTACTACTGGTCTTCCAGGGAACGATCAAAGCCTGGACTGTTTCAGACATTACTCCCATGAAGGAAAGTGCGGGTGGTGACTGTTGTATTCACTCCCGAGGCAATTTCTGTGTTTCATCAACACTTTGAAGGTCCACAGATTACAGAATGCCTCCAGATGTGTATGGGATACTACTACTGGTTTTCCAGGGAACGATTAAATTGTAGACTGTTTCAGACATTACTCCCATGTAGGAAAGTGCGGATTGTGACTGTTGTATTCACTCCCGATGCAATTTCTGTGTTTCATCAACACTTTGAAAGTCCACAGATTACAGAATGCCTCCAGATTTTCATCGGAAACTACTACTTGTCTTCCAGAGAACGATCAAAGCGTAGACTGTTTGAGACATTAGTCTCATGGAGGAAAGTGTGGATGGTGACTGTTGTATTCAATCCATATGCAATTTCTGTGTTTCGTCAACACTGTGATAGTCCGCAAATTACACAATGCCACCAGATGTACTTCGGGAACTACTACTGGTCTTCCAGGGAACCATCAAACCTTAGACTGTTTGAGACATTAGTCCCGTGGAGGAAAGTGCGGATGGTGACTGTTGTATTCACTCCCGAGGCAATTTCTGTGTTTCATCAACACTTTGAAGGTCCACAGATTACAGAATGACACCAGATGTGCATCGGAAACTACTACTGGTCTTCCAGGGAAAGATCAAAGCGTAGACTGTTTGAGACATTACTCCCGTGGAGGAAAGTGCGGATGGTGACTGTTGTATTCACTCCCGAGGCAATTTCTGTGTTTCATCAACACTTTGAAGGTCCACAGATTACAGAATGACACCAGATGTGCATCGGAAACTACTACTGGTCTTCCAGGGAAAGATCAAAGCGTAGACTGTTTGAGACATTACTCCCGTGGAGGAAAGTGCGCATGGTGACTGTTGTATTCAATCCCGATGCAATTGCTGTGTTTCGTCAACACTCTGATAGTCCACAGATTACAGAATGCCACCAGTTGTGCATCGGAAACCACTACTGGTCTTCCAGGGAACGATCATATTGTAGACTGTTTCAGACATTACTCCCAACTAGGAAAGTGAGGATTGTGACTGTTGTATTCACTCACGAGGCAATTTCTGTGTTTCATCTACACTTTGAAGGTCCACAGATTACAGAATGCATCCAGATGTACATCGGGAACTAATACTGGTCTTCCTGGGAACGATCAAAGCGTAGACTGTTTGAGACATTACTCCCGTGGAGGAAAGTGCGCATGGTGACTGTTGTATTCAATCCCGATGAAATTTATGTGTTTCATCAACACTCTGATAGCCCACAGAGTACAGAATGCCACCAGATGAACATCGGTAACTACTACTGGTCTTCCAGGGAACGATCAAAGCCTGCACTGTTTCAGACATTACTCCCATGAAGGAAAGTGCGGATGGTGACTGTTGTATTCACTCCCGAGGCAATTTCTGTGTTTCATCAACACTTTGAAGGTCCACAGATTACAGAATGCCTCCAGATGTGTATCGGATACTACTACTGGTTTTCAAGGGAACTATCAAATTGTAGACTGTTTCAGACATTATTCCCATGTAGGAAAGTGCGGATTGTGACTGTTGTATTCACTCCCGATGCAATTTCTGTGTTTCATCAACACTTTGAAAGTCCACAGATTACAGAATGCCTCCAGATTTTCATCGGAAACTACTACTTGTCTTCCAGAGAACGATCAAACCGTAAACTGTTTGAGGCATTAGTCCCATGGAGGAAAGTGTGGATGGTGACTGTTGTATAAAATCCATATGCAATTTCTGTGTTTCGTCAACACTGTGATAGTCCACAAATTACACAATGCCACCAGATGTACTTCGGGAACTACTACTGGTCTTCCAGGGAACGATCAAAGCGTAGACTGTTTGAGACATTACTCCCGTGGAGGAAAGTGCGCATGGTGACTGTTGTATTCAATCCCGATGAAATTTATGTGTTTCATCAACACTCTGATAGCCCACAGAGTACAGAATGCCACCAGATGAACATCGGTAACTACTACTGGTCTTCCAGGGAACGATCAAAGCCTGCACTGTTTCAGACATTACTCCCATGAAGGAAAGTGCGGATGGTGACTGTTGTATTCACTCCCGAGGCAATTTCTGTGTTTCATCAACACTTTGAAGGTCCACAGATTACAGAATGCCTCCAGATGTGTATCGGATACTACTACTGGTTTTCAAGGGAACTATCAAATTGTAGACTGTTTCAGACATTATTCCCATGTAGGAAAGTGCGGATTGTGACTGTTGTATTCACTCCCGATGCAATATCTGTGTTTCATGAACTCTTTGAAGGTTCACAGATTACAGAATGCCTCCGGATGTGTATCGGAAGGTACTACTGGTCTTCCAGGGAACTATCAAAGCGTAGACTCTTTGAGACATTACTCCCATGGAGGAAAGTGCGGATGGTGACTATTGTATTCAATCCCGATGCAATTTCTATGTTTCATCAACACTCAGATAGTCCACAGATTACAGATAGCCTCCAGATGTGCATCGGAAACTACTACTGGTCTTACAGGGAACGATCAAAGCTTAGACTGTTTGAGACATTACTCCCATGGAGGAAATTGCGCATGGTGACTGTTTTATTCAAGCCCGATGCAATTTCTGTGTTTCATCAACACTTTGAAGGTCCACAGATTACAGAATCCCTCCAGATGTGCATCGGAAAGTACTACTGGTCTTCCAGGGAACGATCAAAGCGTTGACTGTTTGACACATTACTCCCATGGAGGAAAGTGCAGATGGTGACAGTTGTATTCAATCCCGATGCAATTTCTGTGTTTCATCAACACTTTGAAGGTCCACAGATTACAGAATGCCACCAGATGTGCATCGGAAACTACTACTGGTCTTCCAGGGAACGATCAAAGCGTAGACTGTTTGAGACATTACTCACATGAAGGACAGTGCGGATGGTGACTGTTGTATTCAATCCCGATGCAATTGCTGTGTTTCATCAACTCTCTGATAGTCCACAGAGTACAGAATGCCACCAGATGTGCATCGGAAACTACTACTGGTCTTCCAGGGAACGATCAAAGCGTAGACTGTTTGGGACATTACTCCCATGGAGGAAAGTGCGCATGGTGACTGTTGTATTCAATCCCGATGCTATTTCTGTGTTTAATCAACACTCTGATAGTCCACAGAGTACAGAATGAATATAGATGTGCATCGGACACTACTACTGGTATTCCAGGGAACGATCAAATCGTAGACTGTGTGAGACATTACTCCCATGGAGGAAAGTGCGCATGGTGACTGTTGTATTCAATCCCTATGCATTTTCTGTGTTTCATCAACACTCTGATAGTCTACAGATTACAGAATTCCACCAGTTGTGCATCGGAAACCACTACTGGTCTTCCAGGGAACGATCAAAGCGTAGACAGTTTGAGACATTACTCCCATGGAGGAAAGTGCGGATTGTGACTGTTGTATTCAATCCCGATGCAATTTCTGTGTTTCATCAACACTCTGATAGTCCACAAAATACACAATGCCACCAGATGTACCTCCGGAACTACTACTGGTCCCCCAGGGAACGATCAAAGCGTAGACTGTTTGAGACATTACTCCCGTGGAGGAAAGTGCCCATGGTGACTGTTGTATTCACTCCCGATGCAATTTTTGTGTTTCATCAACACTCTGATAGTCCACCGATTACAGATATGCATCGGAAACTACTACTGTCCTTCCAGGAAACGATCAAAGCATAGTCTGTTTCAGACTTTACTCCCATGGAGGAAAGTGCGCATGATGAGTGTTGTATTCAATCCCGATGCAATTGCTGTGTTTCGTCAACACTCTGATAGTCCACAGATTACAGAATGCCACCAGTTGTGCATCGGAAACCACTACTGATCTTCCAGGGAACGATCAAATTGTAGACTGTTTGAGACATTACTCCCAACTAGGAAAGTGAGGATTGTGACTGTTGTATTCACTCCCGAGGCAATTTCTGTGTTTCATCAACACTTTGAAGGTCCACAGATTACAGAATGACACCAGATGTGCATCGGATACTACTACTGGTCTTCCAGGGAAAGATCAAAGCGTAGACTGTTTGAGACATTACTCCCGTGGAGGAAAGTGCGCATGGTGACTGTTGTATTCAATCCCGATGAAATTTCTGTGTTTCATCAACACTCTGATAGCCCACAGAGTACAGAATGCCACCAGATGTGCATCGGAAACTACTACTGGTCTTCCAGGGAACGATCAAAGCCTGGACTGTTTCAGAATTACTCCCATGGAGGAAAGAGCGGATGGTGACTGTTGTATTCAATCCCGATGCAATTGCTGTGTTTCGTCAACACCCTGATAGTCCACAGATTACAGAATGCCACCAGTTGTGCATCGGAAACCACAACTGGTCTTCCAGGGAACGATCATATTGTAGACTGTTTCAGACATTACTCCCAACTAGGAAAGTGAGGATTTTGACTGTTGTATTCACTCCCGAGGCAATTTCTGTGTTTCATCAACACTGTGAAGGTCCACAGATTGCAGAATGCATCCAGATGTACATCGGGAACTACTACTGGTCTTCCTGGGAACGATCAAAGCGTAGACTGTTTGAGACATTACTCCCGTGGAGGAAAGTGCGCATGGTGACTGTTGTATTCAATCCCGATGAAATTTATGTGTTTCATCAACACTCTGATAGCCCACAGAGTACAGAATGCCACCAGATGAACATCGGTAACTACTACTGGTCTTCCAGGGAACGATCAAAGCCTGCACTGTTTCAGACATTACTCCCATGAAGGAAAGTGCGGATGGTGACTGTTGTATTCACTCCCGAGGCAATTTCTGTGTTTCATCAACACTTTGAAAGTCCACAGATTACAGAATGCCTCCAGATGTGTATCGGATACTACTACTGGTTTTCAAGGGAACTATCAAATTTTAGACTGTTTCAGACATTATTCCCATGTAGGAAAGTGCGGATTGTGACTGTTGTATTCACTCCCGATGCAATTTCTGTGTTTCATCAACACTTTGAAAGTCCACTGATTACAGAATGCCTCCAGATTTTCATCGGAAACTACTACTTGTCTTCCAGAGAACGATCAAAGCGTAGACTGTTTGAGACATTAGTCCCATGGAGGAAAGTGTGCATGGTGACTGTTGTATAAAATCCATATGCAATTTCTGTGTTTCGTCAACACTGTGATAGTCCACAAATTACACAATGCCACCAGATGTACTTCGGGAACTACTACTGGTCTTCCAGGGAACGATCAAAGCGTAGACTGTTTGAGACATTACTCCCGTGGAGGAAAGTGCGCATTGTGACTGTTGTATTTAATCCCGATGCAATTTCTATGCTTCATCAACACTCTGATAGTTCACAAATTACAGAATGCCATAAGATGTGCATCGGAAACTACTACTGGTCTTCCAGGGAACGATCAAATTGTAGACTGCATCAGACATTACTCCCAAGTAGGAAAGTGCGGATTGTGACTGTTGTATTCACTCCCAAGGCAATATCTGTGTTTCATGAACTCTTTGAAGGTCCACAGATTACAGAATGCCTCCGGATGTGTATCGGAAGGTACTACTGGTCTTCCAGGGAACTATCAGAGCGTAGACTCTTTGAGACATTACTCCCATGGAGGAAAGTGCGGATGGTGACTATTGTATTCAATTCCGATGCAATTTCTATGTTTCATTAACACTCAAATAGTCCACAGATTACAGATAGCCTCCAGATGTGCATCGGAAACTACTACTGGTCTTCCAGGGAACGATCAAAGCTTAGACTGTTTGAGACATTACTCCCATGGAGGAAATTGCGCATGGTGACTGTTTTATTCAAGCCCGATGCAATTTCTGTGTTTCATCAACACTTTGAAGGTCCACAGATTACAGAATCCCTCCAGATGTGCATCGGAAAGTACTACTGGTCTTCCAGGGAACGATCAAAGCCTAGACTGTTGCAGACATTACTCCCATGGAGGAATCTGCGCAAGGTGACTGTTGTATTCAATCGCGATGCAATTTCTGTGTTATATCAACACTCTGATAGTCCACAGAGTACAGAATATCACCAGATGTGCATCGGAAACTACTACTGGTCTTCCAGGGAACGATCAAAGCCTAGACTGTTGCAGACATTACTCCCATGGAGGAAAGTGCGCATGGTGACTGTTGTATTCACTCCCGACGCAATTTCTGTCTTTTATCAACACTCTGAAGGTCAACAGACTACAGAATGCCTCCAGATGCGCATCGGAAACTACTACTGGTCTTCCAGGGAACGATCAAAGCGTAGACTGTTTGAGACATTACTCCCATGGAGGAAAGTGCGCATGGTGACTGTTGTATTCAATCCCGATGCTATTTCTGTGTTTAATCAACACTCTGATAGTCCACAGTGTACAGAATGAATATAGATGTGCATCGGACACTACTACTGGTATTCCAGGGAACGATAAAATCGTAGACTGTGTGAGACATTACTCCCATGGAGGAAAGTGCGCATGGTGACTGTTGTATTCAATCCCTATGCATTTTCTGTGTTTCATCAACACTCTGATAGTCTACAGATTACAGAATTCCACCAGTTGTGCATCGGAAACCACTACTGGTCTTCCAGGGAACGATCAAAGCGTAGACAGTTTGAGACATTACTCCCATGGAGGAAAGTGCGGATGGTGACTGTTGTATTCAATCCCAATGCAATTTCTGTGTTTCATCAACACTCTGATAGTCCACAAAATACACAATGCCACCAGATGTACCTCCGGAACTACTACTGGTCCCCCAGGGAACGATCAAAGCGTAGACTGTTTGAGACATTACTCCCGTGGAGGAAAGTGCCCATGGTGACTGTTGTATTCACTCCCGATGCCATTTTTGTGTTTCATCAACACTCTGATAGTCCACCGATTACAGATATGCATCGGAAACTACTACTGTCCTTCCAGGAAACGATCAAAGCATAGTCTGTTTCAGACTTTACTCCCATGGAGGAAAGTGCGCATGATGACTGTTGTATTCAATCCCGATGCAATTGCTGTGTTTCGTCAACACTCTGATAGTCCACAGATTACAGAATGCCACCAGTTGTGCATCGGAAACCACTACTGATCTTCCAGGGAACGATCAAATTGTAGACTGTTTCAGACATTACTCCCAACTAGGAAAGTCAGGATTGTGACTGTTGTATTCACTCCCGAGGCAATTTCTGTGTTTCATCAACACTGTGAAGGTCCACAGATTACAGAATGCCTCCAGATGTTCATCGGGAACTAGTACTGGTCTTCCTGGGAACGATCAAAGCGTAGACTGTTTGAGACATTACTCCTGTGGAGGAAAGTGCGCATGGTGACTGTTGTATTCAATCCCGATGAAATTTCTGTGTTTCATCAACACTCTGATAGCCCACAGAGTACAGAATGCCACCGTATGAGCATCGGTAACTTCTACTGGTCTTCCAGGGAACGATCAAAGCCTGGACTGTTTCAGACATTACTCCCATGAAGGAAAGTGCGGATGGTGTCTGTTGCATTCACTTCCGAGGCAATATCTGTGTTTCATCAACACTTTGAAGGTCCACAGAGTACAGAATGCTACCAGATGTGCATCGGAAACTACTACTGGTCTTCCAGGGAACGATCAAAGCGTAGACTGTTTGAGACATTAGTCCCATGAAGGACAGTGCGAATGGTGACTGTTGTATTCAATCCCGATGCTATTTCTGTGTTTCATCAACACTCTGATTGTCCACAGATTACAGAATGCCACCAGAAGTGCTTCGGAATCTACTACTGGTATTCCAGGGAACGATCAAAGCGTAGACTGTTTGAGCCATTACACCCGTGGAGGAAAGTGATCATGGTGATTGTTGTATTCAATCCCGCTGCAATTTCTGTGTTTCATCAACACTCTGATAGTCTACAGATTACAGAATTCCACCAGTTGTGCATCGGAAACCACTACTGGTCTTCCAGGGAACGATCAAATCGTAGAGTGTGTGAGACATTACTCCCATGGAATAAAGTGCGCATGGTGACTGTTGTATTCAATCCCTATGCATTTTCAGTGTTTCATCAACACTCAGATAGTCTACAGATTACAGAATGCCACCAGTTGAGCATCGGAAACCACTACTGGTCTTCCAGGGAACGATCAAAGCGTAGATAGTTTGAGACATTACTCCCAGGTAGGAAAGTGCGGATGGTGACTGTTGTATTCAATCCCGATGAAATTTCTGTGTTTCATCAACATACTGATAGTCCACAAATTACACAATGCCACCAGTTGTGCATCGGAAACCACTACTGGTCTTCCTGGGAACGATCAAAGCGTAGACTGTTTGAGACATTACTCCCATGGAGGTAAGTGTTCATGGTGACTGTTGTATTCAACCCCGATTGAATTTCTGTGTTTCATCAACACTCTGATACCCCACAGATTACAGAATGCCACCAGATGTGCATCGGAAACTACTACTGGTCTTCCAGGGAACGATCAAAGCGTGGACTGTTACAGACATTACTCCCATGGAGGACAGTGCGGATGGTGACTGTTGTATTCAATCCCGATGCAATTTCTGTGTTTCATCAACACTCTGATAGTCCACAGAGTACAGAATGCCACCAGATGTGCATCGGAAACTACTACTGGTCTTCCAGGGAACGATCAAAGCCTAGACTGTTGCAGTCATTACACCCATGGAGGAAAGTGCGGATGGTGACTGTTGTATTCAATCCCGATGCAATTTCTGTGTTTCATCAACACTCTGATAGTCCACAGAGTACAGAATGCCACCAGATGTGCATCGGAAACTACTACTGGTCTTCCAGGGAACGATCAAAGCCTAGACTGTTGCAGACATTACTCCCATGGAGGAAAGTGCGCATGGTGACTGTTGTATTCAATCCCGCTGCAATTTCTGTGTTTCATCAACACTCTGATAGTCTACAGATTACAGAATGCCACCAGTTGTGCATCGGAAACCACTACTGGTCTTCCAGGGAACGATCAAAGCGTAGACAGTTTGAGACATTACTCCCATGGAGGAAAGTGGGGATGGTGACTGTTGTATTCAAACCTAATGCAATTTCTGTGTTTCATCAACACTCTGATAGTCCACAGAGTACAGAATGCCACCAGTTGTGCATCGGAAACCACTACTGGTCTTCCAGGGAACGATCAAAGCGTAGACAGTTTGAGACATTACTCCCATGGAGGAAAGTGGGGATGGTGACTGTTGTATTCAAACCTAATGCAATTTCTGTGTTTCATCAACACTCTGATAGTCCACAAATTACACAATGCCACCAGATGTGCATCGGAAACTACTACTGGTCTTCCACGGAACGATCAAAGCCTGGACTGTTTCAGACATTACTCCCATGGAGGAAAGTGCGGATGGTGACTGTTGTATTCAATCCCGATGCAATTTCTGTGTTTCATAAACACTCTGATAGTCCACAAATTACACAATGCCACCAGATGTACCTCCGGAACTACTACTGGTCCCCCAGGGAACGATCAAAGCGAAGACTGTTTGAGACATTACTCCCGTGGAGGAAAGTGCGCATGGTGACTGTTGTATTCAATCCCGATGCAATTTTTGTGATTCATGAACACTCTGATAGTCCACAGATTACAGAATGCCTCCAGATGTGTATCGGATACTACTACTGGTTTTCCAGGGAACGATCAAATTGTAGACTGTTTCAGACATTACTCCCATGTAGGAAAGTGCGGATTGTGACTGTTGTATTCACTCCCGATGCAATTTCTGTGTTTCATCAACACTTTAAAAGTCCACAGGTTACAGAATGCCTCCAGATTTTCATCGGAAACTACTACTTGTCTTCCAGAGAACGATCAAAGCGTAGACTGTTTGAGACATTAGTCCCGTGGAGGAAAGTGTGGATGGTGACTGTTGTATTCAATCCATATGCAATTTCTGTGTTTCGTCAACACTGTGATAGTCCACAAGTTACACAATGCCACCAGATGTACTTCGGGAACTACTACTGGTCTTCCAGGGAACCATCAAAGCTTAGACTGTTTGAGACATTAGTCCCGTGGAGGAAAGTGCGAATGGTGACTGTTGTATTCAATCCCGATGCAATTTCTGTGTTTCATCAACACTTTGAAGGTCCACAGATTGCAGAACGACACCAGATGTGCATCGGAAACTACTACTGGTCTTCCAGGGAAAGATCAAAGCGTAGACTGTTTGAAACATTACTCCCATGGAGGAAAGTGTTCATGGTGACTGTTTTATTCAACCCCGATGCAATTTCATTGTTTCATCAACACTCTGATACCCCAAAGATTACAGAATGCCACCAGATGTGAATCGGAAACCAATACTGGTCTTCCAGGCAACGATCTAAGCGTATACAATTTGAGACATTACTCCAATGGAGGAATGTGCGGATGGTGACTGTTGTATTCAATCCCGATGCAATTTCTGTGTTTCATCAACACTTTGAAGGTCCACAGATTACAGAATGCCTCCAGATGTGTATCGGATACTACTACTGGTTTTCCAGGTAACGATAAAATTGTAGACTGCTTCAGACATTACTCCCAAGTAGGAAAGTGCGGATTGTGACTGTTGTATTCACTCCCGAGGCAATTTCTGTGTTTCATCAACTCTTTGAAGGTCCACAGATTACAGAATGCCTCCAGATGTGTATCGGAAACTACTACTGGTCTTCCAGGGAACTATCAAAGGGTAGACTCTTTGAGACATTTCTCCCATGGAGGAAAGTGCGGATGGCGACTGTTGTATTCAATCCCGATGCAATTTCTATATTTAATCAACACTCAGATAGTCCACAGTTTACAGATAGCCTCCAGATGTGCATCGGAAACTACTACTGATAATCCAGGGATTGATCAAAGCGTGGACGGTTTGAGACATTACTCCCATGGTGGAAATTGCGCATGGTGACTGTTTTATTCAAACCCGATGCAATTTCTGTGGTTCATCAACACTTTGAAGGTCCACAGATTACGGAATGCCTCCAGATGTGCATGGAAAGTACTACTGGTCTTCCTGGGAACGATCAAAGCGTAGACTGTTTGAGACATTACTCCCGTGGAGGAAAGTGCGCATGCTGACTGTTGTATTCAATCCCGATGAAATTTCTGTGTTTCATCAAGACTCTGATAGCCCACAGAGTACAGAATGCCACCAGATGTGCATCGGTAACTACTACTGGTCTTCCAGGGAACGATCAAAGCCTGGCCTGTTTCAGAATTACTCCCATGGAGGAAAGAGCGGATGGTGACAGTTGTATTCAATCCCGATGCAATTTCTGTGTTTCATCAACGCTCTGATAGTACACAGATTACAGAATGCATCCAGATGTGCATCGGAAACTACTACTGGTCTTCCAGGGAACGATCAAAGCGTGGACTGCTTCAGACATTACTCCCAAGTAGGAAAGTGCGGATTGTGACTGTTGTATTCACTCCCGAGGCAATTTCTGTGTTTCATCAACTCTTTGAAAGTCCACAGATTACAGAATGCCTCCAGATGTGCATCGGAAACTACTACTGGTCTTCCAGGGAACGATCAAAGCGTAGACTCTTTGAGACATTACTCCCATGGAATAAAGTGCGCATGGTGACTGTTGTATTCAATCCCTATGCATTTTCAGTGTTTCATCAACACTCAGATAGTCTACAGATTACAGAATGCCACCAGTTGAGCATCGGAAACCACTACTGGTCTTCCAGGGAACGATCAAAGCGTAGATAGTTTGAGACATTACTCCCAAGTAGGAAAGTGCGGATGGTGACTGTTGTATTCAATCCCGATGAAATTTCTGTGTTTCATCAACATACTGATAGTCCACAAATTACACAATGCCACCAGTTGTGCATCGGAAACCACTACTGGTCTTCCTGGGAACGATCAAAGCGTAGACTGATTGAGACATTACTCCCATGGAGGTAAGTGTTCATGGTGACTGTTGTATTCAACCCCGATGCAATTTTTGTGTTTCATCAACACTCTGATACCCCACAGATTACAGAATGCCACCAGATGTGCATCGGAAACTACTACTGGTCTTCCAGGGAACGATCAAAGCGTGGACTGTTACAGACATTACTCCTATGGAGGACAGTGCGGATGGTGACTGTTGTATTCAATCCCAATGCAATTTCTGTGTTTCATCAACACTCTGATAGTCCACAGAGTACAGAATGCCACCAGATGTGCATCGGAAACTACTACTGGTCTTCCAGGGAACGATCAAAGCCTAGACTGTTGCAGACATTACACCCATGGAGGAAAGTGCGGATGGTGACTGTTGTATTCAATCCCGATGCAATTTCTGTGTTTCATCAACACTCTGATAGTCCACAGAGTACAGAATGCCACCAGATGTGCATCGGAAACTACTACTGGTCTTCCAGGGAACGATCAAAGCCTAGACTGTTGCAGACATTACTCCCATGGAGGAAAGTGCGCATGGTGACTGTTGTATTCAATCCCGCTGCAATTTCTGTGTATCATCAACACTCTGATAGTCTACAGATTACAGAATGCCACCAGTTGTGCATCGGAAACCACTACTGGTCTTCCAGGGAACGATCAAAGCGTAGACAGTTTGAGACATTACTCCCACAGAGGAAAGTGCGGATGGTGACTGTTGTATTCAAACCTACTGCAATTTCTGTGTTTCATCAACACTCTGATAGTCCACAAATTACACAATGCCACCAGATGTACATCGGGAAATAATACTGGTCTTCCTTGGAACGATCAAAGCATAGACTTTTTGAGACATTACTCCCATGGAGGAAAGTGTTCATGGTGACTGTTTTATTCAACCCCGATGCAATTTCTGTGTTTCATCAACACTCTGATACCCCAAAGATTACAGAATGCCACCAGATGTGCATCGGAAACTACTACTGGTCTTCCAGGGAACGATCAAAGCCTGGACTGTTTCAGACATTACTCCCATGGAGGAAAGTGCGGATGGTGACTGTTGTATTCAATCCCGATGCAATTTCTGTGTCTCATAAACACTCTGATAGTCCACAAATTACACAATGCCACCAGATGTACCTCCGGAACTACTACTGGTCCCCCAGGGAACGATCAAAGCGTAGACTGTTTGAGACATTACTCCCGTGGAGGAAAGTGCGCATGGTGACTGTTGTATTCAATCCCGATGCAATTTTTGTGATTCATGAACACTCTGATAGTCCACAGATTACGGAATGCCACCAGGTGTGCATCGGAAACTACTACTGGTTTTCCAGGGAACGATCAAAGCGTAGACTGTTTGAGACATTACTCCCATGGAGGAAAATTCGGATGGTGACTGTTGTATTCATTCCCGATGCAATTTTTGTGTTTCATCAACACTCTGATAGTCCACAGATTACAGATGTGCATCGGAAACTACTACTGGCCTTCGCGGAAACGATCAAAGCGTAGACTGTTTCAGACTTTACTCCCATGGAGGAAAGTGCGCATGGTGACTGTTGTATTCAATCCCGATCCTATCTCTGTGTTTAATCAACACTCTGATAGTCCACAGATTACAGAATGCCATTGTGACTGTTGTATTCAATCCCGATGCAATTTTTGTGATTCATGAACACTCTGATAGTCCACAGATTACAGAATGCCACCAGATGTGCATCGGAAACTACTACTGGTATTCCAGGGAACGATCAAATCGTAGACTGTGTGAGACATTACTCCCATAGAGGAAAGTGCGCATGGTGACTGTTGTATTCAATCCCTATGCATTTTCTGTGTTTCATCAACACTCTGATAGTCTACAGATTACAGAATGCCACCAGTTGTGAATCGGAAACCACTACTGGTCTTCCAGGGAACGATCTAAGCGTAGACAATTTGAGACATTACTCCAATGGAGGAATGTGCGGATGGTGACTGTTGTATTCAATCCCGATGCAATTTCTGTGTTTCATCAACTCTTTGAAGGTCCACAGATTACAGAATGCCTCCAGATGTGTATCGGATACTACTACTGGTTTTCCAGGTAACGATAAAATTGTAGACTGCTTCAGACATTACTCCCAAGTAGGAAAGTGAGGATTGTGACTGTTGTATTCACTCCCGAGGCAATTTCTGTGTTTCATCAAATCTTTGAAGGTCCACAGATTACAGAATGCCTCCAGATGTGTATCGGAAACTACTACTGGTCTTCCAGGGAACTATCAAAGGGTAGACTCTTTGAGACATTTCTCCCATGGAGGAAAGTGCGGATGGCGACTGTTGTATTCAATCCCGATGCAATTTCTATATTTAATCAACACTCAGATAGTCCACAGATTACAGATAGCCTCCAGATGTGCATCGGAAACTACTACTGATAATCCAGGGATTGATCAAAGCGTGGACTGTTTGAGACATTACTCCCATGGTGGAAATTGCAAATGGTGACTGTTTTATTCAAACCCGATGCAATTTCTGTGTTTCATCAACACTTTGAAGGTCCACAGATTACAGAATGCCTCCAGATGTGCATGGAAAGTACTACTGGTCTTCCTGGGAACGATCAAAGCGTAGACTGTTTGAGACATTACTCCCGTGGAGGAAAGTGCGCATGCTGACTGTTGTATTCAATCCCGATGAAATTTCTGTGTTTCATCAACGCTCTGATAGTACACAGATTACAGAATGCATCCAGATGTGCATCGGAAACTACTACTGGTCCTCCAGGGAACGATCAAATTGTAGACTGCTTCAGACATTACTCCCAAGTAGGAAAGTGCGGATTGTGACTGTTGTATTCACTCCCGAGGCAATTTCTGTGTTTCATCAACTCTTTGAAAGTCCACAGATTACAGAATGCATCCACATGTGTATCGGAAACTACTACTGGTCTTCCAGGGAACTATCAAAGCGTAGACTCTTTGAGACATTTCTCCCATGGAGGAAAGTGCGGATGGCGACTGTTGTATTCAATCCCGATGCAATTTCTATATTTAATCAACACTCAGATAGTCCACAGATTACAGATAGCCTCCAGATGTGCATCGGAAACTACTACTGATAATCCAGGGATTGATCAAAGCGTAGACTGTTTGAGACATTACTCCCATGGTGCGAATTGCGCATGGTGACTGTTTTATTCAAACCCGATGCAATTTCTGTGTTTCATCAACACTTTGAATGTCCACGGATTACAGAATGCCTCCAGATGTGCATCGGAAAGTACTACTGGTCTTCCTGGGAACGATCAAAGCGTAGACTGTTTGAGACATTACTCCCGTGGAGGAAAGTGCGCATGCTGACTGCTGTATTCAATCCCGATGAAATTTCTGTGTTTCATCAACACTCTGATAGCCCACAGAGTACAGAATGCCACCAGTTGTGCATCGGTAACTACTACTAGTCTTCCAGGGAACGATCAAAGCCTGGACTGTTTCAGACATTACTCCCATGGAGGAAAGTGCGGATGGTGAATGTTGTATTCAATCCCGATGCAATTTCTGTGTTTCATCAACACTCTGATAGTCCACAGAGTACAGAATGCCACCAGATGTGCATCGGAAACTACTACTGGTCTTCCAGGGAACGATCAAAGCCTAGTCTGTTGTAGACATTACTCAAATGAAGGAAAGTGCGGATGGTGACTGTCGTATTTACTCCCGTTGCAATTTTTGTGTTTCATCAACATTTTGAAGGTCCACAGATTACAGAATGCCTCCAGATGTGCATCGGAAGCTACTACTGGTCTTCCAGGGAACGATCAAAGCGTAGACTGTTTGAGACATTACTCCCATGGAGGAAAGTGCGCATGGTGACTGTTGTATTCAATCCCGATGCTATTTCTGTGTTTTATCAACACTCTGATAGTCCACAGATTGCAGAATGCCACCAGATGTGCATCGGAAACTACTACTGGTATTCCAGGGAACGATCAAATCGTAGAGTGTGTGAGACATTACTCCCATGGAGGAAAGTGCGCATGGTGACTGTTGTATTCAATCCCTATGCATTTTCAGTGTTTCATCAACACTCTGATAGTCTACAGATTACAAAATGCCACCAGTTGTGCATCGGAAGCAACTACTGGTCTTCCAGGGAATGATCAAAGCGTAGATAGTTTGAGACATTACTCCCATGGAGGAAAATGCGGATGGTGACTGTTGTATTCACTCCCGATGCAATATTTGTGTTTCATCAACACTCTGATAGTCCACAGATTACAGATATGCATCGGAAACTACTACTGTCCTTCCAGGGAACGGTCAAAGCCTTGACTGTTGCAGACATTACTCCCATGGAGGAAAGTGCGCATGGTGACTGTTGTATTCAATCCCGATGCAATTTCTGTGTTATATCAACACTCTGATAGTCCACAGATTACAGAATGCCTCCAGCTGTGCATCGGAAACTACTACTGGTCTTCCAGGAAACGATCAAATCGTAGACTGTTTGAGACATTACTCCCTTGGAGGAAAGTGCGCATGGTGACTGTTGTATTCACTCCCGAGGCAATATCTGTGTTTTATTAACACTCTGAAGGTCAACAGACTACAGAATGCCTCCAGATGTGCATCGGAAACTACTACTGGTATTCCAGGGAACGATCAAATCGTAGTCTGTGTGAGACATTACTCCCATGGAGGAAAGTGCGCATGGTAGCTGTTGTATTCAATCCCTATGCATTTTCTGTGTTTCATCAACACTCTGATAGTCTACAGATTACAGAATACCACCAGTTGTGCATCGGAAACCACTACTGGTCTTCCAGGGAACGATCAAAGCGTAGACAGTTTGAGACATTACTCCCATGGAGGAAAGTGCGGATTGTGACTGTTGTATTCAATCCCGATGCAATTTCTGTGTTTCATCAACACTCCGATAGTCCACAAATTACACAATGCCACCAGATGTACATCCTGAAATACTACTGGTCTTCCTGGGAACGATCAAAGCGTAGACTGTTTGAGACATTACTCCCATGGAGGAAAGTGTTCATGGTGACTGTTGTCTTCAACCCCGATGCAATTTCTGTGTTTCATCAACACTCTGATACACCAAAGATTACAGAATGCCACCAGATGTGCATAGGAAACTACTACTGGTCTTCCAGGGAACGATCAAAGCGTAGACAGTTTGAGACATTACTCCCATGGAGGAAAGTGCGGATTGTGACTGTTGTATTCAATCCCGATGCAATTTCTGTGTTTCATCAACACTCTGATAGTCCACATAGTACAGAATGCCACCAGATGTGCATCGGAAACTACTACTGATCATCCAGGGAACGATCAAAGCCTAGACTGTTGCAGACATTACTCCCATGGAGGAAAGTGCGCATGGTGACTGTTGTATTCAATCCCGATGTTATTTCTGTGTTTCATCAACAATCTGATAGTCCACAGATTACAGTTTGCCACCAGATGTACATCGGAAACAACTACTGGTATTCCAGGCAACGATCAAAGCGTAGACTGTTTGAAACATTACTCCCGTGGAGGAAAGTGCGCATGGTGACTGTTGTATTCAATCCCGATGCAATTTCTGTGTTTCATCAACATTTTGAAGGTCCACAGGTTACAGAATGCCACCAGATGTGCATCAGAAACCACTACTGGTCTTCCAGGGAACGATCAAAGCGTAGACTGTTTGAGACATTACTCCCATGGAGGAAAATGCGGATGGTGACTGTTGTATTCAATCCCGATGCAATTTCTGTGTTTCATCAACACTCTGATGGTCCACAAATTACAGAATGCCACCAGATGTACATCGGGAACTACTACTGGTCTTCCAGGGAACGATCAAAGCGTAGACTGTTTGAGACATTACTCCCATGGAGGAAAGTGCGGATGGTGACTGTTGTATTCAATCCCGATACAATCTCTGTGTTTCATCAACACTGTGATAGTCCACAAATTACACAATGCCACCAGATGTACTTCGGGAACTACTACTGGTCTTCCTGGGAACGATCAAATCGTAGACTGTTTGAGACATTACTCCCGTGGAGGAAAGTGCGCATGTTGACTGTTGTATTTAATCCCGATGCAATTTCTATGTTTCATCAACACTCTGATAGTTCACAAATTACAGAATGCCACCAGATGTGCATCGGGAACTTCTACTGGTCTTCCAGGGAACGATCAAAGCCTGGTCTGTTTCAGAATTACTCCCATGGAGGAAAGAGCGGATGGTGACAGTTGTATTCAATCCCGATGCAATTTCTGTGTTTCATCAACGCTCTGATAGTACTCAGATTACAGAAGGCATCCAGATGTGCATCGGAAACTACTACTGGCCTTCCAGGGAACGATCAAATTGTAGACTGCTTCAGACATTACTCCCAAGTAGGAAAGTGCGGATTGTGACTGTTGTATTCACTCCCGAGGCAATTTCTGTGTTTCATCAACTCTTTGAAGGTCCACAGATTACAGAATGCCTCCAGATGTGTATCGGAAACTACTACTGGTCTTCCAGGGAACTATCAAAGGGTAGACTCTTTGAGACATTTCTCCCATGGAGGAAAGTGCGGATGGCGACTGTTGTATTCAATCCCGATGCAATTTCTATATTTAATCAACACTCAGATAGTCCACAGATTACAGATAGCCTCCAGATGTGCATCGGAAACTACTACTGATAATCCAGGGATTGATCAAAGCGTGGACTGTTTGAGACATTACTCCCATGGTGGAAATTGCGCATGGTGACTGTTTTATTCAAACCCGATGCAATTTCTGTGTTTCATCAACACTTTGAAGGTCCACAGATTACAGAATGCCTCCAGATGTGCATGGAAAGTACTACTGGTCTTCCTGGGAACGATCAAAGCGTAGACTGTTTGAGACATTACTCCCGTGGAGGAAAGTGCGCATGCTGACTGTTGTATTCAATCCCGATGAAATTTCTGTGTTTCATCAAGGCTCTGATAGCCCACAGAGTACAGAATGCCACCAGATGTGCATCGGTAACTACTACTGGTCTTCCAGGGAACGATCAAAGCCTGGCCTGTTTCAGAATTACTCCCATGGAGGAAAGAGCGGATGGTGACAGTTGTATTCAATCCCGATGCAATTTCTGTGTTTCATCAACGCTCTGATAGTACACAGATTACAGAATGCATCCAGATGTGCATCGGAAACTACTACTGGTCTTCCAGGGAACGATCAAATTGTAGACTGCTTCAGACATTACTCCCAAGTAGGAAAGTGCGGATTGTGACTGTTGTATTCACTCCCGAGGCAATTTCTGTGTTTCATCAACTCTTTGAAAGTCCACAGATTACAGAATGCATCCAGATGTGTATCGGAAACTACTACTGGTCTTCCAGGTAACTATCAAAGCGTAGACTCTTTGAGACATTTCTCCCATGGAGGAAAGTGCGGATGGCGACTGTTGTATTCGATCCCGATGCAATTTCTATATTTAATCAACACTCAGATAGTCCACAGATTACAGATAGCCTCCAGATGTGCATCGGAAACTACTACTGATAATCCAGGGATTGATCAAAGCGTAGACTGTTTGAGACATTACTCCCATGGTGCAAATTGCGCATGGTGACTGTTTTATTCAAACCCGATGCAATTTCTGTGTTTCATCAACACTTTGAAGGTCCACGGATTACAGAATGCCTCCAGATGTGCATCGGAAAGTACTACTGGTCTTCCTGGGAACGATCAAAGCGTAGACTGTTTGAGACATTACTCCCGTGGAGGAAAGTGCGCATGCTGACAGTTGCATTCAATCCCGATGAAATTTCTGTGTTTCATCAACACTCTGATAGCCCACAGAGTACAGAATGCCACCAGATGTGCATCGGAAACTACTACTGGTATTCCAGGGAACGATCAAATCGTAGAGTGTGTGAGACATTACTCCCATGGAGGAAAGTGCGCATGGTGACTGTTGTATTCAATCCCTATGCATTTTCAGTGTTTCATCAACACTCTGATAGTCTACAGATTACAAAATGCCACCAGTTGTGCATCGGAAACAACTACTGGTCTTCCAGGGAATGATCAAAGCGTAGATAGTTTGAGACATTACTCCCATGGAGGAAAATGCGGATGGTGACTGTTGTATTCACTCCCGATGCAATATTTGTGTTTCATCAACACTCTGATAGTCCACAGATTACAGATATGCATCGGAAACTACTACTGTCCTTCCAGGGAACGGTCAAAGCCTTGACTGTTGCAGACATTACTCCCATGGAGGAAAGTGCGCATGGTGACTGTTGTATTCAATCCCGATGCAATTTCTGTGTTATATCAACACTCTGATAGTCCACAGATTACAGAATGCCTCCAGCTGTGCATCGGAAACTACTACTGGTCTTCCAGGAAACGATCAAATCGTAGACTGTTTGAGACATTACTCCCTTGGAGGAAAGTGCGCATGGTGACTGTTGTATTCACTCCCGAGGCAATATCTGTGTTTTATTAACACTCTGAAGGTCAACAGACTACAGAATGCCTCCAGATGTGCATCGGAAACTACTACTGGTATTCCAGGGAACGATCAAATCGTAGTCTGTGTGAGACATTACTCCCATGGAGGAAAGTGCGCATGGTAGCTGTTTTATTCAATCCCTATGCATTTTCTGTGTTTCATCAACACTCTGATAGTCTACAGATTACAGAATACCACCAGTTGTGCATCGGAAACCACTACTGGTCTTCCAGGGAACGATCAAAGCGTAGACAGTTTGAGACATTACTCCCATGGAGGAAAGTGCGGATTGTGACTGTTGTATTCAATCCCGATGCAATTTCTGTGTTTCATCAACACTCCGATAGTCCACAAATTACACAATGCCACCAGATGTACATCCTGAAATACTACTGGTCTTCCTGGGAACGATCAAAGCGTAGACTGTTTGAGACATTACTCCCATGGAGGAAAGTGTTCATGGTGACTGTTGTCTTCAACCCCGATGCAATTTCTGTGTTTCATCAACACTCTGATACACCAAAGATTACAGAATGCCACCAGATGTGCATAGGAAACTACTACTGGTCTTCCAGGGAACGATCAAAGCGTAGACAGTTTGAGACATTACTCCCATGGAGGAAAGTGCGGATTGTGACTGTTGTATTCAATCCCGATGCAATTTCTGTGTTTCATCAACACTCTGATAGTCCACATAGTACAGAATGCCACCAGATGTGCATCGGAAACTACTACTGATCATCCAGGGAACGATCAAAGCCTAGACTGTTGCAGACATTACTCCCATGGAGGAAAGTGCGCATGGTGACTGTTGTATTCAATCCCGATGTTATTTCTGTGTTTCATCAACAATCTGATAGTCCACAGATTACAGTTTGCCACCAGATGTACATCGGAAACAACTACTGGTATTCCAGGCAACGATCAAAGCGTAGACTGTTTGAAACATTACTCCCGTGGAGGAAAGTGCGCATGGTGACTGTTGTATTCAATCCCGATGCAATTTCTGTGTTTCATCAACATTTTGAAGGTCCACAGGTTACAGAATGCCACCAGATGTGCATCAGAAACCACTACTGGTCTTCCAGGGAACGATCAAAGCGTAGACTGTTTGAGACGTTACTCCCATGGAGGAAAATGCGGATGGTGACTGTTGTATTCAATCCCGATGCAATTTCTGTGTTTCATCAACACTCTGATGGTCCACAAATTACAGAATGCCACCAGATGTACATCGGGAACTACTACTGGTCTTCCAGGGAACGATCAAAGCGTAGACTGTTTGAGACATTACTCCCATGGAGGAAAGTGCGGATGGTGACTGTTGTATTCAATCCCGATACAATTTCTGTGTTTCATCAACACTGTGATAGTCCACAAATTACACAATGCCACCAGATGTACTTCGGGAACTACTACTGGTCTTCCAGGGAACGATCAAATCGTAGACTGTTTAAGACATTACTCCCGTGGAGGAAAGTGCGCATGTTGACTGTTGTATTTAATCCCGATGCAATTTCTATGTTTCATCAACACTCTGATAGTTCACAAATTACAGAATGCCACCAGATGTGCATCGGGAACTACTACTGGTCTTCCAGGGAACGATCAAAGCCTGGACTGTTTCAGAATTACTCCCATGGAGGAAAGAGCGGATGGTGACAGTTGTATTCAATCCCGATGCAATTTCTGTGTTTCATCAACGCTCTGATAGTACACAGATTACAGAAGGCATCCAGATGTGCATCGGAAACTACTACTGGCCTTCCAGGGAACGATCAAATTGTAGACTGCTTCAGACATTACTCCCAAGTAGGAAAGTGCGGATTGTGACTGTTGTATTCACTCCCGAGGCAATTTCTGTGTTTCATCAACTCTTTGAAGGTCCACAGATTACAGAATGCCTCCAGATGTGTATCGGAAACTACTACTGGTCTTCCAGGGAACTATCAAAGGGTAGACTCTTTGAGACATTTCTCCCATGGAGGAAAGTGCGGATGGCGACTGTTGTATTCAATCCCGATGCAATTTCTATATTTAATCAACACTCAGATAGTCCACAGATTACAGATAGCCTCCAGATGTGCATCGGAAACTACTACTGATAATCCAGGGATTGATCAAAGCGTGGACTGTTTGAGACATTACTCCCATGGTGGAAATTGCGCATGGTGACTGTTTTATTCAAACCCGATGCAATTTCTGTGTTTGATCAACACTTTGAAGGTCCACAGATTACAGAATGCCTCCAGATGTGCATGGAAAGTACTACTGGTCTTCCTGGGAACGATCAAAGCGTAGACTGTTTGAGACATTACTCCCGTGGAGGAAAGTGCGCATGCTGACTGTTGTATTCAATCCCGATGAAATTTCTGTGTTTCATCAAGGCTCTGATAGCCCACAGAGTACAGAATGCCACCAGATGTGCATCGGTAACTACTACTGGTCTTCCAGGGAACGATCAAAGCCTGGCCTGTTTCAGAATTACTCCCATGGAGGAAAGAGCGGATGGTGACAGTTGTATTCAATCCCGATGCAATTTCTGTGTTTCATCAACGCTCTGATAGTACACAGATTACAGAATGCATCCAGATGTGCATCGGAAACTACTACTGGTCTTCCAGGGAACGATCAAATTGTAGACTGCTTCAGACATTACTCCCAAGTAGGAAAGTGCGGATTGTGACTGTTGTATTCACTCCCGAGGCAATTTCTGTGTTTCATCAACTCTTTGAAAGTCCACAGATTACAGAATGCATCCAGATGTGTATCGGAAACTACTACTGGTCTTCCAGGGAACTATCAAAGCGTAGACTCTTTGAGACATTTCTCCCATGGAGGAAAGTGCGGATGGCGACTGTTGTATTCGATCCCGATGCAATTTCTATATTTAATCAACACTCAGATAGTCCACAGATTACAGATAGCCTCCAGATGTGCATCGGAAACTACTACTGATAATCCAGGGATTGATCAAAGCGTAGACTGTTTGAGACATTACTCCCATGGTGCAAATTGCGCATGGTGACTGTTTTATTCAAACCCGATGCAATTTCTGTGTTTCATCAACACTTTGAAGGTCCACGGATTACAGAATGCCTCCAGATGTGCATCGGAAAGTACTACTGGTCTTCCTGGGAACGATCAAAGCGTAGACTGTTTGAGACATTACTCCCGTGGAGGAAAGTGCGCATGCTGACAGTTGTATTCAATCCCGATGAAATTTCTGTGTTTCATCAACACTCTGATAGCCCACAGAGTACAGAATGCCACCAGATGTGCATCGGTAACTACTACTGGTCTTCCAGGGAACGATCAAAGCCTGGACTGTTTCAGACATTACTCCCATGGAGGAAAGTGCGGATGGTGACTGTTGTATTCAATCCTGATGCAATTTCTGTGTTTCATCAACACTCTGATAGTCCACAGAGTACAGAATGCCACCAGATGTGCATCGGAAACTACTACTGGTCTTCCAGGGAACGATCAAAGCCTAGACTGTTGTAGACATTACTCAAATGAAGGAAAGTGCGGATGGTGACTGTTGTATTTACTCCCGTTGCAATTTTTGTGTTTCATCAACATTTTGAAGGTCCACAGATTACAGAATGCCTCCAGATGTGCATCGGAAAGTACTACTGGTCTTCCAGGGAACGATCAAAGCGTAGACTGTTTGAGACATTACTCCCATGGAGGAAAATGCGGATGGTGACTGTTGTATTCACTCCCGATGCAATATTTGTGTTTCATCAACACTCTGATAGTCCACAGATTACAGATATGCATCGGAAACTACTACTGTCCTTCCAGGGAACGGTCAAAGCCTTGACTGTTGCAGACATTACTCCCATGGAGGAAAGTGCGCATGGTGACTGTTGTATTCAATCCCGATGCAATTTCTGTGTTATATCAACACTCTGATAGTCCACAGATTACAGAATGCCTCCAGCTGTGCATCGGAAACTACTACTGGTCTTCCAGGAAACGATCAAATCGTAGACTGTTTGAGACATTACTCCCTTGGAGGAAAGTGCGCATGGTGACTGTTGTATTCACTCCCGAGGCAATATCTGTGTTTTATCAACACTCTGAAGGTCAACAGACTACAGAATGCCTCCAGATGTGCATCGGAAACTACTACTGGTATTCCAGGGAACGATCAAATCGTAGTCTGTGTGAGACATTACTCCCATGGAGGAAAGTGCGCATGGTAGCTGTTGTATTCAATCCCTATGCATTTTCTGTGTTTCATCAACACTCTGATAGTCTACAGATTACAGAATGCCACCAGTAGTGCATCGGAAACCACTACTGGTCTTCCAGGGAACGATCAAAGCGTAGACAGTTTGAGACATTACTCCCATGGAGGAAAGTGCGGATTGTGACTGTTGTATTCAATCCCGATGCAATTTCTGTGTTTCATCAACACTCCGATAGTCCACAAATTACACAATGCCACCAGATGTACATCCTGAAATACTACTGGTCTTCCTGGGAACGATCAAAGCGTAGACTGTTTGAGACATTACTCCCATGGAGGAAAGTGTTCATGGTGACTGTTGTCTTCAACCCCGATGCAATTTCTGTGTTTCATCAACACTCCGATAGTCCACAAATTACACAATGCCACCAGATGTACATCCTGAAATACTACTGGTCTTCCTGGGAACGATCAAAGCGTAGACTGTTTGAGACATTACTCCCATGGAGGAAAGTGTTCATGGTGACTGTTGTCTTCAACCCCGATGCAATTTCTGTGTTTCATCAACACTCTGATAGTCCACATAGTACAGAATGCCACCAGATGTGCATCGGAAACTACTACTGATCATCCAGGGAACGATCAAAGCCTAGACTGTTGCAGACATTACTCCCATGGAGGAAAGTGCGCATGGTGACTGTTGTATTCAATCCCGATGTTATTTCTGTGTTTCATCAACAATCTGATAGTCCACAGATTACAGTTTGCCACCAGATGTACATCGGAAACAACTACTGGTATTCCAGGCAACGATCAAAGCGTAGACTGTTTGAAACATTACTCCCGTGGAGGAAAGTGCGCATGGTGACTGTTGTATTCAATCCCGATGCAATTTCTGTGTTTCATCAACATTTTGAAGGTCCACAGGTTACAGAATGCCACCAGATGTGCATCAGAAACAACTACTGGTCTTCCAGGGAACGATCAAAGCGTAGACTGTTTGAGACATTACTCCCATGGAGGAAAATGCGGATGGTGACTGTTGTATTCAATCCCGATGCAATTTCTGTGTTTCATCAACACTCTGATGGTCCACAAATTACAGAATGCCACCAGATGTACATCGGGAACTACTACTGGTCTTCCAGGGAACGATCAAAGCGTAGACTGTTTGAGACATTACTCCCATGGAGGAAAGTGCGGATGGTGACTGTTGTATTCAATCCCGATACAATTTCTGTGTTTCATCAACACTGTGATAGTCCACAAATTACACAATGCCACCAGATGTACTTCGGGAACTACTACTGGTCTTCCAGGGAACGATCAAAGCGTAGACTGTTTGAGACATTACTCCCGTGGAGGAAAGTGCGCATGTTGACTGTTGTATTTAATCCCGATGCAATTTCTATGTTTCATCAACACTCTGATAGTTCACAAATTACAGAATGCCACCAGATGTGCATCGGGAACTACTACTTTTCTTCCAGGGAGCGATCAAAGCCTGGACTGTTTCAGAATTACTCCCATGGAGGAAAGAGCGGATGGTGACAGTTGTATTCAATCCCGATGCAATTTCTGTGTTTCATCAACGCTCTGATAGTACACAGATTACAGAAGGCATCCAGATGTGCATCGGAAACTACTACTGGCCTTCCAGGGAACGATCAAATTGTAGACTGCTTCAGACATTACTCCCAAGTAGGAAAGTGCGGATTGTGACTGTTGTATTCACTCCCGAGGCAATTTCTGTGTTTCATCAACTCTTTGAAGGTCCACAGATTACAGAATGCCTCCAGATGTGTATCGGAAACTACTACAGGTCTTCCAGGGAACTATCAAAGGGTAGACTCTTTGAGACATTTCTCCCATGGAGGAAAGTGCGGATGGCGACTGTTGTATTCAATCCCGATGCAATTTCTATATTTAATCAACACTCAGATAGTCCACAGATTACAGATAGCCTCCAGATGTGCATCGGAAACTACTACTGATAATCCAGGGATTGATCAAAGCGTGGACTGTTTGAGACATTACTCCCATGGTGGAAATTGCGCATGGTGACTGTTTTATTCAAACCCGATACAATTTCTGTGTTTGATCAACACTTTGAAGGTCCACAGATTACAGAATGCCTCCAGATGTGCATGGAAAGTACTACTGGTCTTCCTGGGAACGATCAAAGCGTAGACTGTTTGAGACATTACTCCCGTGGAGGAAAGTGCGCATGCTGACTGTTGTATTCAATCCCGATGAAATTTCTGTGTTTCATCAAGACTCTGATAGCCCACAGAGTACAGAATGCCACCAGATGTGCATCGGTAACTACTACTGGTCTTCCAGGGAACGATCAAAGCCTGGCCTGTTTCAGAATTACTCCCATGGAGGAAAGAGCGGATGGTGACAGTTGTATTCAATCCCGATGCAATTTCTGTGTTTCATCAACGCTCTGATAGTACACAGATTACAGAATGCATCCAGATGTGCATCGGAAACTACTACTGGTCTTCCAGGGAACGATCAAATTGTAGACTGCTTCAGACATTACTCCCAAGTAGGAAAGTGCGGATTGTGACTGTTGTATTCACTCCCGAGGCAATTTCTGTGTTTCATCAACTCTTTGAAAGTCCACAGATTACAGAATGCATCCAGATGTGTATCGGAAACTACTACTGGTCTTCCAGGGAACTATCAAAGCGTAGACTCTTTGAGACATTTCTCCCATGGAGGAAAGTGCGGATGGCGACTGTTGTATTCGATCCCGATGCAATTTCTATATTTAATCAACACTCAGATAGTCCACAGATTACAGATAGCCTCCAGATGTGCATCGGAAACTACTACTGATAATCCAGGGATTGATCAAAGCGTAGACTGTTTGAGACATTACTCCCATGGTGGAAATTGCGCATGGTGACTGTTTTATTCAAACCCGATGCAATTTCTGTGTTTCATCAACACTTTGAAGGTCCACGGATTACAGAATGCCTCCAGATGTGCATCGGAAAGTACTACTGGTCTTCCTGGGAACGATCAAAGCGTAGACTGTTTGAGACATTACTCCCGTGGAGGAAAGTGCGCATGCTGACAGTTGTATTCAATCCCGATGAAATTTCTGTGTTTCATCAACACTCTGATAGCCCACAGAGTACAGAATGCCACCAGATGTGCATCGGTAACTACTACTGGTCTTCCAGGGAACGATCAAAGCCTGGACTGTTTCAGACATTACTCCCATGGAGGAAAGTGCGGATGGTGACTGTTGTATTCAATCCCGATGCAATTTCTGTGTTTCATCAACACTCTGATAGTCCACAGAGTACAGAATGCCACCAGATGTGCATCGGAAACTACTACTGGTCTTCCAGGGAACGATCAAAGCCTAGACTGTTGTAGACATTACTCAAATGAAGGAAAGTGCGGATGGTGACTGTTGTATTTACTCCCGTTGCAATTTTTGTATTTCATCAACATTTTGAAGGTCCACAGATTACAGAATGCCTCCAGATGTGCATCGGAAGCTACTACTGGTATTCCAGGGAACGATCAAATCGTAGAGTGTGTGAGACATTACTCCCATGGAGGAAAGTGCGCATGGTGACTGTTGTATTCAATCCCTATGCATTTTCAGTGTTTCATCAACACTCTGATAGTCTACAGATTACAAAATGCCACCAGTTGTGCATCGGAAACAACTACTGGTCTTCCAGGGAACGATCAAAGCGTAGATAGTTTGAGACATTACTCCCATGGAGGAAAATGCGGATGGTGACTGTTGTATTCACTCCCGATGCAATATTTGTGTTTCATCAACACTCTGATAGTCCACAGATTACAGATATGCATCGGAAACTACTACTGTCCTTCCAGGGAACGGTCAAAGACTTGACTGTTGCAGACATTACTCCCATGGAGGAAAGTGCGCATGGTGACTGTTGTATTCAATCCCGATGCAATTTCTGTGTTATATCAACACTCTGATAGTCCACAGATTACAGAATGCCTCCAGCTGTGCATCGGAAACTACTACTGGTCTTCCAGGAAACGATCAAATCGTAGACTGTTTGAGACATTACTCCCTTGGAGGAAAGTGCGCATGGTGACTGTTGTATTCACTCCCGAGGCAATATCTGTGTTTTATCAACACTCTGAAGGTCAACAGACTACAGAATGCCTCCAGATGTGCATCGGAAACTACTACTGGTATTCCAGGGAACGATCAAATCGTAGTCTGTGTGAGACATTACTCCCATGGAGGAAAGTGCGCATGGTAGCTGTTGTATTCAATCCCTATGCATTTTCTGTGTTTCATCAACACTCTGATAGTCTACAGATTACAGAATGCCACCAGTTGTGCATCGGAAACCACTACTGGTCTTCCAGGGAACGATCAAAGCGTAGACAGTTTGAGACATTACTCCCATGGAGGAAAGTGCGGATTGTGACTGTTGTATTCAATCCCGATGCAATTTCTGTGTTTCATCAACACTCCGATAGTCCACAAATTACACAATGCCACCAGATGTACATCCTGAAATACTACTGGTCTTCCTGGGAACGATCAAAGCGTAGACTGTTTGAGACATTACTCCCATGGAGGAAAGTGTTCATGGTGACTGTTGTCTTCAACCCCGATGCAATTTCTGTGTTTCATCAACACTCCGATAGTCCACAAATTACACAATGCCACCAGATGTACATCCTGAAATACTACTGGTCTTCCTGGGAACGATCAAAGCGTAGACTGTTTGAGACATTACTCCCATGGAGGAAAGTGTTCATGGTGACTGTTGTCTTCAACCCCGATGCAATTTCTGTGTTTCATCAACACTCTGATAGTCCACATAGTACAGAATGCCACCAAATGTGCATCGGAAACTACTACTGATCATCCAGGGAACGATCAAAGCCTAGACTGTTGCAGACATTACTCCCATGGAGGAAAGTGCGCATGGTGACTGTTGTATTCAATCCCGATGTTATTTCTGTGTTTCATCAACAATCTGATAGTCCACAGATTACAGTTTGCCACCAGATGTACATCGGAAACAACTACTGGTATTCCAGGCAACGATCAAAGCGTAGACTGTTTGAAACATTACTCCCGTGGAGGAAAGTGCGCATGGTGACTGTTGTATTCAATCCCGATGCAATTTCTGTGTTTCATCAACATTTTGAAGGTCCACAGGTTACAGAATGCCACCAGATGTGCATCAGAAACCACTACTGGTCTTCCAGGGAACGATCAAAGCGTAGACTGTTTGAGACATTACTCCCATGGAGGAAAATGCGGATGGTGACTGTTGTATTCAATCCCGATGCAATTTCTGTGTTTCATCAACACTCTGATGGTCCACAAATTACAGAATGCCACCAGATGTACATCGGGAACTACTACTGGTCTTCCAGGGAACGATCAAAGCGTAGACTGTTTGAGACATTACTCCCATGGAGGAAAGTGCGGATGGTGACTGTTGTATTCAATCCCGATACAATTTCTGTGTTTCATCAACACTGTGATAGTCCACAAATTACACAATGCCACCAGATGTACTTTGGGAACTACTACTGGTCTTCCAGGGAACGATCAAAGCGTAGACTGTTTGAGACATTACTCCCGTGGGGGAAAGTGCGCATGTTGACTGTTGTATTTAATCCCGATGCAATTTCTATGTTTCATCAACACTCTGATAGTTCACAAATTACAGAATGCCACCAGATGTGCATCGGGAACTACTACTGGTCTTCCAGGGAGCGATCAAAGCCTGGACTGTTTCAGAATTACTCCCATGGAGGAAAGAGCGGATGGTGACAGTTGTATTCAATCCCGATGCAATTTCTGTGTTTCATCAACGCTCTGATAGTACACAGATTACAGAAGGCATCCAGATGTGCATCGGAAACTACTACTGGCCTTCCAGGGAACGATCAAATTGTAGACTGCTTCAGACATTACTCCCAAGTAGGAAAGTGCGGATTGTGACTGTTGTATTCACTCCCGAGGCAATTTCTGTGTTTCATCAACTCTTTGAAGGTCCACAGATTACAGAATGCCTCCAGATGTGTATCGGAAACTACTACTGGTCTTCCAGTGAACTATCAAAGGGTAGACTCTTTGAGACATTTCTCCCATGGAGGAAAGTGCGGATGGCGACTGTTGTATTCAATCCCGATGCAATTTCTATATTTAATCAACACTCAGATAGTCCACAGATTACAGATAGCCTCCAGATGTGCATCGGAAACTACTACTGATAATCCAGGGATTGATCAAAGCGTGGACTGTTTGAGACATTACTCCCATGGTGGAAATTGCGCATGGTGACTGTTTTATTCAAACCCGATGCAATTTCTGTGTTTCATCAACACTTTGAAGGTCCACAGATTACAGAATGCCTCCAGATGTGCATGGAAAGTACTACTGGTCTTCCTGGGAACGATCAAAGCGTAGACTGTTTGAGACATTACTCCCGTGGAGGAAAGTGCGCATGCTGACTGTTGTATTCAATCCCGATGAAATTTCTGTGTTTCATCAAGACTCTGATAGCCCACAGAGTACAGAATGCCACCAGATGTGCATCGGTAACTACTACTGGTCTTCCAGGGAACGATCAAAGCCTGGCCTGTTTCAGAATTACTCCCATGGAGGAAAGAGCGGATGGTGACAGTTGTATTCAATCCCGATGCAATTTCTGTGTTTCATCAACGCTCTGATAGTACACAGATTACAGAATGCATCCAGATGTGCATCGGAAACTACTACTAGTCTTCCAGGGAACGATCAAATTGTAGACTGCTTCAGACATTACTCCCAAGTAGGAAAGTGCGGATTGTGACTGTTGTATTCACTCCCGAGGCAATTTCTGTGTTTCATCAACTCTTTGAAAGTCCACAGATTACAGAATGCATCCAGATGTGTATCGGAAACTACTACTGGTCTTCCAGGGAACTATCAAAGCGTAGACTCTTTGAGACATTTCTCCCATGGAGGAAAGTGCGGATGGCGACTGTTGTATTCGATCCCGATGCAATTTCTATATTTAATCAACACTCAGATAGTCCACAGATTACAGATAGCCTCCAGATGTGCATCGGAAACTACTACTGATAATCCAGGGATTGATCAAAGCGTATACTGTTTGAGACATTACTCCCATGGTGGAAATTGCGCATGGTGACTGTTTTATTCAAACCCGATGCAATTTCTGTGTTTCATCAACACTTTGAAGGTCCACGGATTACAGAATGCCTCCAGATGTGCATCGGAAAGTACTACTGGTCTTCCTGGGAACGATCAAAGCGTAGACTGTTTGAGACATTACTCCTGTGGAGGAAAGTGCGCATGCTGACAGTTGTATTCAATCCCGATGAAATTTCTGTGTTTCATCAACACTCTGATAGCCCACAGAGTACAGAATGCCACCAGATGTGCATCGGTAACTACTACTGGTCTTCCAGGGAACGATCAAAGCCTGGACTGTTTCAGACATTACTCCCATGGAGGAAAGTGCGGATGGTGACTGTTGTATTCAATCCCGATGCAATTTCTGTGTTTCATCAACACTCTGATAGTCCACAGAGTACAGAATGCCACCAGATGTGCATCGGAAACTACTACTGGTCTTCCAGGGAACGATCAAAGCCTAGACTGTTGTGGACATTACTCAAATGAAGGAAAGTGCGGATGGTGACTGTTGTATTTACTCCCGTTGCAATTTTTGTATTTCATCAAAATTTTGAAGGTCCACAGATTACAGAATGCCTCCAGATGTGCATCGGAAGCTACTACTGGTCTTCCAGGGAACGATCAAAGCGTAGACTGTTTGAGACATTACTCCCATGGAGGAAAGTGCGCATGGTTACTGTTGTATTCAATCCCGATGCTATTTCTGTGTTTTATCAACACTCTGATAGTCCACAGATTGCAGAATGCCACCAGATGTGCATCGGAAACTACTACTGGTATTCCAGGGAACGATCAAATCGTAGAGTGAGTGAGACATTACTCCCATGGAGGAAAGTGCGCATGGTGACTGTTGTATTCAATCCCTATGCATTTTCAGTGTTTCATCAACACTCTGATAGTCTACAGATTACAAAATGCCACCAGTTGTGCATCGGAAACAACTACTGGTCTTCCAGGGAACGATCAAAGCGTAGATAGTTTGAGACATTACTCCCATGGAGGAAAATGCGGATGGTGACTGTTGTATTCACTCCCGATGCAATATTTGTGTTTCATCAACACTCTGATAGTCCACAGATTACAGATATGCATCGGAAACTACTACTGTCCTTCCAGGGAACGGTCAAAGCCTTGACTGTTGCAGACATTACTCCCATGGAGGAAAGTGCGCATGGTGACTGTTGTATTCAATCCCGATGCAATTTCTGTGTTATATCAACACTCTGATAGTCCACAGATTACAGAATGCCTCCAGCTGTGCATCGGAAACTACTACTGGTCTTCCAGGAAACGATCAAATCGTAGACTGTTTGAGACATTACTCCCTTGGAGGAAAGTGCGCATGGTGACTGTTGTATTCACTCCCGAGGCAATATCTGTGTTTTATCAACACTCTGACGGTCAACAGACTACAGAATGCCTCCAGATGTGCATCGGAAACTACTACTGGTATTCCAGGGAACGATCAAATCGTAGTCTGTGTGAGACATTACTCCCATGGAGGAAAGTGCGCATGGTAGCTGTTGTATTCAATCCCTATGCATTTTCTGTGTTTCATCAACACTCTGATAGTCTACAGATTACAGAATGCCACCAGTTGTGCATCGGAAACCACTACTGGTCTTCCAGGGAACGATCAAAGCGTAGACAGTTTGAGACATTACTCCCATGGAGGAAAGTGCGGATTGTGACTGTTGTATTCAATCCCGATGCAATTTCTGTGTTTCATCAACACTCCGATAGTCCACAAATTACACAATGCCACCAGATGTACATCCTGAAATACTACTGGTCTTCCTGGGAACGATCAAAGCGTAGACTGTTTGAGACATTACTCCCATGGAGGAAAGTGTTCATGGTGACTGTTGTCTTCAACCCCGATGCAATTTCTGTGTTTCATCAACACTCTGATACACCAAAGATTACAGAATGCCACCAGATGTGCTTCGGAAACTACTACTGGTCTTCCAGGGAACGATCAAAGCCTGGACTGTTTCAGACATTACTCCCATGGAGGAAAATGCGGATGGTGACTGTTGTATTCAATCCCTATGCATTTTCTGTGTTTCATCAACACTCTGATAGTCTACAGATTACAGAATGCCACCAGTTGTGCATCGGAAACCACTACTGGTCTTCCAGGGAACGATCAAAGCGTAGACAGTTTGAGACATTACTCCCATGGAGGAAAGTGCGGATGGTGACTGTTGTATTCAATCCCGATACAATTTCTGTGTTTCATCAACACTGTGATAGTCCACAAATTACACAATGCCACCAGATGTACTTCGGGAACTACTACTGGTCTTCCAGGGAACGATCAAAGCGTAGACTGTTTGAGACATTACTCCCGTGGAGGAAAGTGCGCATGTTGACTGTTGTATTTAATCCCGATGCAATTTCAATGTTTCATCAACACTCTGATAGTTCACAAATTACAGAATGCCACCAGATGTGCATCGGGAACTACTACTGGTCTTCCAGGGAACGATCAAAGCCTGGACTGTTTCAGAATTACTCCCATGGAGGAAAGAGCGGATGGTGACAGTTGTATTCAATCCCGATGCAATTTCTGTGTTTCATCAACACTCTGATAGTACACAGATTACAGAAGGCGTCCAGATGTGCATCGGAAACTACTACTGGCCTTCCAGGGAACGATCAAATTGTAGACTGCTTCAGACATTACTCCCAAGTAGGTAAGTGCGGATTGTGAATGTTGTATTCACTCCCGAGGCAATTTCTGTGTTTCATCAACTCTTTGAAGGTCCACAGATTACAGAATGCCTCCAGATGTGTATCGGAAACTACTACTGGTCTTCCAGGGAACTATCAAAGCGTAGACTCTTTGAGACATTACTCCCATGGAGTAAAGTGCGGATGGTGACTGTTGTATTCAATCCCGATGCAAATTCTATATTTCATCAACACTCAGATAGTCCACAGATTACAGAATGCCTCCAGATGTGCATCGGAAACTACTACTGGTCTTCCAGCGAATGATCAAAGCGTGGACTGTTAGGGACATTACTCCCTTGGAGGAAAGTGCGCATGCTGACAGTTGTATTCAATCCCGAGGTAATTTCTGTGTTTCATCAACACTTTGAAGGTCCACAGATTACAGATTGTCTCCAGATGTGCATCGGAAACTACTACTGGTCTTCCTGGGATCGATCAAAACGTAGACTCTTTGAGAATTACTCTCATGGAGGAATGTGCGGATGGTGACTGTTGTATTCACTCCCGATGCAACTTATGTGTTTCATCAACAGTCTTATAGTCCACAGATTACAGATTGCCTCCAGATGTGCATCGGAAACTACTACTGCTCTTCCAGGGAACGATCAAATCGTACACTTTTTGAGACATTACTCCCATTGAGGAAAGTTCGCATGGTACTATTGTATTCAATCCCGATGCAATTTTAGTGTTTAATCAACACTCTGATAGACCACAGATTACAGAATGCCTCCAGACGTGCATCGGAAACTAACACTGGTCTTACAGGGAACTATCAAAGCGTAGTCTGTTTGAGATATTACTAACATGGAGGAAAGTGCGGATGGTGACTGTTGTATACAGTCCCGTTGCAATTTCTGTGTTTCATCAACACTTTGAAGGTCCACAGATTACAGAATGCCACCAGATGTGCATCGGAAACTACTACTGGCCTTCCAGGGAACGATCAAAGCGTAGACTGTTTGAGACATTGCTCCCATGGAGGAAAGTGAGCATGGTTACTGTTGTATTCAATCCCGATGCAATTTCTGTGTTTCATCAACACTCTGATAGTCGACAGATTACAGAATTCCTCCAGATGTGCATCGGAAACTACTACTGGTCTTCTGGAGAACGATCAAATCGTAAACTCTTTGAGACATTACTCCCATGGTGGAAAGTTCGCATGGTTACTGTTGTATTCAATCCCGATGCAATTTATGTGTTTCATCAACACTTTGAAGGTCCACAGATTACAGATTGTCTCCAGATGTGCATCGGAGACCACTACTGGTCTTCCAGGGAACGATCAAATCCTAGACTGTTGCTGACATTACTCCCATGGAGGAAAGTGCGGATGGTGACTGTTGTATTCAATCCCGATGCAAATTCTGTGTTTCATCAACACTCTGATAGTCCACAGAGTACAGAATGCCACCAGATGTGCATCGGAAACTACTACTGATCTTCCAGGGAACGATCAAAGCGTAGACTGTTTGAGACACTACTTCCTTGGAGGAAAGTGCGCATGGTGACTGTTGTATTCAATCCCGATGCATATTCTGTGTTTCATCAACACTCTGATTTTCCACAGATTACAGAATGCCTTTAGATGTGCATCGGTAACTGCTACTGGTCTTCCTGGGAACGATAAAAGAGAAGACTGTATGAGACATTACTCCCATAGGGGAAAGTGCGCATGCTGACTGTTGTATTCAATCCCGAGGCAATTTCTGTGTTTCATCAACACTTTGAAGGTCCACAGATTACAGAATGCCTCCAGATGTGCATCGGAAACTACCACTGGCCTTCCAGGGAACGACCAAAGTGTAGACTGTTTGAGACATTGCTCCCATGGAGGAAAGTGCGCATGGTGACTGTTGTATTCAATCCCGATGAAATTTCTGTGTTTCATCAACACTCTGATAGTCCACAGATTAAAGAATGCCTCCAGATGTGCATCGGTAACTACTACTGGTCTTCAAGGGAACGATCAAAGCGTAGACTGTTTGAGACATTACTAACATGGAGGAAAGTGTGCATGGTGACTGTTGTATTCAATCCCGATGCAATTTCTGTGTTTCATCAACACTCTGATAGTCCACAGATTACAGAATGCCTCCAAATGTGCATCGGAAACTAACACTGGTCTTCCAGGGAACTATCAAAGCGTAGACTGTTTGAGACATTACTAACATGGAGGAAAGTGCGGATGGTGACTGTTGTATACAGTCCCGTTGCAATTTCTGTGTTTCATCAACACTTTGAAGGTCCACAGATTACAGAATGCCACCAGATGTGCATCGGAAACTACTACTGGCCTTCCAGGCAACGATCAAAGCGTAGACTGTTTGAGACATTGCTCCCATGGAGGAAAGTGAGCATGGTTACTGTTGTATTCAATCCCGATGCAATTTATGTGTTTCATCAACACTCAGATAGTCCACAGATTACAGGATGCCTCCAGATGTGCATCGGAAACTACTACTGGTCTTCTGGAAAACGATCAAAACGTAAACTCTTTGAGACTTTACTCCCATGGTGGAAAGTTCGCATGGTGACTGTTGTATTCAATCCCGATGCAATTTCTGTGTTTCATCAACACTCTGATAGTCGACAGATTACAGAATTCCTCCAGACGTGCATCGGAAACTACTACTGGTTATCAGGGACCGATCAAAGCGTAGACTGTTTGAGACATTGCTACCATGGAGGAAAGTGAGCATGGTTACTGTTGTATTCAATCCCGATGCAATTAATGTGTTTCATCAACACTCAGATAGTCCACAGATTACAGAATGCCTCCATATGTGCATCGGAACCTACTACTGGCCTTCCAGGGAACGATTAAATCGTAGACCGTTTGAGACATTGCCCCCTTGGAGGAAAGTGCGCATGGTGACTGTTGTATTCAATCCCGATGCAATTTCTGTGTTTCATCAAAACTTTGAAGGTCCACAGATTACAGAATGTCACTTTATGTGAATCGGAAACTACTTCTGGTTTTCCAGTTAACGATCAAAGCGTAGACTGTTTGAGACATTTCTCCCATGGAGGAAAGTGCGGATGGTGACTGTTGTATTCAATCCCGATGAAATTTCTGTGTTTCATCAACACTCTGATAGTCCACATATTACAGAATGCCACCAGATGTGCATCGGAAATTACTACTGGTCTTCAAGGGAACGATCAAAGCATAGACTGTTACACATATTACTCCCATGGAGGAAAGTGCGGATGGTGACTGTTGTATTCAATCCCGATGCAATTTCTGTGTTTCATCAACACTCTGATAGTCCACAGATTACAGAATGCCACCAGATGTGCATCGGAAACTACTACTGGTCTTCCAGGGAACGATCAAAGCGTAGACTGTTTGAGAATTACTCCCGTGGAGGAAAGTGATCAAGGTGATTGTTGTATTCAATCCCGACGCAATTTCTGTGTTTCATCAACACTCTGATAGTCCACAGATTACAGAATTCCTCCAGATGTGCATCGGAAACTACCACTGGTCTTCCAGGGAACGATCAAAGCGTAGACTGTTTGAGACACTACTTCCTTGGAGGAAAGTGCGCATGGTGACTGTTGTATTCAATCCCGATGCATTTTCTGTGTTTCATCAACACTCTGATTTTCCACAGATTACAGAATGCCTTTAGATGTGCATCGGTAACTGCTACTGGTCTTCCTGGGAACGATAAAAGAGAAGACTGTATGAGACATTACTCCCATAGAGGAAAGTGCGCATGCTGACTGTTGTATTCAATCCCGAGGCAATTTCTGTGTTTCATCAACACTTTGAAGGTCCACAGATTACAGATTGTCTCCAGATGTGCATCGGAAACTACTACTGGTCTTCCTGGGAACCATCAAAACGTAGACTGTTTGAGAATTACTCCCATGTAGGAAAGTAGGCATCTTAACTGTTGCATTCAATCCCGATGCAATTTATGTGTTTCATCAAAACTTTGAAGGTCCACAGATTACAGAATGCCACTTTATGTGCATCGGAATCTTCTTCTGGTTTTCCAGTTAACGATCAAAGGGTAGACTTTTTGAGACATACCTCCAGTGGAGAAAAGTGCGCAAGGTGACTGTTGTATTCAATCCCGATGCAATTTCTGTGTTTCATCAACACACTGATAGTCCACAGATTACAGAATGCCACCAGATGTGCATCGGAAACTGCTACTGGTCTTCCAGGGAACGATCAAAGCGTATAGTGTTTGAGACATTACTCCCATGGAGGAAAGTGCACATGGTGACTGTTGTATTCAATTCCGATGCAATTTCTGTGTTTCATCAACACTCTGATAGTCCACAGAATGCAGAATGCCACCAGACGTGCAGCGGAATCTACTACTCGTCTTCCAGGTAACGATCAAAGCTTAGACTGTTTGAGACATTACTCCCATGGAGGAAAGTGCGCATGGTGGCTGTTGTATTCAATCCCGATGAAATTTTTGTGTTTATCAACACTCTGATAGTCCACAGATTACAGAATGAATCCAGATGTGCATAGGAAACTAACACTGGTCTTCCAGGGAACTATCAAAGCGTAGACTGTTCGAGAGATTACTAACATGGAGAAAAGTGCGCATGGTGACTGTTGTATACAATCGCGATGCAATTTCTGTGTTTCTTCAACACTTTGAAGGTCCACAGATTACAGAATGCCTCCAGATGTGCATCGGAAACTACTACTGCTCTTCCAGGGAATGATCAAAGCGTAGACTGTTAGAGACATTACTCCCATGGAGGCAAGTGCGCATGCTGACAGTAGTATTCAATCCCGAGGAAATTTCTGTGTTTCATCAACACTTTGAAGGTCCACAGATTACAGATTGTCTCCAGATGTGCATAGGAAACTACTACTGGTATTCCTGGGAACGATCAAAATGTAGACTGTTTGAGAATTACTCTAATGGGGGAAAGTGCGGATGGTGACTGTTGTATTCACTCCCGATGCAACTTCTGTGTTTCATCAACAGTCTTATAGTCCACAGATTACAGATTGCCTCCAGATGTGCATCGAAAACTACTACTGGTCTTCCAGGGAACGATCAAATCGTACACTCTTTGAGACATTACTCCCATGGAGGAAAGTTCGCATGGTACTATTGTATTCAATCCCGATGCAATTTTAGTGTTTCATCAACATTCTGATAGTCCACAGGATTCAGAATGCCTCCAGATGTGCATCGGAAACTAACACTGGTCTTACAGGGAACTATCAAAGCGTAGACTGTTTGAGACATTGCTCCCATGGAGGAAAGTGCGCATGGTGAGTTTTGTATTCAATTTCGATGAAATTTCATTGTTTCATCAACACTCTGATAGTCCACAGATTACAGAATGCCTCCAGATGTGCGTCGGTAACTACTACTGGTCTTCAAGGGAACGATCAAAGCGTACACTGTTTGAGACATTACTAACATGGAGGAAAGTGTGCATGGTGATTGTTGTATTCAATCCCGATGCAATTTCTGTGTTTCATCAACACTCTGATAGTCCACATATTACAGAATGCCACCAGACGTGCATCGGAAATTACTACTGGTCTTCAAGGGGACGATCAAAGCATAGACTGTTTCACACATTACTCCCATGGAGGAAAGTGCGGATGGTGACTGTTGTATTCAATCGCGATGCAATTTCTGTGTTTCATCAACACTTTGAAGGTCCACAGATTACAGAATGCCTCCAGATGTGCATCGGAAACTACTACTGGCCTTCCAGGGAACGATCAAAGCGTAGACTGTTTGAGACATTGCTCCCATGGAGGAAAGTGCACATGGTGACTGTTGTATTCAATCGCGATGCAATTTCTGTGTTTCATCAACACTTTGATTGTCCACAGATTACAGAATGCCTCCATATGTGCATCGGAACCTACTACTGGCCTTCCAGGGAACGATTAAATCGTAGACCGTTTGAGACATTGCCCCCTTGGAGGAAAGTGCGCATGGTGACTGTTGTATTCAATCCCGATGCAATTTCTGTGTTTCATCAAAACTTTGAAGGTCCACAGATTACAGAATGTCACTTTATGTGAATCGGAAACTACTTCTGGTTTTCCAGTTAACGATCAAAGCGTAGACTGTTTGAGACATTTCTAGCATGGAGGAAAGTGCACATGGCGACTGTTGTATTCAATCCCGATGAAATTTCTGTGTTTCATCAACACTTTGATAGTCCACATATTACAGAATGCCACCAGATGTGCATCGGAAATTACTACTGGTCTTCAAGGGAACGATCAAAGCATAGACTGTTTCACACATTACTCCCATGGAGGAAAGTGCGGATGGTGACTGTTGTATTCAATCCCGATGCAATTTCTGTGTTTCATCAACACTCTGATAGTCCACAGATTACAGAATGCCACCAGATGTGCATCGGAAACTACTACTGGTCTTCCAGGGAACGATCAAAGCGTAGACTGTTTGAGAATTACTCCCGTGGAGGAAAGTGATCAAGGTGATTGTTGTATTCAATCCCGACGCAATTTCTGTGTTTCATCAACACTCTGATAGTCCACAGATTACAGAATTCCTCCAGATGTGCATCGGAAACTACCACTGGTCTTCCAGGGAACGATCAAAGCGTAGACTTTTTGAGACACTAGTTCCTTGGAGGAAAGTGCGCATGGTGACTGTTGTATTCAATCCCGATGCATTTTCTGTGTTTCATCAACACTCTGATTTTCCACAGATTACAGAATGCCTTTAGATGTGCATCGGTAACTGCTACTGGTCTTCCTGGGAACGATAAAGGAGAAGACTGTATGAGACATTACTCCCATAGAGGAAAGTGCGCATGCTGACTGTTGTATTCAATCCCGAGGCAATTTCTGTGTTTCATCAACACTTTGAAGGTCCACAGATTACAGATTGTCTCCAGATGTGCATCGGAAACTACTACTGGTCTTCCTGGGAACGATCAAAACGTAGACTGTTTGAGAATTTTTCCCATGTAGGAAAGTAGGCATCTTAACTGTTGTATTCAATCCCGATGCAATTTATGTGTTTCATCAAAACTTTGAAGGTCCACAGATTACAGAATGCCACTTTATGTGCATCGGAATCTACTTCTTGTTTTCCAGTTAACGATCAAAGGGTAGACTTTTTGAGACATACCTCCAGTGGAGAAAAGTGCGCAAGGTGACTGTTGTATTCAATCCCGATGCAATTTCTGTGTTTCATCAACACACTGATAGTCCACAGATTACAGAATGCCACCAGATGTGCATCGGAAACTACTACAGGTCTTCCAGGGAACGATCAAAGCGTATAGTGTTTGAGACATTACTCCCATGGAGGAAAGTGCACATGGTGACTGTTGTATTCAATTCCGATGCAATTTCTGTGTTTCATCAACACTCTGATAGTCCACAGAATGCAGAATGCCACCAGACGTGCAGCGGAATCTACTACTCGTCTTCCAGGTAACGATCAAAGCTTAGACTGTTTGAGACATTACTCCCATGGAGGAAAGTGCGCATGGTGGCTGTTGTATTCAATCCCGATGAAATTTTTGTGTTTATCAACACTATGATAGTCCACAGATTACAGAATGAATCCAGATGTGCATAGGAAACTAACACTGGTCTTCCAGGGAACTATCAAAGCGTAGACTGTTCGAGAGATTACTAACATGGAGAAAAGTGCGCATGGTGACTGTTGTATACAATCGCGATGCAATTTCTGTGTTTCTTCAACACTTTGAAGGTCCACAGATTACAGAATGCCTCCAGATGTGCATCGGAAACTACTACTGGCCTTCCAGGGAACGATCAAAGCGTAGACTGTTTGATACATTGCTCCCATGGAGGTAAGTGCGCATGGTGACTGTTGTATTCAATCCCGATGCAATTTCTGTGTTTCATCAACACTTTGATTGTCCACAGATTACAGAATGCCTCCAGATGTGCATCGGAAACTACTACTGCTCTTCCAGGGAATGATCAAAGCGTAGACTGTTAGAGACATTACTCCCATGGAGGCAAGTGCGCATGCTGACAGTAGTATTCAATCCCGAGGAAATTTCTGTGTTTCATCAACACTTTGAAGGTCCACAGATTACAGATTGTCTCCAGATGTGCATAGGAAACTACTACTGGTATTCCTGGGAACGATCAAAATGTAGACTGTTTGTGAATTACTCTAATGGGGGAAAGTGCGGATGGTGACTGTTGTATTCACTCCCGATGCAACTTCTGTGTTTCATCAACAGTCTTATAGTCCACAGATTACAGATTGCCTCCAGATGTGCATCGAAAACTACTACTGGTCTTCCAGGGAACGATCAAATCGTACACTCTTTGAGACATTACTCCCATGGAGGAAAGTTCGCATGGTACTATTGTATTCAATCCCGATGCAATTTTAGTGTTTCATCAACATTCTGATAGTCCACAGAATTCAGAATGCCTCCAGATGTGCATCGGAAACTAACACTGGTCTTACAGGGAACTATCAAAGCGTAGACTGTTTGAGACATTGCTCCCATGGAGGAAAGTGCGCATGGTGAGTTTTGTATTCAATTTCGATGAAATTTCATTGTTTCATCAACACTCTGATAGTCCACAGATTACAGAATGCCTCCAGATGTGCGTCGGTAACTACTACTGGTCTTCAAGGGAACGATCAAAGCGTACACTGTTTGAGACATTACTAACATGGAGGAAAGTGTGCATGGTGATTGTTGTATTCAATCCCGATCCAATTTCTGTGTTTCATCAACACTCTGATAGTCCACATATTACAGAATGCCACCAGACGTGCATCGGAAATTACTACTGGTCTTCAAGGGAACGATCAAAGCATAGACTGTTTCACACATTACTCCCATGGAGGAAAGTGCGGATGGTGACTGTTGTATTCAATCGCGATGCAATTTCTGTGTTTCATCAACACTTTGAAGGTCCACAGATTACAGAATGCCTCCAGATGTGCATCGGAAACTACTACTGGCCTTCCAGGGAACGATCAAAGCGTAGACTGTTTGAGACATTGCTCCCATGGAGGAAAGTGCACATGGTGACTGTTGTATTCAATCCCGATGCAATTTCTGTGTTTCATCAACACTTTGATTGTCCACAGATTACAGAATGCCTCCAGATGTGCATCGGTAACTACTACTGGTCTTCTAGGGAACGATCAAAGCGTAGACTGTTTAAGACATTTCTCCCATGGAGGAAAGGGCACATGGTGACTCTTGTATTCAATCCGGATGCAATTTATGTGTTTCATCAACAATCAGATAGTCCACAGATTACAGAATGCCTCCAGATGTGCATCGGAAACTACTACTGCTCTTCCAGGGAATGATCAAAGCGTAGACTGTTAGAGACATTACTCCCATGGAGGAAAGTGCGCATGCTGACAGTAGTATTCAATCCCGATGCAATTTTAGTGTTTCATGAACATTCTGATAGTCCACAGAATTCAGAATGCCTCCAGATGTGCTCGGAAACTAACACTGGTCTTACAGGGAACTATCAAAGCGTAGACTGTTTGAGATATTACTAACATGGAGGAAAGTGCGGATGGTGACTGTTGTATTCAATCCCGATGCAATTTCTGTGTTTCATCAACACTTTGAAGGTCCACAGATTACAGAATGCCTCCAGATGTGCATCGGAAACAACTACTGGCCTTCCAGGGAACGATCAAAGCGTAGACTGTTTGAGACATAGCTCCCATGGAGGAATGTGCGCATGGTGACTTTTGTATTCAATTTCGATGAAATTTCTGTGTTTCATCAACACTCTGATAGTCCACAGATTACAGAATGCCTCCAGATGTGCATCGGTAACTACTACTGGTCTTCAAGGGAACGATCAAAGCGTAGACTGTTTGAGACATTACTAACATGGAGGAAAGTGTGGATGGTGATTGTTGTATTCAATCCCGATGCAATTTCTGTGTTTCATCAACACTCTGATAGTCCACAGATTACAGAATGCCTCCAAATGTGCATCGGAATCTAACACTGGTCTTCCAGGGAACTATCAAAGCGTAGACTGTTTGAGATTTACTCCCATGTAGGAAAGTAGGCATCTTAACTGTTGTATTCAATCCCGATGCAATTTATGTGTTTCATCAAAACTTTGAAGGTCCACAGATTACAGAATGCCACTTTATGTGCATCGGAATCTACTTCTGGTTTTCCAGTTAACGATCAAAGGGTAGACTTTTTGAGACATACCTCCATTGGAGGAAAGTGCGCAAGGTGACTGTTGTATTCAATCCCGATGCAATTTCTGTGTTTCATCAACACACTGATAGTCCACAGATTACAGAATGCCACCAGATGTGCATCGGAAACTACTACTGGTCTTCCAGGGAACGATTAATGCGTATAGTGTTTGAGACATTACTCCCATGATGGAAAGTGCACATGGTGACTGTTGTATTCAATTCCGATGCAATTTCTGTGTTTCATCAACACTCTGATAGTCCACAGATTACAGAATGCCACCAGACGTGCAGCGGAATCTACTACTCGTCTTCCAGGTAACGATCAAAGCTTAGACTGTTTGAGACATTACTCCCATGGAGGAAAGTGCGCATGGTGGCTGTTGTATTCAATCCCGATGAAATTTTTGTGTTTATCAACACTCTGATAGTCCACAGATTACAGAATGAATCCAGATGTGCATAGGAAACTAACACTGGTCTTCCAGGGAACTATCAAAGCGTAGACTGTTCGAGAGATTACTAACATGGAGAAAAGTGCGCATGGTGACTGTTGTATTCAATCGCGATGCAATTTCTGTGTTTCATCAACACTTTGAAGGTCCACAGATTACAGAATGCCTCCAGATGTGCATCGGAAACTACTACTGGCCTTCCAGGGAACGATCAAAGCGTAGACTGTTTGAGACATTGCTCCCATGGAGGAAAGTGCGCATGGTGACTGTTGTATTCAATCCCGATGCAATTTCTGTGTTTCATCAACACTTTGATTGTCCACAGATTACAGAATGCCTCCAGATGTGCATCGGTAACTACTACTGGTCTTCTAGGGAACGATCAAAGCGTAGACTGTTTCAGACATTTCTCCCATGGAGGAAAGGGCACATGGTGACTCTTGTATTCAATCCGGATGCAACTTATGTGTTTCATCAACACTCAGATAGTCCACAGATTACAGAATGCCTCCTGATGTGCATCGGAAACTACCACTGGTCTTCCAGGGAACGATCAAAGCGTAGACTGTTTGAGACACTACTTCCTTGGAGGAAAGTGCGCATGGTGACTGTTGTATTCAATCCCGATGCATTTTCTGTGTTTCATCAACACTCTGATTTTCCACAGATTACAGAATGCCTTTAGATGTGCATCGGTAACTGCTACTGGTCTTCCTGGGAACGATAAAAGAGAAGACTGTATGAGACATTACTCCCATAGAGGAAAGTGTGCATGCTGACTGTTGTATTCAATCCCGAGGCAATTTCTGTGTTTCAGCAACACTTTGAAGGTCCACAGATTACAGATTGTCTCCAGATGTGCATCGGAAACTACTACTGGTCTTCCTGGGAACGATCAAAACGTAGACTGTTTGAGATTTACTCCCATGTAGGAAAGTAGGCATCTTAACTGTTGTATTCAATCCCGATGCAATTTATGTGTTTCATCAAAACTTTGAAGGTCCACAGATTACAGAATGCCACTTTATGTGCATCGGAATCTACTTCTGGTTTTCCAGTTAACGATCAAAGGGTAGACTTTTTGAGACATACCTCCAGTGGAGGAAAGTGCGCAAGGTGACTGTTGTATTCAATCCCGATGCAATTTCTGTGTTTCATCAACACACTGATAGTCCACAGATTACAGAATGCCACCAGATGTGCATCGGAAACTACTACTGGTCTTCCAGGGAACGATCAATGCGTATAGTGTTTGAGACATTACTCCCATGATGGAAAGTGCACATGGTGACTGTTGTATTCAATTCCGATGCAATTTCTGTGTTTCATCAACACTCTGATAGTCCACAGATTACAGAATGCCACCAGACATGCAGCGGAATCTACTACTCGTCTTCCAGGTAACGATCAAAGCTTAGACTGTTTGAGACATTACTCCCATGGAGGAAAGTGCGCATGGTGGCTGTTGTATTCAATCCCGATGCAATTTCTGTGTTTCATCAACACTCAGATAGTCCACAGATTACAGAATGCCTCCAGATGTGCATCGGAAACTACTACTGCTCTTCCAGGGAACGATCAAAGCGTAGACTGTTAGAGACATTACTCCCATGGAGGAAAGTGCGCATGTTGACAGTAGTATTCAATCCCGAGGAAATTTCTGTGTTTCATCAACACTCTGATAGTCCACAGATTACAGAATTCCTCCAGATGTGCATCGGAAACTACCACTGGTCTTCCAGGGAACGATCAAAGCGTAGACTGTTTGAGACACTACTTCCTTGGAGGAAAGTGGGCATGGTGACTGTTGTATTCAATCCCGATGCATTTTCTGTGTTTCATCAACACTCTGATTTTCCACAGATTACAGGATGCCTTTAGATGTGCATCGGTAACTGCTACTGGTCTTCCTGGGAACGATAAAAGAGAAGACTGTATGAGACATTACTCCCATAGAGGAAAGTGCGCATGCTGACTGTTGTATTCAATCCCGAGGCAATTTCTGTGTTTCATCAACACTTTGAAGGTCCACAGATTACAGATTGTCTCTAGATGTGCATCGGAAACTACTACTGGTCTTCCTGGGAACGATCAAAACGTAGACTGTTTGAGAATTACTCCCATGTAGGAAAGTAGGCATCTTAATTGTTGTATACAATCCCGATGCAATTTATGTGTTTCATCAAAACTTTGAAGGTCCACAGATTACAGAATGCCACTTTATGTGCATCGGAATCTACTTCTGGTTTTCCAGTTAACGATCAAAGGGTAGACTTTTTGGGACATACCTCCAGTAGAGGAAAGTGCGCAAGGTGACTGTTGTACTCAATCCCGATGCAATTTCTGTGTTTCATCAACACACTGATAGTCCACAGATTACAGACTGCCACCAGATGTGCATCGGAAACTACTACTGGTCTTCCAGGGAACGATCAATGCGTATAGTGTTTGAGACATTACTCCCATGGAGGAAAGTGCACATGGTGACTGTTGTATTCAATTCCGATGCAATTTCTGTGTTTCATCAACACTCTGATAGTCCACAGAATACAGAATGCCTCCAGATGTGCATCGGAAACTACTACTGCTCTTCCAGGGAATGATCAAAGCGTAGACTGTTAGAGACATTACTCCCATGGAGGAAAGTGCGCATGCTGACAGTAGTATTCAATCCCGAGGAAATTTCTGTGTTTCATCAACACCTTGAAGGTCCTCAGATTACAGATTGTCTCCAGATGTGCATAGGAAACTACTACTGGTATTCCTGGGAACGATCAAAACGTAGACTGATTGAGAATTACTCTAATGGGGGAAAGTGCGGGTGGTGACTGTTGTATTCACTCCCGATGCAACTTGTGTGTTTCATCAACAGTCTTACAGTCCACAGATTACAGATTGCCTCCAGATGTGCATCGAAAACTACTACTGGTCTTCCAGGGAACGATCAAATCGTACACTCTTTGAGACATTACTCCCATGGAGGAAAGTTCGCATGGTACTATTGTATTCAATCCCGATGCAATTTTAGTGTTTCATCAACATTCTGATAGTCCACAGATTACAGAATGCCTCCAGATGTGCATCGGAAACTACTACTGGCCTTCCAGGGAACGATCAAAGCGTAGACTGTTTGAGACATTGCTCCCATGGAGGAAAGTGCGCATGGTGACTGTTGTATTCAATTTCGATGAAATTTCTGTGTTTCATCAACACTCTGATAGTCCACAGATTACAGAATGCCTCCAGATGTGCATCGGTAACTACTACTGGTCTTCAAGGGAACGATCAAAGCGTAGACTGTTTGAGACATTACTAACATGGAGGAAAGTGTGCATGGTGATTGTTGTATTCAATCCCGATGCAATTTCTGTGTTTCATCAACACTCTGATAGTCCACAGATTACAGAATGCCTCCAAATGTGCATCGGAAACTAACACTGGTCTTCCAGGGAACTATCAAAGCGTAGACTGTTTGAGACATTACTAACATGGACGAAAGTGCGGATGGTGACTGTTGTATTGAGTCCCGATGCAATTTCTGTGTTTCATCAACACTTTGAAGGTCCACAGATTACAGAATGCCACCAGATGTGCATCGGAAACTACTACTGGCCTTCCAGGGAACGATCAAAGCGTAGACTGTTTGAGACATTACTCCCATGGTGGAAAGTTCTCATGGTGACTGTTGTATTCAATCCTGATGTAATTTTAGTGTTTCATCAACACTCTGATAGTCGACAATTTACGGAATTCCCCCAGATGTGCATCGGAAACTACTACTGGTCATCAGGGACCGATCAAAGCGTAGACTGTTTGAGAATTACTCGCATGGAGGAAAGTGCGCATTGTGGCTGTTGTATTCAATCACAATGGAATTTCGGTGTTTCAACACTCTGATAGTCCACAGATTACAGAATGTCTCCAGATGTGCATCGGAAACTAACACTGGTCTTCCAGGGCATGATCAAAGCGTAGACTGTTTGAGACATTACTAACATGGAGGAAAGTGCACATGGTGACTGTTGTATTCAATCCCGATTTAATTTATGTGTTTCATCAACACTTTGAAGGTCCACAGATTACAGAATGCCTCCACATCTGGATCGGAAACTACTACTTGTTTTCCAGGGAACGATCAAATCGTAGACCGTTTGAGACATTGCCCCCTTGGAGGAAAGTGCGCATGGTGACTGTTGTATTCAATCCCGATGCTATTTCTGTTTTTCAACAAAACTCAGATATTCCACAGAATACAGAATGCCTGTAGATAAGCGTCGGAAACTACTACTGGTCTTCCAGGGAATGATCAAAGAGTGGACTGTTAGAGACATTACTCCTATGGAGGAAGTGCGCATGGTGACTCACGTATTCCAACCCGATGCAATTTCTGTGTGTCATCAACACTCTGATAGTCCATAGATTACAGATTGCCTCCATATGTGTATCGGTAACTACTACTGTTCTTCCAGGGAACGATCAAAGCGTCGGCTGTTTGAGACATTACTCCCATAGAGGAAAGTGCGCATGCTGACTGTTGTATTCAATCCCGAGGCAATTTCTGTGTTTTATCAACACTTTGAAGGTACACATATTACAGATTGTCTCCAGATGTGCATCGTAAACTACTACTGGTGTTCCTGGGAACGATAAAAACGTAGACTGTTTGAGAATTCCTCCCATGGAGCGATGTAGGCATGGTAACTGTTGTATTCAATCCCGATGTAATTTCTGTGTTTCTTCAAAACTTTGAAGGTCCACAGATTACAGAATGTCACTTTATGTGCATCGGAAACTACTTCTGGTTTTCCAGTTAACGATCAAAGGGTAGACTGTTTGAGACAGACCTCCCGTGGAGGAAAGTGCGCAAGGTTACTGTTGTATTCAATCCCGATGCTATTTCTGTGTTTCATCAACACTCTGATAGTCCACAGATTACAGAATGCTACGAGATGTGCATCGGAATCTACTACTGGTCTTCCAGGGAACGATCCAATCGTAGAGTGTTTGAGACATTACTCCCATGGAGGAAAGTGCACATGGTGACTATTGTATTCAATTCCGATGCAATTTCTGTGTTTCATCAACACTCTGATATTAGACAGATTACAGAATGCCACCAGACGAGCATCGGAAGCTACTACTAGTCTTCCAGGTAACGATCAAAGCGTAGACTGTTTGAGACATTACTCCCATGGTGGAAATTGCGCATGGTGACTGTTTTATTCAAACCCGATGAAATTTCTGTGTTTCATCAACACTTTGAAGGTCCACGGATTACAGAATGCCTCCAGATGTGCATCGGAAAGTACTACTGGTCTTCCAGGGAACGACCAAAGCGTAGCCTGTTTGAGACATTGCTCCCATGGAGGAAAGTGCGCATGGTGACTGTTGTATTCAATACCGATGAAATTTCTGTGTTTCATCAACACTCTGATAGTCCACAGATTAGAGAATGCCTCCAGATGTGCATCGGTAACTACTACTGGTCTTCAAGGGAACGATCAAAGCGTAGACTGTTTGAGACATTCTTCCCATGGAGGAAAGTGCGCATGGTGCCTGTTGTATTCAATCCCGATGCAATTTATGTGTTTCATCAACACTGAGATAGTCCACAGATTACAGAATGCTTCCATATGTGCATCGGAAACTACTACTGGTCTTCCAGGGAATGATCAAAGCGTAGACTGTTAGAGACATTACTCCCATATAGGAAAGCTCGCATGGTGACTGTTTTATTCAAACCCGATGCAATTTCTGTGTTTCATCAACACTCTGATAGTCCACAGATTACGGGATGCCTTCAGATGTGCATCGGTAACAACTACTGGTCTTCCAGGGAACGACCAAAGCGTAGACTCTTTGAGACATTACTCCCATGGAGGAAAGTGCGCATGCTGACTGTTGTATTCAATCCCGAGGCAATTTCTGTGTTTCATCATCACCTTGAAGGTCCACAGATTACAGTTTGTCTCCAGATGTGCATCGGAAACTACTACTGGTCTTCCTGGGAACGATCAAAACGTGGACGGTTTGAGAATTACTGTCATGGAGAAAAGTGCGGATGGTGACTGTTGTATTCACTCCCGATGCAATTTATGTGTTTCATCAACAGTCTGATAGTCCGCAGATTACAGAATGCTTCCAGATGTGCATCGTAATCTACTACTGGTCTTCCAGGGAACGATCAAAGCGTAAACACATCTAGACATTACTACCATGGAGGAAAGTTCGCATGGTTAAAGTTGTATTCAATCCCGATGCAATTTTAGTGTTTCATCAACACTGTGATTGTCCACAGATTACAAAATTCCTCCAGATGTGCATCGGAAACTACTACTGGTCTTCCAGGGAACGATCAAAGCGTAGACTGTTTGAGACATTAATCCCATGGAGGAAAGCGCGCATGGTGACACTTGTATTCAATCCCGATGCAATTTCTGTGTTTCAACAACACTCAGATAGTCCACAGATTACAGAATGCCTCCAGATGTGCATCACAAACTAACACTGGTCTTCCAGGGAATGATCAAAGCGTTGACTGTTTGATACTTTACTAACATGGAGGAAAGTGCGCATGGTGACTGTTGTATTCAATCCCGATGCAATTTCTGTGTTTCATCAACACTTTGAAGGTCCACAGATTACATAATGCCTCCAGATCTGCATCGGAAACTACTACTGGTTTTCCAGGGAACGATCAAAACGTAGACTGTTTGAGACATTGCTCCCATGGAGGAAAGTGCGCAAGGTGACTGTTGTATTCAATCCCGATGCAATTTCTGAGTTTCATCAACACACTGATAGTCCACAGATTACAGAATGCCTCCAGATGTGCATCGGAAACTACTACTGGTCTTCCAGGGAACGATCAAAGCGTAGACTGTTTGAGACATTACTCCCATGGAGGAAAGTGCACATGGTGACTGTTGTATTCAATTCCAATGCAATTTCTGTGTTTCATCAACACTCTCAAAGTCCACAGAATACAGAATGCCACCAGACGTGCAGCGGAATCTACTACTCGTCTTCCAGGTAACGATCAAAGCTTAGACTGTTTGAGACATTACTCCCATGGAGGAAAGTGCGCATGGTGACTGTTGTATTCAATCCCGATGCATTTTCTGTGTTTCATCAACACTCTGATAGTCCACAGATTACAGAATGCCTTTAGATTTGCATCGGAAACTACTACTGGCCTTCCAGGGATCGATCAAAGCGTAGCCTGTTTGAGACATTGCTCCCATGGAGGAAAGTGCGCATGGTGACTGTTGTATTCAATACCGATGAAATTTCTGTGTTTCATCAACACTCTGATAGTCCACAGATTACAGAATGCTTCCAGATGTGCATCGTAATCTACTACTGGTCTTCCAGGGAACGATCAAAGCGTAAACACATCGAGACATTACTACCATGGAGGAAAGTTCGCATGGTTACTGTTGTATTCAATCCCGATGCAATTTTAGTGTTTCATCAACACTGTGATTGTCCACAGATTACAAAATTCCTCCAGATGTGCATCGGAAACTACTACTGGTCTTCCAGGGAACGATCAAAGGGTAGACAGTTTGAGACATTACTCCCATGGAGGAAAGTGCGCATTGTGGCTGTTGTATAACAATCCCGATTCAATTTCTGTGTTTCATCAACACTCTGATAGTCCACAGATTACAGAATGCCTCCAGATGTGCATCACAAACTAACACTGGTCTTCCAGGGAATGATCAAAGCGTTGACTGTTTGATACTTTACTAACATGGAGGAAAGTGCGCAAGGTGACTGTTGTATTCAATCCCGATGCAATTTCTGTGTTTCATCAACACACTGATAGTCCACAGATTACAGAATGCCACCAGATGTGCATCGGAAACTACTACTGGTCTTCCAGGGAACGATTAAATCGTAGACTGTTTGAGACATTACTCCCATGGAGGAAAGTGCACATGGTGATTGTTGTATTCAATCCCGATGCAATTTCTGTGTTTCATCAACACACTGATAGTCCACAGATTACAGAATGCCACCAGATGTGCATCGGAAACTACTACTGGTCTTCCAGGGAACGATCAAAGCGTAGACTGTTTGAGACATTACTCCCATGGAGGAAAGTGCACTTGGTGACTGTTGTATTCAATTCCGATGCAATTTCTGTGTTTCATCAACACTCTCATAGTCCAAAGAATACAGAATGCCACCAGACGTGCAGCGGAATCTACTACTCGTCTTCCAGGTAACGATCAAAGCTTAGACTGTTTGAGACATTACTCCTATGGAGGAAAGTGCGCATGGTGACTGTTGTATTCAATCCCGATGCATTTTCTGTGTTTCATCAACACTCTGATAGTCCACAGATTACAGAATGCCTTTAGATGTGCATCGGAAACTACTACTGGCCTTACAGGGAACGATCAAAGCGTAGCCTGTTTGAGACATTGCTCCCATGGAGGAAAGTGCGCATGGTGACTGTTGTATTCAATACCGATGAAATTTCTGTGTTTCATCAACACTCTGATAGTCCACAGATTAGAGAATGCCTCCAGATGTGCATCGGTAAGTACTACTGGTCTTCAAGGGAACGATCAAAGCGTAGACTGTTTGAGACATTCTTCCCATGGAGGAAAGTGCGCATGGTGCCTGTTGTATAAAATCCCGATGCAATTTATGTGTTTCATCAACACTGAGATAGTCCACAATTTACAGAATGATTCCAGACGTGCATCGGAAACTACTACTTGTCTTCCAGGGAATGATCAAAGCGTAGACTGTTAGAGACATTACTCCCATGGAGGAAAGTGCGCATGGTGACTGTTTTATTCAAACCCGATGCAATTTCTGTGTTTCATCAACACTCTCATAGTCCACAGAATACAGAATGCCACCAGACGTGCAGCGGAATCTACTACTCGTCTTCCAGGTAACGATCAAAGCTTAGACTGTTTGAGACATTACTCCCATGGAGGAAAGTGCGCATGGTGACTGTTGTATTCAATCCCGATACATTCTCTGTGTTTCATCAACACTCTGATAGTCCACAGATTACAGAATGCCTTTAGATGTGCATCGGAAACTACTACTGGCCTTCCAGGGAACGATCAAAGCGTAGCCTGTTTGAGACATTGCTCCCATGGAGGAAAGTGCGCATGGTGACTGTTGTATTCAATACCGATGAAATTTCTGTGTTTCATCAACACTCTGATAGTCCACAGATTACAGAATGCTTCCAGATGTGCATCGTAATCTACTACTGGTCTTCCAGGGAACGATCAAAGCGTAAACACATCGAGACATTACTACCATGGAGGAAAGTTCGCATGGTTACTGTTGTATTCAATCCCGATGCAATTTTAGTGTTTCATCAACACTGTGATTGTCCACAGATTACAAAATTCCTCCAGATGTGCATCGGAAACTACTACTGGTCTTCTAGGGAACGATCAAAGGGTAGACAGTTTGAGACATTACTCCCATGGAGGAAAGTGCGCATTGTGGCTGTTGTATAACAATCCCGATTCAATTTCTGTGTTTCATCAACACTCTGATAGTCCACAGATTACAGAATGCCTCCAGATGTGCATCACAAACTAACACTGGTCTTCCAGGGAATGATCAAAGCGTTGACTGTTTGATACTTTACTAACGTGGAGGAAAGTGCGCATGGTGACTGTTGTATTCAAACCCGATGCAATTTCTGTGTTTCATCAACACTTTGAAGGTCCACAGATTACATAATGCCTCCAGATCTGCATCGGAAACTACTACTGGTTTTCCAGGGAACGATCAAAACGTAGACTGTTTGAGACATTGCTCCCATGGAGGAAAGTGCGCATGGTGACTGTTGTATTCAATCGCGATGCAATTTCTGTCTTTCATCAACACTGTGATAGTCCACAGTTTACAGAATGCCTCCAGATGTGCATCGATAACTACTACTGGTCTTCAAGGAAACGGTCAAAGCGTAGACTGTTTGAGACATTAATCCCATGGAGGAAAGCGCGCATGGTGACACTTGTATTCAATCCCGATGCAATTTCTGTGTTTCAACAACACTCAGATAGTCCACAGATTACAGAATGCCTCCAGATGTGCATCACAAACTAACACTGGTCTTCCAGGGAATGATCAAAGCGTTGACTGTTTGATACTTTACTAACATGGAGGAAAGTGCGCAAGGTGACTGTTGTATTCAATCCCGATGCAATTTCTGTGTTTCATCAACACACTGATAGTCCACAGATTACAGAATGCCACCAGATGTGCATCGGAAACTACTACTGGTCTTCCAGGGAACGATCAAAGCGTAGACTGTTTGAGACATTACTCCCATGGAGGAAAGTGCACATGGTGACTGTTGTATTCAATCCCGATGCAATATCTGTGTTTCATCAACACACTGATAGTCCACAGATTACAGAATGCCACCAGATGTGCATCGGAAACTACTACTGGTCTTCCAGGGAACGATCAAAGCGTAGACTGTTTGAGACATTACTCCCATGGAGGAAAGTGCACATGGTGACTGTTGTATTCAATTCCGATGCAATTTCTGTGTTTCATCAACACTCTCATAGTCCACAGAATACAGAATGCCACCAGACGTGCAGCGGAATCTACTACTCGTCTTCCAGGTAACGATCAAAGCTTAGACTGTTTGAGACATTACTCCCATGGAGGAAAGTGCGCATGGTGACTGTTGTATTCAATCCCGATGCATTTTCTGTGTTTCATCAACACTCTGATAGTCCACAGATTACAGAATGCCTTTAGATGTGCATCGGAAACTACTACTGGCTTACAGGGAACGATCAAAGCGTAGCCTGTTTGAGACATTGCTCCCATGGAGGAAAGTGCGCATGGTGACTGTTGTATTCAATACCGATGAAATTTCTGTGTTTCATCAACACTCTGATAGTCCACAGATTAGAGAATGCCTCCAGATGTGCATCGGTAACAACTACTGGTCTTTCAGGGAACGACCAAAGCGTAGACTCTTTGAGACATTACTCCCATGGAGGAAAGTGCGCATGCTGACTGTTGTATTCAATCCCGAGCAATTTCTGTGTTTCATCATCACTTTGAAGGTCCACAGATTACAGATTGTCTCCAGATGTGCATCGGAAACTACTACTGGTCTTCCTGGGAACGATCAAAACGTGGACGGTTTGAGAATTACTCTCATGGAGAAAAGTGCGGATGGTGACTGTTGTATTCACTCCCGATGCAATTATGTGTTTCATCAACAGTCTGATAGTCCGCAGATTACAGAATGCTTCCAGATGTGCATCGTAATCTACTACTGGTCTTCCAGGGAACGATCAAAGCGTAAACACATCGAGACATTACTACCATGGAGGAAAGTTCGCATGGTTACTGTTGTATTCAATCCCGATGCAATTTTAGTGTTTCATCCACACTGTGATAGTCCACAGATTACAAAATTCCTCCAGATGTGCATCGGAAACTACTACTGGTCTTCCAGGGAACGATCAAAGGGTAGACAGTTTGAGACATTACTCCCATGGAGGAAAGTGCGCATTGTGGCTGTTGTATAACAATCCCGATTCAATTTCTGTGTTTCATCAACACTCTGATAGTCCACAGATTACAGAATGCCTCCAGATGTGCATCACAAACTAACACTGGTCTTCCAGGGAATGATCAAAGCGTTGACTGTTTGATACTTTACTAACATGGAGGAAAGTGCGCATGGTGACTGTTGTATTCAATCCCGATGCAATTTCTGTGTTTCATCAACACTTTGAAGGTCCACAGATTACATAATGCCTCCAGATCTGCATCGGAAACTACTACTGGTTTTCCAGGGAACGATCAAAACGTAGACTGTTTGAGACATTGCTCCCATGGAGGAAAGTGCGCATGGTGACTGTTGTATTCAATCGCGATGCAATTTCTGTCTTTCATCAACACTGTGATAGTCCACAGATTACACAATGCCTCCAGATGTGCATCGATAACTACTACTGGTCTTCAAGGAAACGGTCAAAGCGTAGACTGTTTGAGACATTAATCCCATGGAGGAAAGCGCGCATGGTGACACTTGTATTCAATCCCGATGCAATTTCTGTGTTTCAACAACACTCAGATAGTCCACAGATTACAGAATGCCTCCATATTTGCATCGGTAACTACTACTGTTCTTCCAGGAAACGATCAAAGCGTCAGCTGTTTGAGACATTACTCCCATAGAGGAAAGTGCGCATGCAGACTGTTTTATTCAATCCCGAGGCAATTTCTGTGTTTCATCAACACTTTGAAGGTCCACAGATTACAGATTGTCTCCAGATGTGCATCGGAAACTACTACTGGTCTTCCTGGGAACGAACAACACGTAGACTGTTTGAGAATTACTCCCATGGAGGAATGTAGGCATGGTAACCGTTGTATTCAATCCCGATGAAATTTCTGTGTTTCATCAACACTCTGATAGTCCACAGACTGCAGAATGCCACCAGATGTGCATCGGAAATTACTACTGGTCTTCAAGGGAACGATCAAAGCATAGACTGTTTCATACATTACTCCCATGGAGGAAAGTGCGGATGGTGACTGTTGTATTCAATTCCGATGCAATTTCTGTGTTTCATCAACACTCTCATAGTCCACAGAATACAGAATGCCACCAGACGTGCAGCCATATCTGCTACTCGTCTTCCAGGTAACGATCAAAGCTTAGACTGTTTGAGACATTACTCCCATGGAGGAAAGTGCGCATGGTGACTGTTGTATTCAATCCCGATGCATTTTCTGTGTTTCATCAACACTCTGATAGTCCACAGATTACAGAATGCCTTTAGATGTGCATCGGCAACTACTACTGGCCTTACAGGGAACGAACAAAGCGTAGCCTGTTTGAGACATTGCTCCCATGGAGGAAAGTGCGCATGGTGACTGTTGTATTCAATACCGATGAAATTTCTGTGTTTCATCAACACTCTGATAGTCCACAGATTAGAGAATGCCTCCAGATGTGCATCGGTAACTACTACTGGTCTTCAAGGGAACGATCAAAGCGTAGACTGTTTGAGACATTCTTCCCATGGAGGAAAGTGCGCATGGTGCCTGTTGTATTCAATCCCGATGCAATTTATGTGTTTCATCAACACTGAGATAGTCCACAGATTACAGAATGCCTCCAGACGTGCATCGGAAACTACTACTGGTCTTCCAGGGAATGATCAAAGCGTAGACTGTTAGAGACATTACTCCCATGGAGGAAAGTGCGCATGGTGACTGTTTTATTCAAACCCGATGCAATTTCTGTGTTTCATCAACATTCTGATAGTCCACAGATTACGGAATGCCTCCAGATGTGCATCGGTAACAACTACTGGTCTTCCAGGGAACGACCAAAGCGTAGACTCTTTGAGACATTACTCCCATGGAGGAAAGTGCGCATGCTGACTGTTGTATTCAATCCCGAGGCAATTTCTGTGTTTCATCATCACTTTGAAGGTCCACAGATTACAGATTGTCTCCAGATCTGCATCGGAAACTACTACTGGTCTTCCTGGGAACGATCAAAACGTGGACGGTTTGAGAATTACTCTCATGGAGAAAAGTGCGGATGGTGACTGTTGTATTCACTCCCGATGCAATTTATGTCTTTCATCAACAGTCTGATAGTCCGCAGATTACAGAATGCTTCCAGATGTGCATCGTAATCTACTACTGGTCTTCCAGGGAACGATCAAAGCGTAAACACATCGAGACATTACTATCATGGAGGAAAGTTCGCATGGTTACTGTTGTATTCAATCCCGATGCAATTTTAGTGTTTCATCCACACTGTGATAGTCCACAGATTACAAAATTCCTCCAGATGTGCATCGGAAACTACTACTGGTCTTCCAGGGAACGATCAAAGGGTAGACAGTTTGAGACATTACTCCCATGGAGGAAAGTGCGCATTGTGGCTGTTGTATAACAATCCCGATTCAATTTCTGTGTTTCATCAACACTCTGATAGTCCACAGATTACAGAATGCCTCCAGATGTGCATCACAAACTAACACTGGTCTTCCAGGGAATGATCAAAGCGTTGACTGTTTGATACTTTACTAACATGGAGGAAAGTGCGCAAGGTGACTGTTGTATTCAATCCCGATGCAATTTCTGTGTTTCATCAACACTTTGAAGGTCCACAGATTACATAATGCCTCCAGATCTGCATCGGAAACTACTACTGGTTTTCCAGGGAACGATCAAAACGTAGACTGTTTGAGACATTGCTCCCATGGAGGAAAGTGCGCATGGTAACTGTTGTATTCAATCGCGATGCAATTTCTGTCTTTCATCAACACTGTGATAGTCCACAGATTACAGAATGCCTCCAGATGTGCATCGATAACTACTACTGGTCTTCAAGGAAACGGTCAAAGCGTAGACTGTTTGAGACATTAATCCCATGGAGGAAAGCGCGCATGGTGACACTTGTATTCAATCCCGATGCAATTTCTGTGTTTCAACAACACTCAGATAGTCCACAGACTACAGAATGCCTCCATATTTGCATCGGTAACTACTACTGTTCTTCCAGGAAACGATCAAAGCGTCAGCTGTTTGAGACATTACTCCCATAGAGGAAAGTGCGCATGCAGACTGTTTTATTCAATCCCGAGGCAATTTCTGTGTTTCATCAACACTTTGAAGGTCCACAGATTACAGATTGTCTCCAGATGTGCATCGGAAACTACTACTGGTCTTCCTGGGAACGAACAACACGTAGACTGTTTGAGAATTACTCCCATGGAGGAATGTAGGCATGGTAACCGTTGTATTCAATCCCGATGAAATTTCTGTGTTTCATCAACACTCTGATAGTCCACAGATACAGAATGCCTCCAGATGTGCATCGGAAACTACTACTGGTCTTCCTGGGAACGATCAAAACGTGGACTGTTTGAGAATTACTCCCATGTAGGAAAGTAGGCATGGTAACTGATGTATTCAATCACGATGCTATTTATGTGTTTCATCAAAACTTTGAAGGTCCACAGATTACATAATGCCACTTTATGTGCATCGGAATCTACTTCTGGTTTTCCAGTTAACGATCAAAGGGTAGACTTTTTGAGACATACCTCCAGTGGAGGAATGTGCGCAAGGTGACTGTTGTATTCAATCCCGATGCAATTTCTGTGTTTCATCAACACACTGATAGTCCACAGATTACAGAATGCCACCAGATGTGCATCGGAAACTACTACTGGTCTTCAAGGGAACGATCAAAGCGTAGACTGTTTGAGACATTACTCCCATGGAGGAAAGTGCACATGGTGACTGTTGTATTCAATTCCGATGCAATTTCTGTGTTTCATCAACACTCTCATAGTCCACTGAATACAGAATGCCACCAGACGTGCAGCGGAATCTACTACTCGTCTTCCAGGTAACGATCAAAGCTTAGACTGTTTGAGACATTACTCCCATGGAGGAAAGTGCGCATGGTGACTGTTGTATTCAATCCCGATGCATTTTCTGTGTTTCATCAACACTCTGATAGTCCACAGATAACAGAATGCCTTTAGATGTGCATCGGAAACTACTACTGGCCTTCCAGGGAACGATCAAAGCGTAGACTGTTTGAGACATTGCTCCCATGGAGGAAAGTGCGCATGGTGACTGTTGTATTCAATCCCGATGAAATTTCTGTGTTTCATCAACACTCTGATAGTCCACAGATTAGAGAATGCCTCCAGATGTGCATCGGTAACTACTACTGGTCTTCAAGGGAACGATCAAAGCGTAGACTGTTTGAGACATTCTTCCCATGGAGGAAAGTGCGCATGGTGCCTGTTGTATTCAATCCCGATGCAATTTATGTGTTTCATCAACACTGAGGTAGTCCACAGGTTACAGAATGCATCCAGATGTGCATCGGAAACTACTACTGGTCTTCCAGGGAATGATCAAAGCGTAGACAGTTAGAGACATTACTCCCATGGAGGAAAGTGCGCATGGTGACTGTTTTATTCAAACCCGATGCTATTTCAGTGTTTCATCAACACTCTGATAGTCCACAGATTACGGAATGCCTCCAAATGTGCATCGGTAACAACTACTGGTCTTCCAGGGAACGACCAAAGCGTAGACTCTTTGAGACATTACTCTCATGGAGGAAAGTGCGCATGCTGACTGTTGTATTCAATCCCGAGGCAATTTCTGTGTTTCATCATCACTTTGAAGGTCCACAGATTACAGATTGTCTCCAGATGTGCATCGGAAACTACTACTGGTCTTCCTGGGAACGATCAAAACGTGGACGGTTTGAGAATTACTCTCATGGAGAAAAGTGCGCATGGTGACTGTTTTATTCAAACCCGATGCTATTTCAGTGTTTCATCAACACTCTGATAGTCCACAGGTTACAGAATGCATCCAGATGTGCATCGGAAACTACTACTGGTCTTCCAGGGAACGATCAAAGGGTAGACAATTTGAGACATTACTCCCATGGAGGAAAGTGCGCATTGTGACTGTTGTATTCAATCGCGATGCAATTTCTGTCTTTCATCAACACTGTGATAGTCCACAGATTACAGAATGCCTCCAGATGTGCATCGATAACTACTACTGGTCTTCAAGGAAACGGTCAAAGCGTAGACTGTTTGAGACATTAATCCCATGGAGGAAAGCGCGCATGGTGACACTTGTATTCAATCCCGATGCAATTTCTGTGTTTCAACAACACTCAGATAGTCCACAGATTACAGAATGCCTCCATATTTGCATCGGTAACTACTACTGTTCTTCCAGGAAACGATCAAAGCGTCAGCTGTTTGAGACATTACTCCCACAGAGGAAAGTGCGCATGCAGACTGTTTTATTCAATCCCAAGGCAATTTCTGTGTTTCATCAACACTTTGAAGGTCCACAGATTACAGATTGTCTCCAGATGTGCATCGGAAACTACTACTGGTCTTCCTGGGAACGATCAACACGTAGACTGTTTGAGAATTACTCCCATGGAGGAAAGTAGGCATGGTAAATGTTGTATTCAATCCCGATGAAATTTCTGTGTTTCATCAACACTCTGATAGTCCACAGATTACAGAATGCCACCAGATGTGCATCGGAAATTACTACTGGTCTTCAAGGGAACGATCAAAGCATAGACTGTTTCATACATTACTCCCATGGAGGAAAGTGCTGATGGTGACTGTTGTATTCAATCCCGATGCAATTTCCGTGTTTCATCAACACTCTAATAGTCCACAGATTACAGAATGCCTCCAGATGTGCATCGCAAACCACTACTGGTCTTCCAGGGAACGATCAAAGCGTAGACTGTTCGAGACATACCTCCCGTAGAGGAATGTGCGCATGGTGACTGTTGTATTCAATCCCGATGCAATTGCTGTATCTCATCAACACTCTGATAGTCCACGGATTACAGAATGCCACCAGATGTGCATCGGAAACTACTACTGGTCTTCCAGGGAACGATCAAAGCGTAGACTCTTTGAGACATTACTCCCATGGAGGAAAGTGCACATGCTGACTGTTGTATTCAATTCCGATGCAATTTCTGTGTTTCATCAACACTCTGATTGTCCACAGATTACAGAATGCCACCAGACGTGCATCGGAAACTGCTACTGGTCTTCCTGGTAACGATCAAAGCGTAGACTGTTTGAGACATTACTCCCGTGGAGGAAAGTGCGCATTGGTGATCGTTGTATTCTACCCCGTTGCAATTTCTGTGTTTCATCAACACTCTGATAGTCCACAGGTTACAGAATGCCACCAGATGTGCATCGGAAACTACTACTGGTCTTCCAGGGAACGATCAAAGGGTAGACAATTTGAGACATTACTCCCATGGAGGAAAGTGCGCATTGTGACTGTTGTATTCAATCGCGATGCAATTTCTGTCTTTCATCAACACTGTGATAGTCCACAGATTACAGAATGCCTCCAGATGTGCATCGATAACTACTACTGGTCTTCAAGGAAACGGTCAAAGCGTAGACTGTTTGAGACATTAATCCCATGGAGGAAAGCGCGCATGGTGACACTTGTATTCAATCCCGATGCAATTTCTGTGTTTCAACAACACTCAGATAGTCCACAGATTACAGAATGCCTCCATATTTGCATCGGTAACTACTACTGTTCTTCCAGGAAACGATCAAAGCGTCAGCTGTTTGAGACATTACTCCCACAGAGGAAAGTGCGCATGCAGACTGTTTTATTCAATCCCAAGGCAATTTCTGTGTTTCATCAACACTTTGAAGGTCCACAGATTACAGATTGTCTCCAGATGTGCATCGGAAACTACTACTGGTCTTCCTGGGAACGATCAACACGTAGACTGTTTGAGAATTACTCCCATGGAGGAAAGTAGGCATGGTAAATGTTGTATTCAATCCCGATGAAATTTCTGTGTTTCATCAACACTCTGATAGTCCACAGATTACAGAATGCCACCAGATGTGCATCGGAAATTACTACTGGTCTTCAAGGGAACGATCAAAGCATAGACTGTTTCATACATTACTCCCATGGAGGAAAGTGCTGATGGTGACTGTTGTATTCAATCCCGATGCAATTTCCGTGTTTCATCAACACTCTAATAGTCCACAGATTACAGAATGCCTCCAGATGTGCATCGCAAACCACTACTGGTCTTCCAGGGAACGATCAAAGCGTAGACTGTTCGAGACATACCTCCCGTAGAGGAATGTGCGCATGGTGACTGTTGTATTCAATCCCGATGCAATTGCTGTATCTCATCAACACTCTGATAGTCCACGGATTACAGAATGCCACCAGATGTGCATCGGAAACTACTACTGGTCTTCCAGGGAACGATCAAAGCGTAGACTCTTTGAGACATTACTCCCATGGAGGAAAGTGCACATGCTGACTGTTGTATTCAATTCCGATGCAATTTCTGTGTTTCATCAACACTCTGATTGTCCACAGATTACAGAATGCCACCAGACGTGCATCGGAAACTGCTACTGGTCTTCCTGGTAACGATCAAAGCGTAGACTGTTTGAGACATTACTCCCGTGGAGGAAAGTGCGCATTGGTGATCGTTGTATTCTACCCCGTTGCAATTTCTGTGTTTCATCAACACTCTGATAGTCCACAGGTTACAGAATGCCACCAGATGTGCATCGGAAACCACTACTGGTCTTCCAGGGAACGATCAAAGAGTAGACTGTTTGAGACATTACTCCCGTGGAGGAAAGTGCGCATGGCGACTGTTGTAATCAATCCCGATGGAATTTCTGTGTTTCATCAACACTCTGATAGTCCACAGATTACAGAATGCCTTTAGATGTGCATCGGAAATTACTACTGGTCTACCAGGGAACGATCAAAGCGTAGACTGTTTCAGATATTACTCCCATGGAGGAAAATGCGGATGGTGAGTGTTGTATTCAATCCCGATGCAATTTCTGTGTTTCATCAGCAGTCTGATAGTCCACAGATTAGAGAAAGCCTCCATATTTGCATCGGTAACTACTACTGTTCTTCTAGGAAACGATCAAATCGTCGGCTGTTTGAGACATTACTCCCATAGAGGAAAGTGCGCATGCTGACTGTTTTATTCAATCCCGAGGCAATTTCTGTGTTTCATCAACACTTTGAAGGTCCACAGATTACAGATTGTCTCCAGATGTGCATCGGAAACTACTTCTGGTCTTCCTGGGAACGATCAAAACGTAGACGGTTTGAGAAATACTCTCATGGAGGAAAGTGCTAATGGTGACTGTTGTATTCACTCCCGATGCAATTTGTGTGTTTCATCAACAGTCTGATAGTCCGCAGATTACAGAATGCCTCCAGATGTGCATCGTAATCTACTACTGGTCTTCCAGGGAAAGATCAAAGCGTAAACTCTTCGAGACATTACTACCATGGGGGAAAGTTCGCATGGTTACTGTTGTATTCAATCCCGATTCAATTTTAGTGTTTCATCCACACTCTGATAGTCCACAGATTACAAAATTCCTCCAGATGTGCATCGGAAACTGCTACTGGTCTCCCAGGGAACGATCAAAGGGTAGACTGTTTGAGACATTACTCGCATGGAGGAAAGTGCGCATTGTGGCTGTTGTATTCAATCCCCATTCAATTTCTGTGTTTCATCAACACTCTGATAGTCCACAGATTACAGAATGCCTCCAGATGTGCATCACAAACTAACATTGGTCTTCCAGGGAATGATCAAAGGGTAGACTGTTTGAGACTTTACTAACATGGAGGAAAGTGCGCATGGTGACTGTTGTACTCAATCCCGATGCAATTTCTGTGTTTCATCAACACTTTGAAGGTCCACGGATTACAAAATGCCTCCAGATCTGCATCGGAGACTACTACTGGTTTTCCAGGGAACGATCAAAACGTAGACTGTTTGAGACATTGCTCCCATGGAGGAAAGTGCTCATGGTGACTGTTGTAATTAATCGCGATGCAATTTCTGTGTTTCATCAACACTTTGATAGTCCACAGATTACAGAATGCCTCCAGATGTGCATCAATAACTACTACTGGTCCTCAAGGAAACGGTCAAAGCGTAGACTGTTTGAGACATTCCTCCCATGGAGGAAAGTGCGCATGGTGACACTTGTATTCAATCCCGATGCAATTTCTGTGTTTCAACAACACTCAGATAGTCCACAGATTACAGAATGCCTCCATATTTGCATCGGTAAGTACTACTGTTCTTCCAGGAAACGATCAAAGCGTCGGCTGTTTGAGACATTACTCCCAGAGAGGAAAGTGCGCATGGTGACTGTTGTATTCAATCCCGATGCAATTTCTGTGTTTCATCAAAACTTTGAAGGTCCACAGGTTACAGAATGCACCTTATTTGCATCGGAAACTACTACTGGTCTCCCAGGTAACGATCAAAGCCTAGACTGTTTGAGAATTACTCCCGTGTAGGAAAGTGCGCATGGCGAGTGTTGTATTCTATCCCGAAGCAATTTCTGTGTTTCATAAACACTCTGATTGTCCACAGATTTCAGAATGCCACCAGATGTGCATCGGAAATTACTACTGGTCTTCAATGGAACGATCAAAGCATAGACTGTTTTCGACATTACTCCCATGGAGGAAAGTGCGGATGGTGACTGTTGTATTCAATCCCGATGCAATTTCTGTGTTTCATCAACACTCTGATAGTCCACAGATTATAGAATGCCTCCAGATGTGCATCGCAAACTACTGCTGGTCTTCCAGGGAACGATCAAAGCGTAGACTGTTTGAGACATACCTCCCGTAGAGGAATGTGCGCATGCTGACTGTTGTATTCAATCCCGATGCAATTTCTGTATTTCATCAACACTCTGATAGTCCACAGATTACAGAATGCCACTGGATGTGCATCGGAAACTACTACTGGTCTTCCAGGGAACGATCAAAGGGAAGACTGTTTGAGACATTACTCCCATGGAGGAAAGTGCGCATTGTGGCTGTTGTATTCAATCCCGATTCCATTTCTGTGTTTCATCAACACTATGATAGTCCACAGATTACAGAATACCTCCAGAAGTGCATCAGAAACTAACACTGGTCTTCCAGGGAATGATCAAAGCGTAGGCTGTTTGAGACATTTCTAACATGGAGGAAAGTGCGCATGGTGACTGTTGTATTCAATCCCGATGCAATTTTAGTGTTTCATCAACACTCTGATAATCCACAGATTACAGAATTCCTACAGATATGCATCGGAAAGTACTACTGGTCTTCCAGGGAACGATCAAAGGGAAGACTGTTTGAGACATTACTCCCATGGAGGAAAGTTCGCATTGTGGCTGTTGTATTCAATCCCGATGCAATTTCTGTGTGTCATCAACACTCTGATATTCCACAGATTACAGAATGCCACCAGAAGTGCATCTTAAACTACTACTGGTCTTCCAGGGAACGATCAAAGCGTAGACTGTTTGAGACCTTACTGTCATGGAGGAAAGTGCGCATGAAGACTGTTGTATTCAATCCCGATGAATTTTCTGTTTTTCATCAACACTCTGATAGTCCACAGATTACAGAATGCCACCAGATGTGCATCGGAAACTACTACTGGTCTTCCAGGGAACGATCAAAGCGTAGACTGTTTGAGACATTACTCCCATGGAGGAAAGTGCGCATGGTGACTGTTGTATTCAATCCCGATGCAATTTCTGTGTTTCATCAACACTCTGATAGTCCACAGATTACAGAATGCCACCAGAAGTGCATCTTAAACTACTACTGGTCTTCCAGGGAACGATCAAAGCGTAGACTGTTTGAGACCTTACTGTCATGGAGGAAAGTGCGCATGAAGACTGTTGTATTCAATCCCGATGAATTTTCTGTTTTTCATCAACACTCTGATAGTCCACAGATTACAGAATGCCACCAGATGTGCATCGGAAACTACTACTGGTCTTCCAGGGAACGATCAAAGCGTAGACTGTTTGAGACATTACTCCCATGGAGGAAAGTGCGCATGGTGACTGTTGTATTCAATCCCGATGCAATTTCTGTGTTTCATCAACACTCTTATAGTCCACAGATTACAGAATGCCACCAGATGTGCATCGCAAGCTACTACTCGTCTTCCAGGGAACGATCAAAGCGTAGACTGTTCGAGACATACCTCCCGTGGAGGAATGTGCGCATGGTGACTGTTGTATTCAATCCCGATGCATTTTCTGTGTTTCATCAACACTCTGATAGTCCACAGATTACAGAATGCCACCAGATGTGCAACTTAAACTTATACTGGTCTTCCAGTGAACGATCGAAGCGTAGACTGTTTGAGACATTACTGTCATGGAGGAGAGTGCGCATGGTGACTGTTGTATTCAATCCCGATGCATTATCTGTGTTTCATCAACACTCTGATAGTCCACAGATTACAGAATGCCACCAGATGTGCGTCGGAAACTACTACTGGTCTTCCAGGGAACGATCAAAGCGTAGACTGTTCGAGACATACCTCCCGTGGATGAATGTGCGCATGTTGAGTGTTGTATTCAATCCCGATGCAATTTCTGTGTTTCATCAACACTCTGATAGTCCACAGATTACAGAATGCCACCAGATGTGCATCTTAAACTACTACTGGTCTTCCAGTGAACGATCAAAGCGTAGACTGTTTGAGACATTACTGTCATGGAGGAAAGTGCGCATGGTGACTGTTGTATTCAATCCCGATGCATTTTCTGTGTTTCATCAACACTCTGATAGTCCACAGATTACAGAATGCCACCAGATGTGCATCGGAAACTACTACTGGTCTTCCAGGGAACGATCAAAGAGTAGACTGTTTGAGACATTACTCCCGTGGAGGAAAGTGCGCATGGCGACTGTTGTAATCAATCCCGATGGAATTTCTGTGTTTCATCAACACTCTGATAGTCCACAGATTACAGAATGCCTTTAGATGTGCATCGGAAATTACTACTGGTCTACCAGGGAACAATCAAATCGTAGACTGTTTCAGACATTACTCCCATGGAGGAAAGTGCGGATGGTGACTGTTGTATTCAATCCCGATGCAATTTCTGTGTTTCATCAACACTCTGATAGTCCACAGATTACAGAATGCCACCAGATGTGCATCGCAACTACTACTTGTCTTCCAGGAAACGATCAAAGCTTAGACTGTTCGAGACATACCTCCCGTGGATGAATGTGCGCATGGTGAGTGTTGTATTCAATCCCGATGCAATTTCTGTGTTTCATCAACACTCTGATAGTCCACAGATTACAGAATGCCACTAGATGTGCATCGGAAACTACTACTGGTCTTCCAGGCAACGATCAAAGCGTAGACTGTTTCAGACATTACTCCCATAGAGGAAAGTGCGCATGGTGATTGTTGTATTCAATACCGATGCAACTTCTGTGTTTCATCAACACTCTGATAGTCCACAGATTACAGAATGTCACCAGTTGTGCATCGGAAATTACTACGGGTCTTCCTGGGGACGATCAAAGCGTAGACTGATTGAGAATTACTCCCGCGGAAGAAACTGCGCATGGTGATTCTTGTATTCAATCCCGATTCAATTTCTGTGTTTCATCAACACTCTGATAGACCACAGATTACAGAATGCCACCAGATGTGCATCGGAAACTACTACTGGTCTTAAAGGGAACGATCAAAGCGTAGACTGTTTGAGACATTACTCCCATGGACGAAAGTGCGCATGGTGACTGTTGTATTCAACCCCGTTGCAATATCTGTGTTTCATCAACACTCTGATAGTCCACAGATTACAGAATGCCACCAGATGTGCATCTTAAACTACTACTGGTCTTCCAGTGAACGATCGAAGCGTAGACTGTTTGAGACATTACTGTCATGGAGGAAAGTGCGCATGGTGACTGTTGTATTCAATCCCGATGCAATTTATGTGTTTCATCAACACTCTGATAGTCCACAGATTACAGAATGCAACCAGATGTGCATCGCAAACTACTACTTGTCTTCCAGGGAACGATCAAAGCGTAGACTGTTCGAGACATACCTCCCGTGGATGAATGTGCGCATGCTGACTGTTGTATACAATCCCGAGGCAATTTCTGTGTTTCATCAACACTTTGAAGGTCCACAGATTACAGATTGTCTCCAGATGTGCATCGGAAACTACTACTGGTCTTCCTGGGAACGATCAAACTGTAGATTGTTGAAGAATTACTCCCATCGAGGAAAGTGCGCATGGTGACAGTTGTATTCAATCCCGATGCATTTTCTGTGTTTCATCAACACTCTGATAGTCCACAGATTACAGAATGCCACCAGATTTGCATCGGAAATTACTACTTGTCTTCAAGGGAACGATCAAATCGTAGACTGTTTCAGACATTACTCCCATGGGGGAAAGTGCTTATGGTGACTGTTGTATTCAATCCCGATGCAATTTCTGTGTTTCATCATCACTCTGATAGTCCACAGATTACAGAATGCCACCAGATGTGCATCGCAAACTACTACTTGTCTTCCAGGGAACGATCAAAGCGTAGACTGTTCGAGACATACCTCCCGTGGATGAATGTGCGCATGCTGACTGTTGTATTCAATCCCGAGGCAATTTCTGTGTTTCATCAACACTTTGAAGGTCCACAGATTACAGATTGTCTCCAGATGTGCATCGGAAACTACTACTGGTCTTCCTGGGAACGGTCAAACCGTAGATAGTTTGAGAATTACTCCCATGGAGGAAAGTAGGCATGGTAACTGTTGTATTCAATCCCGATGCAATTTCTGTGTTTCATCAAAACTTTGAAGGTCCACAGATTACAGAATGAGACGTTATGTGCATCGGAAACTACTACTGGTCTTCCAGGGAACGATCAAAGCGTAGACTGTATGAGACATTACTCCCATAGAGGAAAGTGCGCATGGTGACTGTTGTATTCAATTCCGATGCAATTTCTGTGTTTCATCAACACTCTGATGGTCCACAGATTACAGAATGCCACCAGATGTGCATCTTAAACTACTACTGGTCTTCCAGGGAACGAACAAAGCGTAGACTGTTTGGGACATTACTGTCATGGAGGAAAGTGCGCATGGTGACTGTTGTATTCAATCCCGATGCATTTTCTGTGTTTCATCAACACTCTGATAGTCCACAGATTACAGAATGCCACCAGATGTGCATCGGAAACTACTACTGGTCTTCCAGGCAACGATCAAAGCGTAGACTGTTTAAGACATTACTCCCATCGAGGAAGGTGCGCATGGTGACTGTTGTATTCAATCCCGATGCATATTCTGTGTTTCATCAACACTCTGATAGTCCACAGATTACAGAATGCCACCAGATGTGCATCGGAGATTACTACTGGTCTGCAAGGGAACGATCAAATCGTAGACTGTTTCAGACATTACTCCCATGGAGGAAAGTGCAGACGGTGACTGTTGTATTCAATCCCGATGCAATTTCTGTGTTTCATCAACGCTCTGATAGTCCACAGATTACAGAATGCCACCAGATGTGCATCGCAAACTACTACTTGTCTTCCAGGAAACGATCAAAGCGTAGACTGTTCGAGACATACCTCCCGTGGATGAATGTGCGCATGGTGAGTGTTGTATTCAATCGCGATGCAATTTCGGTGTTTCATCAACACTCTGATAGTCCACAGATTACAGAATGCCACCAGATGTGCATCTTAAACTACTACTGGTCTTCCAGGGAACGATCAAAGCGTAGACTGTTTGAGACATTACTGTCATGGAGGAAAGTGCGCATGGTGACTGTTGTATTCAATCCCGATGCGTTTTCTGTGTTTCATCAACACTCTGATAGTCCACAGATTACAGAATGCCACCAGATGTGCATCGGAAACTACTACTGGTCTGCCAGGGAACGATCAAAGCGTAGACTGTTTGAGACATTAATCCCATGGAGGAAAGTGCGCATGGTGACTGTTGTATTCAATCCCGATGCAATTTCTGTGTTTCATCAACACTCTGATAGTAAACAGATTACAGAATGCCACCAGATTTGCATCGGAAACTACTACTGGTCTTCCAGGCAACGATCAAAGCGTAGACTGTTCGAGGCATACCTCCTGTGGAGGAATGTGCGCATGGTGACTGTTGTATTCAATCCCGATGCAATTTATGTGTTTCATCAACACTCTGATAGTCCACAGATTACAGAATGCAACCAGATGTGCATCGCAAACTACTACATGTCTTCCAGGGAACGATCAAAGCGTAGACTGTTCGAGACATACCTCCCGTGGATGAATGTGCGCATGCTGACTGTTGTATTCAACCCCGAGGCAATTTCTGTGTTTCATCAACACTTTGAAGGTCCACAGATTACAGATTGTCTCCAGATGTGCATCGGAAACTACTACTGGTCTTCCTGGGAACGATCAAACCGTAGATTGTTTGAGAATTACTCCCATCGAGGAAAGTGCGCATGGTGACTGTTGTATTCAATCCCGATGCATTTTCTGTGTTTCATCAACACTCTGATAGTCCACAGATTACAGAATGCCACCAGATTTGCATCGGAAATTACTACTTGTCTTCAAGGGAACGATCAAATCGTAGACTGTTTCAGACATTACTCCCATGGAGGAAAGTGCTTATGGTGACTGTTGTATTCAATCCCGATGCAATTTCTGTGTTTCATCAACACTCTGATAGTCCACAGATTACAGAGAGCCACCAGATGTGCATCGCAAACTACTACTTGTCTTCCAGGGAACGATCAAAGCGTAGACTGTTCGAGACATACCTCCCGTGGATGAATGTGCGCATGCTGACTGTTGTATTCAATCCCGAGGCAATTTCTGTGTTTCATCAACACTTTGAAGGTCCACAGATTACAGATTGTCTCCAGATGTGCATCGGAAACTACTACTGGTCTTCCTGGGAACGGTCATACCGTAGATTGTTTGAGAATTACTCCAATGGAGGAAAGTAGGCATGGTAACTGTTGTATTCAATCCCGATGCAATTTCTGTGTTTCATCAAAACTTTGAAGGTCCACAGATTACAGAATGAGACGTTATGTGCATCGGAAACTACTACTGGTCTTCCAGGGAACGATCAAAGCGTACACTGTTTGAGACATTACTCCCATAGAGGAAAGTGCGCATGGTGACTGTTGTATTCAATTCCGATGCAATTTCTGTGTTTCATCAACACTCTGATTGTCCACAGATTACAGAATGCCACCACATGTGCATCTTAAACTACTACTGGTCTTCCAGGGAACGAACAAAGCATAGACTGTTTGAGACATTACTGTCATGGAGGAAAGTGCGCATGGTGACTGTTGTATTCAATCCCGATGCATTTTCTGTGTTTCATCAACACTCTGATGGTCCACAGATTACAGAATGCCACCAGATATGCATCGGAAACTACTACTGGTCTTCCAGGGAACGATCAAAGCGTAGACTGTTTGAGACATTACTCAAATGGAGGAAAGTGCGCACGGTGACTGTTGTATTCAATCCCGAGGCAATTTCTGTGTTTCATCAACACTCTGATAGTCCACAGATTACAGAATGCCACCAGATGTGCATCGCAAACTACTACTGGTCTTCCAGGGAACGATCAAAGCGTAGACTGTTCGAGACATACCTCCCGTGGATGAATGTGCGCATGGTGACTGTTGTATTCAATCCCGATGCAATTTATGTGATTCATCAACACTCTGATAGTCCACAGATTACAGAATGCCACCAGATGTGCATCGGAAACTACTACTGGTCTTCCAGGGAACGATCAAAGCGTAGACTGTTTGGGACATTACTCCCATAGAGGAAAGTGCGCATGGTGACTGTTGTATTCAATTCCGATGCAATTTCTGTGTTTCATCAAAACTCTGATAGTCCACAGATTAGAGAATGCCACCAGATGTGCATCGGAAACTACTACTGGTCTTCCGGGCAACGATCAAAGCGTAGACTGTTTAAGACATTACTCCCATCGAGGAAAGTGCGCATGGTGACTGTTGTATTCAATCCCGATGCATTTTCTGTGTTTCATCAACACTCTGATAGTCCACAGATTACAGAATGCCACCAGATGTGCATCGGAAATTACTACTGGTCTGCAAGGGAACGATCAAATCGTAGACTGTTTCAGACATTACTCCAATATAGGAAAGTGCGGATGGTGACTGTTGTATTCAATCCCGATGCAATTTCTGTGTTTCATCAACACTCTGATAGTCCACAGATTACAGAATGCCACCAGATGTGCATCGCAAACTACTACTTGTCTTCCAGGAAACGATCAAAGCGTAGACTGTTCGAGACATACCTCCCGTGGATGAATGTGCGCATGGTGAGTGTTGTATTCAATCGCGATGCAATTTCTGTGTTTCATCAACACTCTGATAGTCCACAGATTACAGAATGCCACCGGATGTGCATCGGAAACTACTACTGGTCTTCCAGGGAACGATTAAATCGTAGACTGTTTCAGACATTACTCCCATAGAGGAAAGTGCGCATGGTGACTGTTGTATTCAATCCCGATGCAATTTCTGTGTTTCATCAAAACTCTGATAGTCCACAGATTAGAGAATGCCACCAGATGTGCATCGGAAACTACTACTGGTCTTCCAGGCAACGATCAAAGCGTAGACTGTTTAAGACATTACTCCCATAGAGGAAAGTGCGCATGGTGACTGTTGTATTCAATTCCGATGCAATTTCTGTGTTTCATCAACACCCTGATAGTCCACAGATTACAGAATGCCACCAGATGTGCATCTTAAACTACTACTGGTCTTCCAGGGAACGTTCAAAGCGTAGACTGTTTGAGACATTACTGTCATGGAGGAAAGTGCGCATGGTGACAGTTGTATTCAATCCCGATGCATTTTCTGTGTTTCATCAACACTCTGATAGTCCGAAGATTGCAGAATGTCACCAGATGTGCATCGGAAACTACTACTGGTCTTCCAGGGAACGATCAAAGCGTAGACAGTTTGAGACATTACTCTTATAGAGGAAAGTGCGCATGGTGACTGTTGTATTCAATTCCGATGCAATTTCTGTGTTTCATCAACACTCTGATAGTCCACAGATTACAGAATGCCACCAGATGTGCATCTTAAACTACTACTGGTCTTCCAGGGAACGATCAAACCGTAGACTGTTTGAGACATTACTGTCATGGAGGAAAGTGCGCATGGTGACTGTTGTATTCAATCCCGATGCGTTTTCTGTGTTTCATCAACACTCTGATAGTCTACAGATTACAGAATGCCACCAGATGTGCATCTGAAACTACTACTGGTCTGCCAGGGACGATCAAAGCGTAGACTGTTTGAGACATTACTCCCATGGAGGAATGTGCGCATGGTGACTGTTGTATTCAATCCCGATGCAATTTCTGTGTTTCATCAACACTCTGATAGTAAACAGATTACAGAATGCCACTAGATTTGCATCGCAAACTACTACTGGTCTTCCAGGGAACGATCAAAGCGTAGACTGTTCGAGACATACCTAGTGTGGAGGAATGTGCGCATGGTGACTGTTGTATTCAATCCCGATGCAATTTATGTGTTTCATCAACACTCTGATAGTCCACAGATTACAGAATGCAACCAGATGTGCATCTTAAACTACTACTGGTCTTCCAGGGAACGAACAAAGCGTAGACTGTTTGAGACATTACTGTCATGGAGGAAAGTGCGCATGGTGACTGTTGTATTCAATCCCGATGCATTTTCTGTGTTTCATCAACACTCTGATAGTCCACAGATTACAGAATGCCACCAGATGTGCATCTTAAACTACAACTGGTCTTCCAGGGAACGATCAAACCGAAGACTGTTTGAGACATTACTGTCATGGAGGAAAGTGCCCATGGTGACTGTTGTATTCAATCCCGATGCAATTTCTGTGTTTCATCAACACTCTGATAGTCCACAGATTACAGAATGCCACCAGATTTGCATCGGAAATTTCTACTTGTCTTCAAGGGAACGATCAAATCGTGGACTGTTTCAGACATTACTCCCATGGAGGAAAGTGCTTATGGTGACTGTTGTATTTAATCCCGATGCAATTTCTGTGTTTCATCAACACTCTGATAGTCCACAGATTACAGAATGCCACCAGATGTGCATCGCAAACTACTACTTGTCTTCCAGGGAACGATCAAAGCGTAGACTGTTCGAGACATACCTCCCGTGGATGAATGTGCGCATGCTGACTGTTGTATTCAATCCCGAGGCAATTTCTGTGTTTCATCAACACTTTGAAGGTCCACAGATTACAGATTGTCTCCAGATGTGCATCGGAAACTACTACTGGTCTTCCTGGGAACGGTCAAACCGTAGATTGTTTGAGAATTACTCCCATGGAGGAAAGTAGGCATGGTAACTGTTGTATTCAATCCCGATGCAATTTCTGTGTTTCATCAAAACTTTGAAGGTCCACAGATTACCGAATGAGACGTTATGTGCATCGGAAACTACTACTGGTCTTCCAGGGAACGATCAAAGCGTAGACTGTTTGAGACATTACTCCCATAGTGGAAAGTGCGCATGGTGACTGTTGTATTCAATTCCGATGCAATTTCTGTGTTTCATCAACACTCTGATAGTCCACAGATTACAGAATGCCACCAGATGTGCATCTTAAACTACTACTGGTCTTCCAGGGAACGAACAAAGCGTAGACTGTTTGAGACATTACTGTCATGGAGGAAAGTGCGCATGGTGACTGTTGTATTCAATCCCGATGCATTTTCTGTGTTTCATCAACACTCTGATAGTCCACAGATTACAGAATGCCACCAGATGTGCATCGGAAACTACTACTGGTCTTCCAGGGAACGATCAAAGCGTAGACAGTTTGAGACATTACTCCCATGGAGGAAAGTGCGCTCGGTGACTGTTGTATTCAATCCCGATGCAATTTCTCTGTTTCATCAACACTCTGATAGTCCACAGATTACAGAATGCCACCAGATTTGCATCGGAAATTACTACTTGTCTTCAAGGGAACGATCAAATCGTAGACTGTTTCAGACATTACTCCCATGGAGGAAAGTGCTTATGGTGACTGTTGTATTCAATCCCGATGCAATTTCTGTGTTTCATCAACACTCTGATAGTCCACAGATTACAGAATGCCACCAGATGTGCATCGCAAACTACTACTTGTCTTCCAGGGAACGATCAAAGCGTAGACTGTTCGAGACATACCTCCCGTGGATGAATGTGCGCATGCTGACTGTTGTATTCAATCCCGAGGCAATTTCTGCGTTTCATCAACACTTTGAAGGTCCACAGATTACAGATTGTCTCCAGATGTGCATCGGAAACTACTACTGGCCTTCCTGGGAACGGTCAAACCGTAGATTGTTTGAGAATTACTCCCATGGAGGAAAGTAGGCATGGTAACTGTTGTATTCAATCCCGATGCAATTTCTGTGTTTCATCAAAACTTTGAAGGTCCACAGATTACAGAATGAGACCTTATGTGCATCGGAAACTACTACTGGTCTTCCAGGGAACGATCAAAGCGTAGACTGTTTGAGACATTACTCCCATAGAGGAAAGTGCGCATGGTGACTGTTGTATTCAATTCCGATGCAATTTCTGTGTTTCATCAACACTCTGATAGTCCACAGATTACAGAATGCCACCAGATGTGCATCTTAAACTACTACTGGTCTTCCAGGGAACGAACAAAGCGTAGACTGTTTGAGACATTACTGTCATGGAGGAAAGTGCGCATGGTGACTGTTGTATTCAATCCCGATGCATTTTCTGTGTTTCATCAACACTCTGATAGTCCACAGATTACAGAATGCCACCAGATGTGCATCGGAAACTACTACTGGTCTTCCAGGGAACGATCAAAGCGTAGACTGTTTGAGACATTACTCCCATGGAGGAAAGTGCGCACGGTGACTGTTGTATTCAATCCCGATGCAATTTCTGTGTTTCATCAACACTCTGATAGTCCACAGATTACAGAATGCCACCAGATGTGCATCGCAAACTACTACTGGTCTTCCAGGGAACGATCAAAGCGTACACTGTTCGAGACATACCTCCCGTGGAGGAATGTGCGCATGGTGACTGTTGTATTCAATCCCGATGCAATTTATGTGATTCATCAACACTCTGATAGTCCACAGATTACAGAATGCCACCAGTTGTGCATCGGAAACTACTACTGGTCTTCCAGGGAACGATCAAAGCGTAGACTGTTTGAGACATTACTCCCATAGAGGAAAGTGCGCATGGTGACTGTTGTATTCAATTCCGATGCAATTTCTGTGTTTCATCAAAACTCTGATAGTCCACAGATTAGAGAATGCCACCAGATGTGCATCGGAAACTACTACTGGTCTTCCAGGCAACGATCAAAGCGTAGACTGTTTAAGACATTACTCCCATCGAGGAAAGTGCGCATGGTGACTGTTGTATTCAATCCCGATGCATTTTCTATGTTTCATCAACACTCTGATAGTCCACAGATTACAGAATGCCACCAGATGTGCATCGGAAATTACTACTGGTCTGCAAGGGAACATTCAAATCGTAGACAGTTTCAGACATTACTCCCATGGAGGAAAGTGCGGATGGTGACTGTTGTATTCAATCCCGATGCAATTTCTGTGTTTCATCAACACTCTGATAGTCCACAGATTACAGAATGCCACCAGATGTGCATCGCAAACTACTACTTGTCTTCCAGGAAACGATCAAAGCGTAGACTGTTCGAGACATACCTCCCGTGGATGAATGTGCGCATCGTGAGTGTTGTATTCAATCGCGATGCAATTTCTGTGTTTCATCAACACTCTGATAGTCCACAGATTACAGAATGCCACCGGATGTGCATCGGAAACTACTACTGGTCTTCCAGGGAACGATTAAAGCGTAGACTGTTTCAGACATTACTCCCATAGAGGAAAGTGCGCAAGGTGACTGTTGTATTCAATGCCGATGCAACTTCTGTGTTTCATCAACACTCTGATAGTCCACAGATTACAGAATGTCACCAGATGTGCATCGGAAACTACTACGGGTCTTCCTGGGGACGATCAAAGCGTTAGACTGATTGAGAATTACTCCTGTGGAAGAAACTGCGCATGGTGATTCTTGTATTCAATCCCGATTCAATTTCTGTGTTTCATCAACACTCTGATAGACCACAGATTACAGAATGCCACCAGATGTGCATCGGAAACTACTACTGGTCTTGCAGGGAACGATCAAAGTGTAGACTGTTTGAGACATTACTCCCATGGACGAAAGTGCGCATGGTGACTGTTGTATTCAACCCCGTTGCAATATCTGTGTTTCATCAACACTCTGATAGTCCACAGATTACAGAATGCCACCAGATATGCATCTTAAACTACTACTGGTCTTCCAGTGAACGATCAAAGCGTAGACTGTTTGAGACATTACTGTCATGGAGGAAAGTGCGCATGGTGACTGTTGTATCCAATCCCAATGCATTTTCTGTGTTTCATCAACACTCTGATAGTCCACAGATTACAGAATGCCACCAGATGTGCATCGGAAACTACTACTGGTCTTCCAGGGAACGATTAAAGCGTAGACTGTTTGAGACATTACTGTCATGGAGGAAAGTGCGCATGGTGACTGTTGTATTCAATCCCGATGCATTTTCAGTGTTTCATCAACACTCTGATAGTCCACAGATTACAGAATGCCACCAGATGTGCATCGGAAACTACTACTGGTGTTCCAGGGAACGATCAAAGCGTAGACTGTTTGAGACATTACTCCCATAGAGGAAAGTGCGCATGGTGAATGTTGTATTCAATTCCGATGCAATTTCTGTGTTTCTTCAACACTCTGATAGTCCACAGACTACAGAATGCCACCAGATGTGCATCGGAAACTACTACTGGTCTTCCAGGGAACGATGAAAGCGTAGACTGTTTCAGACATTACTCCCATAGAGGAAAGTGCGCATGGTGATTGTTGTATTCAATCCCGATGCAACTTCTGTGTTTCATCAACACTCTGATAGTCCACAGATTACAGAATGTCACCAGATGTGCATCGGAAACTACTACGGGTCTTCCAGGGAACGATCAAAGCGTAGACTGATTGAGAATTACTCCCGTGGAAGAAACTGCGCATGGTGATTCTTGTATTCAATCCCGATTCAATTTCTGTGTTTCATCAACACTCTGATAGACCACAGATTACAGAATGCCACCAGATGTGCATCGGAGCCTACTACTGGTATTCCAGGGAACGATCAAAGCGTAGACTGTTTGAGACATTACTCCCATGGACGAAAGTGCGCATGGTGACTGTTGTATTCAACCCCGTTGCAATATCTGTGTTTCATCAACACTCTGATAGTCCACAGATTACAGAATGCCACCAGATGTGCATCGGAAACTACTACTGGTCTTCCAGGGAACGATCAAAGCGTAGACTCTTTGAGACATTACTCCCATAGAGGAAAGTGCGCATGGTGACTGATGTATTCAATTCCGATGCAATTTCTGTGTTTCATCAACACTCTGATAGCCCACGGATTACAGAATGCCACCAGATGTGCATCGGAAACTACTACTGGTCTTCCAGGGAACGATCAAAGCGTAGACTGTTTGAGACATTACTCCCATCGAGGAAAGTGCGCATGGTGACTGTTGTATTCAATCCCGATGCATTTTCTGTGTTTCATCAACACTCTGATAGTCCACAGATTACAGAATGCCACCAGATGTGCATCGGAAATTACTACTTGTCTTCAAGGGAACGATCAAATCGTAGACTGTTTCAGACATTACTCCCATGGAGGAAAGTGCGGATGGTGACTGTTGTATTCAATCCCGATGCAATTTCTGTGTTTCATCAACACTCTGATAGTCCACAGATTACAGAATGCCACCAGATGTGCATCGCAAACTACTACTTGTCTTCCAGGGAACGATCAAAGCGTAGACTGTTCGAGACATACCTCCCGTGGATGAATGTGCGCATGCTGACTGTTGTATTCAATCCCGAGGCAATTTCTGTGTTTCATCAACACTTTGAAGGACCACAGATTACAGATTGTCTCCAGATGTGCATCGGAAACTACTACTGGTCTTCCAGGGAGCGATCAAAGCGTAGACTGTTTGAGACATTACTCCCATAGAGGAAAGTGCGCATGGTGACTGTTGTATTCAATTCCGATGCAATTTCTGTGTTTCATCAACACTCTGATAGTCCACAGATTACAGAATGCCACCAGATGTGCATCTTAAACTACTACTGGTCTTCCAGGGAACGAACAAAGCGTAGACTGTTTGAGACATTACTGTCATGCAGGAAAGTGCGCTTGGTGACTGTTGTATTCAATTCCGATGCATTTTCTGTGTTTCATCAACACTCTGATAGTCCACAGATTATAGAATGCCACCAGATGTGCATCGGAAACTACTACTGATCTTCCAGGGAACGAACAAAGCGAAGACTGTTTGAGACATTACTGCCATGGAGGAAAGTGCGCATGGTGACTGTTGTATTCAATCCCGATGCAATTTCTGTGTTTCATCAACACTCTGATAGTCCACAGATTACAGAATGCCACCAGATGTGCATCGCAAACTACTACTGGTCTTCCAGGGAACGATCAAAGCGTACACTGTTCGAGACATACCTCCCGTGGAGGAATGTGCGCATGGTGACTGTTGTATTCAATCCCGATGCAATTTATGTGATTCATCAACAGTCTGATAGTCCACAGATTACAGAATGCCACCAGATGTGCATCGGAAACTAGTACTGGTCTTCCAGGGAACGATCAAAGCGTAGACTGTTTGAGACATTACTCCCAAAGAGGAAATTGCGCATGGTGACTGTTGTATTCAATTCCGATGCAATTTCTGTGTTTCATCAACACTCTGATAGTCCACAGAGTAGAGAATGCCACCAGATGTGCATCGGAAACTACTACTGGTCTTCAAGGGAACGATCAAAGCGTAGACTGTTTAAGACATTACTCCCTTTCGAGGAAAGTGCGCATGGTGACTGTTGTATTCAATTCCGATGCAATTTCTGTGTTTCATCAACACTCTGATAGTCCACAGATTACAGAATGCCACCAGATGTGCATCGGAAACTACTACTGGTCTTGCAGGGAACGATCAAAGCGTAGACTGTTTGAGACATTACTCCCATGGACGAAAGTGCGCATGGTGACTGTTGTATTCAACCCCGTTGCAATATCTGTGTTTCATCAACACTCTGATAGTCCACAGATTACAGAATGCCACCAGATGTGCATCGGAAATTACTACTGATCTGCAAGGGAACGATCAAATCGTAGACTGTTTCAGACATTACTCCCATATAGGAAAGTGCGGATGGTGACTGTTGTATTCAATCCCGATGCAATTTCTGTGTTTCATCAACACTCTGATAGTCCACAGATTACAGAATGCCACCAGATGTGCATCGCAAACTACTACTTGTCTTCCAGGAAACGATCAAAGCGTAGACTGTTCGAGACATACCTCCCGTGGATGAATGTGCGCATGGTGACTGTTGTATTCAATCCCGATGCAATTTCTGTGTTTCATCAAAACTCTGATAGTCCACAGATTAGAGAATGCCACCAGATGTGCATCGGAAACTGCTACTGGTCTTCCAGGCAACGATCAAAGCGTAGACTGTTTAAGACATTACTCCCATAGAGGAATGTGCGCATGGTGACTGTTGTATTCAATTCCGATGCAATTTCTGTGTTTCATCAACACTCTGATAGTCCACAGATTAGAGAATGCCACCAGATGTGCATCTTAAACTACTACTGGTCTTCCAGGGAACGTTCAAAGCGTAGACTGTTTGAGACATTACTGTCATGGAGGCAAGTGCGCATGGTGACAGTTGTATTCAATCCCGATGCATTTTCTGTGTTTCATCAACACTCTGATAGTCCACAGATTGCAGAATGTCACCAGATGTGCATCGGAAACTACTACTGGTCTTCCAGGGAACGATCAAAGCGTAGACTGTTTGAGACATTACTCTTATAGAGGAAAGTGCGCATGGTGACTGTTGTATTCAATTCCGATGCAATTTCTGTGTTTCATCAACACTCTGATAGTCCACAGATTACAGAATGCCACCAGATGTGCATCTTAAACTACTACTGGTCTTCCAGGGAACGATCAAACCGTAGACTGTTTGAGACATTACTGTCATGGAGGAAAGTGCGCATGGTGACTGTTGTATTCAATCCCGATGCGTTTTCTGTGTTTCATCAACACTCTGATAGTCCACAGATTACAGAATGCCACCAGATGTGCATCGGAAACTACTACTGGTCTGCCAGGGACGATCAAAGCGTAGACTGTTTGAGACATTACTCCCATGGAGGAATGGGCGCATGGTGACTGTTGTATTCAATCCCGATGCAATTTCTGTGTTTCATCAACACTCTGATAGTAAACAGATTACAGAATGCCACTAGATTTGCATCGCAAACTACTACTGGTCTTCCAGGGAACGATCAAAGCGTAGACTGTTCGAGACATACATCCTGTGGAGGAATGTGCGCATGGTGACTGTTGTATTCAATCCCGATGCAATTTATGTGTTTCATCAACACTCTGATAGTCCACAGATTACAGAATGCAACCAGATGTGCATCTTAAACTACTACTGGTCTTCCAGGGAACGAACAAAGCGTAGACTGTTTGAGATATTACTGTCATGGAGGAAAGTGCGCATGGTGACTGTTGTATTCAATCCCGATGCATTTTCTGTGTTTCATCAACACTCACATAGTCCACAGATTACAGAATGCCTCTATATGTGCGTCGGAAACTACTACTGGTCTTCCAGGGAACGATCAAACCGTAGACTGTTTGAGACATTACTGTCATGGAGGAAAGTGCGCATGGTGACTGTTGTGTTCAATCCCAATGCAATTTCTGTGTTTCATCAACACTCTGATAGTCCACAGATTACAGAATGCCACCAGATTTTCATCGGAAATTACTACTTGTCTTCAAGGGAACGATCAAATCGTAGACTGTTTCAGACATTACTCCCATGGAGGAAAGTGCTTATGGTGACTGTTGTATTTAATCCCGAGGCAATTTCTGTGTTTCATCAACACTCTGATAGTCCACAGATTACAGAATGCCACCAGATGTGCATCGCAAACTACTACTTGTCTTCCAGGGAACGATCAAAGCGTAGACTGTTCGAGACATAGCTCCTGTGGAGGAATGTGCGCATGGTGACTGTTGTATTCAATCCCGATGCAATTTATGTGTTTCATCAACACTCTGATAGTCCACAGATTACAGAATGCAACCAGATGTGCATCGCAAACTACTACTTGTCTTCCAGGGAACGTTCAAAGCGTAGACTGTTTGAGACATTACTGTCATGGAGGAAAGTGCGCATGGTAACTGTTGTATTCAATCCCGATGCAATTTCTGTGTTTCATCAAAACTTTGAAGGTCCACAGATTACAGAATGAGACGTTATGTGCATCGGAAACTAGTACTGGTCTTCCAGGGAACGATCAAAGCGTAGACTGTTTGAGACATTACTCCCATAGTGGAAAATGCGCATTGTGACTGTTGTATTCAATTCCGATGCAATTTCTGTGTTTCATCAACACTCTGATAGTCCACAGATTACAGAATGCCACCAGATGTGCATCTTAAACTACTACTGGTCTTCCAGGGAACGAACAAAGCGTAGACTGTTTGAGACATTACTGTCATGGAGGAAAGTGCGCATGGTGACTGTTGTATTCAATCCCGATGCATTTTCTGTGTTTCATCAACACTCTGATAGTCCACAGATTACAGAATGCCACCAGATGTGCATCGCAAACTACTACTGGTCTTCCAGGGAACGATCAAAGCGTACACTGTTCGAGACATAAATCCCGTGGAGGAATGTGCGCATGGTGACTGTTGTATTCAATCCCGATGCAATTTATGTGATTCATCAACACTCTGATAGTCCACAGATTACAGAATGCCACCAGATGTGCATCGGAAACTACTACTGGTCTTCCAGGGAACGATCAAAGCGTAGACTGTTTGAGACATTACTCCCATAGAGGAAAGTGCGCATGGTGACTGTTGTATTCAATTCCGATGCTATTTCTGCGTTTCATCAAAACTCTGATAGTCCACAGATTAGAGAATGCCACCAGATGTGCATCGGAAACTACTACTGGTCTTCCAGGCAACGATCAAAGCGTAGACTGTTTAAGACATTACTCCCATCGAGGAAAGTGCGCATGGTGACTGTTGTATTCAATCCCGATGCATTTTCTGTGTTTCATCAACACTCTGATAGTCCACAGATTACAGAATGCCACCAGATGTGCATCGGAAACTACTACTGGTCTGCCAGGGAACGATCAAAGCGTAGACTCTTTGAGACATTAATCCCATGGAGGAAAGTGCGCATGGTGACTGTTGTATTCAATCCCGATGCATTTTCTGTGTTTCATCAACACTCTGATAGTAAACAGATTACAGAATGCCACTAGATTTGCATCGCAAACTACTACTGGTCTTCCAGGGAACGATCAAAGCGTAGACTGTTCGAGACATACCTCCTGTGGAGGAATGTGCGCATGGTGACTGTTGTATTCAATCCCGATGCAATTTATGTGTTTCATCAACACTCTGATAGTCCACAGATTACAGAATGCAACCAGATGTGCATCGCAAACTACTACTTGTCTTCCAGGGAACGATCAAAGCGTAGACTGTTCGAGACATAGCTCCCGTGGATGAATGTGCGCATGCTGACTGTTGTATTCAATCCCGAGGCGATTTCTGTGTATCATCAACACTTTGAAGGTCCACAGATTACAGATTGTCTCCAGATGTGCATCGGAAACTACTACTGGTCTCCCTGGGAACGATCAAACCGTAGATTGTTTGAGAATTACTCCCATCGAGGAAATTGCGCATGGTGACTGTTGTATTGAATCCCGATGCATTTTCTGTGTTTCATCAACTCTCTGATAGTCCACAGATTACAGAATGCCACCAGATTTGCATCGGAAATTACTACTTGTCTTCAAGGGAACGATGAAATCGTAGACTGTTTCAGACATTACTCCCATGGAGGAAAGTGCTTATGGTGACTGTTGTATTCAATCCCGATGCAATTTCTGTGTTTCATCAACACTCTGATAGTCCACAGATTACAGAATGCCACCAGATGTGCATCGCAAACTACTACTTGTCTTCCAGGGAACGATCAAAGCGTAGACTCTTCGAGACATACCTCCCGTGGATGAATGTGCGCATGCTGACTGTTGTATTCAATCCCGAGGCGATTTCTGTGTATCATCAACACTTTGAAGGTCCACAGATTACAGATTGTCTCCAGATGTGCATCGGAAACTACTACTGGCCTTCCTGGGAACGGTCAAACCGTAGATTGTTTGAGAATTACTCCCATGGAGGAAAGTAGGCATGGTAACTGTTGTATTCAATCCCGATGCAATTTCTGTGTTTCATCAAAACTTTGAAGGTCCACAGATTACAGAATGAGACGTTATGTGCATCGGAAACTACTACTGGTCTTCCAGGGAACGATCAAAGCGTAGACTGTTTGAGACATTACTCCCATAGAGGAAAGTGCGCATGGTGACTGTTGTATTCAATTCCGATGCAATTTCTGTGTTTCATCAACACTCTGATAGTCCACAGATTACAGAATGCCACCAGATGTGCATCTTAAACTACTACTGGTCTTCCAGGGAACGAACAAAGCGTAGACTGTTTGAGACATTACTGTCATGGAGGAAAGTGCGCATGGTGACTGTTGTATTCAATCCCGATGCATTTTCTGTGTTTCATCAACACTCTGATAGTCCACAGATTACAGAATGCCACCAGATGTGCATCGGAAACTACTACTGGTCTTCCAGGGAACGATCAAAGCGTAGACTGTTTGAGACATTACTCCCATGGAGCAAAGTGCGCACGGTGACTGTTGTATTCAATCCCGATGCAATTTCTGTGTTTCATCAACACTCTGATAGTCCACAGATTACAGAATGCCACCAGATGTGCATCGCAAACTACTACTGGTCTTCCAGGGAACGATCAAAGCGTACACTGTTCGAGACATACCTCCCGTGGAGGAATGTGCGCATGGTGACTGTTGTATTCAATCCCGATGCAATTTATGTGATTCATCAACACTCTGATAGTCCACAGATTACAGAATGCCACCAGATGTGCATCGGAAACTACTACTGGTCTTCCAGGGAACGATCAAAGCGTAGACTGTTTGAGACATTACTCCCATAGAGGAAAGTGCGCATGGTGACTGTTGTATTCAATTCCGATGCAATTTCTGTGTTTCATCAAAACTCTGATAGTCCACAGATTAGAGAATGCCACCAGATGTGCATCGGAAACTACTACTGGTCTTCCAGGCAACGATCAAAGCGTAGACTGTTTAAGACATTACTCCCATCGAGGAAAGTGCGCATGGTGACTGTTGTATTCAATCCCGATGCATTTTCTGTGTTTCATCAACACTCTGATAGTCCACAGATTACAGAATGCCACCAGATGTGCATCGGAAATTACTACTGGTCTGCAAGGGAACGATCAAATCGTAGACTGTTTCAGACATTACTCCCATGGAGGAAAGTGCGGATGGTGACTGTTGTATTCAATCCCGATGCAATTTCTGTGTTTCATCAACACTCTGATAGTCCACAGATTACAGAATGCCACCAGATGTGCATCGCAAACTACTACTTGTCTTCCAGGAAACGATCAAAGCGTAGACTGTTCGAGACATACCTCCCGTGGATGAATGTGCGCATGGTGACTGTTGTATTCAATCCCGATGCAACTTCTGTGTTTCATCAACACTCTGATAGTCCACAGATTACAGAATGTCACCAGATGTGCATCGGAAACTACTACGGGTCTTCCTGGGGACGATCAAAGCGTTAGACTGATTGAGAATTACTCCCGTGGAAGAAACTGCGCATCGTGATTCTTGTATTCAATCCCGATTCAATTTCTGTGTTTCATCAACACTCTGATAGACCACAGATTACAGAATGCCACCAGATATGCATCGGAAACTACTACTGGTCTTGCAGGGAACGATCAAAGCGTAGACTGTTTGAGACATTACTCCCATGGACGAAAGTGCGCATGGTGACTGTTGTATTCAACCCCGTTGCAATATCTGTGTTTCATCAACACTCTGATAGTCCACAGATTACAGAATGCCACCAGATGTGCATCTTAAACTACTACTGGTCTTCCAGTGAACGATCAAAGCGTAGATTGTTTGAGACATTTCTGTCATGGAGGAAAGTGCGCATGGTGACTGTTGTATCCAATCCCAATGCATTTTCTGTGTTTCATCAACACTCTGATAGTCCACAGATTACAGAATGCCACCAGATGTGCATCGGAAACTACTACTGGTCTTCCAGGGAACGATCAAAGCGTAGACTGTTTGAGACATTACTGTCATGGAGGAAAGTGCGCATGGTGACTGTTGTATTCAATCCCGATGCATTTTCAGTGTTTCATCAACACTCTGATAGTCCACAGATTACAGAATGCCACCAGATGTGCATCGGAAACTACTACTGGTCTTCCAGGGAACGATCAAAGCGTAGACTGTTTGAGACATTACTCCCATAGAGGAAAGTGCGCATGGTGAATGTTGTATTCAATTCCGATGCAATTTCTGTGTTTCTTCAACACTCTTATAGTCCACAGATTACAGAATGCCACCAGATGTGCATCGGAAACTACTACTGGTCTTCCAGGGAACGATCAAAGCGTAGACTGTTTCAGACATTACTCCCATAGAGGAAAGTGCGCATGGTGATTGTTGTATTCAATCCCGATGTAACTTCTGTGTTTCATCAACACTCTGATAGTCCACAGATTACAGAATGTCACCAGATGTGCATCGGAAACTACTACGGGTCTTCCAGGGAACGATCAAAGCGTAGACTGATTGAGAATTACTCCCGTGGAAGAAACTGCGCATGGTGATTCTTGTATTTAATCCCTATTCAATTTCTGTGTTTCATCAACACTCTGATAGACCACAGATTACAGAATGCCACCAGATGTGCATCGGAGCCTACTACTGGTCTTCCAGGGAACGATCAAAGCGTAGACTGTTTGAGACATTACTCCCATGGACGAAAGTGTGCATGGTGACTGTTGTATTCAACCCCGTTGCAATATCTGTGTTTCATCAACACTCTGATAGTCCACAGATTACAGAATGCCACCAGATGTGCATCTTAAACTACTATTGGTCTTCCAGTGAACGATCAAAGCGTAGACTGTTTGAGACATTACTGTCATGGAGGAAAGTGCGCATGGTGACTGTTGTATTCAATCCCGATGCAATTTCTGTGTTTCATCAACACTCTGATAGTCCAGAGATTACAGAATGCCACCAGATGTGCATCGGAAACTAGTACTGGTCTTCCAGGGAACGATCAAAGCGTAGACTGTTTGAGACATTACTCCCATAGAGGAAAGTGCGCATGGTGACTGTTGTATTCAATTCCGATGCAATTTCTGTGTTTCATCAACACTCTGATAGTCCACAGATTACAGAATGTAACCAGATGTGCATCTTAAACTACTACTGGTCTGCCAGTGAACGATCAAAGCGTAGACTGTTTGAGACATTACGCCCATGGAGGAATGTGCGCATGGTGACTGTTGTATTCAATCCCGATGCAATTTCTGTGTTTCATCAACACTCTGATAGTAAACAGATTACAGAATGCCGACAGATGTGCATCGCAAACTACTACTGGTCTTCCAGGGAACGATCAAAGCGTAGACTGTTCGAGACATACCTCCTGTGGAGGAATGTGCGCATGGTGACTGTTGTATTCAATCCCGATGCAATTTATGTGTTTCATCAACACTCTGATAGTCAACAGATTACAGAATGCCACCAGATGTGCATCGGAAACTACTACTGGTCTTCCAGGGAACGATCAAAGCGTAGACTCTTTGAGACATTACTCCCATAGAGGAAAGTGCGCATGGTGACTGATGTATTCAATTCCGATGCAATTTCTGTGTTTCATCAACACTCTGATAGCCCACAGATTACAGAATGCCACCAGATGTGCATCGGAAACTACTACTGGTCTTCCAGGGAACGATCAAAGCGTAGACTGTTTGAGACATTACTCCCATCGAGGAAAGTGCGCATGGTGACTGTTGTATTCAATCCCGATGCATTTTCTGTGTTTCATCAACACTCTGATAGTCCACAGATTACAGAATGCCACCAGATGTGCATCGGAAATTACTACTTGTCTTCAAGGGAACGATCAAATCGTAGACTGTTTCAGACATTACTCCCATGGAGGAAAGTGCGGATGGTGACTGTTGTATTCAATCCCGATGCAATTTCTGTGTTTCATCAACACTCTGATAGTCCACAGATTACAGAATGCCACCAGATGTGCATCGCAAACTACTACTTGTCTTCCAGGGAACGATCAAAGCGTAGACTGTTCGAGACATACCTCCCGTGGATGAATGTGCGCATGCTGACTGTTGTATTCAATCCCGAGGCAATTTCTGTGTTTCATCAACACTTTGAAGGACCACAGATTACAGATTGTCTCCAGATGTGCATCGGAAACTACTACGGGTCTTCCTGGGGACGATCAAGGCGTTAGACTGATTGAGAATTACTCCCGTGGAAGAAACTGCGCATCGTGATTCTTGTATTCAATCCCGATTCAATTTCTGTGTTTCATCAACACTCTGATAGACCACAGATTACAGAATGCCACCAGATATGCATCGGAAACTACTACTGGTCTTGCAGGGAACGATCAAAGCGTAGACTGTTTGAGACATTACTCCCATGGACGAAAGTGCGCATGGTGACTGTTGTATTCAACCCCGTTGCAATATCTGTGTTTCATCAACACTCTGATAGTCCACAGATTACAGAATGCCACCAGATGTGCATCTTAAACTACTACTGGTCTTCCAGTGAACGATCAAAGCGTAGACTGTTTGAGACATTACTGTCATGGAGGAAAGTGCGCATGGTGACTGTTGTATTCAATCCCGATGCGTTTTCTGTGTTTCATCAACACTCTGATAGTCCACAGATTACAGAATGCCACCAGATGTGCATCGGAAACTACTACTGGTCTGCCAGGGACGATCAAAGCGTAGACTGTTTGAGACATTAGTCCCATGGAGGAATGTCCGCATGGTGACTGTTGTATTCAATCCCGATGCAATTTCTGTGTTTCATCAACACTCTGATAGTAAACAGATTACAGAATGCCACTAGATTTGCATCGCAAACTACTACTGGTCTTCCAGGGAACGATCAAAGCGTAGACTGTTCGAGACATACCTCCTGTGGAGGAATGTGCGCATGGTGACTGTTGTATTCAATCCCGATGCAATTTATGTGTTTCATCAACACTCTGATAGTCCACAGATTACAGAATGCAACCAGATGTGCATCTTAAACTACTACTGGTCTTCCAGGGAACGAACAAAGCGTAGACTGTTTGAGATATTACTGTCATGGAGGAAAGTGCGCATGGTGACTGTTGTATTCAATCCCGATGCATTTTCTGTGTTTCATAAACACTCTGATAGTCCACAGATTACAGAATGCCACCAGATGTGCATCTTAAACTACTACTGGTCTTCCAGGGAACGATCAAACCGTAGACTGTTTGAGACATTACTGTCATGGAGGAAAGTGCGCATGGTGACTGATGTATTCAATCCCAATGCAATTTCTGTGTTTCATCAACACTCTGATAGTCCACAGATTACAGAATGCCACCAGATTTGCATCGGAAATTACTACTTGTCTTCAAGGGAACGATCAAATCGTAGACTGTTTCAGACATTACTCCCATGGAGGAAAGTGCTTATGGTGACTGTTGTATTTAATCCCGAGGCAATTTCTGTGTTTCATCAACACTCTGATAGTCCACAGATTACAGAATGCCACCAGATGTGCATCGCAAACTACTACTTGTCTTCCAGGGAACGATCAAAGCGTAGACTGTTCGAGACATACCTCCCGTGGATGAATGTGCGCATGCTGACTGTTGTATTCAATCCCGAGGCAATTTCTGTGTTTCATCAACACTTTGAAGGTCCACAGATTACAGATTGTCTCCAGATGTGCATCGGAAACTACTACTGGTCTTCCTGGGAACGGTCAAACCGTAGATTGTTTGAGAATTACTCCCATGGAGGAAAGTAGGCATGGTAACTGTTGTATTCAATCCCGATGCAATTTCTGTGTTTCATCAAAACTTTGAAGGTCCACAGATTACAGAATGAGACGTTATGTGCATCGGAAACTACCACTGGTCTTCCAGGGAACGATCAAAGCGTAGACTGTTGAGACATTACTCCCATAGTGGAAAATGCGCATTGTGACTGTTGTATTCAATTCCGATGCAATTTCTGTGTTTCATCAACACTCTGATAGTCCACAGATTACAGAATGCCACCAGATGTGCATCTTAAACTACTACTGGTCTTCCAGGGAACGAACAAAGCGTAGACTGTTTGAGACATTACTGTCATGGAGGAAAGTGCGCATGGTGACTGTTGTATTCAATCCCGATGCATTTTCTGTGTTTCATCAACACTCTGATAATCCACAGATTACACAATGCCACCAGATGTGCATCGGAAACTACTACTGGTCTTCCAGGGAACGATCAAAGCGTAGACTGTTTGAGACATTACTCCCATGGAGGAAAGTGCGCACGGTGACTGTTGTATTCAATCCCGATGCAATTTCTGTGTTTCGTCAACACTCTGATAGTCCACAGATTACAGAATGCCACCAGATGTGCATCGCAAACTACTACTGGTCTTCCAGGGAACGATCAAAGCGTACACTGTTCGAGACATACCTCCCGTGGAGGAATGTGCGCATGGTGACTGTTGTATTCAATCCCGATGCAATTTATGTGATTCATCAACACTCTGATAGTCCACAGATTACAGAATGCCACCAGATGTGCATCGGAAACTACTACTGGTCTTCCAGGGAACGATCAAAGCGTAGACTGTTTGAGACATTACTCCCATAGAGGAAAGTGCGCATGGTGACTGTTGTATTCAATTCCGATGCAATTTCTGTGTTTCATCAAAACTCTGTTAGTCCACAGATTAGAGAATGCCACCAGATGTGCATCGGAAACTACTACTGGTCTTCCAGGCAACGATCAAAGCGTAGACTGTTTAAGACATTACTCCCATCGAGGAAAGTGCGCATGGTGACTGTTGTATTCAATCCCGATGCATTTTCTGTGTTTCATCAACACTCTGATAGTCCACAGATTACAGAATGCCACCAGATGTGCATCGGAAACTACTACTGGTCTGCCAGGGAACGATCAAAGCGTAGACTGTTTGAGACATTAATCCCATGGAGGAAAGTGCGCATGGTGACTGTTGTATTCAATCCCGATGCATTTTCTGTGTTTCATCAACACTCTGATAGTAAACAGATTACGGAATGCCACTAGATTTGCATCGCAAACTACTACTGGTCTTCCAGGGAACGATCAAAGCGTAGACTGTTCGAGACATAACTCCTGTGGAGGAATGTGCGCATGGTGACTGTTGTATTCAATCCCGATGCAATTTATGTGTTTCATCAACACTCTGATAGTCCACAGATTACAGAATGCAACCAGATGTGCATCGCAAACTACTACTTGTCTTCCAGGGAACGATCAAAGCGTAGACTGTTCGAGACATACCTCCCGTGGATGAATGTGCGCATGCTGACTGTTGTATTCAATCCCGAGGCGATTTCTGTGTTTCATCAACACTTTGAAGGTCCACAGATTACAGATTGTCTCCAGATGTGCATCGGAAACTACTACTGGTCTTCCTGGGAACGATAAAACCGTAGATTGTTTGAGAATTACTCCCATCGAGGAAAGAGCGCATGGTGACTGTTGTATTCAATCCCGATGCATTTTCTGTGTTTCATCAACTCTCTGATAGTCCACAGATTACAGAATGCCACCAGATTTGCATCGGAAATTACTACTTGTCTTCAAGGGAACGATCAAATCGTAGACTGTTTCAGACATTACTCCCATGGAGGAAAGTGCTTATGGTGACTGTTGTATTCAATCCCGATGCAATTTCTGTGTTTCATCAACACTCTGATAGTCCACAGATTACAGAATGCCACCAGATGTGCATCGCAAACTACTACTGGTCTTCCAGGGAACGATCAAAGCGTACACTGTTCGAGACATACCTCCCGTGGAGGAATGTGCGCATGGTAACTGTTGTATTCAATCCCGATGCAATTTATGTGATTCATCAACACTCTGATAGTCCACAGATTACAGAATGCCACCAGATGTGCATCTTAAACTACTACTGGCCTTCCAGGGAACGAACAAAGCGTAGACTGTTTGAGACATTACTGTCATGGAGGAAAGTGCGCATGGTGACTGTTGTATTCAATCCCGATGCATTTTCTGTGTTTCATCAACACTCTGATAGTCCACAGATTACAGAATGCCACCAGATGTGCATCGGAAACTACTACTGGTCTTCCAGGGAACGATCAAAGCGTAGACTGTTTGAGACATTACTCCCATGGAGGAAAGTGCGCACGGTGACTGTTGTATTCAATCCCGATGCAATTTCTGTGTTTCATCAACACTCTGATAGTCCACAGATTACAGAATGCCACCAGATGTGCATCGCAAACTACTACTGGTCTTCCAGGGAACGATCAAAGCGTAGACTGTTCGAGACATACCTCCCGTGGAGGAATGTGCGCATGGTAACTGTTGTATTCAATCCCGATGCAATTTATGTGATTCATCAACACTCTGATAGTCCACAGATTACAGAATGCCACCAGATGTGCATCGGAAACTACTACTGGTCTTCCAGGGAACGATCAAAGCGTAGACTGTTTGAGACATTACTCCCATAGAGGAAAGTGCGCATGGTGACTGTTGTATTCAATTCCGATGCAATTTCTGTGTTTCATCAAAACTCTGATAGTCCACAGATTAGAGAATGCCACCAGATGTGCATGGGAAACTACTTCTGGTCTTCCAGGCAACGATCAAAGCGTAGACTGTTTAAGACATCACTCGCATCGAGGAAAGTGCGCATGGTGACTGTTGTATTCAATCCCGATGCATTTTCTGTGTTTCATCAACACTCTGATAGTCCACAGATTACAGAATGCCACCAGATGTGCATCGGAAATTACTACTGGTCTGCAAGGGAACGATCAAATCGTAGACTGTTTCAGACATTACTCCCATGGAGGAAAGTGCGGATGGTGACTGTTGTATTCAATCCCGATGCAATTTCTGTGTTTCATCAACACTCTGGTAGTCCACAGATTACAGAATGCCACCAGATGTGCATCGCAAACTACTACTTGTCTTCCAGGAAACGATCAAAGCGTAGACTGTTCGAGACATACCTCCCGTGGATGAATGTGCGCATAGTGAGTGTTGTATTCAATCGCGATGCAATTTCTGTGTTTCATCAACACTCTGATAGTCCACAGATTACAGAATGCCACCGGATGTGCATCGGAAACTACTACTGGTCTTCCAGGGAACGATTAAAGCGTAGACTGTTTCAGACATTACTCCCATAGAGGAAAGTGCGCATGGTGACTGTTGTATTCAATCCCGATGCAACTTCTGTGTTTCATCAACACTCTGATAGTCCACAGATTACAGAATGTCACCAGATGTGCATCGGAAACTACTACGGGTCTTCCTGGGGACGATCAAAGCGTTAGACTGATTGAGAATTACTCCCGTGGAAGAAACTGCGCATGGTGATTCTTGTATTCAATCCCGATTCAATTTCTGTGTTTCATCAACACTCTGATAGACCACAGATTACAGAATGCCACCAGATGTGCATCGGAAACTACTACTGGTCTTGCAGGGAACGATCAAAGCGTAGACTGTTTGAGACATTACTCCCATGGACGAAAGTGCGCATGGTGACTGTTGTATTCAACCCCGTTGCAATATCTGTGTTTCATCAACACTCTGATAGTCCACAGATTACAGAATGCCACCAGATGTGCATCTTAAACTACAACTGGTCTTCCAGTGAACGATCAAAGCGTAGACTGTTTGAGACATTACTGTCATGGAGGAAAGTGCGCATGGTGACTGTTGTATTCAATCCCGATGCATTTTCTGTGTTTCATCAACACTCTGATAGTCCACAGATTACAGAATGCCACCAGATGTGCATCGCAAACTACTACTGGTCTTCCAGGGAACGATCAAAGCGTACACTGTTCGAGACATACCTCCCGTGGAGGAATGTGCGCATGGTAACTGCTGTATTCAATCCTGATGCAATTTATGTGATTCATCAACACTCTGATAGTCCACAGATTACAGAATGCCACCAGATGTGCATCGGAAACTACTACTGGTCTTCCAGGGAACGATCAAAGCGTAGACTGTTTGAGACATTACTCCCATAGAGGAAAGTGCGCATGGTGACTGTTGTATTCAATTCCGATGCAATTTCTGTGTTTCATCAAAACTCTGATAGTCCACAGATAAGAGAATGCCACCAGATGTGCATGGGAAACTACTACTGGTCTTCCAGGCAACGATCAAAGCGTAGACTGTTTAAGACATCACTCGCATCGAGGAAAGTGCGCATGGTGACTGTTGTATTCAATCCCGATGCATTTTCTGTGTTTCATCAACACTCTGATAGTCCACAGATTACAGAATGCCACCAGATGTGCATCGGAAATTACTACTGGTCTGCAAGGGAACGATCAAATCGTAGACTGTTTCAGACATAACTCCCATGGAGGAAAGTGCGGATGGTGACTGTTGTATTCAATCCCGATGCAATTTCTGTGTTTCATCAACACTCTGATAGTCCACAGATTACAGAATGCCACCAGATGTGCATCGCAAACTACTACTTGTCTTCCAGGAAACGATCAAAGCGTAGACTGTTCGAGACATACCTCCCGTGGATGAATGTGCGCATAGTGAGTGTTGTATTCAATCGCGATGCAATTTCTGTGTTTCATCAACACTCTGATAGTCCACAGATTACAGAATGCCACCGGATGTGCATCGGAAACTACTACTGGTCTTCCAGGGAACGATTAAAGCGTAGACTGTTTCAGACATTACTCCCATAGAGGAAAGTGCGCATGGTGACTGTTGTATTCAATCCCGATGCAACTTCTGTGTTTCATCAACACTCTGATAGTCCACAGATTACAGAATGTCACCAGATGTGCATCGGAAACTACTACGGGTCTTCCTGGGGACGATCAAAGCGTTAGACTGATTGAGAATTACTCCCGTGGAAGAAACTGCGCATGGTGATTCTTGTATTCAATCCCGATTCAATTTCTGTGTTTCATCAACACTCTGATAGACCACAGATTACAGAATGCCACCAGATGTGCATCGGAAACTACTACTGGTCTTGCAGGGAACGATCAAAGCGTAGACTGTTTGAGACATTACTCCCATGGACGAAAGTGCGCATGGTGACTGTTGTATTCAACCCCGTTGCAATATCTGTGTTTCATCAACACTCTGATAGTCCACAGATTACAGAATGCCACCAGATGTGCTTCTTAAACTACAACTGGTCTTCCAGTGAACGATCAAAGCGTAGACTGTTTGAGACATTACTGTCATGGAGGAAAGTGCGCATGGTGACTGTTGTATTCAATCCCGATGCATTTTCTGTGTTTCATCAACACTCTGATAGTCCACAGATTACAGAATGCCACCAGATGTGCATCGCAAACTACTACTGGTCTTCCAGGGAACGATCAAAGCGTACACTGTTCGAGACATACCTCCCGTGGAGGAATGTGCGCATGGTGACTGTTGTATTCAATCCCGATGCAATTTATGTGATTCATCAACACTCTGATAGTCCACAGATTACAGAATGCCACCAGATGTGCATCGGAAACTACTACTGGTCTTCCAGGGAACGATCAAATCGTAGACTGTTTGAGACATTACTCCCATAGAGGAAAGTGCGCACGGTGACTGTTGTATTCAATCCCGATGCAATTTCTGTGTTTCATCAAAACTCTGATAGTCCACAGATTAGAGAATGCCACCAGATGTGCATGGGAAACTACTACTGGTCTTCCAGGCAACGATCAAAGCGTAGACTGTTTAAGACATCACTCGCATCGAGGAAAGTGCGCATGGTGACTGTTGTATTCAATCCCGATGCATTTTCTGTGTTTCATCAACACTCTGATAGTCCACAGATTACAGAATGCCACCAGATGTGCATCGGAAATTACTACTGGTCTGCAAGGGAACGATCAAATCGTAGACTGTTTCAGACATTACTCCCATGGAGGAAAGTGCGGATGGTGACTGTTGTATTCAATCCCGATGCAATTTCTGTGTTTCATCAACACTCTGATAGTCCACAGATTACAGAATGCCACCAGATGTGCATCGCAAACTACTACTTGTCTTCCAGGAAACGATCAAAGCGTAGACTGTTCGAGACATACCTCCCGTGGATGAATGTGCGCATAGTGAGTGTTGTATTCAATCGCGATGCAATTTCTGTGTTTCATCAACACTCTGATAGTCCACAGATTACAGAATGCCACCGGATGTGCATCGGAAACTACTACTGGTCTTCCAGGGAACGATTAAAGCGTAGACTGTTTCAGACATTACTCCCATAGAGGAAAGTGCGCATGGTGACTGTTGTATTCAATCCCGATGCAACTTCTGTGTTTCATCAACACTCTGATAGTCCACAGATTACAGAATGTCACCAGATGTGCATCGGAAACTACTACGGGTCTTCCTGGGGACGATCAAAGCGTTAGACTGATTGAGAATTACTCCCGTGGAAGAAACTGCGCATGGTGATTCTTGTATTCAATCCCGATTCAATTTCTGTGTTTCATCAACACTCTGATAGACCACAGATTACAGAATGCCACCAGATGTGCATCGGAAACTACTACTGGTCTTGCAGGGAACGATCAAAGCGTAGACTGTTTGAGACATTACTCCCATGGACGAAAGTGCGCATGGTGACTGTTGTATTCAACCCCGTTGCAATATCTGTGTTTCATCAACACTCTGATAGTCCACAGATTACAGAATGCCACCAGATGTGCATCTTAAACTACAACTGGTCTTCCAGTGAACGATCAAAGCGTAGACTGTTTGAGACATTACTGTCATGGAGGAAAGTGTGCATGGTGACTGTTGTATTCAATCCCGATGCATTTTCTGTGTTTCATCAACACTCTGATAGTCCACAGATTACAGAATGCCACCAGATGTGCATCGGAAACTACTACTGGTCTTCCAGGGAACGATCAAAGCGTAGACTGTTTGAGACATTACTGTCATGGAGGAAAGTGCGCATGGTGACTGTTGTATTCAATCCCGATGCATTTTCAGTGTTTCATCAACACTCTGATAGTCCACAGATTACAGAATGCCACCAGATGTGCATCGGAAACTACTACTGGTCTTCCAGGGAACGATCAAAGCGTAGACTGTTTGAGACATTACTCCCATAGAGGAAAGTGCGCATGGTGAATGTTGTATTCAATTCCGATGCAATTTCTGTGTTTCTTCAACACTCTGATAGTCCACAGATTACAGAATGCCACCAGATGTGCATCGGAAACTACTACTGGTCTTCCAGATAACGATCAAAGCGTAGACTGTTTCAGACATTACTCCCATAGAGGAAAGTGCGCATGGTGATTGTTGTATTCAATCCCGATGCAACTTCTGTGTTTCATCAACACTCTGATAGTCCACAGATTACAGAATGTCACCAGATGTGCATCGGAAACTACTATGGGTCTTCCAGGGAACGATCAAAGCGTAGACTGATTGAGAATTACTCCCGTGGAAGAAACTGCGCATGGTGATTCTTGTATTCAATCCCGATTCAATTTCTGTGTTTCATCAACACTCTGGTAGACCACAGATTACAGAATGCCACCAGATGTGCATCGGAGCCTACTACTGGTCTTCCATGGAACGATCAAAGCCTAGACTGTTTGAGACATTACTCCCATGGACGAAAGTGCGCATGGTGACTGTTGTATTCAACCCCGTTGCAATATCTGTGTTTCATCAACACTCTGATAGTCCACAGATTACAGAATGCCACCATATGTGCATCTTAAACTACTATTGGTCTTCCAGTGAACGATCATAGCGTAGACTGTTTGAGACATTACTCCCATAGAGGAAAGTGCGCATGGTGACTGTTGTATTCAATTCCGATGCAATTTCTGTGTTTCATCAACAGTCGGATAGTCCACAGATTACAGAATGTCACCAGATGTGCATCTTAAACTACTACTGGTCTTCCAGGGAACGAATAAAGCGTAGACTGTTTGAGACATTACTGTCATGGAGGAAAGTGCGCATGGTGACTGTTGTATTCAATCCCGATGCATTTTCTGTGTTTCATCAATACTCTGATAGTCCACAGATTACAGAATGCCACCAGATGTGCATCGCAAACTACTACTTGTCTTCCAGGGAACGATCAAAGCGTAGACTGTTCGAGACATACCTCCCGTGGATGAATGTGGGCATGCTGACTGTTGTATTCAATCCCGAGGCAATTTCTGTGTTTCGTCAACACTTTGAAGGACCACAGATTACAGATTGTCTCCAGATGTGCATCGGAAACTACTACTGGTCATCCTGGGAACGATCAAACCGTAGATTGTTTGAGAATTACTCCCATGGAGGAAAGTAGGCATGGTAACAGTTGTATTCAATCCTGATGCAGTTTCTGTGTTTCATCAATACTTTGAAGGTCCACAGATTACAGAATGAGACCTTATGTGCATCGGAAACTACTACTGGTCTTCCAGGGAACGATCAAAGCGTAGACTGTTTGAGACATTACTCCCATAGAGGAAAGTGCGCATGGTGACTGATGTATTCAATTCCGATGCAATTTCTGTGTTTCATCAACACTCTGATAGCCCACAGATTACAGAATGCCACCAGATGTGCATCGGAAACTACTACTGGTCTTCCAGGGAACGATCAAAGCGTAGACTGTTTGAGACATTACTCCCATCGAGGAAAGTGCGCATGGTGACTGTTGTATTCAATCCCGATGCATTTTCTGTGTTTCATCAACACTCTGATAGTCCACAGATTACAGAATGCCACCAGATGTGCATCGGAAATTACTACTTGTCTTCAAGGGAACGATCAAATCGTAGACTGTTTCAGACATTGCTCCCATGGAGGAAAGTGCGGATGGTGACTGTTGTATTCAATCCCGATGCAATTTCTGTGTTTCATCAACACTCTGATAGTCCACAGATTAGAGAATGCCACCAGATGTGCATCGCAAACTACTACTTGTCTTCCAGGGAACGATCAAAGCGTAGACTGTTCGAGACATACCTCCCGTGGATGAATGTGCGCATGCTGACTGTTGTATTCAATCCCGAGGCAATTTCTGTGTTTCATCAACACTTTGAAGGACCACAGATTACAGATTGTCTCCAGATGTGCATCGGAAACTACTACTGGTCTTCCAGGGAGCGATCAAAGCGTAGACTGTTTGAGACATTACTCCCATAGAGGAAAGTGCGCATGGTGACTGTTGTATTCAATTCCGATGCAATTTCTGTGTTTCATCAACACTCTGATAGTCCACAGATTACAGAATGCCACCAGATGTGCATCTTAAACTACTACTGGTCTTCCAGGGAACGAACAAAGCGTAGACTGTTTGAGACATTACTGTCATGGAGGAAAGTGCGCTTGGTGACTGTTGTATTCAATTCCGATGCATTTTCTGTGTTTCATCAACACTCTGATAGTCCACAGATTACAGAATGCCACCAGATGTGCATCGGAAACTACTACTGGTCTTCCAGGGAACGATCAAAGCGAAGACTGTTTGAGACATTACTGCCATGGAGGAAAGTGCGCATGGTGACTGTTGTATTCAATCCCGATGCAATTTCTGTGTTTCATCAACACTCTGATAGTCCACAGATTACAGAATGCCACCAGATGTGCATCGCAAACTACTACTGGTCTTCCAGGGAACGATCAAAGCGTACACTTTTCGAGACATACCTCCCGTGGAGGAATGTGCGCATGGTGACTGTTGTATTCAATCCCGATGCAATTTATGTGATTCATCAACAGTCTGATAGTCCACAGATTACAGAATGCCACCAGATGTGCATCGGAAACTAGTACTGGTCTTCCAGGGAACGATCAAAGCGTAGACTGTTTGAGACATTACTCCCAAAGAGGAAATTGCGCATAGTGACTGTTGTATTGAATTCCGATGCAATTTCTGTGTTTCATCAACACTCTGATAGTCCACAGATTAGAGAATGCCACCAGATGTGCATCGGAAACTACTACTGGTCTTCCAGGGAACGATCAAAGCGTAGACTGTTTGAGACATTACTCCCATGGAGGAATGTGCGCATGGTGACTGTTGTATTCAATCCCGATGCAATTTCTGTGTTTCATCAACACTCTGATAGTAAACAGATTACAGAATGCCACCAGATGTGCATCGCAAACTACTACTGGTCTTCCAGGGAACGATCAAAGCGTAGACTGTTCGAGACATACCTCCTGTGGAGGAATGTGCGCATGGTGATTGTTGTATTCAATCCCGATGCAATTTATGTGTTTCATCAACACTCTGATAGTCCACAGATTACAGAATGCCACCAGATGTGCATCGGAAACTACTACTGGTCTTCCAGGGAACGGTCAAAGCGTAGACTCTTTGAGACATTACTCCCATAGAGGAAAGTGCGCATGGTGACTGATGTATTCAATTCCGATGCAATTTCTGTGTTTCATCAACACTCTGATAGCCCACAGATTACAGAATGCCACCAGATGTGCATCGGAAACTACTACTGGTCTTCCAGGGAACGATCAAAGCGTAGACTGTTTGAGACATTACTCCCATCGAGGAAAGTGCGCATGGTGACTGTTGTATTCAATCCCGATGCATTTTCTGTGTTTCATCAACACTCTGATAGTCCACAGATTACAGAATGCCACCAGATGTGCATCGGAAATTACTACTTGTCTTCAAGGGAACGATCAAATCGTAGACTGTTACAGACATTACTCCCATGGAGGAAAGTGCGGATGGTGACTGTTGTATTCAATCCCGATGCAATTTCTGTGTTTCATCAACACTCTGATAGTCCACAGATTACAGAATGACACCAGATGTGCATCGCAAACTACTACTTGTCTTCCAGGGAACGATCAAAGCGTAGACTGTTCGAGACATACCTCCCGTGGATGAATGTGCGCATGCTGACTGTTGTATTCAATCCCGAGGCAATTTCTGTGTTTCATCAACACTTTGAAGGACCACAGATTACAGATTGTCTCCAGATGTGCATCGGAAACTACAACTGGTCTTCCAGGGAGCGATCAAAGCGTAGATTGTTTGAGACATTACTCCCATAGAGGAAAGTGCGCATGGTGACTGTTGTATTCAATTCCGATGCAATTTCTGTGTTTCATCAACACTCTGATAGTCCACAGATTACAGAATGCCACCAGATGTGCATCTTAAACTACTACTGGTCTTCCAGGGAACGAACAAAGCGTAGACTGTTTGAGACATTACTGTCATGGAGGAAAGTGCGCTTGGTGACTGTTGTATTCAATTCCGATGCATTTTCTGTGTTTCATCAACACTCTGATAGTCCACAGATTACAGAATGCCACCAGATGTGCATCGGAAACTACTACTGGTCTTCCAGGGAACGATCAAAGCGAAGACTGTTTGAGACATTACTGCCATGGAGGAAAGTGCGCATGGTGACTGTTGTATTCAATCCCGATGCAATTTCTGTGTTTCATCAACACTCTGATAGTCCACAGATTACAGAATGCCACCAGATGTGCATCGCAAACTACTACTGGTCTTCCAGGGAACGATCAAAGCGTACACTGTTCGAGACATACCTCCCGTGGAGGAATGTGCGCATGGTGACTGTTGTATTCAATCCCGATGCAATTTATGTGATTCATCAACAGTCTGATAGTCCACAGATTACAGAATGCCACCAGATGTGCATCGGAAACTAGTACTGGTCTTCCAGGGAACGATCAAAGCGTAGACTGTTTGAGACATTACTCCCAAAGAGGAAATTGCGCATGGTGACTGTTGTATTCAATTCCGATGCAATTTCTGTGTTTCATCAACACTCTGATAGTCCACAGATTAGAGAATGCCACCAGATGTGCATCGGAAACTACTACTGGTCTTCAAGGGAACGATCAAAGCGTAGACTGTTTAAGACATTACTCCCTTTCGAGGAAAGTGCGCATGGTGACTGTTGTATTCAATTCCGATGCAATTTCTGTGTTTCATCAACACTCTGATAGTCCACAGATTACAGAATGCCACCAGATGTGCATCGGAAACTACTACGGGTCTTCCTGGGGACGATCAAAGCGTTAGACTGATTGAGAATTACTCCCGTGGAAGAAACTGCGCATGGTGATTCTTGTATTCAATCCCGATTCAATTTCTGTGTTTCATCAACACTCTGATAGACCACAGATTACAGAATGCCACCAGATGTGCATCGGAAACTACTACTGGTCTTGCAGGGAACGATCAAAGCGTAGACTGTTTGAGACATTACTCCCATGGACGAAAGTGCGCATGATGACTGTTGTATTCAACCCCGTTGCAATATCTGTGTTTCATCAACACTCTGATAGTCTACAGATTACGGAATGCCACCAGATGTGCATCTTAAACTACTACTGGTCTTCCAGTGAACGATCAAAGCGTAGACTGTTTGAGACATTACTGTCATGGAGGAAAGTGCGCATGGTGACTGTTGTATTCAATCCCGATGCATTTTCTGTGTTTCATCAACACTCTGATAGTCCACAGATTACAGAATGCCACCAGATGTGCATCGGAAACCACTACTGGTCTTCCAGGGAACGATCAAACCGTAGACTGTTTGAGACATTACTGTCATGGAGGAAAGTGCGCATGGTGACTGTTGTATTCAATCCCGATGCATTTTCAGTGTTTCATCAACACTCTGATAGTCCACAGATTACAGAATGCCACCAGATGTGCATCGGAAACTACTACTGGTCTTCCAGGGAACGATCAAAGCGTAGACTGTTTGAGACATTACTCCCATAGAGGAAAGTGCGCATGGTGAATGTTGTATTCAATTCCGATGCAATTTCTGTGTTTCTTCAACACTCTGATAGTCCACAGATTACAGAATGCCACCAGATGTGCATCGGAAACTACTACTGGTCTTCCAGGGAACGATCAAAGCGTAGACTGTTTCAGACATTACTCCCATAGAGGAAAGTGCGCATGGTGATTGTTGTATTCAATCCCGATGCAACTTCTGTGTTTCATCAACACTCTGATAGTCCACAGATTACAGAATGTCACCAGATGTGCATCGGAAACTACAACGGGTCTTCCAGGGAACGATCAAAGCGTAGACTGATTGAGAATTACTCCCGTGGAAGAAACTGCGCATGGTGATTCTTGTATTCAATCCCGATTCAATTTCTGTGTTTCATCAACACTCTGATAGACCACAGATTACAGAATGCCACCAGATGTGCATCGGAGCCTACTACTGGTCTTCCAGGGAACGATCAAAGCGTAGACTGTTTGAGACATTACTCCCATGGACGAAAGTGCGCATGGTGACTGTTGTATTCAACCCCGTTGCAATATCTGTGTTTCATCAACACTCTGATAGTCCACAGATTACAGAATGCCACCAGATGTGCATCTTAAACTACTATTGGTCTTCCAGTGAACGATCAAAGCGTAGACTGTTTGAGACATTACTGTCACGGAGGAAAGTGCGCATGGTGACTGTTGTATTCAATCCCGATGCAATTTCTGTGTTTCATCAACACTCTGATAGTCCAGAGATTACAGAATGCCACCAGATGTGCATCGGAAACTAGTACTGGTCTTCCAGGGAACGATCAAAGCGTAGACTGTTTGAGACATTACTCCCATAGAGGAAAGTGCGCATGGTGACTGTTGTATTCAATTCCGATGCAATTTCTGTGTTTCATCAACACTCTGATAGTCCACAGATTACAGAATGCCACCAGATGTGCATCTTAAAATACTACTGGTCTTCCAGGGAACGATCAAAGCGTAGACTGTTTGAGACATTACTGTCATGGAGGAGAGTGCGCATGGTGACTGTTGTATTCAATCCCGATGCATTTTCTGAGTTCCATCAACACTCTGATGGGCCACAGATTGCAGAATGCCAACAGATGTGCATCGGAAACTACTACTGGTCTTCCAGGGAACGATCAAAGCGTAGACTGTTTGAGACATTACTCCCATAGAGGAAAGTGCTCATGGTGACTGTTGTATTCAATTCCGACGCAATTTCTGTGTTTCATCAACACTCTGATAGTCAACAGATTACAGAATGTAACCAGATGTGCATCTTAAACTACTACTGGTCTTCCAGGGAACGATCAAAGCGTAGACTGTTTGAGACATTACTGTCATGGAGGAAAGTGCGCATGGTGACTGTTGTATTCAATCCCGATGCGTTTTCTGTGTTTCATCAACACTCTGATAGTCCACAGATTACAGAATGCCACCAGATGTGCATCGGAAACTACTACTGGTCTGCCAGGGAACGATCAAAGCGTAGACTGTTTGAGACATTACTCCCATGGAGGAATGTGCGCATGGTGACTGTTGTATTCAATCCCGATGCAATTTCTGTGTTTCATCAACACTCTGATAGTAAACAGATTACAGAATGCCACCAGATGTGCATCGCAAACTCCTACTTGTCTTCCAGGGAACGATCAAAGCGTAGACTGTTCGAGACATACCTCCTGTGGAGGAATGTGCGCATGGTGACTGTTGTATTCAATCCTGATGCAATTTATGTGTTTCATCAACACTCTGATAGTCCACAGATTACAGAATGCCACCAGATGTGCATCGGAAACTACTACTGGTCTTCCAGGGAACGATCAAAGCGTAGACTGTTTCAGACATTACTCCCATGGAGGAAAGTGCGGATGGTGACTGTTGTATTCAATCCCGATGCAATTTCTGTGTTTCATCAATACTCTGATAGTCCACAGATTACAGAATGCCACCAGATGTGCATCGCAAACTACTACTTGTCTTCCAGGGAACGATCAAAGCGTAGACTGTTCGAGACATACCTCCCGTGGATGAATGTGCGCATGCTGACTGTTGTATTCAATCCCGAGGCAATTTCTGTGTTTCATCAACACTTTGAAGGACCACAGATTACAGATTGTCTCCAGATGTGCATCGGAAACTACTACTGGTCTTCCAGGGAGCGATCAAAGCGTAGACTGTTTGAGAGATTACTCCCATAGAGGAAAGTGCGCATGGTGGCTGTTGTATTCAATTCCGATGCAATTTCTGTGTTTCATCAACACTCTGATAGTCCACAGATTACAGAATGCCACCAGATGTGCATCTTAAACTACTACTGGTCTTCCAGGGAACGAACAAAGCGTAGACTGTTTGAAACATTACTGTCATGCAGGAAAGTGCGCTTGGTGACTGTTGTATTCAATTCCGATGCATTTTCTGTGTTTCATCAACACTCTGATAGTCCACAGATTACAGAATGCCACCAGATGTGCATCGGAAACTACTACTGGTCTTCCAGGGAACGATCAAAGCGAAGACTGTTTGAGACATTACTGCCATGGAGGAAAGTGCGCATGGTGACTGTTGTATTCAATCCCGATGCAATTTCTGTGTTTCATCAACACTCTGATAGTCCACAGATTACAGAATGCCACCAGATGTGCATCGCAAACTACTACTGGTCTTCCAGGGAACGATCAAAGCGTACACTGTTCGAGACATACCTCCCGTGGAGGAATGTGCGCATGGTGACTGTTGTATTCAATCCCGATGCAATTTATGTGATTCATCAACAGTCTGATAGTCCACAGATTACAGAATGCCACCAGATGTGCATCGGAAACTAGTACTGGTCTTCCAGGGAACGATCAAAGCGTAGACTGTTTGAGACATTACTCCCAAAGAGGAAATTGCGCATGGTGACTGTTGTATTCAATTCCGATGCAATTTCTGTGTTTCATCAACACTCTGATAGTCCACAGATTAGAGAGTGCCACCAGATGTGCATCGGAAACTACTACTGGTCTTCAAGGGAACGATCAAAGCGTAGACTGTTTAAGACATTACTCCCTTTCGAGGAAAGTGCGCATGGTGACTGTTGTATTCAATTCCGATGCAATTTCTGTGTTTCATCAACACTCTGATAGTCCACAGATTACAGAATGTCACCAGATGTGCATCGGAAACTACTACGGGTCTTGCTGGGGACGATCAAAGCGTTAGACTGATTGAGAATTACTCCCGTGGAAGAAACTGCGCTTGGTGATTCTTGTATTCAATCCCGATTCAATTTCTGTGTTTCATCAACACTCTGATAGACCACAGATTACAGAATGCCACCAGATGTGCATCGGAAACTACTACTGGTCTTGCAGGGAACGATCAAAGCGTAGACTGTTTGAGACATTACTCCCATGGACGAAAGTGCGCATGGTGACTTTTGTATTCAACCCCGTTGCAATATCTGTGTTTCATCAACACTCTGATAGTCCACAGATTACAGAATGCCACCAGATGTGCATCTTAAACTACTACTGGTCTTCCAGTGAACGATCAAAGCGTAGACTGTTTGAGACATTACTGTCATGGAGGAAAGTGCGCATGGTGCCTGTTGTATTCAATCCCGATGCATTTTCTGTGTTTCATCAACACTCTGATAGTCACAGATTACAGAATGCCACCAGATGTGCATCGGAAACTACCACTGGTCTTCCAGGGAACGATCAAAGCGTAGACTGTTTGAGACATTACTGTCATGGAGGAAAGTGCGCATGGTGACTGTTGTATTCAATCCCGATGCATTTTCAGTGTTTCATCAACACTCTGATAGTCCACAGATTACAGAATGCCACCAGATGTGCATCGGAAACTACTACTGGTCTTCCAGGGAACGATCAAAGCGTAGACTGTTTGAGACATTACTCCCGTAGAGGAAAGTGCGCATGGTGATTGTTGTATTCAATTCCGATGCAATTTCTGTGTTTCTTCAACACTCTGATAGTCCACAGATTACAGAATGCCACCAGATGTGCATCGGAAACTACTACTGGTCTTCCAGGGAACGATCAAAGCGTAGACTGTTTCAGACATTACTCCCATAGAGGAAAGTGCGCATGGTGATTGTTGTATTCAATCCCGATGCAACTTCTGTGTTTCATCAACACTCTGATAGTCCACAGATTACAGAATGTCACCAGATGTGCATCGGAAACTACTACGGGTCTTCCAGGGAACGATCAAAGCGTAGACTGATTGAGAATTACTCCCGTGGAAGAAACTGCGCATGGTGATTCTTGTATTCAATACCGATTCAATTTCTGTGTTTCATCAACACTCTGATAGACCACAGATTACAGAATGCCACCAGATGTGCATCGAAGCCTACTACTGGTCTTCCAGGGAACGATCAAAGCGTAGACTGTTTGAGACATTACTCCCATGGACGAAAGTGCGCATGGTGACTGTTGTATTCAACCCCGTTGCAATATCTGTCTTTCATCAACACTCTGATAGTCCACAGATTACAGAATGCCACCAGATGTGCATCTTAAAGTACTATTGGTCTTCCAGTGAACGATCAAAGCGTAGACTGTTTGAGACATTACTGTCATGGAGGAAAGTGCGCATGGTGACTGTTGTATTCAATCCCGATGCAATTTCTGTGTTTCATCAACACTCTGATAGTCCACAGATTACAGAATGCCACCAGATGTGCATCGGAAACTAGTACTGGTCTTCCAGGGAACGATCAAAGCGTAGACTGTTTGAGACATTACTCCCATAGAGGAAAGTGCGCATGGTGACTGTTGTATTCAATTCCGATGCAATTTCTGTGTTTCATCAACACTCTGATAGTCCGCAGATTACAGAATGCCACCAGATGTGCATCTTAAACTACTACTGGTCTTCCAGGGAACGATCAAAGCGTAGACTGTTTGAGACATTACTGTCATGGAGGAAAGTGCGCATGGTGACTGTTGTATTCAATCCCGATGCATTTTCTGTGTTTCATCAACACTCTGATAGTCCACAGATTCCTGAATGCCAACAGATGTGCATCGGAAACTACTACTGGTCTTCCAGGGAACGATCAAAGCGTAGACTGTGTGAGACATTACTCCCATAGAGCAAAGTGCGCATGGTGACTGTTGCATTCAATTCCGATGCAATTTCTGTGTTTCATCAACACTCTGATAGTCAACAGATTACAGAATGTAACCAGATGTGCATCTTAAACTACTACTGGTCTTCCAGGGAACGATCAAAGCGTAGACTGTTTGAGACATTACTGTCATGGAGGAAAGAGCGCATGGTGACTGTTGTATTCAATCCCGATGCGTTTTCTGTGTTTCATCAACACTCTGATAGTCCACAGATTACAGAATGCCACCAGATGTGCATCGGAAACTACTACTGGTCTTCAAGGGAACGATCAAAGCGTAGACTGTTTGAGACATTACTCCCATGGAGGAATGTGCGCATGGTGACTGTTGTATTCAATCCCGATGCAATTTCTGTGTTTCATCAACACTCTGATAGTAAACAGATTACAGAATGCCACCAGATGTGCATCGCAAACTACTACTGGTCTTCCAGGGAACGATCAAAGCGTAGACTGTTCGAGACATACCTCCTGTGGAGGAATGTGCGCATGGTGACTGTTGTATTCAATCCCGATGCAATTTATGTGTTTCATCAACACTCTGATAGTCCACAGATTACAGAATGCCACCAGATGTGCATCGGAAACTAATACTGGTCTTCCAGGGAACGATCAAAGCGTAGACTGTTTCAGACATTACTCCCATGGAGGAAAGTGCGGATGGTGACTGTTGTATTCAATCCCGATGCAATTTCTGTGTTTCATCAACACTCTCATAGTCCACAGATTACAGAATGCCACCAGATGTGCATCGCAAACTACTACTTGTCTTCCAGGTCACGATCAAAGCGTAGACTGTTCGAGACATACCTCCCGTGGATGAATGTGGGCATGCTGACTGTTGTATTCAATCCCGAGGCAATTTCTGTGTTTCATCAACACTTTGAAGGACCACAGATTACAGATTGTCTCCAGATGTGCATCGGAAACTACTACTGGTCTTCCTGGGAACGATCAAACCGTAGATTGTTTGAGAATTACTAACATGGAGGAAAGTAGGCATGGTAACTGTTGTATTCAATCCCGATGCAGTTTCTGTGTTTCATCAAAACTTTGAAGGTCCACAGATTACAGAATGAGACCTTATGTGCATCGGAAACTACTACTGGTCTTCCAGGGAACGATCAAAGCGTAGACTGTTTGAGACATTACTCCCATAGAGGAAAGTGCGCATGGTGACTGTTGTATTCAATCCCGATGCGTTTTCTGTGTTTCATCAACACTCTGATAGTCCACAGATTACAGAATGCCACCAGATGTGCATCGGAAACTACTACTGGTCTTCCAGGGAACGATCAAAGCGAAGACTGTTTGAGACATTACTGCCATGGAGGAAAGTGCGCATGGTGACTGTTGTATTCAATCCCGATGCAATTTCTGTGTTTCATCAACACTCTGATAGTCCACAGATTACAGAATGCCACCAGATGTGCATCGCAAACTACTACTGGTCTTCCAGGGAACGATCAAAGCGTACACTGTTCGAGACATACCTCCCGTGGAGGAATGTGCGCATGGTGACTGTTGTATTCAATCCCGATGCAATTTATGTGATTCATCAACAGTCTGATAGTCCACAGATTACAGAATGCCACCAGATGTGCATCGGAAACTAGTACTGGTCTTCCAGGGAACGATCAAAGCGTAGACTGTTTGAGACATTACTCCCAAAGAGGAAATTGCGCATGGTGACTGTTGTATTCAATTCCGATGCAATTTCTGTGTTTCATCAACACTCTGATAGTCCACAGATTAGAGAATGCCACCAGATGTGCATCGGAAACTACTACTGGTCTTCAAGGGAACGATCAAAGCGTAGACTGTTTAAGACATTACTCCCTTTCGAGGAAAGTGCGCATGGTGACTGTTGTATTCAATTCCGATGCAATTTCTGTCTTTCATCAACACTCTGATAGTCCACAGATTACAGAATGCCACCAGATGTGCATCGGAAACTACTACGGGTCTTCCTGGGGACGATCAAAGCGTTAGACTGATTGAGAATTACTCCCGTGGAAGAAACTGCGCATGGTGATTCTTGTATTCAATCCCGTTTCAATTTCTGTGTTTCATCAACACTCTGATAGACCACAGATTACAGAATGCCACCAGATGTGCATCGGAAACTACTACTGGTCTTGCAGGGAACGATCAAAGCGTAGACTGTTTGAGACATTACTCCCATGGACGAAAGTGCGCATGGTGACTGTTGTATTCAACCCCGTTGCAATATCTGTGTTTCATCAACACTCTGATAGTCTACAGATTACGGAATGCCACCAGATGTGCATCTTAAACTACTACTGGTCTTCCAGTGAACGATCAAAGCGTAGACTGTTTGAGACATTACTGTCATGGAGGAAAGTGCGCATGGTGACTGTTGTATTCAATCCCGATGCATTTTCTGTGTTTCATCAACACTCTGATAGTCCACAGATTACAGAATGCCACCAGATGTGCATCGGAAACCACTACTGGTCTTCCAGGGAACGATCAAAGCGTAGACTGTTTGAGACATTACTGTCATGGAGGAAAGTGCGCATGGTGACTGTTGTATTCAATCCCGATGCATTTTCAGTGTTTCATCAACACTCTGATAGTCCACAGATTACAGAATGCCACCAGATGTGCATCGGAAACTACTACTGGTCTTCCAGGGAACGATCAAAGCGTAGACTGTTTGAGACATTACTCCCATAGAGGAAAGTGCGCATGGTGAATGTTGTATTCAATTCCGATGCAATTTCTGTGTTTCTTCAACACTCTGATAGTCCACAGATTACAGAATGCCACCAGATGTGCATCGGAAACTACTACTGGTCTTCCAGGGAACGATCAAAGCGTAGACTGTTTCAGACATTACTCCCATAGAGGAAAGTGCGCATGGTGATTGTTGTATTCAATCCCGATGCAACTTCTGTGTTTCATCAACACTCTGATAGTCCACAGATTACAGAATGTCACCAGATGTGCATCGGAAACTACTACGGGTCTTCCAGGGAACGATCAAAGCGTAGACTGATTGAGAATTACTCCCGTGGAAGAAACTGCGCATGGTGATTCTTGTATTCAATCCCGATTCAATTTCTGTGTTTCATCAACACTCTGATAGACCACAGATTACAGAATGCCACCAGATGTGCATCGGAGCCTACTACTGGTCTTCCAGGGAACGATCAAAGCGTAGACTGTTTGAGACATTACTCCCATGGACGAAAGTGCGCATGGTGACTGTTGTATTCAACCCCGTTGCAATATCTGTGTTTCATCAACACTCTGATAGTCCACAGATTACAGAATGCCACCAGATGTGAATCTTAAACTACTATTGGTCTTCCAGTGAACGATCAAAGCGTAGACTGTTTGAGACATTACTGTCATGGAGGAAAGTGCGCATGGTGACTGTTGTATTCAATCCCGATGCAATTTCTGTGTTTCATCAACACTCTGATAGTCCAGAGATTACAGAATGCCACCAGATGTGCATCGGAAACTAGTACTGGTCTTCCAGGGAACGATCAAAGCGTAGACTGTTTGAGACATTACTCCCATAGAGGAAAGTGCGCATGGTGACTGTTGTATTCAATTCCGATGCAATTTCTGTGTTTCATCAACACTCTGATAGTCCACAGATTACAGAATGCCACCAGATGTGCATCTTAAACTACTACTGGTCTTCCAGGGAACGATCAAAGTGTAGACTGTTTGAGACATTACTGTCATGGAGGAAAGTGCGCATGGTGACTGTTGTATTCAATCCCGATGCATTTTCTGAGTTTCATCAACACTCTGATGGTCCACAGATTGCAGAATGCCAACAGATGTGCATCGGAAACTACTACTGGTCTTCCAGGGAACGATCAAAGCGTAGACTGTTTGAGACATTACTCCCATAGAGGAAAGTGCTCATGGTGACTGTTGTATTCAATTCCGATGCAATTTCTGTGTTTCATCAACACTCTGATAGTCAACAGATTACAGAATGTAACCTGATGTGCATCTTAAACTACTACTGGTCTTCCAGGGAACGATCAAAGCGTAGACTGTTTGAGACATTACTGTCATGGAGGAAAGTGCGCATAATGACAGTTGTATTCAATCCCGATGCGTTTTCTGTGTTTCATCAACACTCTGATAGTCCACAGATTACAGAATGCCACCAGATGTGCATCGGAAACTACTACTGGTCTGCCAGGGAACGATCAAAGCGTAGACTGTTTGAGACATTACTCCCATGGAGGAATGTGCGCATGGTGACTGTTGTATTCAATCCCGATGCAATTTCTGTGTTTCATCAACACTCTGATAGTAAACAGATTACAGAATGCCACCAGATGTGCATCGCAAACTAGTACTGGTCTTCCAGGGAACGATCAAAGCGTAGACTGTTCGAGACATACCTCCTGTGGAGGAATGTGCGCATGGTGACTGTTGTATTCAATCCTGATGCAATTTATGTGTTTCATCAACACTCTGATAGTCCACAGATTACAGAATGCCACCAGATGTGCATCGGAAACTACTACTGGTCTTCCAGGGAACGATCAAAGCGTAGACTGTTTCAGACATTACTCCCATGGAGGAAAGTGCGGATGGTGACTGTTGTATTCAATCCCGATGCAATTTCTGTGTTTCATCAATACTCTGATAGTCCACAGATTACAGAATGCCACCAGATGTGCATCGCAAACTACTACTTGTCTTCCAGGGAACGATCAAAGCGTAGACTGTTCGAGACATACCTCCCGTGGATGAATGTGCGCATGCTGACTGTTGTATTCAATCCCGAGGCAATTTCTGTGTTTCATCAACACTTTGAAGGACCACAGATTACAGATTGTCTCCAGATGTGCATCGGAAACTACTACTGGTCATCCTGGGAACGATCAAACCGTAGATTGTTTGAGAATTACTCCCATGGAGGAAAGTAGTCATGGTAACAGTTGTATTCAATCCCGATGCAGTTTCTGTGTTTCATCAAAACTTTGAAGGTCCACAGATTACAGAATGAGACCTTATGTGCATCGGAAACTACTACTGGTCTTCCAGGGAACGATCAAAGCGTAGACTGTTTGAGACATTACTCCCATAGAGGAAAGTGCGCATGGTGACTGTTGTATTCAATCCCGAGGCAATTTCTGTGTTTCATCAACACTCTGATAGTCCACAGATTACAGAATGCCACCAGATGTTCATCGGAAACTACTACTGGTCTGCCAGTGAACGATCAAAGCGTAGACTGTTTGAGACATTACTCCCATGGAGGAAAGTGCGCATGCTGACTGTTGTATTCAATCCCGAGGCAATTTCTGTGTTTCATCAACACTTTGAAGGACCACAGATTACAGATTGTCTCCAGATGTGCATCGGAAACTACTACTGGTCTTCCAGGGAGCGATCAAAGCGTAGACTGTTTGAGACATTACTCCCATAGAGGAAAGTGCGCATGGTGACTGTTGTATTCAATTCCGATGCAATTTCTGTGTTTCATCAACACTCTGATAGTCCACAGATTACAGAATGCCACCAGATGTGCATCTTAAACTACTACTGGTCTTCCAGGGAACGAACAAAGCGTAGACTGTTTGAAACATTACTGTCATGCAGGAAAGTGCGCTTGGTGACTGTTGTATTCAATTCCGATGCATTTTATGTGTTTCATCAACACTCTGATAGTCCACAGATTACAGAATGCCACCAGATGTGCATCGGAAACTACTACTGGTCTTCCAGGGAACGATCAAAGCGAAGACAGTTTGAGACATTACTGCCATGGAGGAAAGTGCGCATGGTGACTGTTGTATTCAATCCCGATGCAATTTCTGTGTTTCATCAACACTCTGATAGTCCACAGATTACAGAATGCCACCAGATGTGCATCGCAAACTACTACTGGTCTTCCAGGGAACGATCAAAGCGTACACTGTTCGAGACATACCTCCGTGGAGGAATGTGCGCATGGTGACTGTTGTATTCAATCCCGATGCAATTTATGTGATTCATCAACAGTCTGATAGTCCACAGATTACAGAATGCCACCAGATGTGCATCGGAAACTAGTACTGGTCTTCCAGGGAACGATCAAAGCGTAGACTGTTTGAGACATTACTCCCAAAGAGGAAATTGCGCATGGTGACTGTTGTATTCAATTCCGATGCAATTTCTGTGTTTCATCAACACTCTGATAGTCCACAGATTAGAGAATGCCACCAGATGTGCATCGGAAACTACTACTGGTCTTCAAGGGAACGATCAAAGCGTAGACTGTTTAAGACATTACTCCCTTTCGAGGAAAGTGCGCATGGTGACTGTTGTATTCAATTCCGATGCAATTTCTGTGTTTCATCAACACTCTGATAGTCCTCAGATTACAGAATGTCACCAGATGTGCATCGGAAACTACTACGGGTCTTCCTGGGGACGATCAAAGCGTTAGACTGATTGAGAATTACTCCCGTGGAAGAAACTGCGCTTGGTGATTCTTGTATTCAATCCCGATTCAATTTCTGTGTTTCATCAACACTCTGATAGACCACAGATTACAGAATGCCACCAGATGTGCATCGGAAACTACTACTGGTCTTGCAGGGAACGATCAAAGCGTAGACTGTTTGAGACATTACCCCATGGACGAAAGTGCGCATGGTGACTTTTGTATTCAACCCCGTTGCAATATCTGTGTTTCATCAACACTCTGATAGTCCACAGATTACAGAATGCCACCAGATGTGCATCGGAAACTACCACTGGTCTTCCAGGGAACGATCAAAGCGTAGACTGTTTGAGACATTACTGTCATGGAGGAAAGTGCGCATGGTGACTGTTGTATTCAATCCCGATGCATTTTCAGTGTTTCATCAACACTCTGATAGTCCACAGATTACAGAATGCCACCAGATGTGCATCGGAAACTACTACTGGTCTTCCAGGGAACGATCAAAGCGTAGACTGTTTGAGACATTACTCCCGTAGAGGAAAGTGCGCATGGTGATTGTTGTATTCAATTCCGATGCAATTTCTGTGTTTCTTCAACACTCTGATAGTCCACAGATTACAGAATGCCACCAGATGTGCATCGGAAACTACTACTGGTCTTCCAGGGAACGATCAAAGCGTAGACTGTTTCAGACATTACTCCCATAGAGGAAAGTGCGCATGGTGATTGTTGTATTCAATCCCGTTGCAACTTCTGTGTTTCATCAACACTCTGATAGTCCACAGATTACAGAATATCACCAGATGTGCATCGGAAACTACTACGGGTCTTCCAGGGAACGATCAAAGCGTAGACTGATTGAGAATTACTCCCGTGGAAGAAACTGCGCATGGTGATTCTTGTATTCAATACCGATTCAATTTCTGTGTTTCATCAACACTCTGATAGACCACAGATTACAGAATGCCACCAGATGTGCATCGAAGCCTACTACTGGTCTTCCAGGGAACGATCAAAGCGTAGACTGTTTGAGACATTACTCCCATGGACGAAAGTGCGCATGGTGACTGTTGTATTCAACCCCGTTGCAATATCTGTGTTTCATCAACACTCTGATAGTCCACAGATTACAGAATGCCACCAGATGTGCATCTTAAACTACTATTGGTCTTCCAGTGAACGATCAAAGCGTAGACTGTTTGAGACATTACTGTCATGGAGGAAAGTGCGCATGGTGACTGTTGTATTCAATCCCGATGCAATTTCTGTGTTTCATCAACACTCTGATAGTCCACAGATTACAGAATGCCACCAGATGTGCATCGGAAACTAGTACTGGTCTTCCAGGGAACGATCAAAGCGTAGACTGTTTGAGACATTACTCCCATAGAGGAAAGTGCGCATGGTGACTGTTGTATTCAATTCCGATGCAATTTCTGTGTTTCATCAACACTCTGATAGTCCACAGATTACAGAATGCCACCAGATGTGCATCTTAAACTACTACTGGTCTTCCAGGGAACGATCAAAGCGTAGACTGTTTGAGACATTACTGTCATGGAGGAAAGTGCGCATGGTGACTGTTGTATTCAATCCCGATGCATTTTCTGTGTTTCATCAACACTCTGATAGTCCACAGATTCCTGAATGCCAACAGATGTGCATCGGAAACTACTACTGGTCTTCCAGGGAACGATCAAAGCGTAGACTGTGTGAGACATTACTCCCATAGAGCAAAGTGCGCATGGTGACTGTTGCATTCAATTCCGATGCAATTTCTGTGTTTCATCAACACTCTGATAGTCAACAGATTACAGAATGTAACCAGATGTGCATCTTAAACTACTACTGGTCTTCCAGGGAACGATCAAAGCGTAGACTGTTTGAGACATTACTGTCATGGAGGAAAGTGCGCATGGTGACTGTTGTATTCAATCCCGATGCGTTTTCTGTGTTTCATCAACACTCTGATAGTCCACAGATTACAGAATGCCACCAGATGTGCATCGGAAACTACTACTGGTCTGCCAGGGAACGATCAAAGCGTAGACTGTTTGAGACATTACTCCCATGGAGGAATGTGCGCATGGTGACTGTTGTATTCAATCCCGATGCAATTTATGTGTTTCATCAACACTCTGATAGTCCACAGATTACAGAATGCCACCAGATGTGCATCGGAAACTAATACTGGTCTTCCAGGGAACGATCAAAGCGTAGACTGTTTCAGACATTACTCCCATGGAGGAAAGTGCGCATGGTGACAGTTGTATTCAATCCCGATGCGTTTTCTGTGTTTCATCAACACTCTGATAGTCCACAGATTACAGAATGCCACCAGATGTGCATCGGAAACTACTACTGGTCTGCCAGGGAACGATCAAAGCGTAGACTGTTTGAGACATTACTCCCATGGAGGAATGTGCGCATGGTGACTGTTGTATTCAATCCCGATGCAATTTCTGTGTTTCATCAACACTCTGATAGTAAACAGATTACAGAATGCCACCAGATGTGCATCGCAAACTAGTACTGGTCTTCCAGGGAACGATCAAAGCGTAGACTGTTCGAGACATACCTCCTGTGGAGGAATGTGCGCATGGTGACTGTTGTATTCAATCCTGATGCAATTTATGTGTTTCATCAACACTCTGATAGTCCACAGATTACAGAATGCCACCAGATGTGCATCGGAAACTACTACAGGTCTTCCAGGGAATGATCAAAGCGTAGACTGTTTCAGACATTACTCCCATGGAGGAAAGTGCGGATGGTGACTGTTGTATTCAATCCCGATGCAATTTCTGTGTTTCATCAATACTCTGATAGTCCACAGATTACAGAATGCCACCAGATGTGCATCGCAAACTACTACGTGTCTTCCAGGGAACGATCAAAGCGTAGACTGTTCGAGACATACCTCCCGTGGATGAATGTGCGCATGCTGACTGTTGTATTCAATCCCGAGGCAATTTCTGTGTTTCATCAACACTTTGAAGGACCACAGATTACAGATTGTCTCCAGATGTGCATCGGAAACTACTACTGGTCATCCTGGGAACGATCAAACCGTAGATTGTTTGAGAATTACTCCCATGGAGGAAAGTAGTCATGGTAACAGTTGTATTCAATCCCGATGCAGTTTCTGTGTTTCATCAAAACTTTGAAGGTCCACAGATTACAGAATGAGACCTTATGTGCATCGGAAACTACTACTGGTCTTCCAGGGAACGATCAAAGCGTAGACTGTTTGAGACATTACTCCCATAGAGGAAAGTGCGCATGGTGACTGTTGTATTCAATCCCGAGGCAATTTCTGTGTTTCATCAACACTCTGATAGTCCACAGATTACAGAATGCCACCAGATGTTCATCGGAAACTACTACTGGTCTGCCAGTGAACGATCAAAGCGTAGACTGTTTGAGACATTACTCCCATGGAGGAAAGTGCGCATGCTGACTGTTGTATTCAATCCCGAGGCAATTTCTGTGTTTCATCAACACTTTGAAGGACCACAGATTACAGAATGCCACCAGATGTGCATCGGAAACTACTACTGGTCTTCCAGGGAACGATCAAAGCGAAGACTGTTTGAGACATTACTGCCATGGAGGAAAGTGCGCATGGTGACTGTTGTATTCAATCCCGATGCAATTTCTGTGTTTCATCAACACTCTGATAGTCCACAGATTACAGAATGCCACCAGATGTGCATCGCAAACTACTACTGGTCTTCCAGGGAACGATCAAAGCGTACACTGTTCGAGACATACCTCCCGTGGAGGAATGTGCGCATGGTGACTGTTGTATTCAATCCCGATGCAATTTCTGTGTTTCATCAACACTCTGATAGTCCACAGATTACAGAATGCCACCAGATGTGCATCTTAAACTACTACTGGTCTTCCAGGGAACGAACAAAGCGTAGACTGTTTGAAACATTACTGTCATGCAGGAAAGTGCGCTTGGTGACTGTTGTATTCAATTCCGATGCATTTTATGTGTTTCATCAACACTCTGATAGTCCACAGATTACAGAATGCCACCAGATGTGCATCGGAAACTACTACTGGTCTTCCAGGGAACGATCAAAGCGAAGACAGTTTGAGACATTACTGCCATGGAGGAAAGTGCGCATGGTGACTGTTGTATTCAATCCCGATGCAATTTCTGTGTTTCATCAACACTCTGATAGTCCACAGATTACAGAATGCCACCAGATGTGCATCGCAAACTACTACTGGTCTTCCAGGGAACGATCAAAGCGTACACTGTTCGAGACATACCTCCCGTGGAGGAATGTGCGCATGGTGACTGTTGTATTCAATCCCGATGCAATTTATGTGATTCATCAACAGTCTGATAGTCCACAGATTACAGAATGCCACCAGATGTGCATCGGAAACTAGTACTGGTCTTCCAGGGAACGATCAAAGCGTAGACTGTTTGAGACATTACTCCCAAAGAGGAAATTGCGCATGGTGACTGTTGTATTCAATTCCGATGCAATTTCTGTGTTTCATCAACACTCTGATAGTCCACAGATTAGAGAATGCCACCAGATGTGCATCGGAAACTACTACTGGTCTTCAAGGGAACGATCAAAGCGTAGACTGTTTAAGACATTACTCCCTTTCGAGGAAAGTGCGCATGGTGACTGTTGTATTCAATTCCGATGCAATTTCTGTATTTCATCAACACTCTGATAGTCCTCAGATTACAGAATGTCACCAGATGTGCATCGGAAACTACTACGGGTCTTCCTGGGGACGATCAAAGCGTTAGACTGATTGAGAATTACTCCCGTGGAAGAAACTGCGCTTGGTGATTCTTGTATTCAATCCCGATTCAATTTCTGTGTTTCATCAACACTCTGATAGACCACAGATTACAGAATGCCACCAGATGTGCATCGGAAACTACTACTGGTCTTGCAGGGAACGATCAAAGCGTAGACTGTTTGAGACATTACCCCATGGACGAAAGTGCGCATGGTGACTTTTGTATTCAACCCCGTTGCAATATCTGTGTTTCATCAACACTCTGATAGTCCACAGATTACAGAATGCCACCAGATGTGCATCGGAAACTACCACTGGTCTTCCAGGGAACGATCAAAGCGTAGACTGTTTGAGACATTACTGTCATGGAGGAAAGTGCGCATGGTGACTGTTGTATTCAATCCCGATGCATTTTCAGTGTTTCATCAACACTCTGATAGTCCACAGATTACAGAATGCCACCAGATGTGCATCGGAAACTACTACTGGTCTTCCAGGGAACGATCAAAGCGTAGACTGTTTGAGACATTACTCCCGTAGAGGAAAGTGCGCATGGTGATTGTTGTATTCAATTCCGATGCAATTTCTGTGTTTCTTCAACACTCTGATAGTCCACAGATTACAGAATGCCACCAGATGTGCATCGGAAACTACTACTGGTCTTCCAGGGAACGATCAAAGCGTAGACTGTTTCAGACATTACTCCCATAGAGGAAAGTGCGCATGGTGATTGTTGTATTCAATCCCGATGCAACTTCTGTGTTTCATCAACACTCTGATAGTCCACAGATTACAGAATATCACCAGATGTGCATCGGAAACTACTACGGGTCTTCCAGGGAACGATCAAAGCGTAGACTGATTGAGAATTACTCCCGTGGAAGAAACTGCGCATGGTGATTCTTGTATTCAATACCGATTCAATTTCTGTGTTTCATCAACACTCTGATAGACCACAGATTACAGAATGCCACCAGATGTGCATCGAAGCCTACTACTGGTCTTCCAGGGAACGATCAAAGCGTAGACTGTTTGAGACATTACTCCCATGGACGAAAGTGCGCATGGTGACTGTTGTATTCAACCCCGTTGCAATATCTGTGTTTCATCAACACTCTGATAGTCCACAGATTACAGAATGCCACCAGATGTGCATCTTAAACTACTATTGGTCTTCCAGTGAACGATCAAAGCGTAGACTGTTTGAGACATTACTGTCATGGAGGAAAGTGCGCATGGTGACTGTTGTATTCAATCCCGATGCAATTTCTGTGTTTCATCAACACTCTGATAGTCCACAGATTACAGAATGCCACCAGATGTGCATCGGAAACTAGTACTGGTCTTCCAGGGAACGATCAAAGCGTAGACTGTTTGAGACATTACTCCCATAGAGGAAAGTGCGCATGGTGACTGTTGTATTCAATTCCGATGCAATTTCTGTGTTTCATCAACACTCTGATAGTCCACAGATTACAGAATGCCACCAGATGTGCATCTTAAACTACTACTGGTCTTCCAGGGAACGATCAAAGCGTAGACTGTTTGAGACATTACTGTCATGGAGGAAAGTGCGCATGGTGACTGTTGTATTCAATCCCGATGCATTTTCTGTGTTTCATCAACACTCTGATAGTCCACAGATTCCTGAATGCCAACAGATGTGCATCGGAAACTACTACTGGTCTTCCAGGGAACGATCAAAGCGTAGACTGTGTGAGACATTACTCCCATAGAGCAAAGTGCGCATGGTGACTGTTGCATTCAATTCCGATGCAATTTCTGTGTTTCATCAACACTCTGATAGTCAACAGATTACAGAATGTAACCAGATGTGCATCTTAAACTACTACTGGTCTTCCAGGGAGCGATCAAAGCGTAGACTGTTTGAGACATTACTGTCATGGAGGAAAGTGCGCATGGTGACTGTTGTATTCAATCCCGATGCGTTTTCTGTGTTTCATCAACACTCTGATAGTCCACAGATTACAGAATGCCACCAGATGTGCATCGGAAACTACTACTGGTCTGCCAGGGAACGATCAAAGCGTAGACTGTTTGAGACATTACTCCCATGGAGGAATGTGCGCATGGTGACTGTTGTATTCAATCCCGATGCAATTTATGTGTTTCATCAACACTCTGATAGTCCACAGATTACAGAATGCCACCAGATGTGCATCGGAAACTAATACTGGTCTTCCAGGGAACGATCAAAGCGTAGACTGTTTCAGACATTACTCCCATGGAGGAAAGTGCGGATGGTGACTGTTGTATTCAATCCCGATGCAATTTCTGTGTTTCATCAACACTCTCATAGTCCACAGATTACAGAATGCCACCAGATGTGCATCGCAAACTACTACTTGTCTTCCAGGTCACGATCAAAGCGTAGACTGTTCGAGACATACCTCCCGTGGATGAATGTGCGCATGCTGACTGTTGTATTCAATCCCGAGGCAATTTCTGTGTTTCATCAACACTTTGAAGGACCACAGATTACAGATTGTCTCCAGATGTGCATCGGAAACTACTACTGGTCTTCCTGGGAACGATCAAATCGTAGATTGTTTGAGAATTACTAACATGGAGGAAAGTAGGCATGGTAACTGTTGTATTCAATCCCGATGCAGTTTCTGTGTTTCATCAAAACTTTGAAGGTCCACAGATTACAGAATGAGACCTTATGTGCATCGGAAACTACTACTGGTCTTCCAGGGAACGATCAAAGCGTAGACTGTTTGAGACATTACTCCCATAGAGGAAAGTGCGCATGGTGACTGTTGTATTCAATCCCGATGCGTTTTCTGTGTTTCATCAACACTCTGATAGTCCACAGATTACAGAATGCCACCAGATGTGCATCGGAAACTACTACTGGTCTGCCAGTGAACGATCAAAGCGTAGACTGTTTGAGACATTACTCCCATGGAGGAATGTGCGCATGGTGACTGTTGTATTCAATCCCGATGCAATTTCTGTGTTTCATCAACACTCTGATAGTAAACAGATTACAGAATGCCACCAGATGTGCATCGCAAACTACTACTGGTCTTCCAGGGAACGATCAAAGCGTAGACTGTTCGAGACATACCTCCTGTGGAGGAATGCGCGCATGGTGACTGTTGTATTCAATCCCGATGCAATTTATGTGTTTCATCAACACTCTGATAGTCCACAGATTACAGAATGCCACCAGATGTGCATCGGAAACTACTACTGGTCTTCCAGGGAACGATCAAAGCGTAGACTCTTTGAGACATTACTCCCATAGAGGAAAGTGCGCATGGTGACTGATGTATTCAATTCCGATACAATTTCTGTGTTTCATCAACACTCTGATAGCCCACAGATTACAGAATGCCACCAGATGTGCATCGGAAACTACTACTGGTCTTCCAGGGAACGATCAAAGCGTAGACTGTTTGAGACATTACTCCCATCGAGGAAAGTGCGCATGGTGACTGTTGTATTCGATCCCGATGCATTTTCTGTGTTTCATCAACACTCTGATAGTCCACAGATTACAGAATGCCACCAGATGTGCATCGGAAATTACTACTTGTCTTCAAGGGAACGATCAAATCGTAGACTGCTTCAGACATTACTCCCATGGAGGAAAGTGCAGATGGTGACTGTTGTATTCAATCCCGATGCAATTTCTGTGTTTCATCAACACTCTGATGGTCCACAGATTACAGAATGCCACCAGATGTGTATCGCAAACTCCTACTTGTCTTCCAGGGAACGATCAAAGCGTAGACTGTTCGAGACATACCTCCCGTGGATGAATGTGCGCATGCTGACTGTTGTATTCAATCCCGAGGCAATTTCTGTGTTTCATCAACACTTTGAAGGTCCACAGATTACAGATTGTCTCCAGATGTGCATCGGAAATTACTACTGGTCTTCCTGGGAACGATCAAACCGTAGATTGTTTGAGAATTACTCCCATGGAGGAAAGTAGGCATGGTAACTGTTGTATTCAATCCCGATGCAGTTTCTGTGTTTCATCAAAACTTTGAAGGTCCACAGATTACAGAATGAGACCTTATGTGCATTGGAAACTACTACTGGTCTTCCAGGGAACGATCAAAGCGTAGACTGTTTGAGACATTACTCCCATAGAGGAAAGTGCGCATGGTGACCGTTGTATTCAATTCCGATGCAATTTCTGTGTTTCATCAACACTCTGATAGTCCACAGATTACAGAATGCCACCAGATGTGCATCTTATACTACTACTGGTCTTCCAGGGAACGAACAAAGCGTAGACTGTTTGAGACATTACTGTCATGGAGGAAAGTGCGCATGGTGACTGTTGTATTCAATCCCGATGCATTTTCTGTGTTTCATCAACACTCTGATAGTCCACAGATTACACAATGCCACCAGATGTGCATCGGAAACTACTACTGGTCTTCCAGGGAACGATCAAATCGTAGACTGTTTGAGACATTACTCCCATAGAGGAAAGTGCGCATGGTGACTGTTGTATTCAATCCCGATGCAATTTCTGTGTTTCATCAACACTCTGATAGTCCACAGATTACAGAATGCCACCAGATGTGCATCGCAAACTACTACTGGTCTTCCAGGGAACGATCAAAGCGTAGACTGTTCGAGACATACCTCCTGTGGAGGAATGTGCGCAAGGTGACTGTTGTATTCAATCCCGATGCAATTTATGTGTTTCATCAACACTCTGATAGTCCACAGATTACAGAATGCCACCAGATGTGCATCGGAAACTACTACTGGTCTTCCAGGGAACGATCAAAGCGTAGACTGTTTGAGACATTACTCCCATCGAGGAAAGTGCGCATGGTGACTGTTGTATTCAATCCCGCTGCATTTTCTGTGTTTCAACAACACTCTGATAGTCCACAGATTACAGAATGCCACCAGATGTGCATCGGAAATTACTACTGGTCTTCAAGGGAACGATCAAATCGTAGACTGTTTCAGACATTACTCCCATGGAGGAAAGTGCGGATGGTGACTGTTGTATTCAATCCCGATGCAATTTCTGTGTTTCATCAACACTTTGAAGGTCCACAGATTACAGATTGTCTCCAGATGTGCATCGGAAATTACTACTGGTCTTCCTGGGAACGATCAAACCGTAGATTGTTTGAGAATTACTCCCATGGAGGAAAGTAGGCATGGTAACTGTTGTATTCAATCCCGATGCAGTTTCTGTGTTTCATCAAAACTTTGAAGGTCCACAGATTACAGAATGAGACCTTATGTGCATCGGAAACTACTACTGGTCTTCCAGGGAACGATCAAAGCGTAGACTGTTTGAGACATTACTCCCATAGAGGAAAGTGCGCATGGTGACCGTTGTATTCAATTCCGATGCAATTTCTGTGTTTCATCAACACTCTGATAGTCCACAGATTACAGAATGCCACCAGATGTGCATCGCAAACTACTACTGGTCTTCCAGGGAACGATCAAAGCGTAGACTGTTCGAGACATACCTCCTGTGGAGGAATGTGCGCAAGGTGACTGTTGTATTCAATCCCGATGCAATTTATGTGTTTCATCAACACTCTGATAGTCCACAGATTACAGAATGCCACCAGATGTGCATCGGAAACTACTACTGGTCTTCCAGGGAACGATCAAAGCGTAGACTGTTTGAGACATTACTCCCATGGAGGAAAGTGCGGATGGTGACTGTTGTATTCAATCCCGATGCAATTTCTGTGTTTCATCAACACTCTGATAGTCCACAGATTACAGAATGCCACCAGATGTGCATCGCAAACTACTACTTGTCTTCCAGGAAACGATCAAAGCGTAGACTGTTCGAGACATATCTCCCGTGGATGAAAGTGCGCATGGTGAGTGTTGTATTCAATCGCGATGCAATTTCTGTGTTTCATCATCACTCTGATAGTCCACAGATTACAGAATGAAACCAGATGTGCATCTTAAACTACTACTGGTCTTCCAGGGAACGATCAAAGCGTAGACTGTTTGAGACATTACTGTCATGGAGGAAAGTGCGCATGGTGACTGTTGTATTCAATCCCGATGCGTTTTCTGTGTTTCATCAACACTCTGATAGTCCACAGATTACAGAATGCCACCAGATGTGCATCGGAAACTACTACTGGTCTGCCAGGGAACGATCAAAGCGTAGACTGTTTGAGACATTACTCCCATGGAGGAAAGTGCGCATGGTGACTGTTGTATTCAATCCCGATGCAATTTCTGTGTTTCATCAACACTCTGATAGTAAACAGATTACAGAATGCCACCAGATGTGCATCGCAAACTACTACTGGTCTTCCAGGGAACGATCAAAGCGTAGACTGTTCGAGACATACCTCCTGTGGAGGAATGTGCGCAAGGTGACTGTTGTATTCAATCCCGATGCAATTTATGTGTTTCATCAACACTCTGATAGTCCACAGATTACAGAATGCCACCAGATGTGCATCGGAAACTACTACTGGTCTTCCAGGGAACGATCAAAGCGTAGACTGTTTGAGACATTACTCCCATAGAGGAAAGTGCGCATGGTGACTGTTGTATTCAATTCCGATGCAATTTCTGTGTTTCATCAACACTCTGATAGTCCACAGATTACAGAATGCCACCAGATGTGCATCGGAAACTACTACTGGTCTTTCAGGGAACGATCAAAGCGTAGACTGTTTGAGACATTACTCCCATCGAGGAAAGTGCGCATGGTGACTGTTGTATTCAATCCCGATGCATTTTCTGTGTTTCATCAACACTCTGATAGTCCACAGATTACAGAATGCCACCAGATGTGCATCGCAAACTCCTACTTGTCTTCCAGGGAACGATCAAAGCGTAGACTGTTTGAGGCATACCTCCCGTGGATGAATGTGCGCATGCTGACTGTTGTATTCAATCCCGAGGCCATTTCTGTGTTTCATCAACACTTTGAAGGTCCACAGATTACAGATTGTCTCCAGATGTGCATCGGAAACTACTACTGGTCTTCCTGGGAACGATCAAACCGTAGATTGTTTGAGAATTACTCCAATGGAGGAAAGTAGGCATGGTAACTGTTGTATTCAATCCCGATGCAGTTTCTGTGTTCATCAAAACTTTGAAGGTCCACAGATTACAGAATGAGACCTTATGTGCATCGGAAACTACTACTGATCTTCCAGGGAACGATCAAAGCGTAGACTGTTTGAGACATTACTCCCATAGAGGAAAGTGCGCATGGTGACCGTTGTATTCAATTGCGATGCAATTTCTGTGTTTCATCAACACTCTGATAGTCCACAGATTACAGAATGCCACCAGATGTGCATCTTAAACTACTACTGGTCTTCCAGGGAACGAACAAAGCGTAGACTGTTTGAGACATTACTGTCATGGAGGAAAGTGCGCATGGTGACTGTTGTATTCAATCCCGATGCATTTTCTGTGTTTCATCAACACTCTGATAGTCCACAGATTACACAATGCCACCAGATGTGCATCGGAAACTACTACTGGTCTTCCAGTTAACGATCAAAGCGTAGACTGTTTGAGACATTACTCCCATGGAGGAAAGTGCGCATGGTGACTGTTGTATTCAATTCCGATGCAATTTCTGTGTTTCATCAACACTCTGATAGTCCACAGATTACAGAATGCCACCAGATGTGCATCGGAAACTACTACTGGTCTTTCAGGGAACGATCAAAGCGTAGACTGTTTGAGACATTACTCCCATCGAGGAAAGTGCGCATGGTGACTGTTGTATTCAATCCCGATGCATTTTCTGTATTTCATCAACACTCTGATAGTCCACAGATTACAGAATGCCACCAGATGTGTATCGCAAACTCCTACTTGTCTTCCAGGGAACGATCAAAGCGTAGACTGTTCGAGACATACCTCCCGTGGATGAATGTGCGCATGCTGACTGTTGTATTCAATCCCGAGGCAATTTCTGTGTTTCATCAACACTTTGAAGGTCCACAGATTACAGATTGTCTCCAGATGTGCATCGGAAATTACTACTGGTCTTCCTGGGAACGATCAAACCGTAGATTGTTTGAGAAATACTCCCATGGAGGAAAGTAGGCATGGTAACTGTTGTATTCAAACCCGATGCAGTTTCTGTGTTTCATCAAAACTTTGAAGGTCCACAGATTACAGAATGAGACCTTATGTGCATCGGAAACTACTACTGGTCTTCCAGGGAACGATCAAAGCGCAGACTGTTTGAGACATTACTCCCATAGAGGAAAGTGCGCATGGTGACCGTTGTATTCAATTCCGATGCAATTTCTGTGTTTCATCAACACTCTGATAGTCCACAGATTACAGAATGCCACCAGATGTGCATCTTAAACTACTACTGGTCTTCCAGGGAACGAACAAAGCGTAGACTGTTTGAGACATTACTTTCATGGAGGAAAGTGCGCATGGTGACTGTTGTATTCAATCCCGATGCATTTTCTGTGTTTCATCAACACTCTGATAGTCCACAGATTACACAATGCCACCAGATGTGCATCGGAAACTACTACTGGTCTTCCAGGGAACGATCAAAGCGTAGACTGTTTGAGACATTACTCCCATGGAGGAAAGTGCGCATGGTGACTGTTGTATTCAATCCCGATGCAATTTCTGTGTTTCATCAACACTCTGATAGTCCACAGATTACAGAATGCCACCAGATGTGCATCGCAAACTACTACTGGTCTTCCAGGGAACGATCAAAGCGTACACTGTCGAGACATACCTCCCGTGGAGGAATGTGCGCATGGTGACTGTTGTATTCAATCCCGATGCAATTTATGTGATTCATCAACACTCTGATAGTCCACAGATTACAGAATGCCACCAGATGTGCATCGGAAACTACTACTGGTCTTCCAGGGAACGATCAAATAGTAGACTGTTTCAGACATTACTCCCATGGAGGAAAGTGCGGATGGTGACTGTTGTATTCAATCCCGATACAATTTCTGTGTTTCATCAACACTCTGATAGTCCACAGATTACAGAATGCCACCAGATGTGCATCGCAAACTACTACTTGTCTTCCAGGAAACGATCAAAGCGTAGACTGTTCGAGACATACCTCCCGTGGATGAAAGTGCGCATGGTGAGTGTTGTATTCAATCGCGATGCAATTTCTGTGTTTCATCAACACTCTGATAGTCCACAGATTACAGAATGCCACCAGATGTGCATCTTAAACTACTACTGGTCTTCCAGGGAACGATCAAAGCGTAGACTGTTTGAGACATTACTGTCATGGAGGAAAGTGCTCATGGTGACTGTTGTATTCAATCCCGATGCGTTTTCTGTGTTTCATCAACACTCTGATAGTCCACAGATTGCAGAATGCCACCAGATGTGCATCGGAAACTACTACTGGTCTGCCAGGGAACGATCAAAGCGTAGACTGTTTGAGACATTACTCCCATGGAGGAAAGTGCGCATGGTGACTGTTGTATTCAATCCCGATGCAATTTCTGTGTTTCATCAACACACTGATAGTAAACAGATTACAGAATGCCACCAGATGTGCATCGCAAACTACTACTGGTCTTCCAGGGAACGATCAAAGCGTAGACTGTTCGAGACATACCTCCTGTGGAGGAATGTGCGCAAGGTGACTGTTGTATTCAATCCCGATGCAATTTATGTGTTTCATCAACACTCTGATAGTCCACAGATTACAGAATGCCACCAGATGTGCATCGGAAACTACTACTGGTCTTCCAGGGAACGATCAAAGCGTAGACTGTTTGAGACATTACTCCCATAGAGGAAAGTGCGCATGGTGACTGTTGTATTCAATTCCGATGCAATTTCTGTGTTTCATCAACACTCTGATAGTCCACAGATTACAGAATGCCACCAGATGTGCATCGCAAACTACTACTGGCCTTCCAGGGAACGATCAAAGCGTACACTGTCGAGACATACCTCCCGTGGAGGAATGTGCGCATGGTGACAGTTGTATTCAATCCCGATGCAATTTATGTGATTCATCAACACTCTGATAGTCCACAGATTACAGAATGCCACCAGATGTGCATCGGAAACTACTACTGGTCTTCCAGGGAACGATCAAAGCGTAGACTGTTTGAGACATTACTCGCATAGAGGAAAGTGCGCATGGTGACTGTTGTATTCAATTCCGATGCAATTTCTGTGTTTCATCAACACTTTGATAGTCCACAGATTACACAATGCCACCAGATGTGCATCGGAAACTACTACTGGTCTTCCAGGGAACGATCAAATCGTAGACGGTTTGAGACATTACTCCCATGGAGGAAAGTGCGCATGGTGACTGTTGTATTCAATCCCGATGCAATTTCTGTGTTTCATCAACACTCTGATAGTCCACAGATTACAGAATGCCACCAGATGTGCATCGCAAACTACTACTTGTCTTCCAGGAAACGATCAAAGCGTAGACTGTTCGAGACATATCTCCCGTGGATGAAAGTGCGCATGGTGAGTGTTGTATTCAATCGCGATGCAATTTCTGTGTTTCATCATCACTCTGATAGTCCACAGATTACAGAATGAAACCAGATGTGCATCTTAAACTACTACTGGTCTTCCAGGGAACGATCAAAGCGTAGACTGTTTGAGACATTACTGTCATGGAGGAAAGTGCGCATGGTGACTGTTGTATTCAATCCCGATGCGTTTTCTGTGTTTCATCAACACTCTGATAGTCCACAGATTACAGAATGCCACCAGATGTGCATCGGAAACTACTACTGGTCTGCCAGGGAACGATCAAAGCGTAGACTGTTTGAGACATTACTCCCATGGAGGAAAGTGCGCATGGTGACTGTTGTATTCAATCCCGATGCAATTTCTGTGTTTCATCAACACTCTGATAGTAAACAGATTACAGAATGCCACCAGATGTGCATCGCAAACTACTACTGGTCTTCCAGGGAACGATCAAAGCGTAGACTGTTCGAGACATACCTCCTGTGGAGGAATGTGCGCAAGGTGACTGTTGTATTCAATCCCGATGCAATTTATGTGTTTCATCAACACTCTGATAGTCCACAGATTACAGAATGCCACCAGATGTGCATCGGAAACTACTACTGGTCTTCCAGGGAACGATCAAAGCGTAGACTGTTTGAGACATTACTCCCATAGAGGAAAGTGCGCATGGTGACTGTTGTATTCAATTCCGATGCAATTTCTGTGTTTCATCAACACTCTGATAGTCCACAGATTACAGAATGCCACCAGATGTGCATCGGAAACTACTACTGGTCTTTCAGGGAACGATCAAAGCGTAGACTGTTTGAGACATTACTCCCATCGAGGAAAGTGCGCATGGTGACTGTTGTATTCAATCCCGATGCATTTTCTGTGTTTCATCAACACTCTGATAGTCCACAGATTACAGAATGCCACCAGATGTGCATCGCAAACTCCTACTTGTCTTCCAGGGAACGATCAAAGCGTAGACTGTTTGAGGCATACCTCCCGTGGATGAATGTGCGCATGCTGACTGTTGTATTCAATCCCGAGGCCATTTCTGTGTTTCATCAACACTTTGAAGGTCCACAGATTACAGATTGTCTCCAGATGTGCATCGGAAACTACTACTGGTCTTCCTGGGAACGATCAAACCGTAGATTGTTTGAGAATTACTCCAATGGAGGAAAGTAGGCATGGTAACTGTTGTATTCAATCCCGATGCAGTTTCTGTGTTCATCAAAACTTTGAAGGTCCACAGATTACAGAATGAGACCTTATGTGCATCGGAAACTACTACTGATCTTCCAGGGAACGATCAAAGCGTAGACTGTTTGAGACATTACTCCCATAGAGGAAAGTGCGCATGGTGACCGTTGTATTCAATTGCGATGCAATTTCTGTGTTTCATCAACACTCTGATAGTCCACAGATTACAGAATGCCACCAGATGTGCATCTTAAACTACTACTGGTCTTCCAGGGAACGAACAAAGCGTAGACTGTTTGAGACATTACTGTCATGGAGGAAAGTGCGCATGGTGACTGTTGTATTCAATCCCGATGCATTTTCTGTGTTTCATCAACACTCTGATAGTCCACAGATTACACAATGCCACCAGATGTGCATCGGAAACTACTACTGGTCTTCCAGTTAACGATCAAAGCGTAGACTGTTTGAGACATTACTCCCATGGAGGAAAGTGCGCATGGTGACTGTTGTATTCAATTCCGATGCAATTTCTGTGTTTCATCAACACTCTGATAGTCCACAGATTACAGAATGCCACCAGATGTGCATCGGAAACTACTACTGGTCTTTCAGGGAACGATCAAAGCGTAGACTGTTTGAGACATTACTCCCATCGAGGAAAGTGCGCATGGTGACTGTTGTATTCAATCCCGATGCATTTTCTGTATTTCATCAACACTCTGATAGTCCACAGATTACAGAATGCCACCAGATGTGTATCGCAAACTCCTACTTGTCTTCCAGGGAACGATCAAAGCGTAGACTGTTCGAGACATACCTCCCGTGGATGAATGTGCGCATGCTGACTGTTGTATTCAATCCCGAGGCAATTTCTGTGTTTCATCAACACTTTGAAGGTCCACAGATTACAGATTGTCTCCAGATGTGCATCGGAAATTACTACTGGTCTTCCTGGGAACGATCAAACCGTAGATTGTTTGAGAAATACTCCCATGGAGGAAAGTAGGCATGGTAACTGTTGTATTCAAACCCGATGCAGTTTCTGTGTTTCATCAAAACTTTGAAGGTCCACAGATTACAGAATGAGACCTTATGTGCATCGGAAACTACTACTGGTCTTCCAGGGAACGATCAAAGCGCAGACTGTTTGAGACATTACTCCCATAGAGGAAAGTGCGCATGGTGACCGTTGTATTCAATTCCGATGCAATTTCTGTGTTTCATCAACACTCTGATAGTCCACAGATTACAGAATGCCACCAGATGTGCATCTTAAACTACTACTGGTCTTCCAGGGAACGAACAAAGCGTAGACTGTTTGAGACATTACTTTCATGGAGGAAAGTGCGCATGGTGACTGTTGTATTCAATCCCGATGCATTTTCTGTGTTTCATCAACACTCTGATAGTCCACAGATTACACAATGCCACCAGATGTGCATCGGAAACTACTACAGGTCTTCCAGGGAACGATCAAAGCGTAGACTGTTTGAGACATTACTCCCATGGAGGAAAGTGCGCATGGTGACTGTTGTATTCAATCCCGATGCAATTTCTGTGTTTCATCAACACTCTGATAGTCCACAGATTACAGAATGCCACCAGATGTGCATCGCAAACTACTACTGGTCTTCCAGGGAACGATCAAAGCGTACACTGTCGAGACATACCTCCCGTGGAGGAATGTGCGCATGGTGACTGTTGTATTCAATCCCGATGCAATTTATGTGATTCATCAACACTCTGATAGTCCACAGATTACAGAATGCCACCAGATGTGCATCGGAAACTACTACTGGTCTTCCAGGGAACGATCAAATAGTAGACTGTTTCAGACATTACTCCCATGGAGGAAAGTGCGGATGGTGACTGTTGTATTCAATCCCGATACAATTTCTGTGTTTCATCAACACTCTGATAGTCCACAGATTACAGAATGCCACCAGATGTGCATCGCAAACTACTACTTGTCTTCCAGGAAACGATCAAAGCGTAGACTGTTCGAGACATACCTCCCGTGGATGAAAGTGCGCATGGTGAGTGTTGTATTCAATCGCGATGCAATTTCTGTGTTTCATCAACACTCTGATAGTCCACAGATTACAGAATGCCACCAGATGTGCATCTTAAACTACTACTGGTCTTCCAGGGAACGATCAAAGCGTAGACTGTTTGAGACATTACTGTCATGGAGGAAAGTGCTCATGGTGACTGTTGTATTCAATCCCGATGCGTTTTCTGTGTTTCATCAACACTCTGATAGTCCACAGATTGCAGAATGCCACCAGATGTGCATCGGAAACTACTACTGGTCTGCCAGGGAACGATCAAAGCGTAGACTGTTTGAGACATTACTCCCATGGAGGAAAGTGCGCATGGTGACTGTTGTATTCAATCCCGATGCAATTTCTGTGTTTCATCAACACACTGATAGTAAACAGATTACAGAATGCCACCAGATGTGCATCGCAAACTACTACTGGTCTTCCAGGGAACGATCAAAGCGTAGACTGTTCGAGACATACCTCCTGTGGAGGAATGTGCGCAAGGTGACTGTTGTATTCAATCCCGATGCAATTTATGTGTTTCATCAACACTCTGATAGTCCACAGATTACAGAATGCCACCAGATGTGCATCGGAAACTACTACTGGTCTTCCAGGGAACGATCAAAGCGTAGACTGTTTGAGACATTACTCCCATAGAGGAAAGTGCGCATGGTGACTGTTGTATTCAATTCCGATGCAATTTCTGTGTTTCATCAACACTCTGATAGTCCACAGATTACAGAATGCCACCAGATGTGCATCGCAAACTACTACTGGCCTTCCAGGGAACGATCAAAGCGTACACTGTCGAGACATACCTCCCGTGGAGGAATGTGCGCATGGTGACAGTTGTATTCAATCCCGATGCAATTTATGTGATTCATCAACACTCTGATAGTCCACAGATTACAGAATGCCACCAGATGTGCATCGGAAACTACTACTGGTCTTCCAGGGAACGATCAAAGCGTAGACTGTTTGAGACATTACTCGCATAGAGGAAAGTGCGCATGGTGACTGTTGTATTCAATTCCGATGCAATTTCTGTGTTTCATCAACACTTTGATAGTCCACAGATTACACAATGCCACCAGATGTGCATCGGAAACTACTACTGGTCTTCCAGGGAACGATCAAATCGTAGACGGTTTGAGACATTACTCCCATGGAGGAAAGTGCGCATGGTGACTGTTGTATTCAATCCCGATGCAATTTCTGTGTTTCATCAACACTCTGATAGTCCACAGATTACAGAATGCCACCAGATGTGCATCGCAAACTACTACTGGTCTTCCAGGGAACGATCAAAGCGTAGACTGTTCGAGACATACCTCCTGTGGAGGAATGTGCGCAAGGTGACTGTTGTATTCAATCCCGATGCAATTTATGTGTTTCATCAACACTCTGATAGTCCACAGATTACAGAATGCCACCAGATGTGCATCGGAAACTACTACTGGTCTTCCAGGGAACGATCAAAGCGTAGACTGTTTGAGACATTACTCCCATCGAGGAAAGTGCGCATGGTGACTGTTGTATTCAATCCCGCTGCATTTTCTGTGTTTCAACAACACTCTGATAGTCCACAGATTACAGAATGCCACCAGATGTGCATCGGAAATTACTACTGGTCTTCAAGGGAACGATCAAATCGTAGACTGTTTCAGACATTACTCCCATGGAGGAAAGTGCGGATGGTGACTGTTGTATTCAATCCCGATGCAATTTCTGTGTTTCATCAACACTCTGATAGTCCACAGATTACAGAATGCCACCAGATGTGCATCGCAAACTACTACTTGTCTTCCAGGAAACGATCAAAGCGTAGACTGTTCGAGACATATCTCCCGTGGATGAAAGTGCGCATGGTGAGTGTTGTATTCAATCGCGATGCAATTTCTGTGTTTCATCATCACTCTGATAGTCCACAGATTACAGAATGAAACCAGATGTGCATCTTAAACTACTACTGGTCTTCCAGGGAACGATCAAAGCGTAGACTGTTTGAGACATTACTGTCATGGAGGAAAGTGCGCATGGTGACTGTTGTATTCAATCCCGATGCGTTTTCTGTGTTTCATCAACACTCTGATAGTCCACAGATTACAGAATGCCACCAGATGTGCATCGGAAACTACTACTGGTCTTCCAGTTAACGATCAAAGCGTAGACTGTTTGAGACATTACTCCCATGGAGGAAAGTGCGCATGGTGACTGTTGTATTCAATTCCGATGCAATTTCTGTGTTTCATCAACACTCTGATAGTCCACAGATTACAGAATGCCACCAGATGTGCATCGGAAACTACTACTGGTCTTTCAGGGAACGATCAAAGCGTAGACTGTTTGAGACATTACTCCCATCGAGGAAAGTGCGCATGGTGACTGTTGTATTCAATCCCGATGCATTTTCTGTATTTCATCAACACTCTGATAGTCCACAGATTACAGAATGCCACCAGATGTGTATCGCAAACTCCTACTTGTCTTCCAGGGAACGATCAAAGCGTAGACTGTTCGAGACATACCTCCCGTGGATGAATGTGCGCATGCTGACTGTTGTATTCAATCCCGAGGCAATTTCTGTGTTTCATCAACACTTTGAAGGTCCACAGATTACAGATTGTCTCCAGATGTGCATCGGAAATTACTACTGGTCTTCCTGGGAACGATCAAACCGTAGATTGTTTGAGAAATACTCCCATGGAGGAAAGTAGGCATGGTAACTGTTGTATTCAATCCCGATGCAGTTTCTGTGTTTCATCAAAACTTTGAAGGTCCACAGATTACAGAATGAGACCTTATGTGCACCGGAAACTACTACTGGTCTTCCAGGGAACGATCAAAGCGCAGACTGTTTGAGACATTACTCCCATAGAGGAAAGTGCGCATGGTGACCGTTGTATTCAATTCCGATGCAATTTCTGTGTTTCATCAACACTCTGATAGTCCACAGATTACAGAATGCCACCAGATGTGCATCTTAAACTACTACTGGTCTTCCAGGGAACGAACAAAGCGTAGACTGTTTGAGACATTACTTTCATGGAGGAAAGTGCGCATGGTGACTGTTGTATTCAATCCCGATGCATTTTCTGTGTTTCATCAACACTCTGATAGTCCACAGATTACACAATGCCACCAGATGTGCATCGGAAACTACTACTGGTCTTCCAGGGAACGATCAAAGCGTAGACTGTTTGAGACATTACTCCCATGGAGGAAAGTGCGCATGGTGACTGTTGTATTCAATCCCGATGCAATTTCTGTGTTTCATCAACACTCTGATAGTCCACAGATTACAGAATGCCACCAGATGTGCATCGCAAACTACTACTGGTCTTCCAGGGAACGATCAAAGCGTACACTGTCGAGACATACCTCCCGTGGAGGAATGTGCGCATGGTGACTGTTGTATTCAATCCCGATGCAATTTATGTGATTCATCAACACTCTGATAGTCCACAGATTACAGAATGCCACCAGATGTGCATCGGAAACTACTACTGGTCTTCCAAGGAACGATCAAATAGTAGACTGTTTCAGACATTACTCCCATGGAGGAAAGTGCGGATGGTGACTGTTGTATTCAATCCCGATACAATTTCTGTGTTTCATCAACACTCTGATAGTCCACAGATTACAGAATGCCACCAGATGTGCATCGCAAACTACTACTTGTCTTCCAGGAAACGATCAAAGCGTAGACTGTTCGAGACATACCTCCCGTGGATGAAAGTGCGCATGGTGAGTGTTGTATTCAATCGCGATGCAATTTCTGTGTTTCATCAACACTCTGATAGTCCACAGATTACAGAATGCCACCAGATGTGCATCTTAAACTACTACTGGTCTTCCAGGGAACGATCAAAGCGTAGACTGTTTGAGACATTACTGTCATGGAGGAAAGTGCTCATGGTGACTGTTGTATTCAATCCCGATGCGTTTTCTGTGTTTCATCAACACTCTGATAGTCCACAGATTGCAGAATGCCACCAGATGTGCATCGGAAACTACTACTGGTCTGCCAGGGAACGATCAAAGCGTAGACCGTTTGAGACATTACTCCCATGGAGGAAAGTGCGCATGGTGACTGTTGTATTCAATCCCGATGCAATTTCTGTGTTTCATCAACACACTGATAGTAAACAGATTACAGAATGCCACCAGATGTGCATCGCAAACTACTACTGGTCTTCCAGGGAACGATCAAAGCGTAGACTGTTCGAGACATACCTCCTGTGGAGGAATGTGCGCAAGGTGACTGTTGTATTCAATCCCGATGCAATTTATGTGTTTCATCAACACTCTGATAGTCCACAGATTACAGAATGCCACCAGATGTGCATCGGAAACTACTACTGGTCTTCCAGGGAACGATCAAAGCGTAGACTGTTTGAGACATTACTCCCATAGAGGAAAGTGCGCATGGTGACTGTTGTATTCAATTCCGATGCAATTTCTGTGTTTCATCAACACTCTGATAGTCCACAGATTACAGAATGCCACCAGATGTGCATCGCAAACTACTACTGGTCTTCCAGGGAACGATCAAAGCGTACACTGTCGAGACATACCTCCCGTGGAGGAATGTGCGCATGGTGACAGTTGTATTCAATCCCGATGCAATTTATGTGATTCATCAACACTCTGATAGTCCACAGATTACAGAATGCCACCAGATGTGCATCGGAAACTACTACTGGTCTTCCAGGGAACGATCAAAGCGTAGACTGTTTGAGACATTACTCGCATAGAGGAAAGTGCGCATGGTGACTGTTGTATTCAATTCCGATGCAATTTCTGTGTTTCATCAACACTTTGATAGTCCACAGATTACACAATGCCACCAGATGTGCATCGGAAACTACTACTGGTCTTCCAGGGAACGATCAAATCGTAGACGGTTTGAGACATTACTCCCATGGAGGAAAGTGCGCATGGTGACTGTTGTATTCAATCCCGATGCAATTTCTGTGTTTCATCAACACTCTGATAGTCCACAGATTACAGAATGCCACCAGATGTGCATCGCAAACTACTACTGGTCTTCCAGGGAACGATCAAAGCGTAGACTGTTCGAGACATACCTCCTGTGGAGGAATGTGCGCAAGGTGACTGTTGTATTCAATCCCGATGCAATTTATGTGTTTCATCAACACTCTGATAGTCCACAGATTACAGAATGCCACCAGATGTGCATCGGAAACTACTACTGGTCTTCCAGGGAACGATCAAAGCGTAGACTGTTTGAGACATTACTCCCATCGAGGAAAGTGCGCATGGTGACTGTTGTATTCAATCCCGATGCATTTTCTGTGTTTCAACAACACTCTGATAGTCCACAGATTACAGAATGCCACCAGATGTGCATCGGAAATTACTACTGGTCTTCAAGGGAACGATCAAATCGTAGACTGTTTCAGACATTACTCCCATGGAGGAAAGTGCGGATGGTGACTGTTGTATTCAATCCCGATGCAATTTCTGTGTTTCATCAACACTCTGATAGTCCACAGATTACAGAATGCCACCAGATGTGCATCGCAAACTACTACTTGTCTTCCAGGAAACGATCAAAGCGTAGACTGTTGGAGACATATCTCCCGTGGATGAAAGTGCGCATGGTGAGTGTTGTATTCAATCGCGATGCAATTTCTGTGTTTCATCATCACTCTGATAGTCCACAGATTACAGAATGCCACCAGATGTGCATCTTAAACTACTACTGGTCTTCCAGGGAACGATCAAAGCGTAGACTGTTTGAGACATTACTGTCATGGAGGAAAGTGCGCATGGTGACTGTTGTATTCAATCCCGATGCGTTTTCTGTGTTTCATCAACACTCTGATAGTCCACAGATTACAGAATGCCACCAGATGTGCATCGGAAACTACTACTGGTCTGCCAGGGAACGATCAAAGCGTAGACTGTTTGAGACATTACTCCCATGGAGGAAAGTGCGCATGGTGACTGTTGTATTCAATCCCGATGCAATTTCTGTGTTTCATCAAAACTCTGATAGTAAACAGATTACAGAATGCCACCAGATGTGCATCGCAAACTACTACTGGTCTTCCAGGGAACGATCAAAGCGTAGACTGTTCGAGACATACCTCCTGTGGAGGAATGTGCGCAAGGTGACTGTTGTATTCAATCCCGATGCAATTTATGTGTTTCATCAACACTCTGATAGTCCACAGATTACAGAATGCCACCAGATGTGCATCGGAAACTACTACTGGTCTTCCAGGGAACGATCAAAGCGTAGACTGTTTGAGACATTACTCCCATAGAGGAAAGTGCGCATGGTGACTGTTGTATTCAATTCCGATGCAATTTCTGTGTTTCATCAACACTCTGATAGTCCACAGATTACAGAATGCCACCAGATGTGCATCGGAAACTACTACTGGTCTTTCAGGGAACGATCAAAGCGTAGACTGTTTGAGACATTACTCCCATCGAGGAAAGTGCGCATGGTGACTGTTGTAGTCAATCCCGATGCATTTTCTGTGTTTCATCAACACTCTGATAGTCCACAGATTACAGAATGCCACCAGATGTGCATCGCAAACTCCTACTTGTCTTCCAGGGAACGATCAAAGCGTAGACTGTTCGAGACATACCTCCCGTGGATGAATGTGCGCATGCTGACTGTTGTATTCAATCCCGAGGCAATTTCTGTGTTTCATCAACACTTTGAAGGTCCACAGATTACAGATTGTCTCCAGATGTGCATCGGAAACTACTACTGGTCTTCCTGGGAACGATCAAACCGTAGATTGTTTGAGAAATACTCCCATGGAGGAAAGTAGGCATGGTAACTGTTGTATTCAATCCCGATGCAGTTTCTGTGTTCATCAAAACTTTGAAGGTCCACAGATTACAGAATGAGACCTTATGTGCATCGGAAACTACTACTGATCTTCCAGGGAACGATCAAAGCGTAGACTGTTTGAGACATTACTCCCATAGAGGAAAGTGCGCATGGTGACCGTTGTATTCAATTCCGATGCAATTTCTGTGTTTCATCAACACTCTGATAGTCCACAGATTACAGAATGCCACCAGATGTGCATCTTAAACTACTACTGGTCTTCCAGTTAACGATCAAAGCGTAGACTGTTTGAGACATTACTCCCATGGAGGAAAGTGCGCATGGTGACTGTTGTATTCAATTCCGATGCAATTTCTGTGTTTCATCAACACTCTGATAGTCCACAGATTACAGAATGCCACCAGATGTGCATCGGAAACTACTACTGGTCTTTCAGGGAACGATCAAAGCGTAGACTGTTTGAGACATTACTCCCATCGACGAAAGTGCGCATGGTGACTGTTGTATTCAATCCCGATGCATTTTCTGTGTTTCATCAACACTCTGATAGTCCACAGATTACAGAATGCCACCAGATGAGTATCGCAAACTCCTACTTGTCTTCCAGGGAACGATCAAAGCGTAGACTGTTCGAGACATACCTCCCGTGGATGAATGTGCGCATGCTGACTGTTGTATTCAATCCCGAGGCAATTTCTGTGTTTCATCAACACTTTGAAGGTCCACAGATTACAGATTGTCTCCAGATGTGCATCGGAAATTACTACTGGTCTTCCTGGGAACGATCAAACCGTAGATTGTTTGAGAAATACTCCCATGGAGGAAAGTAGGCATGGTAACTGTTGTATTCAATCCCGATGCAGTTTCTGTGTTTCATCAAAACTTTGAAGGTCCACAGATTACAGAATGAGACCTTATGTGCATCGGAAACTACTACTGGTCTTCCAGGGAACGATCAAAGCGTAGACTGTTTGAGACATTACTCCCATAGAGGAAAGTGCGCATGGTGACCGTTGTATTCAATTCCGATGCAATTTCTGTGTTTCATCAACACTCTGATAGTCCACAGATTACAGAATGCCACCAGATGTGCATCTTAAACTACTACTGGTCATCCAGGGAACGAACAAAGCGTAGACTGTTTGAGACATTACTTTCATGGAGGAAAGTGCGCATGGTGACTGTTGTATTCAATCCCGATGCATTTTCTGTGTTTCATCAACACTCTGATAGTCCACAGATTACACAATGCCACCAGATGTGCATCGGAAACTACTACTGGTCTTCCAGGGAACGATCAAAGCGTAGACTGTTTGAGACATTACTCCCATGGAGGAAAGTGCGCATGGTGACTGTTGTATTCAATCCCGATGCAATTTCTGTGTTTCATCAACACTCTGATAGTCCACAGATTACAGAATGCCACCAGATGTGCATCCCAAACTACTACTGGTCTTCCAGGGAACGATCAAAGCGTACACTGTCGAGACATACCTCCCGTGGAGGAATGTGCGCATGGTGACTGTTGTATTCAATCCCGATGCAATTTATGTGATTCATCAACACTCTGATAGTCCACAGATTACAGAATGCCACCAGATGTGCATCGGAAACTACTACTGGTCTTCCAGGGAACGATCAAAGCGTAGACTGTTTGAGACATTACTCGCATAGAGGAAAGTGCGCATGGTGACTGTTGTATTCAATTCCGATGCAATTTCTGTGTTTCATCAACACTCTGATAGTCCACAGATTAGAGAATGCCACCAGATGTGCATCGGAAACTACTACTGGTCTTCCAGGGAACGATCAAAGCGTAGACTGTTTAAGACATTACTCCCTTTCGAGGAAATTGCGCATGGTGACTGTTGTATTCAATCCCGATGCATTTTCTGTGTTTCATCAACACTCTGATAGTCCACAGATTACAGAATGCCACCAGATGTGCATCGGAAACTACTACTGGTCTTTCAGGGAACGATCAAAGCGTAGACTGTTTGAGACATTACTCCCATCGAGGAAAGTGCGCATGGTGACTGTTGTATTCAATCCCGATGCAATTTCTGTGTTTCATCAACACTCTGATAGTAAACAGATTACAGAATGCCACCAGATGTGCATCGCAAACTACTACTGGTCTTCCAGGGAACGATGAAAGCGTAGACTGTTCGAGACATACCTCCTGTGGAGGAATGTGCGCAAGGTGACTGTTGTATTCAATCCCGATGCAATTTATGTGTTTCATCAACACTCTGATAGTCCACAGATTACAGAATGCCACCAGATGTGCATCGGAAACTACTACTGGTCTTCCAGGGAACGATCAAAGCGTAGACTGTTTGAGACATTACTCCCATATAGGAAAGTGCGCATGGTGACTGTTGTATTCAATTCCGATGCAATTTCTGTGTTTCATCAACACTCTGATAGTCCACAGATTACAGAATGCCACCAGATGTGCATCGGAAACTACTACTGGTCTTTCAGGGAACGATCAAAGCGTAGACTGTTTGAGACATTACTCCCATCGAGGAAAGTGCGCATGGTGACTGTTGTATTCAATCCCGATGCATTTTCTGTGTTTCATCAACACTCTGATAGTCCACAGATTACAGAATGCCCCCAGATGTGCATCGCAAACTCCTACTTGTCTTCCAGGGAACGATCAAATCGTAGACTGTTTCAGACATTACTCCCATGGAGGAAAGAGCGGATGGTGACTGTTGTATTCAATCCCGATGCAATTTCTGTGTTTCATCAACACTCTGATAGTCCACAGATTACAGAATGCCACCAGATGTGCATCGCAAACTACTACTTGTCTTCCAGGAAACGATCAAAGCGTAGACTGTTCGAGACATACCTCCCGTGGATGAATGTGCGCATGGTGAGTGTTGTATTCAATCGCGATGCAATTTCTGTGTTCCATCAACACTCTGATAGTCCACAGATTACAGAATGCCACCAGATGTGCATCGGAAACTACTACTGGTCTTCCAGGGAACGATTAAAGCGTAGACTGTTTCAGACATTGCTCCCATAGAGAAAAGTGCGCATGGTGACTGTTGTATTCAATCCCGATGCAACTTCTGTGTTTCATCAACACTCTGATAGTCCACAGATTACAGAATGCCACCAGATGTGCATCTTAAACTACTACTGGTCTTCCAGGGAACGATCAAAGCGTAGACGTTTTGAGACATAACTGTCATGGAGGAAAGTGCGCATGGTGACTGTTGTATTCAATCCCGATGCGTTTTCTGTGTTTCATCAACACTCTGATAGTTCACAGATTACAGAATGCCACCAGATGTGCATCGGAAACTACTACTGGTCTGCCAGGGAACGATCAAAGCGTAGACTGTTTGAGACATTACTCCCATGGAGGAAAGTGCGCATGGTGACTGTTGTATTCAATCCCGAGGCAATTTCTGTGTTTCATCAACACTCTGATAGTAAACAGATTACAGAATGCCACCAGATGTGCATCGCAAACTACTACTGGTCTTCCAGGGAACGATCAAAGCGTAGACTGTTCGAGACATACCTCCTGTGGAGGAATGTGCGCAAGGTGACTGTTGTATTCAATCCCGATGCAATTTATGTGTTTCATCAACACTCTGATAGTCCACAGATTACAGAATGCCACCAGATGTGCATCGGAAACTACTACTGGTCTTCCAGGGAACGATCAAAGCGAAGACTGTTTGAGACATTACTCCCATAGAGGAAAGTGCGCATGGTGACTGTTGTATTCAATTCCGATGCAATTTCTGTGTTTCATCAACACTCTTATAGTCCACAGATTACAGAATGCCACCAGATGTGCATCGGAAAATACTACTGGTCTTTCAGGGAACGATCAAAGCGTAGACTGTTTGAGACATTACTCCCATCGAGGAAAGTGCGCATGGTGACTGTTGTATTCAATCCCGATGCATTTTCTGTGTTTCATCAACACTCTGATAGTCCACAGATTACAGAATGCCACCAGATGTGCATCGCAAACTCCTACTTGTCTTCCAGGGAACGATCAAAGCGTAGACTGTTCGAGACATACCTCCCGTGGATGAATGTGCGCATGCTGACTGTTGTATTCAATCACGAGGCAATTTCTGTGTTTCATCAACACTTTGAAGGTCCACAGATTACAGATTGTCTCCAGATGTGCATCGGAAACTACTACTGGTCTTCCTGGGAACGATCAAACCGTAGATTGTTTGAGAATTACTCCCATGGAGGAAAGTAGGCATGGTAACTGTTGTATTCAATCCCGATGCAGTTTCTGTGTTCATCAAAACTTTGAAGGTCCACAGATTACAGAATGAGACCTTATGTGCATCGGAAACTACTACTGGTCTTCCAGGGAACGATCAAAGCGTAGACTGTTTGAGACATTACTCCCATAGAGGAATGTGCGCATGGTGACCGTTGTATTCAATTCTGATGCAATTTCTGTGTTTCATCAACACTCTGATAGTCCACAGATTACAGAATGCCACCAGATGTGCATCTTAAACTACTACTGGTCTTCCAGGGAACGAACAAAGCGTAGACTGTTTGAGACATTACTGTCATGGAGGAAAGTGCGCATGGTGACTGTTGTATTCAATCCCGATGCATTTTCTGTGTTTCATCAACACTCTGATAGTCCACAGATTACACAATGCCACCAGATGTGCATCGGAAACTACTACTGGTCTTCCAGGGAACGATCAAAGCGTAGACTGTTTGAGACATTACTCCCATGGAGGAAAGTGCGCATGGTGACTGTTGTTTTCAATCCCGATGCAATTTCTGTGTTTCATCAACACTCTGATAGTCCACAGATTACAGAATGCCACCAGATGTGCATCGCAAACTACTACTGGTCTTCCAGGGAACGATCAAAGCGTACACTGTTCGAGACATACCTCCCGTGGAGGAATGTGCGCATGGTGACTGTTGTATTCAATCCCGATGCAATTTATGTGATTCATCAACACTCTGATAGTCCACAGATTACAGAATGCCACCAGATGTGCATCGGAAACTACTACTGGTCTTCCAGGGAACGATCAAAGCGTAGACTGTTTGAGACATTACTCCCACAGAGGAAAGTGCGCAGGGTGACTGTTGTATTCAATTCCGATGCAATTTCTGTGTTTCATCAACACTCTGATAGTCCACAGATTAGAGAATGCCACCAGATGTGCATCGGAAACTACTACTGGTCTTCCAGGGAACGATCAAAGCGTAGACTGTTTAAGACATTACTCCCTTTCGAGGAAAGTGCGCATGGTGACTGTTGTATTCAATCCCGATGCATTTTCTGTGTTTCAACAACACTCTGATAGTCCACAGATTACAGAATGCCACCAGATGTGCATCGGAAATTACTACTGGTCTTCAAGGGAACGATCAAATCGTAGACTGTTTCAGACATTACTCCCATGGAGGAAAGTGCGGATGGTGACTGTTGTATTCAATCCCGATGCAATTTCTGTGTTTCATCAACACTCTGATAGTCCACAGATTACAGAATGCCACCAGATGTGCATCGCAAACTACTACTTGTCTTCCAGGAAACGATCAAAGCGTAGACTGTTCGAGACATACCTCCCGTGGATGAATGTGCGCATGGTGAGTGTTGTATTCAATCGCGATGCAATTTCTGTGTTCCATCAACACTCTGATAGTCCACAGATTACAGAATGCCACCAGATGTGCATCGGAAACTACTACTGGTCTTCCAGGGAACGATTAAAGCGTAGACTGTTTCAGACATTGCTCCCATAGAGAAAAGTGCGCATGGTGACTGTTGTATTCTATCCCGATGCAACTTCTGTGTTTCATCAACACTCTGATAGTCCACAGATTACAGAATGCCACCAGATGTGCATCGGAAACTACTATGGGTCTTCCAGGGAACGATCAAAGCGTACACTGATTGAGAATTACTCCCGTGGCAGAAACTGCGCTTGGTGATTCTTGTATTCAATCCCGATTCAATTTCTGTGTTTCATCAACACTCTGATAGACCACAGATTGCAGAATGCCTCCAGATGTGCATCGGAAACTACTACTGGTCTTCCAGGGAACGATCAAAGCGTAGACTGTTTGAGACATTACTCCCATAGAGGAAAGTGCGCATGGTGACTGTTGTATTCAATCCCGATGCGTTTTCTGTGTTTCATCAACACTCTGATAGTCCACAGATTACAGAATGCCACCAGATGTGCATCGGAAACTACTACTGGTCTGCCAGGGAACGATCAAAGCGTAGACTGTTTGAGACATTACTCCCATGGAGGAATGTGCGCATGGTGACTGTTGTATTCAATCCCGATGCAATTTCTGTGTTTCATCAACACTCTGATAGTAAACAGATTACAGAATGCCACCAGATGTGCATCGCAAACTACTACTGGTCTTCCAGGGAACGATCAAAGCGTAGACTGTTCGAGACATACCTCCTGTGGAGGAATGTGCGCATGGTGACTGTTGTATTCAATCCCGATGCAATTTATGTGTTTCATCAACACTCTGATAGTCCACAGATTACAGAATGCCACCAGATGTGCATCGGAAACTACTACTGGTCTTCCAGGGAACGATCAAAGCGTAGACTCTTTGAGACATTACTCCCATAGAGGAAAGTGCGCATGGTGACTAATGTATTCAATTCCGATGCAATTTCTGTGTTTCATCAACACTCTGATAGCCCACAGATTACAGAATGCCACCAGATGTGCATCGGAAACTACTACTGGTCTTCCAGGGAACGATCAAAGCGTAGACTGTTTGAGACATTACTCCCATCGAGGAAAGTGCGCATGGTGACTGTTGTATTCAATCCCGATGCATTTTCTGTGTTTCATCAACACTCTGATAGTCCACAGATTACAGAATGCCACCAGATGTGCATCGGAAATTACAACTTGTCTTCAAGGGAACGATCAAATCGTAGACTGTTTCAGACATTACTCCCATGGAGGAAAGTGCGGATGGTGACTGTTGTATTCAATCCCGAGGCAATTTCTATGTTTCATCAACACTTTGAAGGACCACAGATTACAGATTGTCTCCAGATGTGCATCGGAAACTACTACTGGTCTTCCTGGGAACGATCAAACCGTACATTGTTTGAGAATTACTCCCATGGAGGAAAGTAGGCATGGTAACTGTTGTATTCAATCCCGATGCAGTTTCTGTGTTTCATCAACACTCTGATAGTCCACAGATTACAGAATGCCACCAGATGTGCATCGCAAACTACTACTGGTCTTCCAGGGAACGATCAAAGCGTACACTGTTCGAGACATACCTCCCGTGGAGGAATGTGCGCATGGTGACTGTAGTATTCAATCCCGATGCAATTTATGTGATTCATCAACAGTCTGATAGTCCACAGATTACAGAATGCCACCAGATGTGCATCGGAAACTAGTACTGGTCTTCCAGGGAACGATCAAAGCGTAGACTGTTTGAGACATTACTCCCAAAGAGGAAATTGCGTATGGTGACTGTTGTATTCAATTCCGATGCAATTTCTGTGTTTCATCAACACTCTGATAGTCCACAGATTAGAGAATGCCACCAGATGTGCATCGGAAACTACTACTGGTCTTCAAGGGAACGATCAAAGCGTAGACTGTTTAAGACATTACTCCCTTTCGAGGAAAGTGCGCATGGTGACTGTTGTATTCAATTCCGATGCAATTTCTGTGTTTCATCAACACTCTGATAGTCCACAGATTACAGAATGCCACCAGATGTGCATCTTAAACTACTACTGGTCTTCCAGGGAACGATCAAAGCGTAGACTGTTTGAGACATTACTGTCATGGAGGAAAGTGCGCATGGTGACTGTTGTATTCAATCCCGATGCGTTTTCTGTGTTTCATCAACACTCTGATAGTCCACAGATTACAGAATGCCACCAGATGTGCATCGGAAACTACTACTGGTCTGCCAGGGAACGAACAAAGCGTAGACTGTTTGAGACATTACTCCCATGGAGGAAAGTGCGCATGTTGACTGTTGTATTCAATCCCGATATAATTGCTGTGTTTCATCAACACTCTGATAGTAAACAGATTACAGAATGCCACCAGATGTGCATCGCAAACTACTACTGGTCTTCCAGGGAACGATCAAAGCGTAGACTGTTCGAGACATACCTCCTGTGGAGGAATGTGCGCAAGGTGACTGACGTATTCAATCCCGATGCGTTTTCTGTGTTTCATCAACACTCTGATAGTCCACAGATTACAGAATGCCACCAGATGTGCATCGGAAACTACTACTGGTCTGCCAGGGAACGATCAAAGCGTAGACTGTTTGAGACATTACTCCCATGGAGGAAAGTGCGCATGGTGACTGTTGTATTCAATCCCGAGGCAATTTCTGTGTTTCAGCAACACTCTGATAGTAAACAGATTACAGAATGCCACCAGATGTGCATCGCAAACTACTACTGGTCGTCCAGGGAACGATCAAAGCGTAGACTGTTCCAGACATACCTCCTGTGGAGGAATGTGCGCAAGGTGACTGTTGTATTCAATCCCGATGCAATTTATGTGTTTCATCAACACTCTGATAGTCCACAGATTACAGAATGCCACCAGATGTGCATCGGAAACTACTACTGGTCTTCCAGGGAACGATCAAAGCGTAGACTGTTTGAGACAATACTCCCATAGAGGAAAGTGCGCATGGTGACTGTTGTATTCAATTCCGATGCAATTTCTGTGTTTCATCAACACTCTGATAGTCCACTGATGACAGAATGCCACCAGATGTGCATCGGAAACTACTACTGGTCTTTCAGGGAACGATCAAAGCGTAGACTGTTTGAGACATCACTCCCATCGAGGAAAGTGCGCATGGTAACTGTTGTATTCAATCCCGATGCAGTTTCTGTGTTCATCAAAACTTTGAAGGTCCACAGATTACAGAATGAGACCTTATGTGCATCGGAAACTACTACTGGTCTTCCAGGGAACGATCAAACCGTAGACTGTTTGAGACATTACTCCCATAGAGGAAAGTGCGCATGGTGACCGTTGTATTCAATTCTGATGCAATTTCTGTGTTTCATCAACACTCTGATAGTCCACAGATTACAGAATGCCACCAGATGTGCATCTTAAACTACTACTGGTCTTCCAGGGAACGAACAAAGCGTAGACTGTTTGAGACATTACTGTCATGGAGGAAAGTGCGCATGGTGACTGTTGTATTCAATCCCGATGCATTTTCTGTGTTTCATCAACACTCTGATAGTCCACAGATTACACAATGCCACCAGATGTGCATCGGAAACTACTACTGGTCTTCCAGGGAACGATCAAAGCGTAGACTGTTTGAGACATTACTCCCATGGAGGAAAGTGCGCATGGTGACTGTTGTATTCAATCCCGATGCAATTTCTGTGTTTCATCAACACTCTGATAGTCCACAGATTACAGAATGCCACCAGATGTGCATCGCAAACTACTACTGGTCTTCCAGGGAACGATCTAAGCGTACACTGTTCGAGACATACCTCCCGTGGAGTAATGTGCGCATGGTGACTGTTGTATTCAATCCCGATGCAATTTATGTGATTCATCAACACTCTGATAGTCCACAGATTACAGAATGCCACCAGATGTGCATCGGAAACTACTACTGGTCTTCCAGGGAACGATCAAAGCGTAGACTGTTTGAGACATTACTCCCACAGAGGAAAGTGCGCATGGTGACTGTTGTATTCAATTCCGATGCAATTTCTGTGTTTCATCAACACTCTGATAGTCCACAGATTAGAGAATGCCACCAGATGTGCATCGGAAACTACTACTGGTCTTCCAGGGAACGATCAAAGCGTAGACTGTTTAAGACATTACTCCCTTTCGAGGAAAGTGCGCATGGTGACTGTTGTATTCAATCCCGATGCATTTTCTGTGTTTCAACAACACTCTGATAGTCCACAGATTACAGAATGCCACCAGATGTGCATCGGAAATTACTACTGGTCTTCAAGGGAACGATCAAATCGTAGACTGTTTCAGACATTACTCCCATGGAGGAAAGTGCGGATGGTGACTGTTGTATTCAATCCCGATGCAATTCTGTGTTTCATCAACACTCTGATAGTCCACAGATTACAGAATGCCACCAGATGTGCATCGCAAACTACTACTTGTCTTCCAGGAAACGATCAAAGCGTAGACTGTTCGAGACATACCTCCCGTGGATGAATGTGCGCATGGTGAGTGTTGTATTCAATCGCGATGCAATTTCTGTGTTCCATCAACACTCTGATAGTCCACAGATTACAGAATGCCACCAGATGTGCATCGGAAACTACTACTGGTCTTCCAGGGAACGATTAAAGCGTAGACTGTTTCAGACATTGCTCCCATAGAGAAAAGTGCGCATGGTGACTGTTGTATTCTATCCCGATGCAACTTCTGTGTTTCATCAACACTCTGATAGTCCACAGATTACAGAATGCCACCAGATGTGTATCGGAAACTACTACGGGTCTTCCAGGGAACGATCAAAGCGTACACTGATTGAGAATTACTCCCGTGGCAGAAACTGCGCTTGGTGATTCTTGTATTCAATCCCGATTCAATTTCTGTGTTTCATCAACACTCTGATAGACCACAGATTGCAGAATGCCTCCAGATGTGCATCGGAAACTACTACTGGTCTTCCAGGGAACGATCAAAGCGTAGACTGTTTGAGACATTACTCCCATAGAGGAAAGTGTGCATGGTGACTGTTGTATTCAATCCCGATGCGTTTTCTGTGTTTCATCAACACTCTGATAGTCCACAGATTACAGAATGCCACCAGATGTGCATCGGAAACTACTACTGGTCTGCCAGGGAACGATCAAAGCGTAGACTGTTTGAGACATTACTCCCATGGAGGAATGTGCGCATGGTGACTGTTGTATTCAATCCCGATGCAATTTCTGTGTTTCATCAACACTCTGATAGTTAACAGATTACAGAATGCCACCAGATGTGCATCGCAAACTACTACTGGTCTTCCAGGGAACGATCAAAGCGTAGACTGTTCGAGACATACCTCCTGTGGAGGAATGTGCGCATGGTGACTGTTGGATTCAATCCCGATGCAATTTATGTGTTTCATCAACACTCTGATAGTCCACAGATTACAGAATGCCACCAGATGTGCATCGGAAACTACTACTGGTCTTCCAGGGAACGATCAAAGCGTAGACTCTTTGAGACATTACTCCCATAGAGGAAAGTGCGCATGGTGACTGATGTATTCAATTCCGATGCAATTTCTGTGTTTCATCAACACTCTGATAGCCCACAGATTACAGAATGCCACCAGATGTGCATCGGAAACTACTACTGGTGTTCCAGGGAACGATCAAAGCGTAGACTGTTTGAGACATTACTCCCATCGAGGAAAGTGCGCATGGTGACTGTTGTATTCAATCCCGATGCATTTTCTGTGTTTCATCAACACTCTGATAGTCCACAGTTTACAGAATGCCACCAGATGTGCATCGGAAGTTACAACTTGTCTTCAAGGGAACGATCAAATCGTAGTCTGTTTCAGACATTACTCCCATGGAGGAAGTGCGGATGGTGACTGTTGTATTCAATCCCGAGGCAATTTCTGTGTTTCATCAACACTTTGAAGGACCACAGATTACAGATTGTCTCCAGATGTGCATCGGAAACTACTACTGGTCTTCCTGGGAACGATCAAACCGTAGATTGTTTGAGAATTACTCCTATGGAGGAAAGTAGGCATGGTAACTGTTGTATTCAATCCCGATGCAGTTTCTGTGTTTCATCAAAACTTTGAAGGTCCACAGATTACAGAATGAGACCTTATGTGCATCGGAAACTACTACTGGTCTTCCAGGGAGCGATAAAAGCGTAGACTGTTTGAGACATTACTCCCATAGAGGGAAGTGCGCATGGTGACTGTTGTATTCAATTCCGATGCAATTTCTGTGTTTCATCAACACTCTGATAGTCCACAGATTACAGAATGCCACCAGATGTGCATCTTAAACTGCTACTGGTCTTCCAGGGAACGAACAAAGCGTAGACTGTTTGAGACATTACTGTCATGCAGGAAAGTGCGCTTGGTGACTGTTGTATTCAATTCCGATGCATTTTCTGTGTTTCATCAACACTCTGATAGTCCACAGATTACAGAATGCCACCAGATGTGCATCGGAAACTACTACTGGTCTTCCAGGGAACGATCAAAGCGAAGACTGTTTGAGACATTACTGCCATGGAGGAAAGTGCGCATGGTGACTGTTGTATTCAATCCCGATGCAATTTCTGTGTTTCATCAGCACTCTGATAGTCCACAGATTACAGAATGCCACCAGATGTGCATCGGAAACTACTACTGGTCTTTCAGGGAACGATCAAAGCGTAGACTGTTTGAGACATTACTCCCATCGAGGAAAGTGCGCATGGTGACTGTTGTATTCAATCCCGATGCATTTTCTGTGTTTCATCAACACTCTGATAGTCCACAGATTACAGAATGCCACCAGATGTGCATCGGAAATTACTACTTGTCTTCAAGGGAACGATCAAATCGTAGACTGTTTCAGACATTACTATCATGGAGGAAAGTGCGGATGGTGACTGTTGTATTCAATCCCGATGCAATTTCTGTGTTTCATCAACACTCTGATAGTCCACAGATTACAGAATGCCACCAGATGTGCATCGCAAACTCCTACTTGTCTTCCAGGGAACGATCAAAGCGTAGACTGTTCGAGACATACTTCCCGTGGATGAATGTGTGCATGCTGACTCTTGTATTCAATCCCGAGGCAATTTCTGTGTTTCATCAACACTTTGAAGGTCCACAGATTACAGATTGTCTCCAGATGTGCATCGGAAACTACTACTGGTCTTCCTGGGAACGATCAAACCGTAGATTGTTTGAGAATTACTCCCATGGAGGAAAGTAGGCATGGTAACTGTTGTATTCAATCCCGATGCAGTTTCTGTGTTTCATCAACACTCTGATAGTCCACAGATTACAGAATGCCACCAGATGTGCATCGCAAACTACTACTGGTCTTCCAGGGAACGATCAAAGCGTACACTGTTCGAGACATACCTCCCGTGGAGGAATGTGCGCATGGTGACTGTAGTATTCAATCCCGATGCAATTTATGTGATTCATCAACAGTCTGATAGTCCACAGATTACAGAATGCCACCAGATGTGCATCGGAAACTAGTACTGGTCTTCCAGGGAACGATCAAAGCGTAGACTGTTTGAGACATTACTCCCAAAGAGGAAATTGCGCATGGTGACTGTTGTATTCAATTCCGATGCAATTTCTGTGTTTCATCAACACTCTGATAGTCCACAGATTAGAGAATGCCACCAGAAGTGAATCGGAAACTACTACTGGTCTTCAAGGGAACGATCAAAGCGTAGACTGTTTAAGACATTACTCCCTTTCGAGGAAAGTGCGCATGGTGACTGTTGTATTCAATTCCGATGCAATTTCTGTGTTTCATCAACACTCTGATAGTCCGCAGATTACAGAATGCCACCAGATGTGCATCTTAAACTACTACTGGTCTTCCAGGGAACGATCAAAGCGTAGACTGTTTGAGAAATTACTGTCATGGAGGAAAGTGCGGATGGTGACTGTTGTATTCAATCCCGATGCGTTTTTTGTGTTTCATCAACACTCTGATAGTCCACAGATTACAGAATGCCACCAGATGTGCATCGGAAACTACTACTGGTCTGCCAGGGAACGAACAAAGCGTAGACTGTTTGAGACATTACTCCCATGGAGGAAAGTGCGCATGTTGACTGTTGTATTCAATCCCGATATAATTGCTGTGTTTCATCAACACTCTGATAGTAAACAGATTACAGAATGCCACCAGATGTGCATCGCAAACTACTACTGGTCTTGCAGGGAACGATCAAAGCGTAGACTGTTCGAGACATACCTCCTGTGGAGGAATGTGCGCAAGGTGACTGACGTATTCAATCCCGATGCAATTTATGTGTTTCATCAACACTCTGATAGTCTACAGATTACAGAATGCCACCAGATGTGCATCGGAAACTACTACTGGTCTTCCAGGGAACGATCAAAGCGTAGACTGTTTGAGACATTACTCCCATAGAGGAAAGTGCGCATGGTGACTGTTGTATTCAATTCCGATGCAATTTCTGTGTTTCATCAACACTCTGATAGTCCACAGATTACAGAATGCCACCAGATGTGCATCGGAAACTACTACTGGTCTTTCAGGGAACGATCAAAGCGTAGACTGTTTGAGACATTACTCCCATCGAGGAAAGTGCGCATGGTGACTGTTGTATTCAATCCCGATGCATTTTCTGTGTTTCATCAACACTCTGATAGTCCACAGATTACAGAATGCCACCAGATGTGCATCGGAAATTACTACTTGTCTTCAAGGGAACGATCAAATCGTAGACTGTTTCAGACATTACTCCCATGGAGGAAAGTGCGGATGGTGACTGTTGTATTCAATCCCGATGCAATTTCTGTGTTTGATCAACACTCTGATAGTCCACATATTACAGAATGCCACCAGATGTGCATCGCAAACTCCTACTTGTCTTCCAGGGAACGATCAAAGCGTAGACTGTTCGAGACATACTTCCCGTTAATGAATGTGCGCATGCTGACTGTTGTATTCAATCCCGAGGCAATTTCTGTGTTTCATCAACACTCTGATAGTCCACATATTACAGAATGCCACCAGATGTGCATCGCAAACTCCTACTGGTCTTCCAGGGAACGATCAAAGCGTAGACTGTTCGAGACATACCTCCTGTGGAGGAATGTGCGCAAGGTGACTGACGTATTCAATCCCGATGCAATTTATGTGTTTCATCAACACTCTGATAGTCCACAGATTACAGAATGCCACCAGATGTGCATCGGAAACTACTACTGGTCTTCCAGGGAACGATCAAAGCGTAGACTGTTTGAGACATTACTCCCATAGAGGAAAGTGCGCATGGTGACTGTTGTATTCAATTCTGATGCAGTTTCAGTGTTTCATCAAAACTTTGAAAGTCCACAGATTACAGAATGAGACCTTATGTGCATCGGAAACTACACTTGTCTTCCAGGGAACGATCAAAGCGTAGACTGTTTGAGACATTACTCCCATAGAGGAAAGTGCGCATGGTGACCGTTGTATTCAATTCCGATGCAATTTCTGTGTTTCATCAACACTCTGATAGTCCACAGATTACAGAATTCCACCAGATGTGCATCTTAAACTACTACTGGTCTTCCAGGGAACGAACAAATCGTAGACTGTTTGAGACATTACTGTCATGGAGGAAAGTGCGCATGGTGACTGTTGTATTCAATCCCGATGCATTTTCTGTGTTTCATCAACACTCTGATAGTCCACAGATTACACAACGCCACCAGATGTGCATCGGAAACTACTACTGGTCTTCCAGGGAACGATCAAAGCGTAGACTGTTTGAGACATTACTCCCATGGAGGAAGGTGCGCATGGTGACTGTTGTATTCAATCCCGATGCAATTTCTGTGTTTCATCAACACTCTGATAGTCCACAGATTACAGAATGCCACCAGATGTGCATCGCAAGCTACTACTGGTCTTCCAGGGAACGATCAAAGCGTACACTGTTCGAGACATACTTCCCGTGGAGGAATGTGCGCATGGTGACTGTTGTATTCAATCCCGATGCAATTTATATGATTCATCAACACTCTGATAGTCCACAGATTACAGAATGCCACCAGATGTGCATCGGAAACTACTACTGGTCTTCCAGGGAACGATCAAAGCGTTGACTGTTTGAGACATTACTCCCATAGAGGAAAGTGCGCATGGTGACTGTTGTATTCAATTCCGATGCAATTTCTGTGTTTCATCAACACTCTGATAGTCCACAGATTACAGAATGCCATCAGATGTGCATCGGACACTACTACTGGTCTTCCAGGGAAAGATTAAAGCGTAGACTGTTTCAGACATTACTCCCATAGAGAAAAGTGCGCATGGTGACTGTTGTATTCAATCCCGATGCAACTTCTGTGTTTCATCAACACTCTGATAGTCCACAGATTACAGAATGCCACCAGATGTGCATCGGAAACTACTACGGGTCTTCCAGGGAACGATCAAAGCGTACACTGATTGAGAATTACTCCCGTGGCAGAAACTGCGCTTGGTGATTCTTGTATTCAATCCCGATTCAATTTCTGTGTTTCATCAACACTCTGATAGACCACAGATTGCAGAATGCCTCCAGATGTGCATCGGAAACTACTACTGGTCTTCCAGGGAACGATCAAAGCGTAGACTGTTTGAGACATTACTCCCATGGACGAAAGTGCGCATGGTGACTGTTGTATTCAATCCCGATGCATTTTCTGTGTTTCATCATCACTCTGATAGTCCACAGATTACAGAATGCCTTTAGATGTGCATCGGTAACTGCTACAGGTCTTCCTGGCAACGATAAAAGAGAAGACTCTTAGAGACCTCCCATGGGTGAATGTGCGCATGGTGACTGTTGTATTCAACCCCGTTGCAATATCTGTGTTTCATCAACACTCTGATAGTCCACAGATTACAGAATGCCACCAGATGTCATCGGAAACAACTACTGGTCTTCCAGGGAACGATCAAAGTGTAGACTGTTTGAGACATTACTCCCGTGGAGGAAAGAGCGCATGGCGACTGTTGTATTCAATCCCGATGCAATTTCTTTGTTTCATCAACACTCTGATAATCCACAAATTACTGAATGCCACCAAATGTGCATCGGAAATTACTACTAGTCTTCCAGGGAACGATCAAAGCGTAAACTGTTTCAGACATTACTCCGATGGAGGAAAGTGCGGATGGTGAGTGTTGTATTCAATCCCGATGCAATTTCTGTGTTTCATCAACACTCTGATAGTCCACAGATTACAGAATTCCACCAGATGTGCATCGCAAACTACTACTGGTCTTCCAGGGAACGATCAAAGCGTGCACTGTTTGAGACATTACTCCCATGGAGGAAAGTGCGCATGGTGACTGTTGTATTCAATCCCGATGCAATTTCTGTGTTTCATCAACACTCTGATAGTCCACAGATTACAGAATGCCACCAGATGTGCATCGGATACTACTACGGGTCTTCCAGGGAACGATCAAAGCGTAGACTGATTGAGAATTACTCCTGTGGAAGAAACTGCGCTTGGTGATTCTTGTATTCAATCCCGATTCAATTTCTGTGTTTCATCAACACTCTGATAGACCACAGATTGCAGAATGCCTCCAGATGTGCATCGGAAACTACTACTGGTCTTCCAGGGAACGATCAAAGCGTAGACTGTTTGAGAAATTACTCTCGTGGAGGAAAGAGCGCATTGCGACTGTTGTATTCAGTCCCCAAGCTATTTATGTGTTTCATCAACACTCTGAGATTCCCCAGATTACAGAATGCCACCAGATGTGCAACGGACACTACTACTGGTCTTCGAGGGAACGATCAAAGCGTAGACTGTTTGAGAATTACTCCCGTGAAGGAAAGTGCGTATGGTGACTGTTGTATTCAATCCCGATGCAATTTCTGTGTTTCATCAACACTCTGATAGTCCACAGATTACACAATGCCACCAGATGTGCATCGCAAACTCCTACTTGTCTTCCAGGGAACGATCAAAGCGTAGACTGTTCGAGACATACCTCCCGTGGATGAATGTGCGCATGCTGACAGTTGTATTCAATCCTGAGGCAATTTCTGTGTTTCATCAACACTTTGAAGGTCCACAGATTACAGGTTGTCTCCAGATGTGAATCGGAAACTACTACTGGTCTTCCTGGGAACGATCAAACCGTAGATTGTTTGAGAATTACTACCATGGAGGAAAGTAGGCATGGTAACTGTTGTATTCAATCCCGATGCAGTTTCTGTGTTTCATCAAAACTTTGAAGGTCCACAGATTACAGAATGAGACCTTATGTGCATCGGAAACTACTACTGGTCTTCCAGGGAACGATCAAAGCGTAGACTGTTTGAGACATTACTCCCATAGAGGAAAGTGCACATGGTGACCGTTGTATTCAATTCCGATGCAATTTCTGTGTTTCATCAACATTCTGATAGTCCACAGATTACAGAATTCCACCAGATGTGCATCTTAAACTACTACTGGTCTTCCAGGGAACGAACAAATCGTAGACTGTTTGAGACATTACTGTCATGGAGGAAAGTGCGCATGGTGACTGTTGTATTCAATCCCGATGCATTTTCTGTGTTTCATCAACACTCTGATAGTCCACAGATTTCACAATGCCACCAGATGTGCATCGGAAACTACTACTGGTCTTCCAGGGAACGATCAAAGCGTAGACTGTTTGAGACATTACTCCCATGGAGGAAAGTGCGCATGGTGACTGTTGTATTCAATCCCGATGCAATTTCTGTGTTTCATCAACACTCTGATAGTCTACAGATTACAGAATGCCACCAGATGTGCATCGCAAACTACTACTGGTCTTCCAGGGAACGATCAAAGCGTACACTGTTCGAGACATACTTCCCGTGGAGGAATATGCGCATGGTGACTGTTGTATTCAATCCCGATGCAATTTATGTGATTCATCAACACTCTAATAGTCCACAGATTACAGAATGCCACCAGATGTGCATCGGAAACTACTACTGGTCTTCCAGGGAACGATCAAAGCGTTGACTGTTTGAGACATTACTCCCATAGAGGAAAGTGCGCATGGTGACTGTTGTATTCAATTCCGATGCAATTTCTGTGGTTCATCAACACTCTGATAGTCCACAGATTACAGAATGCCACCAGATGTGCATCGGAAACTACTACTGGTCTTCCAGGGAACGATTAAAGCGTAGACTGTTTCAGAAATTACTCCCATAGAGAAAAGTGCGCATGGTGACTGTTGTATTCAATCCCGATGCAACTTCTGTGTTTCATCAACACTCTGATAGTCCACAGATTACAGAATGCCACCAGATGTGCATCGGAAAATACTACGGGCCTTCCAGGGAACGATCAAAGCGTACACTGATTGAGAATTACTCCCGTGGCAGAAACTGCGCTTGGTGATTCTTGTATTCAATCCCGATTCAATTTCTGTGTTTCATCAACACTCTGATAGACCACAGATTGCAGAATGCCTCCAGATGTGCATCGGAAACTACTACTGGTCTTCCAGGGAACGATCAAAGCGTAGACTGTTTGAGACATTACTCCCATGGACGAAAGTGCGCATGGTGACTGTTGTATTCAATCCCGATGCATTTTCTGTGTTTCATCATCACTCTGATAGTCCACAGATTACAGAATGCCTTTAGATGTGCATCGGTAACTGCTACAGGTCTTCCTGGCAACGATAAAAGAGAAGACTCTTAGAGACCTCCCATGGGTGAATGTGCGCATGGTGACTGTTGTATTCAACCCCGTTGCAATATCTGTGTTTCATCAACACTCTGATAGTCCACAGATTACAGAATGCCACCAGATGTCATCGGAAACAACTACTGGTCTTCCAGGGAACGATCAAAGTGTAGACTGTTTGAGACATTACTCCCGTGGAGGAAAGAGCGCATGGCGACTGTTGTATTCAATCCCGATGCAATTTCTTTGTTTCATCAACACTCTGATAATCCACAAATTACTGAATGCCACCAAATGTGCATCGGAAATTACTACTAGTCTTCCAGGGAACGATCAAAGCGTAAACTGTTTCAGACATTACTCCGATGGAGGAAAGTGCGGATGGTGAGTGTTGTATTCAATCCCGATGCAATTTCTGTGTTTCATCAACACTCTGATAGTCCACAGATTACAGAATTCCACCAGATGTGCATCGCAAACTACTACTGGTCTTCCAGGGAACGATCAAAGCGTGCACTGTTTGAGACATTACTCCCATGGAGGAAAGTGCGCATGGTGACTGTTGTATTCAATCCCGATGCAATTTCTGTGTTTCATCAACACTCTGATAGTCCACAGATTACAGAATGCCACCAGATGTGCATCGGATACTACTACGGGTCTTCCAGGGAACGATCAAAGCGTAGACTGATTGAGAATTACTCCTGTGGAAGAAACTGCGCTTGGTGATTCTTGTATTCAATCCCGATTCAATTTCTGTGTTTCATCAACACTCTGATAGACCACAGATTGCAGAATGCCTCCAGATGTGCATCGGAAACTACTACTGGTCTTCCAGGGAACGATCAAAGCGTAGACTGTTTGAGAAATTACTCTCGTGGAGGAAAGAGCGCATTGCGACTGTTGTATTCAGTCCCCAAGCTATTTATGTGTTTCATCAACACTCTGAGATTCCCCAGATTACAGAATGCCACCAGATGTGCAACGGACACTACTACTGGTCTTCGAGGGAACGATCAAAGCGTAGACTGTTTGAGAATTACTCCCGTGAAGGAAAGTGCGTATGGTGACTGTTGTATTCAATCCCGATGCAATTTCTGTGTTTCATCAACACTCTGATAGTCCACAGATTACACAATGCCACCAGATGTGCATCGCAAACTCCTACTTGTCTTCCAGGGAACGATCAAAGCGTAGACTGTTCGAGACATACCTCCCGTGGATGAATGTGCGCATGCTGACAGTTGTATTCAATCCTGAGGCAATTTCTGTGTTTCATCAACACTTTGAAGGTCCACAGATTACAGGTTGTCTCCAGATGTGAATCGGAAACTACTACTGGTCTTCCTGGGAACGATCAAACCGTAGATTGTTTGAGAATTACTACCATGGAGGAAAGTAGGCATGGTAACTGTTGTATTCAATCCCGATGCAGTTTCTGTGTTTCATCAAAACTTTGAAGGTCCACAGATTACAGAATGAGACCTTATGTGCATCGGAAACTACTACTGGTCTTCCAGGGAACGATCAAAGCGTAGACTGTTTGAGACATTACTCCCATAGAGGAAAGTGCACATGGTGACCGTTGTATTCAATTCCGATGCAATTTCTGTGTTTCATCAACATTCTGATAGTCCACAGATTACAGAATTCCACCAGATGTGCATCTTAAACTACTACTGGTCTTCCAGGGAACGAACAAATCGTAGACTGTTTGAGACATTACTGTCATGGAGGAAAGTGCGCATGGTGACTGTTGTATTCAATCCCGATGCATTTTCTGTGTTTCATCAACACTCTGATAGTCCACAGATTTCACAATGCCACCAGATGTGCATCGGAAACTACTACTGGTCTTCCAGGGAACGATCAAAGCGTAGACTGTTTGAGACATTACTCCCATGGAGGAAAGTGCGCATGGTGACTGTTGTATTCAATCCCGATGCAATTTCTGTGTTTCATCAACACTCTGATAGTCTACAGATTACAGAATGCCACCAGATGTGCATCGCAAACTACTACTGGTCTTCCAGGGAACGATCAAAGCGTACACTGTTCGAGACATACATCCCGTGGAGGAATATGCGCATGGTGACTGTTGTATTCAATCCCGATGCAATTTATGTGATTCATCAACACTCTAATAGTCCACAGATTACAGAATGCCACCAGATGTGCATCGGAAACTACTACTGGTCTTCCAGGGAACGATCAAAGCGTTGACTGTTTGAGACATTACTCCCATAGAGGAAAGTGCGCATGGTGACTGTTGTATTCAATTCCGATGCAATTTCTGTGGTTCATCAACACTCTGATAGTCCACAGATTACAGAATGCCACCAGATGTGCATCGGAAACTACTACTGGTCTTCCAGGGAACGATTAAAGCGTAGACTGTTTCAGAAATTACTCCCATAGAGAAAAGTGCGCATGGTGACTGTTGTATTCAATCCCGATGCAACTTCTGTGTTTCATCAACACTCTGATAGTCCACAGATTACAGAATGCCACCAGATGTGCATCGGAAAATACTACGGGCCTTCCAGGGAACGATCAAAGCGTACACTGATTGAGAATTACTCCCGTGGCAGAAACTGCGCTTGGTGATTCTTGTATTCAATCCCGATTCAATTTCTGTGTTTCATCAACACTCTGATAGACCACAGATTGCAGAATGCCTCCAGATGTGCATCGGAAACTACTACTGGTCTTCCAGGGAACGATCAAAGCGTAGACTGTTTGAGACGTTACTCCCATGGACGAAAGTGCGCATGGTGACTGTTGTATTCAATCCCGATGCATTTTCTGTGTTTCATCATCACTCTGATAGTCCACAGATTACAGAATGCCTTTAGATGTGCATCGGTAACTGCTACTGGTCTTCCTGGCAACGATAAATAGAAGACTCTTAGAGACCTCCCATGGATGAATGTGCGCATGGTGACTGTTGTATTCAACCCCGTTGCAATATCTGTGTTTCATCAACATTCTGATAGTCCACAGATTACAGAATGCCACCAGATGTCATCGGAAACTACTACTGGTCTTCCAGGGAACGATCAAAGTGTAGACTGTTTGAGACATTACTCCCGTGGAGGAAAGAGCGCATGGCGACTGTTGTATTCAATCCCGATGCAATTTCTTTGTTTCATCAACACTCTGATAGTCCACAGATTACAGAATGCCACCAGATGTGCATCGGAAATTACTACTTGTCTTCAAGGGAACGATCAAATCGTAGACTGTTTCAGACATTACTCCGATGGAGGAAAGTGCGGATGGTGAGTGTTGTATTCAATCCCGATGCAATTTCTGTGTTTCATCAACACTCTGATAGTCCACAGATTACAGAATTCCACCAGATGTGCATCGCAAACTACTACTGGTCTTCCAGGGAACGATCAATGCGTAGACAGTTTGAGACATATCTCCCGTGTAGGAAAGTGCGCATGGTGACTGTTATATTCAATCCCGATGCAATTTCTGTGTTTCATCAACACTCTGATAGTCCCCAGATTACAGAATGCCACCTGATGTGCAACGGAAACTACTACTGGTCCTCCAGGGAACGATCAAAGCGTAGACTGTTTGAGAATTCCTCCGTTAAGGAAAGTGCGCATGGTGACTGTTGTATTCAATCCCGATGCAATTTCTGTGTTTCATCAACACTCTGATAGTCCACAGATTACAGAATGCCACCAGATGTGCATCGCAAACTACTACTGGTCTTCCAGGGAACGATCAAAGCGTGCACTGTTTGAGACATTACTCCTATGGAGGAAAGTGCGCATGGTGACTGTTGTATTCAATCCCGATGCAATTTCTGTGTTTCATCAACACTCTGATAGTCCACAGATTACAGAATGCCACCAGATGTGCATCGCAAACTACTACTTGTCTTCCAGGGAACGATCAAAGCGTAGACTGTTCGAGACATACCTCCCGTGGATGAATGTGCGCATGGTGACTGTTGTATTCAATCCCGATGCAATTTCTGTGTTTCATCAACACTCTGATAGTCCACAGATTACAGAATGCCACCAGATATCCATCGGAAACTACTACTGGTCTTCCATGGAACGATCAAAGCGTAGACTGTTTCAGACATTACTCCCATAGAGGAAAGTGCGCATGGTGACTGTTGTATTCAATCCCGATGCAACTTCTGTGTTTCATCAACACTCTGATAGTCCACAGATTACAGAATGCCACCAGATGTGCATCGGAAACTACTACGGGTCTTCCAGGGAACGATCAAAGCGTAGACTGATTGAGAATTACTCCCGTGGAAGAAACTGCGCTTGGTGATTCTTGTATTCAATCCCGATTCAATTTCTGTGTTTCATCAACACTCTGATAGACCACAGATTGCAGAATGCCTCCAGATGTGCATCGGAAACTACTACTGGTCTTCCAGGGAACGATCAAAGCGTGCACTGTTTGAGACATTAGTCCCATGGAGGAAAGTGCGCATGGTGACTGTTGTATTCAATCCCGATGCAATTTCTGTGTTTCATCAACACTCTGATACTCCACAGATTACAGAATGCCACCAGATGTGCATCGCAAACTACTACTGGTCTTCCAGGGAATGATCAAAGCGTAGACTGTTTGAGACATTACTCCCATGGAGGAAAGTGCGCATGGTGACTGTTGTATTCAATCCCGATGCAATTTCTGTGTTTCATCAACACTCTGATAGTCCACAGATTACAGAATTCCACCAAATGTGAATCGAAAATTACTACTGGTCTTCCAGGGAACGATCAAAGCGTAGACTGTTTCAGACATTACTCCCATGGAGGAAAGTGCGCATGGTGACTGTTGTATTCAACCCCGTTGCAATTTCTGTGTTTCATCAACACTCTGATAGACCACAGATTGCAGAATGCCTCCAGATGTGCATCGGAAACTACTACTGGTCTTCCAGGGAACGATCAAAGCGTAGACTGTTTGAGACATTACTCCCATGGACGAAAGTGCGCATGGTGACTGTTGTTTTCAATCCCGATGCATTTTCTGTGTTTCATCATCACTCTGATAGTCCACAGATTACAGAATGCCTTTAGATGTGCATCGGTAACTGCTACTGGTCTTCCTGGCAACGATAAAAGAGAAGACTCTTAGAGACCTCCCATAGATGAATGTGCGCATGGTGACTGTTGTATTCAACCCCGTTGCAATATCTGTGTTTCATCAACACTCTGATAGTCCACAGATTACAGAATGCCACCAGATGTCATCGGAAACTACTACTGGTCTTCCAGGGAACGATCAAAGTGTAGACTGTTTGAGACATTACTCCCGTGGAGGAAAGAGCGCATGGCGACTGTTGTATTCAATCCCGATGCAATTTCTTTGTTTCATCAACACTCTGATATTCCACAAATTACTGAATGCCACCAAATGTGCATCGGAAATTACTACTAGTCTTCCAGGGAACGATCAAAGCGTAAACTGTTTCAGACATTACTCCGATTAAGGAAAGTGCGGATGGTGAGTGTTGTATTCAATCCCGATGCATTTTCTGTGTTTCATCAACACTCTGATAGTCCACAGATTACAGAATTCCACCATATGTGCATCGCAAACTACTACTGGTCTTCCAGGGAACGATCAATGCGTAGACTGTTTGAGACATATCTCCCGTGTAGGAAAGTGCGCATGGTGACTGTTGTATTCAATCCCGATGCAATTTCTGTGTTTCATCAACACTGTGATAGTCCCCAGATTACAGAATGCCACCTGATGTGCAACGGAAACTACTACTGGTCTTCCAGGGAACGATCAAAGCGTAGACTGTTTGAGAATTACTCCGTTAAGGAAAGTGCGCATGGTGACTGTTGTATTCAATCCCGATGCAATTTCTGTGTTTCATCAACACTCTGATAGTCCACAGATTACAGAATGAAACCAGATGTGCATCGCAAACTACTACTGGTCTTCCAGGGAACGATCAAAGCGTGCACTGTTTGAGACATTAGTCCCATGGAGGAAAGTGCGCATGGTGACTGTTGTATTCAATCCCGATGCAATTTCTGTGTTTCATCAACACTCTGATAGTCCACAGATTACAGAATTCCACCAGATATCCATCGGAAACTACTACTGGTCTTCCATGGAACGATCAAAGCGTAGACTGTTTCAGACATTACTCCCATAGAGTAAAGTGCGCATGGTGACTGTTGTATTCAATCCCGATGCAAATTCTGTGTTTCATCAACACTCTGATAGTCCACAGATTACAGAATGCCACCAGATGTGCATCGGAAACTACTACGGGTCTTCCAGGGAACGATCAAAGCGTAGACTGATTGAGAATTACTCCCGTGGAAGAAACTGCGCTTGGTGATTCTTGTATTCAATCCCGATTCAATTTCTGTGTTTCATCAACACTCTGATAGACCGCAGATTGCAGAATGCCTCCAGATGTGCATCGGAAACTACTACTGGTCTTCCAGGGAACGATCAAAGCGTAGACTGTTTGAGACATTACTCCCATGGACGAATGTGCGCATGGTGACTGTTGTATTCAATCCCGATGCAATTTCTTTGTTTCATCAACACTCTGATAGTCCACAGATTACAGAATGCCACCAGATGTGCATCGCAAACTACTACTGGTCTTCCAGGGAACGAACAAAGCGTGCACTGTTTGAGACATTACTCCCATGGAGGAAAGTGTGCATGGTGACTGTTGTATTCAATACCGATGCAATTTCTGCGTTTCATCAACACTCTGATAGTCCACAGATTACAGAATTCCACCAAATGTGAATCGAAAATTAATACTGGTCTTCCAGGGAACGATCAAAGCGTAGACTGTTTCAGACATTACTCCCATGGAGGAAAGTGCGCATGGTGACTGTTGTATTCAACCCCGTTGCAATTTCTGTGTTTCATCAACACTCTGATAGTCCACAGATTTCAGAATGCCACCAGATGTGCATCGGAAACTACTACTGGTCTTCCAGGGAACGATCAAAGCGTAGACTGTTTGAGACATTACTCTCGTGGAGGAAAGAGCGCATTGCGACTGTTGTATTCAGTCCCCAAGCAATTTATGTGTTTCATCAACACTCTGAGAGTCCCCAGACTACAGAATGCCACCAGATGTGCAACGGACACTACTACTGGTCTTCGAGGGAACGATCAAAGCGTGGACTGTTTGAGAATTACTCCCGTGAAGGAAAGTGCGCATGGTGACTGTTGTATTCAATCCCGATGCAATTTCTGTGTTTCATCAACACTCTCTTAGTCCACAGATTACAGAATGCCTCTAGATGTGCATCGGAAACTACTACTGGTCTTCCAGGGAACGATCAAAGCGTAGAATATTTGAGACATTACTTCCATGGAGGAAAGTCCGCATGGTGCCTATTGTATTCAATCCCGATGCATTTTCTGTGTTTCATCAACACTCTGATAGTCCACAGATTACAGAATGTCACCAGATGGGCATCGGAAACTACTACTGGTCTTCCTGGGAACGATCAAGGCGTAGACTGTTTGAGAATTACTCCCATTCAGAAAAGTGCGGATGGTGACTGTTGTATTCACTCCCGATGCAATTTCTGTGTTCCATCAACAGTCTGATAGTCCACAGATTACAGAATGCCTCCAGATGTGCATTGGAAACTACTACTGGTCTTCCAGAGAACGATAAAAGCGTAAACTCTTTGAGACATTACTCCCATGGAGAAAAGTTCGCATGCTGACTGTTGTATTGAATCCCGAGGCAATTTTAGTGTTTCATCATCACTCTGATAGCCCACAGATTACAGAATTCCTCCTGATGTGCATCGGAAACTACTACTGGTCTTCCAGGGACAGACCAAAGGGTAGACTGTTAGAAACATTACTCCCATGGAGGAAAGTGCGCATTGTGCCTGTTGTATTCGATCCCGATGCAATTTCTGTGTTTCATCAACACTCTGATAGTCCACAGATTACAGAGTGCCTCCAGATGTGCATCGGAAACTAACACTGGTCTTCCAGCGAATGATCAAAGCGTAGACGGTTTGAGACATACCCCCCGTGGAAGAAAGTGCCCAAGGTGACTGTTGTATTCAATCAAGATGCAATTTCTGTTTTTCATCAACACTCTGATAGTCCACAGATTACATAATGAGTCCAGATGTGCATCGTAAACTACTACTGGTCTTCCAGCTAATGATCCAAGGGTAGACTGTTTGAGAATTACTCCCATGGAGGAAAGTGGGCATGGTGACTGTTGTATTCAATCCCGATGCAATTTCTGCGATTCATCAACACTCTGATAGTCCACAGATAACAGAATGCTAGCAGACGTGCATCGGAAGCTACTACTGGTCTCCCAGGTAACGATCAAGGCGTAGACTGTTTGAGACATTACTCCCGTGAAGGAAAGTGCGCATGGTGACTGTTGTATTCAATCCCGATGCAATTTCTGTGTTTCATCAACACTCCGATAGTCCGCAGGTTACAGAATGCCACCAGATGTGCATCGGAAATTACTACTGGTCTTCCAGGCAACGATCAAAGCGTAGACTGTTTGAGACATTACTCCCGTGGAGGAAAGAGCTCATGGCGACTGTTGTATTCAATCCCGATGCAATCTTTTGTGTTTCATCAACACTCTGATAGTCCAAAGATTACAGAATGAAACCAGATGTGCATCGGAAATTACTACGGGTCTTCAAGGGAACGATCAAAGCGTAGACTGTATCAGACATTACTCCCATGGAGGAAAGTGCACATGGTGACTTTTGTATTCAATCCCGATGCAATTTCTGTGTTTCATCAACACTCTGATAGTCCACAGATAACATAATGGGTCCAGATGTGCATCGTAAACTACTACTGGTCTTCCAAGGAATGATCAAATGGTAGACTGTTTGAGAATTACTCCCATGGAGGAAAGTGGGCATGGTGACTGTTGTATTCAATCCCGATGCAATTTCTGTGTTTCATCAACACTCTGATAGTCCACAGGTTACAGAATGCAACCAGATGTGCACCGGAAATTGCTACTGGCCTTCCAGGGAACGATCAAAGCGTAGACTGTTACAGACATTACTCCCGTGGAGGAAAGTGCGCATGGCGACAGTTGTACTCAATCCCGAAGCAATATCTGTGTTTCATCAACACTCTGATAGTCTACAGATTACAGAATGCCTCCAGATGTGCATCTGAAACTACAACTGGTCTTCCAGGTAACGATCAAAGCGTAGACTCTTTGAGACATTAATCCCGTGGAGGAAAGTGCTCATGGTGACTGTTGTGCTCAATTCTGATGCAATTTCTGTGTTTCATCGACACTCCGATAGCCCACTGGTTACAGAATGCCACCAGATGTGCATCGGAAACTACTACTGGTCTTCCAGGCAACGATCAAAGCGTAGACTGTTTGAGACATTACTCCCGTGGAGGAAAGTGCTCATGGCGACTGTTGTATTAAATCCCGATGCAATGTTGTGTTTCATCAACACTCTGATAGTCCAAAGATTACAGAATGCCACTAGATGTGCATCGGAAATTACTACTGGTCTTCAAGGGAACGATCAAAGCGTAGACTGTTTCAGAAATTACTCCCATGGAGGAAAGTGCACATGGTGACTGTTGTATTCAATCCCGATGCAATTTCTGTGTCTCATCAACACTCTGATAGTCCACAGATTACAGAATACCACCAGATGTGCATCGCAAACTACTACTGGTCTTCCAGGGAACGATCAAAGCGTAGACTGTTCGAGACATACCTCCTATGGAGGAAAGTTCACATGGTGACTGTTGTATTTAATCCCGATGCAATTTCCGTGTTTCATCAACACTCTGATAGTCCACAAATTACAGAACGCCACCAGATGTGCATCGGAAACTACTACTGGTCTTCCAGGGAACGATCAAAGCGTGGACTGTTTGAGACATTACTCCCATTGAGGAAAGTGCACATGCTGACTGTTGTATTCCATCACGAGGCCATTTCTGTGTTTCGTCAACACTCTGATAGTCCACAGATTAAAGAATGCCACCAGATGTGCATCAGAAACTACTACTAGTCTTCCAGGGAACGATCAAATCGTAGACTGTTTGAGACATTACTCCCATAGAGGAAAGTGCGCATGGTGACGGTTGTATTCAATTCCGATGCAATTTCTGTGTTTCATCAACACTCTGATAGTCCACAGATTACAGAATGCCACCAGATGTGCATCGCAAACTACTACTGGTCTTCCAGGGAACGATCAAAGCGTAGACTGTTTGAGACATTACTCATATGGAGGAAAGTGCGCATGGTGACTGATGTATTCAATCCCGATGCAATTTCTGTGTTTCATCAACACTCTGATAGTCCACAGATTACAGAATGCCACCATATGTGCATCGGAAACTACTACTGGTCTGCCAGGGAACGATCAAAGCGTAGACTGTTTGAGACATTACTCCCGTGGAGGAAAGAGCGCATGGCGACTGTTGTATTCAATCCCGATGCAATTTCTGTGTTTCATCAACACTCTGATAGTCCACAGATTACAGAATGCCACCAAATGTGAATCGAAAATTACTACTGGTCTTCCAGGGAACGATCAAAGCGTAGACTGTTTCAGACATTACTCCCTTGGAGGAAAGTGCGCATGGTGTCTGTTGTATTCAACCCCGTTGCAATTTCTGTGTTTCATCAACACTCTGATAGTCCACAGATTACAGAATGCCACCAGATGTGCATCGGAAACTACTGCTGGTCTTCCAGGGAACGATCAAAGCGTAGACTGTTTGAGACATTACTCTCGTGGAGGAAAGAGCGCATGGCGACTGTTGTATTCAGTCCCCAAGCAATCTATGTGCTTCATCAACACTCTGATAGTCCCCAGATTACAGAATGCCACCAGATGTGAACGGACACTACTACTGGTCTTCGAGGGAACGATCAAAGGGTAGACTGTTTGAGAATTACTCCCGTGAAGGAAAGTGCGCATGGTGACTGTTGTATTCAATCCCGATGCAATTTCTGTGTTTCATCAACACTCTCTTAGTCCACAGATTACAGAATGCCTCTAGATGTGCATCGGAAACTACTACTGGTCTTCCAGGGAACGATCAAAGCGTAGACTGTTTGAGACATTACTTCCATGGAGGAAAGTCCGCATAGTGCCTATTGTATTCAATCCCGATGCATTTTCTGTGTTTCATCAACACTCTGATAGTCCACAGTTTACAGAATGCCTCCAGATGTGCATTGGAAACTACTACTACTGGTCTTCCAGAGAACGATAAAAGCGTAAACTCTTTGAGACATTACTCCCATGGAGAAAAGTTCGCATGCTGACTGTTGTATTGAATCCCGATGCAATTTTAGTGTTTCATCAACACTCTGATAGCCCACAGATTACAGAATTCCTCCAGATGTGCATCGGAAACTACTACTGGTCTTCCAGGGACCGACCAAAGGGTAGACTGTTAGAGACATTACTCCCATGGAGGAAAGTGCGCATTGTGCCTGTTGTATTCAATCCCGATGCAATTTCTGTGTTTCATCAACACTCTGATAGTCCACAGATTACAGAATGCCTCCAGATGTGCATCGGAAACTAACACTGGTCTTCCAGCGAATGATCAAAGCGTAGACGGTTTGAGACATACCCCCCGTGGAAGAAAGTGCCAAAGGTGACTGTTGTATTCAATCAAGATGCAATTTCTGTTTTTCATCAACACGCTGATAGTCCACAGATTACATAATGAGTCCAGATGTGCATTGTAAACTACTACTGGTCTTCCAGCTAATGATCCAAGGGTTGACTGTTTGAGAATTACTCCCATGGAGGAAAGTGACATAGTGACTGTTGTATTCAATCCCGATGCAATTTCTGTGTTTCATCAACACTCTGATAGTCCACAGATAACAGAATGCTAGCAGACGTGCATCGGAAACTACTACTGGTCTCCCAGGTAACGATCAAGGCGTAGACTGTTTGAGACATTACTCCCGTGGAGGAAAGTGCGCATGGTGACTGTTGTATTCAATCCCGATGCAATTTCTGTGTTTCAACAACACTCCGATAGTCCACAGGTTACAGAACGCCACCAGATGTGCATCGGAAACTACTACTGGTCTTCCAGGCAACGATCAAAGCGTAGACTGTTTGAGACATTACTCCCGTGGAGGAAAGAGCTCATGGCGACTGTTGTATTCAATCCCGATGCAATTTTTTGTGTTTCATCAACACTCTGATGGTCCAAAGATTACAGAATGAAACCAGATGTCCATCGGAAATTACTACTGGTCTTCAAGGGAACGATCAAAGCGTAGACTGTTTCAGACATTACTCCCATGGAGGAATGTGCACATGGTGACTGTTGTATTCAATCCCGATGCAATTTCTGTGTTTCATCAACCCTCTGATAGTCCACAGATTACATAATAAGTCCAGATGTGCATCGTAAACTACTACTGGTCTTCCAAGGAATGATCAAATGGTAGACTGTTTGAGAATTACTCCCATGGAGGAAAGTGGGCATGGTGACTGTTGTATTCAATCCCGATGCAATTTCTGTGTTTCATCAAGACTCTGATAGTCCACAGGTTACAGAATGCAACCAGATGTGCACCGGAAATTACTACTGGTCTTCCAGGGAACGATCAAAGCGTAGACTGTTAGAGACATTACTCCCGTGGAGGAAAGTGCGCATGGCGACAGTTGTACTCAATCCTGAAGCAATATCTGTGTGTCATCAACACTCAGATAGTCTACAGATTACAGAATGCCTCCAGATGTGCATCGGAAACTACTACTGGTCTTCCAGGGAACGATCAAAGCGTATACTGTTTGAGACATTACTCCCATGGAGGAAAGTGCACATGATGACTGTTGTATTCAATTCCGATGCAATTTCTGTGTTTCATCAACACTCTGATAGTCAACAGATTACAGAATGCCACCAGACGTGCATCGGAAGCTACTACTGGTCTTCCAGGTAACGATCAAAGCGTAGACTGTTTGAGACATTAATCCCGTGGAGGTAAGTGCTCATGGTGACTATTGTATTCAATCCCGATGCAATTTCTGTGCTTCATCAACACTCTGATAGTCCACAGGTTACAGAATGCCACCAGATGTGCATCGCAAGCTACTACTGGCCTTCCAGGGAACGATCAAAGCGTAGACTGTTCGAGACATTACTCCCGTGGAGGAAAGTGCGCATGGTGACTGTTGTATTCAATCCCGATGCAATTTTTGTGTTTCATCAACACTCTGATGGTCCACAGATTACATAGTGAGTCCAGATGTGCATCGTAAACTACGACTGGTCTTCCAGGGAATGATCAAAGCGTAGACTGTTTGAGAATTACTAGCATGGAGGAAAGTGGGCATGGTGACTGTTGTATTCAATCCCGATGCAATTACTGTGTTTCATCAACACTCTGATAGTCCACAGATTACAGAATGCCACCAGATGTGCATCGGAAATTACTACTGGTCTTCAAGGGAACGATCAAAGCGTAGACTGTTTCAGACATTACTCAGATGGAGGAAAGTGCGGATGGTGACTGTTGTATTCAATCCCGAGGCAATTTCTGTGTTTCATCAACACTCTGATAGTCCACAGGTTACAGAATGCCACCAGATGTGCATCGGAAATTACTACTGGTCTTCAAGGGAACGATCAAAGCGTAGACTGTTTCAGACATTACTCAGATGGAGGAAAGTGCGGATGGTGACTGTTGTATTCAATCCCGATGCAATTTCTGTGTTTCATCAACACTCTGATAGTCCACAGATTACAGAATGCCACCAGATGTGCATCAGAAATTACTACTGGTCTTCAAGGGAACGATCAAAGCGTAGACTGTTTCAGACATTACTCCCATAGAGGAAAGTGCGCATTCTGACTGTTGTATTCAATCCCGAGGAAATTTCTGTGTTTCATCAACACTTTGAAGGTCCACAGATTACAGATTGTCTCCAGATGTGCATCGGAAACTACTACTGGTCTTCCTGGGAACGATCAAAACGTAGACTGTTTGAGAATTACTCCCATGGGGGAAAGTACGCATGGTAACACCTTGTATTCAATCCCGATGCAATTTCTGTGTTTCATTAACACTTTGAAGGTCCACAGATTACAGAATGCCACCAGATGTGCATCGGAAACTACTTCTGGTCTTCCAGGGAACGATCAAAGCGTAGACTGTTTGAGACATACCTCCCGTGGAGGAAAGTGCTCATGGTGACTGTTGTATTCAATCCCGATGCAATTTCTGTGTTTCATGAACACTCTGATAGTCCACAGATTACAGAATGCCACCAGATGTGCATCGGAAACTACTACTGGTCTTCCAGGGACCGACCAAAGGGTAGACTGTTAGAGACATTACTCCCTAGGAGGAAAGTGCACATTGTGCCTGTTGTATTCAATCCCGATGCAATTTCTGTGTTTCATCAACACTCCGACAGTCCACAGATTACGGAATGCATCCAGATGTACATCGGAAACTAACACTGGTCTTCCAGCGAATGATCAAAGCGTAGACGTTTTGAGACATACCTCCCATGGAAGAAAGTGCCCAAGGGGACTGTTGTATTCAATCCCGATGCAATTTCTGTGTTTCATCAACACTCTGATAGTCCACAGATTACATAATGAGTCCAGATGTGCATCGTAACCTACTACTAGACTTCCAGGGAATGATCAAAGCGTAGACTGTTTGAGACATTACTCCCATGGAGGAAAGTGCACATGATGACTGTTGTATTCAATTCCGATGCAATTTCTGTGTTTCATCAACACTCTGATAGTCCACAGATTACAGAATGCCACCAGACGTGCATTGGAAGCTACTACTGGTCTTCCAGGTAACGATCGAAGCGTAGACTGATTGAGACATTAATCATGTGGAGGAAAGTGCTCATGGTGACTGTTGTATTCAATCCCGATGCAATTTCTGTGTTTCATCAACACTCCGATAGTCCACAGGTTACAGAATGCCACCAGATGTGCATCGGAAACGACTACTGGTCTTCCAGGCAACGATCAAAACGTAGACTGTTTGAGACATTACTCCCGTGGAGGGAAGTGCACATGGCGACTGTTGTATTCAATCCCGATGCAATTTCTGTGTTTCATCAACACTCTGATAGTCCACAGATTACAGAATGCCACTAGATGTGCATCGGAAATTACTACTGGTCTTCAAGGGAACGATCAAAGCGTAGACTGTTTCAGACATTACTCCCATGGAGGAAAGTGCACATGGTGACTGTTGTATTTAATCCCGATGCAATTTCTGTGTTTCATCAACACTTTGATAGTCCACAGATTACAGAACGCCACCAGATGTGCATCGGAAACTACTACTGGTCTTCCAGGGAACGATCAAAACGTAAACTGTTTGAGAATTATTCCCATGGAGGAAAGTACGCATGGTAACTGTTGTATTCAATCCCGATGCAATTTCTGTGTTTCATCAACACTCTGATAGTCCACAGATTACAGAATGCCACCAGATGTGCATCGCAAACTACTACTGGCCTTCCAGGGAACGATCAAAGCATAGACTGTTCGAGACATTACTCCCGTGGAGAAAAGTGCGCATGGTGACTGTTGTATTCAATCCCGATGCAATTCCTGTGTTTCATCAACACTCTGATAGTCCACAGATTACATAATGAGTCCAGATGTGCATCGTAAACTACTACTGGTCTTCCAGGGAATGATCAAAGCGTAGACTGTTTGAGAATTACTAGCATGGAGGAAAGTGGGCATGGTGACTGTTGTATACAATCCCGATGCAATTACTGTGTTTCATCAACACTCTGATAGTCCACAGATTACAGAATGCCACCAGACGTGCATCGGAAGCTTCTACTGGTCTCCCAGGTAACGATCAAAGCGTAGTCTGTTTGAGACATTACTCCCGTGGAGGAAAGTTCGCATGGTGACTGTTGAATTAAATCCCGAGGCAATTTCTGTGTTTCATCAACACTCTGATAGTCCACAGGTTACAGAATGCCACCAGATGTGCATCGGAAACTAATACTGGTCTTCCAGGGAACGATCAAAGCGTAGACTGTTTGAGACATTACTCCCGTGGAGGAAAGTGCGCATGGCGACAGTTGTACTCAATCCCGATGCAATATCTGTGTTTCATCAACACTCTGATAGTCCACAGATTACAGAATGCCACCAGATGTGCATCGGAAATTACTACTGGTCTTCAAGGGATCGATCAAAGCGTAGACTGTTTCAGAAATTACTCCCATGGAGGAAAGTGCGGATGGCGACTGTTGTATTCAATCCCGATGCAATTTCTGTGTTTCATCAACACTCTGATAGTCCACAGATTACAGAATGCCACCAGATGTGCATCGGAAATTACTACTGGTCCTCAAGGGAACGATCAAAGCGTAGACTGTTTCAGGCATTACTCCCATGGAGGAAAGTGCGCATGGTGAGTGTTGTATTCAAACACGATGCAATTTCTGTGTTTCATCAACACTCTGATAGTCCACAGATTACAGAATGCCACCAGATGTGCATCGCAAACTACTACTGGCCTTCCAGGGAACGATCAAATCGTAGACTGTTCGTGACATTACTCCCGTGGAGGAAAGTGCGCATGGTGACTGTTGTATTCAATCCCGATGCAATTTCTGTGTTTCATCAACACTCTGATAGTCCACAGATTACATAATGAGTCCAGATGTGCATCGTAAACTACTACTGGTCTTCCAGGCAATGATCAAAGCGTAGACTGTTTGAGAATTACTAGCATGGAGGAAAGTGGGCATGGTGACTGTTGTATTCAATCCCGATGCAATTTCTGTGTTTCATAAACACTCTGATAGTCCACAGATTACAGAATGCCACCAGACGTGCATCGGAAGCTTCTACTGGTCTCCCAGGTAACGATCAAAGCGTAGTCTGTTTGAGACATTACTCCCGTGGAGGAAAGTTCGCATGGTGACTGTTGTATTCAATCGCGAGGCAATTTCTGTGTTTCATCAACACTCTGATAGTCCACAGGTTACAGAATGCCACCAGATGTGCATCGCAAACTAATACTGCTCTTCCAGGGACCGACCAAATGGTAGACTGTTAGAGACATTACTCCCATGGAGGAAGGTGCACATTGTGCCTGTTGTATTCAATCCCGATGCAATTTCTTTGTTTCATCAACACTCCGACAATCCACAGATTACGGAATGCATCCAGATGTACATCGGAAACTAACACTGGTCTTCCAGCGAATGATCAAAGCGTAGACGGTTTGAGACATACCTCCCGTGGAAGAAAGTGCCCAAGATGACTGTTGTATTCAATCCCGATGCAATTTCTTTGTTTCATCAACACTCTGATAGTCCACAGATTACATTATGAGTCCAGATGTGCATCGTAAACTACTACTAGTCTTCCAGGGAATGATCAAAGGGTAGACTGTTTGAGAATTACTCATATGGAGGAAAGTGGGAATGGTGACTGTTGTATTCAATCCCGATGCAATTTCTGTGTTTCATCAACACTCTGATAGTCCACAGATTACAGAATGCCTCCAGATATGCATCGGAAACTACTACAGGTCTTCCAGGGAACGATCAAAGCGTAGACTGTTTGAGACATTACTCCCATGGAGGAAAGTGCACATGATGACTGTTGTATTCAATTCCGATGCAATTTCTGTGTTTCATCAACACTCTGATAGTCCACAGATTACAGAATGCCACCAGACGTGCATTGGAAGCTACTACTGGTCTTCCAGGTAACAATCGAAGCGTAGACTGTTTGAGACATTAATCATGTGGAGGAAAGTGCTCATGGTGACTGTTGTATTCAATCCCGATGCAATTTCTGTGTTTCATCAACATTCCGATAGTCCACAGGTTACAGAATGCCACCAGATGTGCATCGGAAACCACTACTGGTCTTCCAGGCAACGATCAAAGCGTAGACTGTTTGAGACATTACTCCCGTGGAGGGAAGTGCTCATGGCGACTGTTGTATTCAATCCCAATGCAATTTCTGTGTTTCATCAACACTCTGATAGTCCACAGATTACATAATGCCACCAGATGTGCATCGCAAACTACTACTGGTCTTCCAGGGAACGATCAAAGCGTAGACTGTTAGAGACATACCTCCCGTGGAGAAAAGTTCGCATGGTGACTGTTGTATTTATTCCCGATGCAATTTCTGTGTTTCATCAACACTCTGATAGTCCACAGATTACAGAACGCCACCAGATGTGCATCGGAAACTACTACTGGTCTTGCAGGGAACGATCAAAACGTAAACTGTTTGAGAATTACTCCCATGGAGGAAAGTACGCATGGTAAATGTTGTATTCAATCCCGATGCAATTTCTGTGTTTCATCAACACTCTGATAGTCCACAGATTACAGAATGCCACCAGATGTGCATCGCAAACTAATACTGGCCTTCCAGGGAACGATCAAAGCGTAGACTGTTCGAGACATTACTCCCGTGGAGGAAAGTGCGCATGGTGACTGTTGTATTCAATCCCGATGCAATTTCTGTGTTTCATCAACACTCTGATAGTCCACAGATTACATAATGAGTCCAGATGTGCATCGTAAACTACTACTGGTCTTCCAGGGAATGATCAAAGCGAAGACTGTTTGAGAATTACTAGCATGGAGGAAAGTGGGCATGGTGACTGTTGTATTCAATCCCGATGCAATTTCTGTGTTTCATAAACACTCTGATAGTCCACAGATTACAGAATGCCACCAGACGTGCATCGGAAGCTTCTACTGGTCTCCCAGGTAACGATCAAAGCGTAGACTGTTTGAGACATTACTCCCGTGGAGGAAAGTTCGCATGCTGACTGTTGTATTCAATCCCGAGGCAATTTCTGTGTTTCATCAACACTCTGATTGTCCACAGGTTACAGAATGCCACCAGATGTGCATCGGAAACTAATACTGGTCTTCCAGGGACCGACCAAATGGTAGACTGTTAGAGACATTACTCCCATGGAGGAAGGTGCACATTGTGCCTGTTGTATTCAATCCCAATGCAATTTCTTTGTTTCATCAACACTCCGACAATCCACAGATTACGGAATGCATCCAGATGTACATCGGAAACTAACACTGGTCTTCCAGCGAATGATCAAAGCGTAGACGGTTTGAGACATACCTCCCGTGAAAGAAAGTGCCCAAGATGACTGTTGTATTCAATCCCGATGCAATTTCTGTGTTTCATCAACACTCTGATAGTCCACAGATTACATAATGAGTCCAGATGTGCATCGTAAACTACTACTAGTCTTCCAGGGAATGATCAAAGGGTAGACTGTTTGAGAATTACTCATATGGAGGAAAGTGGGCATGGTGACTGTTGTATTCAATCCCGATGCAATTTCTGTGTTTCATCAACACTCTGATAGTCCACAGATTACAGAATGCCTCCAGATATGCATCGGAAACTACTACTGGTCTTCCAGGGAACGATCAAAGCGTAGACTGTTTGAGACATTACTCCCATGGAGGAAAGTGCACATGATGACTGTTGTATTCAATTCCGATGCAATTTCTGTGTTTCATCAACACTCTGATAGTCCACAGATAACAGAATGCCACCAGACGTGCATTGGAAGCTACTACTGGTCTTCCAGGTAACAATCGAAGCGTAGACTGTTTGAGACATTAATCATGTGGAGGAAAGTGCTCATGGTGACTGTTGTATTCAATCCCGATGCAATTTCTGTGTTTCATCAACATTCCGATAGTCCACAGGTTACAGAATGCCACCAGATGTGCATCGGAAACCACTACTGGTCTTCCAGGCAACGATCAAAGCGTAGACTGTTTGAGACATTACTCCCGTGGAGGGATGTGCTCATGGCGACTGTTGTATTCAATCCCAATGCAATTTCTGTGTTTCATCAACACTCTGATAGTCCACAGATTACATAATGCCACCAGATGTGCATCGCAAACTACTACTGGTCTTCCAGGGAACGATCAAAGCGTAGACTGTTCGAGACATACCTCCCGTGGAGGAAAGTACGCATGGTGACTGTTGTATTCAATCCCGATGCAATTTCTGTGTTTCATCAACACTCTGATAGTCCACAGATTACAGAATGCCACCAGATGTGCATCGCAAACTACTACTGGCCTTCCAGGGAACGATCAAAGCGTAGACTGTTCGAGACATTACTCCCGTGGAGGAAAGTGCGCATGGTGACTGTTGTATTCAATCCCGATGCAATTTCTGTGTTTCATCAACACTCTGATAGTCCACAGATTACATAATGAGTCCAGATGTGCATCTTAAACTACTACTGGTCTTCCAGGGAATGATCAAAGCGAAGACTGTTTGAGAATTACTAGCATGGAGTAAAGTGGGCATGGTGACTGTTGTATTCAATCCCGATGCAATTTCTGTGTTTCATCAACACTCTGATAGTCCACAGATTACAGAATGCCACCATATGTGCATCGGAAATTACTACCGGTCTTCAAGGGAACGATCAAAGCGTAGACTGTTTCAGGCATTACTCCCATGGAGAAAAGTGCGCATGGTGAGTGTTGTATTCAATCACGATGCAATTTCTGTGTTTCATCAACACTCTGATAGTCCACAGATTACAGAATGCCACCAGATGTGCATCGCAAACTACTACTGGTCTTCCAGGGAACGATCAAAGCGTAGACTGTTTGAGACATTACTCCCGTGGAGGAAAGTGCGCATGGCGACAGTTGTACTCAATCCCGATGCAATATCTGTGTTTCATCAACACTCTGATAGTCCACAGATTACAGAATGCCACCAGATGTGCATCGGAAATTACTACTGGTCTTCAAGGGAACGATCAAAGCGTAGACTGTTTCAGACATTACTCCCATGGAGGAAAGTGCGGATGGTGACTGTTGTATTCAATCCCGATGCAATTAATGTGTTTCATCAACACTCTGATAGTCCACAGATTACAGAATGCCACCAGATGTGCATCGGAAATTACTACCGGTCTTCAAGGGAACGATCAAAGCGTAGACTGTTTCAGGCATTACTCCCATGGAGGAAAGTGCGCATGGTGAGTGTTGTATTCAATCACGATGCAATTTCTGTGTTTCATCAACACTCTGATAGTCCACAGATTACAGAATGCCACCAGATGTGCATCGCAAACTACTACTGGCCTTCCAGGGAACGATCAAAGCGTAGACTGTTCGAGACATTACTCCCGTGGAGGAAAGTGCGCATGGTGACTGTTGTATTCAATCCCGATGCAATTTCTGTGTTTCATCAACACTCTGATAGTCCACAGATTACATAATGAGTCCAGATGTGCATCGTAAACTACTACTGGTCTTCCAGGGAATGATCAAAGCGTAGACTGTTTGAGAATTACTAGCATGGAGGAAAGTGGGCATGGTGACTGTTGTATTCAATCCCAATGCAATTTCTGTGTTTCATCAACACTCTGATAGTCCACAGATTACAGAATGCCACCAGACTTGCATCGGAAGCTTCCACTGGTCTCCCAGGTAACGATCAAAGCGTAGTGTGTTTGAGACATTACTCACGTGGAGGAAAGTTCGCATGGTGACTGTTGTATTCAATCCCGAGGCAATTTCTGTGTTTCATCAACACTCTGATAGTCCACAGGTTACAGAATGCCACCAGATGTGCATCGGAAACTAATACTGGTCTTCCAGGGAACGATCAAAGCGTATACTGTTTGAGACATTACTCCCGTGGAGGAAAGTGCGCATGGCGACAGTTGTACTCAATCCCGATGCAATATCTGTGTTTCATCAACACTCTGATAGTCCACAGATTACAGAATGCCACCAGATGTGCATCGGAAATTACTACTGGTCTTCAAGGGAACGATCAAAGCGTAGACTGTTTCAGACATTACTCCCATGGACGAAAGTGCGGATGGTGACTGTTGTATTCAATCCCGATGCAATTTCTGTGTTTCATCAACACTCTGATAGTCCACAGATTACAGAATGCCACCAGATGTGCATCGGAAATTACTACTGGTCTTCCAGGGAACGATCAAAGCGTAGACTGTTTGAGACATTACTCCCATAGAGGAAAGTGCGCATGCTGACTGTTGTATTCAATCCCGAGGCAATTTCTGTGTTTCATCAACACTTTGAAGGTCCACAGATTACAGATTGTTTCCAGATGTGCATCAGAAACTACTACTGGTCTTCCTGGGAACGATCAAAACGTAGACAGTTTGAGAATTACTCCCATGGGGGAAAGTACGCATGGTAACTGTTGTATTCAATCCCGATGCAATATCTGTGCATCATCAACACTTTGAGGGTCCACAGATTACAGAATGCCACCAGATGTGCATCGCAAACTAATACTGGCCTTCCAGGGAACGATCAAAGCGTAGACTGTTCGAGACATTACTCCCGTGGAGGAAAGTGCGCATGGTGACTGTTGTATTCAATCCCGATGCAATTTCTGTGTTTCATCAACACTCTGATAGTCCACAGATTACATAATGAGTCCAGATGTGCATCGTAAACTACTACTGGTCTTCCAGGGAATGATCAAAGCGAAGACTGTTTGAGAATTACTAGCATGGAGGAAAGTGGGCATGGTGACTGTTGTATTCAATCCCGATGCAATTTCTGTGTTTCATAAACACTCTGATAGTCCACAGATTACAGAATGCCACCAGACGTGCATCGGAAGCTTCTACTGGTCTCCCAGGTAACGATCAAAGCGTAGACTGTTTGAGACATTACTCCCGTGGAGGAAAGTTCGCATGCTGACTGTTGTATTCAATCCCGAGGCAATTTCTGTGTTTCATCAACACTCTGATTGTCCACAGGTTACAGAATGCCACCAGATGTGCATCGGAAACTAATACTGGTCTTCCAGGGACCGACCAAATGGTAGACTGTTAGAGACATTACTCCCATGGAGGAAGGTGCACATTGTGCCTGTTGTATTCAATCCCAATGCAATTTCTTTGTTTCATCAACACTCCGACAATCCACAGATTACGGAATGCATCCAGATGTACATCGGAAACTAACACTGGTCTTCCAGCGAATGATCAAAGCGTAGACGGTTTGAGACATACCTCCCGTGAAAGAAAGTGCCCAAGATGACTGTTGTATTCAATCCCGATGCAATTTCTGTGTTTCATCAACACTCTGATAGTCCACAGATTACATAATGAGTCCAGATGTGCATCGTAAACTACTACTAGTCTTCCAGGGAATGATCAAAGGGTAGACTGTTTGAGAATTACTCATATGGAGGAAAGTGGGCATGGTGACTGTTGTATTCAATCCCGATGCAATTTCTGTGTTTCATCAACACTCTGATAGTCCACAGATTACAGAATGCCTCCAGATATGCATCGGAAACTACTACTGGTCTTCCAGGGAACGATCAAAGCGTAGACTGTTTGAGACATTACTCCCATGGAGGAAAGTGCACATGATGACTGTTGTATTCAATTCCGATGCAATTTCTGTGTTTCATCAACACTCTGATAGTCCACAGATAACAGAATGCCACCAGACGTGCATTGGAAGCTACTACTGGTCTTCCAGGTAACAATCGAAGCGTAGACTGTTTGAGACATTAATCATGTGGAGGAAAGTGCTCATGGTGACTGTTGTATTCAATCCCGATGCAATTTCTGTGTTTCATCAACATTCCGATAGTCCACAGGTTACAGAATGCCACCAGATGTGCATCGGAAACCACTACTGGTCTTCCAGGCAACGATCAAAGCGTAGACTGTTTGAGACATTACTCCCGTGGAGGGATGTGCTCATGGCGACTGTTGTATTCAATCCCAATGCAATTTCTGTGTTTCATCAACACTCTGATAGTCCACAGATTACATAATGCCACCAGATGTGCATCGCAAACTACTACTGGTCTTCCAGGGAACGATCAAAGCGTAGACTGTTCGAGACATACCTCCCGTGGAGGAAAGTACGCATGGTGACTGTTGTATTCAATCCCGATGCAATTTCTGTGTTTCATCAACACTCTGATAGTCCACAGATTACAGAATGCCACCAGATGTGCATCGCAAACTACTACTGGCCTTCCAGGGAACGATCAAAGCGTAGACTGTTCGAGACATTACTCCCGTGGAGGAAAGTGCGCATGGTGACTGTTGTATTCAATCCCGATGCAATTTCTGTGTTTCATCAACACTCTGATAGTCCACAGATTACATAATGAGTCCAGATGTGCATCTTAAACTACTACTGGTCTTCCAGGGAATGATCAAAGCGAAGACTGTTTGAGAATTACTAGCATGGAGTAAAGTGGGCATGGTGACTGTTGTATTCAATCCCGATGCAATTTCTGTGTTTCATCAACACTCTGATAGTCCACAGATTACAGAATGCCACCATATGTGCATCGGAAATTACTACCGGTCTTCAAGGGAACGATCAAAGCGTAGACTGTTTCAGGCATTACTCCCATGGAGAAAAGTGCGCATGGTGAGTGTTGTATTCAATCACGATGCAATTTCTGTGTTTCATCAACACTCTGATAGTCCACAGATTACAGAATGCCACCAGATGTGCATCGCAAACTACTACTGGTCTTCCAGGGAACGATCAAAGCGTAGACTGTTTGAGACATTACTCCCATGGAGGAAAGTGCGCATGGCGACAGTTGTACTCAATCCCGATGCAATATCTGTGTTTCATCAACACTCTGATAGTCCACAGATTACAGAATGCCACCAGATGTGCATCGGAAATTACTACTGGTCTTCAAGGGAACGATCAAAGCGTAGACTGTTTCAGACATTACTCCCATGGAGGAAAGTGCGGATGGTGACTGTTGTATTCAATCCCGATGCAATTAATGTGTTTCATCAACACTGTGATAGTCCACAGATTACAGAATGCCACCAGATGTGCATCGGAAATTACTACCGGTCTTCAAGGGAACGATCAAAGCGTAGACTGTTTCAGGCATTACTCCCATGGAGGAAAGTGCGCATGGTGAGTGTTGTATTCAATCACGATGCAATTTCTGTGTTTCATCAACACTCTGATAGTCCACAGATTACAGAATGCCACCAGATGTGCATCGCAAACTACTACTGGCCTTCCAGGGAACGATCAAAGCGTAGACTGTTCGAGACATTACTCCCGTGGAGGAAAGTGCGCATGGTGACTGTTGTATTCAATCCCGATGCAATTTCTGTGTTTCATCAACACTCTGATAGTCCACAGATTACATAATGAGTCCAGATGTGCATCGTAAACTACTACTGGTCTTCCAGGGAATGATCAAAGCGTAGACTGTTTGAGAATTACTAGCATGGAGGAAAGTGGGCATGGTGACTGTTGTATTCAATCCCAATGCAATTTCTGTGTTTCATCAACACTCTGATAGTCCACAGATTACAGAATGCCACCAGACTTGCATCGGAAGCTTCCACTGGTCTCCCAGGTAACGATCAAAGCGTAGTGTGTTTGAGACATTACTCACGTGGAGGAAAGTTCGCATGGTGACTGTTGTATTCAATCCCGAGGCAATTTCTGTGTTTCATCAACACTCTGATAGTCCACAGGTTACAGAATGCCACCAAATGTGCATCGGAAACTAATACTGGTCTTCCAGGGAACGATCAAAGCGTATACTGTTTGAGACATTACTCCCGTGGAGGAAAGTGCGCATGGCGACAGTTGTACTCAATCCCGATGCAATATCTGTGTTTCATCAACACTCTGATAGTCCACAGATTACAGAATGCCACCAGATGTGCATCGGAAATTACTACTGGTCTTCAAGGGAACGATCAAAGCGTAGACTGTTTCAGACATTACTCCCATGGACGAAAGTGCGGATGGTGACTGTTGTATTCAATCCCGATGCAATTTCTGTGTTTCATCAACACTCTGATAGTCCACAGATTACAGAATGCCACCAGATGTGCATCGGAAATTACTACTGGTCTTCCAGGGAACGATCAAAGCGTAGACTGTTTGAGACATTACTCCCATAGAGGAAAGTGCGCATGCTGACTGTTGTATTCAATCCCGAGGCAATTTCTGTGTTTCATCAACACTTTGAAGGTCCACAGATTACAGATTGTTTCCAGATGTGCATCGGAAACTACTACTGGTCTTCCTGGGAACGATCAAAACGTAGACAGTTTGAGAATTACTCCCATGGGGGAAAGTACGCATGGTAACTGTTGTATTCAATCCCGATGCAATATCTGTGCATCATCAACACTTTGAGGGTCCACAGATTACAGAATGCCACCAGATGTGCATCGGAAACTATTTCTGGTCTGCCAGGGAACGATCAAAGCGTAGACTGTTTGAGACATACCTCCCGTGGAGGAAAGAGCGCATGGTGACTGTTGTATTCAATCCCGATGCAATTTCTGTGTTTCATGAACACTCTGATAGTCCACAGATTACAGAATGCCACGAGATGTGCATCGGAAACTACTACTGGTCTTCCAGGGAACGATCAAAGCGTAGACTGTTTGGGAATTACTCCCGTGGAGGAAAGTGCGCATGGTGAATGCTGTATTCAATCCCGATGCAATTTCCGTGTTTCATCAACACTCTGATAGTCCACAGATTACAGAATGCCTCCAGATGTGCATCGGAAACTACTACTGGTCTTCCAGGCAACGATCAAAGCGTAGACTGTTTGAGACATTACTCCCATGGAGGAAAGTTCGCATGGTGAGTGTTGTATTCAATCCCGATGCAATTTCTGTGTTTCATCAACACTCTCTTAGTCCACAGATTACAGAATGCCTCTAGATGTGCATCGGAAACTACTACTGGTCTTCCAGGGAACGATCAAAGCGTACACTGTTTGAGACATTCTTCCCATGGAGGAAAGTGCGCATGGTGACTGTTGTATTCAATCCCGATGCAATTTCTGTGTTTCATCAACACTCAGTTAGTCCACAGATTTCAGAATGCCTCCAGATGTGCATCAGAAATTACTTCTGGTCTTCCAGGGACGATCAAAGCTTAGACTGTATGAGACATTTTTCCCACGGAGGAAAGTGCGCATTGTGAATGTTGTATTCAATCCCAATGCATTTTCTGTGTTTCATCAACACTCTGATAGTCCACAGATTACAGAATGTCACCTGATGTGCATCGGAAACTACTACTGGTCTTCCGGGGAACGATCAAATAGTAGACTGTTTGTGACATTACTCCCATGGAGGAAAGTGCATTTGGTGACTGTTGTAGTCAATCCCAAGGCAATTTCTGTGTTTCATCAACACTTTGAAGGTCCACAGATTACAGATTGTCTCCAGTTGTGCATCGGAAACTACTACTGGTCTTCCTGGGAACGATCAAAGCGTAGACTGTTTGAGAATTACTCCCATTCAGGAAAGTGCAAATGGTGACTGTTGTATTCAATCCCGATGCAATTTCTGAGTTCCATCAACAGTCTGATAGTCCACAGATTACAGAATGCCTCCAGATGTGCATCGGAAACTACAACTGGTCTTCCAGGGAACGATCAAGGCGTAAACTCTTTGAGACATTACTCCCATGGAGAAAAGTTCGCATGGTGACTGTTGTATTGAATCCCGATGCAGTTTTGGTGTTTCATCAACACTCTGATAGCCCACAGATTACAGAATTCCTCCAGATGTGCATCGGAAACTACTACTGGTCTTCCAGGGACCGACCAAAGGGTAGACTGTTAGAGACATTACTCCCATGGAGGAAAGTGAGCATTGTGCCTGTTGTACTCAATCCCGATGCAATTTCTGTGTTTCTTCAACACTCTGACAGTCCACAGATTACGGAATGCATCCTGATGTACATCGGAAACTAACACTGGTCTTCCAGCGAAAGATCAAAGCGTAGACGGTTTGAGACATACCTCCCATGGAAGAAAGTGCCCAAAGTGACTGTTGTATTCAATCCCGATGCAATTTCTGTGTTTCATCAACACTCTGATAGTCCACAGATTACATAATGAGTCCAGATGTGCATCTTAACTACTACTGGTCTTCCAGGGAATGATCAAAGTGTAGACTGTTTGAGAATTACTCATATGGAGGAAAGTGGGCATGGTGACTGTTGTATTCAATCCCGATGCAATTTCTGTGTTTCATCAACACTCTGATAGTCCACAGATTACAGAATGCCTCCAGATGTGCATCGGAAAGCACTACTGGTCCTCCTGGGAACGATAAAAGAGAAGACTGTTAGAGACATTACTCCCATGGAGGAAAGTGCGATGGTGACTGTTGTATTCAATTCCGATGCAATTTCTGTGTTTCATCAACACTCTGATAGTCCACAGATTACAGAATGCCACCAGACGTGCATTGGAAGCTACTACTGGTCTTCCAGGTAACGATCGAAGCGTAGACTGTTTGAGACATTAATCCCGTGGAGGAAAGTGCTCATGGTGACTGTTGTATTCAATCCCGATGCAATTTCAGTGTTTCATCAACACTCCGATAGTCCACAGGTTACAGAATGCCACCAGATGTGCATCGGAAACCACTACTGATCTTCCAGGCAACGATCAAAGCGTAGACTGTTTGAGACATTACTCCCGTGGAGGAAAGTGCTCATGGCGACTGTTGTATTCAATCCCGATGCAATTTCTGTGTTTCATCAACACTCTGATAGTCCACAGATTACAGAATGCCACTAGATGTGCATCGGAAATTACTACTGGTCTTCAAGGGAACGATCGAAGCGTAGACTGTTTGAGACATTAATCCCGTGGAGGAAAGTGCTCATGGTGACTGTTGTATTCAATCCCGATGCAATTTCGGTGTTTCATCAACACTCCGATAGTCCACAGGTTACAGAATGCCACCAGATGTGCATCGGAAACCACTACTGGTCTTCCAGGCAACGATCAAAGCGTAGACTGTTTGAGACATTACTCCCATGGAGGAAAGTGCTCATGGCGACTGTTGTATTCAATCCCGATGCAATTTCTGTGTTTCATCAACACTCAGTTAGTCCACAGATTTCAGAATGCCTCCAGATGTGCATCAGAAATTACTTCTGGTTTCCAGGGACGATCAAAGCTTAGACTGTATGAGACATTTTTCCCACGGAGGAAAGTGCGCATTGTGAATGTTGTATTCAATCCCGATGCATTTTCTGTGTTTCATCAACACTCTGATAGTCCACAGATTACAGAATGTCACCAGATGTGCATCAGGAAACTACTGCCGGTCTTCCGGGGAACGATCAAATAGTAGACTGTTTGTGACATTACTCCCATGGAGGAAAGTGCATTTGGTGACTGTTGTAGTCAATCCCGAGGCAATTTCTGTGTTTCATCAACACTTTGAAGGTCCACAGATTACAGAATGCCACCAGATGTGCATCGGAAACTACTTCTGGTCTTCCAGGGAACGATCAAAGCGTAGACTGTTTGAGACATACCTCCCGTGGAGGAAAGTGCGCATGGTGACTGTTGTATTCAATCCCGATGCAATTTCTGTGTTTCATGATCACTCTGATAGTCCATAGAATACAGAATGCCACCAGACGTGCATTGGAAGCTACTACTGGTCTTCCAGGTAACGATCGAAGCGTAGTCTGTTTGAGACATTACTCCCGTGGAGGAAAGTTCGCATGGTGACTGTTGTATTCAATCCCGAGGCAATTTCTGTGTTTCATCAACACTCTGATAGTCCACAGGTTAGAGAATGCCACCAGATGTGCATCGGAAACTAATACTGGTCTTCCAGGGAACGATCAAAGCATAGACTGTTTGAGACATTACTCCCGTGGAGGAAAGTGCGCATGGCGACAGTTGTACTCAATCCCGATGCAATATATGTGTTTCATCAACACTCTGATAGTCCACAGATTACAGTATGCCACCAAATGTGCATCGGAAATTACTACTGGTCTTCAAGGGAACGATCAAAGCGTAGACAGTTTCAGACATTACTCCCATGGAGGAAAGTGCGGATGGTGACTGTTGTATTCAATCCCGATGCAATTTCTGTGTTTCATCAACACTCTGATAGTCCACAGATTACAGAATGAAACCAGATGTGCATCGCAAACTACTACTGGTCTTCCAGGGAACGAACAAAGCGTGCACTGTTTGAGACATTACTCCCATGGAGGAAAGTGTGCGTGGTGACTGTTGTATTCAATCCCGATGCAATTTCTGTGTTTCGTCAACACTCTGATACTCCACAGATTACAGAATGCCACCAGAGATGCATCGCAAACTACTACTGGTCTTCCAGGGAACGATCAAAGCGTAGACTGTTCGAACATACCTCCGTGGAGGAATGTGCGTATGGTGACTGCTTTATTCAATCCTGATGCAATTTCTGTGTTTCGTCAACACTCTGATAGTCCACAGATTATAGAATGCCACCAGATGTGCATCGGAAACTACTACTAGTCTTCCAGGGAACGATCAAATCGTAGACTGTTTGAGACATTACTCCCATAGAGGAAAGTGCGCATGGTGACTGTTGTATTCAATTCCGATGCAATTTCTGTGTTTCATCAACACTCTGATAGTCCACAGATTACAGAATGCCACCAGATGTGCATCGGAAACTACTACTGGTCTTCCAGGTAACGATCAAAGCGTAGTCTGTTTGAGACATTACTCCCGTGGAGGAAAGTTCGCATGGTGACTGTTGTATTCAATCCCGAGGCAATTTCTGTGTTTCATCAACACTCTGATAGTCCACAGGTTAGAGAAAGCCACCAGATGTGCATCGGAAACTAATACTGGTCTTCCAGGGAACGATCAAAGCGTAGACTAATTGGGAATTACTCCCGTGGAGGAAAGTGCGCATGGTGAATGTTGTATTCAATCCCGATGCAATTTCTGTGTTTCATCAACACTCTGGTAGTCCACAGATTACAGAATGCCACCAGATGTGCATCGCAAACTACTACTGGTCTTCCAGGGAACGAACAAAGCGTGCACTGTTTGAGACATTACTCCCATGGAGGAAAGTGTGCATGGTGACTGTTGTATTCAATCCCGATGCAATTTCTGTGTTTCATCAACACTCTGATACTCCACAGATTACAGAATGCCACCAGATGTGCATCGCAAACTACTACTGGTCTTCCAGGGAACGATCAGAGCGTAGACTGTTCGAACATACCTCCGTGGAGGAATGTGCGTATGGTGACTGCTTTATTCAATCCTGATGCAATTTCTGTGTTTCGTCAACACTCTGATAGTCCACAGATTATAGAATGCCACCAGATGTGCATCGGAAACTACTACTAGTCTTCCAGGGAACGATCAAATCGTAGACTGTTTGAGACATTACTCCCATTCAGGAAAGTGCGCATGGTGACTGTTGTATTCAATCCCGATGCAATTTCTGTGTTTCATCAACACTCTGATAGTCCACAGATTACAGAATGCCACCAGATGTGCATCGGAAACTACTACTGGTCTTCCAGGTAACGATCAAAGCGTAGTCTGTTTGAGACATTACTCCCGTGGAGGAAAGTTCGCATGGTGACTGTTGTATTCAATCCCGAGGCAATTTCTGTGTTTCATCAACACTCTGATAGTCCACAGGTTAGAGAAAGCCACCAGATGTGCATCGGAAACTAATACTGGTCTTCCAGGGAACGATCAAAGCGTAGACTAATTGGGAATTACTCCCGTGGAGGAAAGTGCGCATGGTGAATGTTGTATTCAATCCCGATGCAATTTCTGTGTTTCATCAACACTCTGGTAGTCCACAGATTACAGAATGCCACCAGATGTGCATCGCAAACTACTACTGGTCTTCCAGGGAACGAACAAAGCGTGCACTGTTTGAGACATTACTCCCATGGAGGAAAGTGTGCATGGTGACTGTTGTATTCAATCCCGATGCAATTTCTGTGTTTCATCAACACTCTGATACTCCACAGATTACAGAATGCCACCAGATGTGCATCGCAAACTACTACTGGTCTTCCAGGGAACGATCAGAGCGTAGACTGTTCGAACATACCTCCGTGGAGGAATGTGCGTATGGTGACTGCTTTATTCAATCCTGATGCAATTTCTGTGTTTCGTCAACACTCTGATAGTCCACAGATTATAGAATGCCACCAGATGTGCATCGGAAACTACTACTAGTCTTCCAGGGAACGATCAAATCGTACACTGTTTGAGACATTACTCCCATAGAGGAAAGTGCGCATGGTGACTGTTGTATTCAATTCCGATGCAATTTCTGTGTTTCATCAACACTCTGATAGTCCACAGATTACAGAATGCCACCAGATGTGCATCGGAAACTACTACTGGTCTTCCAGGGAACGATCAAAGCGTAGTCTGTTTGAGACATTACTCCCGTGGAGGAAAGCTCGCATGGTGACTGTTGTTTTCAATCCCGATGCAATTTCTTTGTTTCATCAACACTCTGATAGTCCACAGATTACAGAATGCCACCAGATGTGCATCGCAAACTACTACTGGTCTTCCAGGGAACGAACAAAGCGTGCACTGTTTGAGACATTACTCCCATGGAGGAAAGTGTGCATGGTGACTGTTGTATTCAATCCCGATGCAATTTCTGTGTTTCATCAACACTCTGATACTCCACAGATTACAGAATGCCACCAGATGTGCATCGCAAACTACTACTGGTCTTCCAGGGAACGATCAAAGCGTAGACTGTTCGAGACATACCTCCGTGGAGGAATGTGCGTATGGCGACTGCTTTATTCAATCCTGATGCAATTTCTGTGTTTCGTCAACACTCTGATAGTCCACAGATTATAGAATGCCACCAGATGTGCATCGGAAACTACTACTAGTCTTCCAGGGAACGATCAAATCGTAGACTGTTTGAGACATTACTCCCATAGAGGAAAGTGCGCATGGTGACTGTTGTATTCATTCCCGATGCAATTTCTGTGTTTCATGATCACTCTGATAGTCCATAGATTACAGAATGCCACCAGATGTGCATCGGAAACTACTACTGGTCTTAAAGGGAATGATCAAAGCGTAGTCTGTTTGAGACATTACTCCCGTGGAGGAAAGTTCGTATGGTGACTGTTGTATTCAATCCCGAGGCAATTTCTGTGTTTCATCAACACTCTGATAGTCCACAGGTTAGAGAATGCCACCAGATGTGCATCGGAAAGTAATACTGGTCTTCCAGGGAACGATCAAAGCGTAGACTGTTTGAGACATTACTCCCGTGGAGGAAAGTGCGCATGGCGACAGTTGTACTCAATCCCAATGCAATATATGTGTTTCATCAACACTCTGATAGTCCACAGATTACAGAATGCCACCAGATGTGCATCGGAAATTACTACTGGTCTTCAAGGGAACGATCAAAACGTAGACTGTTTCAGACATTACTCCCATGGAGGAAAGTGCGGATGGTGACTGTTGTATTCAATCCCGATGCAATTTCTGTGTTTCATCAACACTCTGATAGTCCACAGATTACAGAAAGCCACCTGATGTGCATCGGAAATTACTACTGGTCTTCCAGGGAACGATCAAAGCGTAGACTGTTTGAGACATTACTCCCATAGAGGAAAGTGCGCATGCTGACTGTTGTATTCAATCCCGAGGCAATTTCTGTGTTTCATCAACACTTTGAAGTTCCACAGATTACAGAATGCCACCAGATGTGCTTCGGAAACTACTTCTGGTCTTCCAGGGAACGATCAAAGCGTACACTGTTTGAGACATTACTCCCATGGAGGAAAGTGCGCATGGTGACTGTTGTATTCAATCCCGATGCAATTTCTGTGTTTCATCAACACTCAGTTACTCCACAGATTTCAGAATGCCTCCAGATGTGCATCAGACATTACTTCTGGTCTTCCAGGGACGATCAAAGCTTAGACTGTATGAGACATTTTTCCCACGGAGGAAAGTGCGCATTGTGAATGTTGTATTCAATCCCGATGCATTTTCTGTGTTTCATCAACACTCTGATAGTCCACAGATTACAGAATGTCACCAGATGTGCATCGGAAACTACTACTGGACTTCCTGGGAACGATCAAATAGTAGACTGTTTGTGACATTACTCCCATGGAGGAAAGTGCATTTGATGACTGTTGTAGTCAATCCCGAGGCAATTTCTGTGTTTCATCAACACTTTGAAGGTCCACAGATTACAGATTGTCTCCAGTTGTGCATCGGAAACTACTACTGGTCTTCCTGGGAACGATCAAAGCGTAGACTGTTTGAGAATTACTCCCATTCAGGAAAGTGCGGATGGTGACAGTTGTATTTACTCCCGATGCAATTTCTGTGTTCCATCAACAGTCTGATAGTCCACAGATTACATAATGAGTCCAGATGTGCATCGTAAACTACTACTGGTCTTCCAGGGAATGATCAAAGGGTAGACTGTTTGAAAATTACTCATTTGGAGGAAAGTGGGCATGGTGACTGTTGTATTCAATCCCGATGCAATTTCTGTGTTTCATCAACACTCTGATAGTCCACAGATTACGGAATGCCTCCAGATGTGCATCGGAAACTACTACTGGTCTTCCAGGGAACGATCAAAGCGTAGACTGTTTGAGACATTACCCCCGTGGAGGAAGGTGCGCATGGCGACTGTTGTATTCAATCCCGATGCAATTTCTGTGTTTCATCAACACTCTGATAGTCCACAGATTACAGAATGCCTCAGGATGTGCACCGGAATCTTCTACTGGTCTTCCAGGGAACGATCAAACGAAGACTCCTTGAGACATTACTCGCATGGAGGAAAGTTCGCATGGTGACTGTTGTATTCAATCCCGATGCATTTTCTGTGTTTCATCAACACTCTGATAGTCCACAGAGTACAGAATGCCTCCAGATGTGCATCGGAAACTACTACTGGTCTTCCAGGGAACGATTAAAGCGAAGACTGCTTGAGACATTACCCCCATGGAGGAAAGTTCGCATGGTGTCTGTTGTATTCAATCCCAATGCATTTTCTGTGTTTCATCAACACTCTGATAGTCCACAGATTACAGAATGCCTTTAGATGTGCATCGGAAACTACTACTGGTCTTCCAGGGAACTATCAAAGCGTAGACCGTTTGAGACATTACTCCCATGGAGGAAAGTGCACTTGGTAACTGTTGTATTCAATTCCGATGCAATTTCCGTGTTTCATCAACACTCTGATAGTCCACAGACTACTGAATGCCACCAGACATGCATCGGAAGCTACTACTGGTCTTCCTGGTAATGATCATAGCGTAGACTGTTTGAGACATTACTCCCATTTAGGAAAGTGCGCAGGGTGACTGTTGTATTCAACCCCGATGCAATTTCTGTGCTTCATCAACACTCTGATAGTCCACAGGTTACAGAATGCCACCAGATGTGCATCGGAAACCACTACTGGTCTTCCAGGCAACGATCAAAGCGTAGACTGTTTTAAAAATTACTCCCGTGGAGGAAAGTGCTCATGGCGACTGTTGTATTCAATCCCGATGCAATTTCTGTGTTTCATCAACACTCTGATAGTCCACAGATTACAGAATACCACTAGATGTGCATCGGAAATTACTACTGGTCTTCAAGGGAACGATCAAAGCGTAGACTGTTTCAGACATTACTCCCATGGAGGAAAGTGCACATGGTGACTGTTGTATTCAATCCCGATGCAATTTCTGTGTTTCATCAACACTCTGATAGTCCACAGATTACAGAACGCCACCAGATGTGCATCGGAAACTACTACTGGTCTTCCAGGGAACGATCAAAGCGTGGACTGTTTGAGACTTTACACCCATTGAGGAAAGTGCGCATGCTGACTGTTGTATTCCATCACGAGGCCATTTCTGTGTTTCATCAACACTTTGAAGGTCCACAGATTACAGAATGCCTTTAGATGTGCATCGGATACTACTTCTGGTCTTCCAGGGAACGATCAAAGCGTAGACTGTTTGAGACATACCTCCCGTGGAGGGAAGTGCGCATGGTGACTGTTATATTCAATCCCGATGCAATTTCTGTGTTTCATGAACACTCTGATAGTCCATAGATTACAGAATGCCACCAGATGTGCATCGGAAACTACTACTGGTCTTCCAGGGAACGATCAAAGCGTAGACTAATTGGGAATTACTCCCGTGGAGGAAAGTGCGCATGGTGAATGTTGTATTCAATCCCGATGCAATTTCTGTGTTTCATCAACACTCTGATAGTCCACAGATTACAGAATGCCTCCAGATGTGCATCGGAAACTACTACTGGTCTTCCAGGCAATGATCAAAGCGTAGACTGTTTGAGACATTACTCCCATGGAGGAAAGTTCGCATGGTGACTGTTGTATTCAATGCCGATGCAATTTCTGTGTTTCATCAACACTCTCTTAGACCACAGATTACAAAATGCCTCTAGATTGCATCGGAAACTACTACTGGTCTTCCAGGCAATGATCAAAGCGTAGACTGTTTGAGACATTACTCCCATGGAGGAAAGTGCGCATGGTGACTGTTGTATTCAATCCCGATGCAATTTCTGTGCTTCATCAACACTCAGTTAGTCCACAGATTTCAGAATGCCTCCAGATGTGCATCAGAAATTACTTCTGGTCTTCCAGGGACGATCAAAGCTTTGACTGTATGAGACATTTTTCCCACGGAGGAAAGTGCGCATTGTGAATGTTGTATTCAATCCCGATGCATTTTCTGTGTTTCATCAACACTCTGATAGTCCACAGATTACAGAATGTCACCAGATGTGCATCGGAAACTACTACTGGTCTTCCTGGGAACGATCAAATAGTAGACTGTTTGTGACATTACTCCCATGGAGGAAAGTGCATTTGGTGACTGTTGTAGTCAATCCCGAGGCAATTTCTGTGTTTCATCAACACTTTGAAGGTCCACCGATTACAGATTGTCTCCAGTTGTGCATCGGAATCTACTACTGGTCTTCCTGGGAACGATCAAAGCGTAGACTGTTTGAGAATTACTCCCATTCAGGAAAGTGCGGATGGTGACAGTTGTATTTACTCCCGATGCAATTTCTGTGTTCCATCAACAGTCTGATAGTCCACAGATTACAAAATGCCTCCAGATGTGCATCGGAAACTACTACTGGTCTTCCAGGGCACGATCAAAGAGTAAACTCTTTGAGACATTACTCCCATGGAGAAAAGTACGTATGGTGACTGTTGTATTGAATCCCGATGCAGTTTTAGTGTTTCATCAAAACTCTGATAGCCCACAGATTACAGAATTCCTCCAGATGTGCATCGGAAACTACTACTGGTCTACCAGGGACCGACCAAAGGGTAGACTGTTAGAGACATTACTCCCATGGACGAAAGTGCGCATTGTGCCTGTTGTATTCAATCCTGATGCAATTTCTGTGTTTCATCAACACTCTGATTGTCCACAGATTACGGAATGCATCCAGATGTGCATCGGAAACTAACACTGGTCTTCCAGCGAATGATCAAAGCGTAGACGGTTTGAGACATACCTCCCGTGGAAGAAAGTGCCCAAGGTGACTGTTGTATTCAATCCCGATGCAATTTCTGTGTTTCATCAACACTCTGATAGTCCACAGATTACATAATGAGTCCAGATGTGCATCGTAAACTACTACTGGTCTTCCAGGGAATGATCAAAGGGTAGACTGTTTAAGAATTACTCATATGGAGGAAAATGGGCATGGTAACTGTTGTATTCAATCCCGATGCAATTTCTGTGTTTCATCAACACTCTGATAGTCCACAGATTACGGAATGCCTCCAGATGTGCATCGGAAACTACTACTGGTCTTCCAGGGAACGATCAAAGCGTAGACTGTTTGAGACATTACTCCCGTGGAGGAAAGTGCGCATGGCGACTGTTGTATTCAATCCCGATGCAATTTCTGTGTTTCATCAACACTCTGATAGTCCACAGATTACAGAATGCCTCGGGATGTGCACCGGAAACTACTACTGGTCTTCCAGGGAACGATCAAAGCGTAGACTGTTTGAGACATTACTCCCATAGAGGAAAGTGCGCATGCTGACTGTTGTATTCAATCCCGAGGCAATTTCTGTGTTTCATCAACACTTTGAAGGTCCACAGATTACAGAATGCCACCAGATGTGCATCGGAAACTACTTCTGGTCTTCCAGGGAACGATCAAAGCGTAGACTGTTTGAGACATACCTCCCGTGGAGGAAAGTGCGCATGGTGACTGTTGTATTCAATCCCGATGCAATTTCTGTGTTTCATGATCACTCTGATAGTCCATAGATTACAGAATGCCACCAGATGTGCATCGGAAACTACTACTGGTCTTAAAGGGAACGATCAAAGCGTAGACTAATTGGGAATTACTCCCGTGGAGGAAAGTGCGCATGGTGAATGTTGTATTCAATCCCGATGCAATTTCTGTGTTTCATCAACACTCTGATAGTCCACAGATTACAGACTGCCTCCAGATGTGCATCGGAAACTACTACTGGTCTTCCAGGCAATGATCAAAGCGTAGACTGTTTGAGACATTACTCACATGGAGGAAAGTTCGCATGGTGACTGTTGTATTCAATCCCGATGCAATTTCTGTGTTTCATCAGCACTCTCTTAGTCCACAGATTACAGAATGCCTCTAGAGTGCATCGGAAACTACTACTGGTCTTCCAGGGAACGATCAAAGCGTACACTGTTTGAGACATTACTCCCATGGAGGAAAGTGCGCATGGTGACTGTTGTATTCAATCCCGATGCAATTTCTGTGTTTCATCAACACTCAGTTAGTCCACAGATTTCAGAATGCCTCCAGATGTGCATCAGAAATTACTTCTGGTCTTCCAGGGACGATCAAAGCTTAGACTGTATGAGACATTTTTCCCACGGAGGAAAGTGCGCATTGTGAATGTTGTATTCAATCCCGATGCATTTTCTGTGTTTCATCAACACTCTGATAGTCCACAGATTTCAGAATGACACCAGATGTGCATCGGAAACTACTACTGGACTTCCTGGGAACGATCAAATAGTAGACTGTTTGTGACATTACTCCCATGGAGGAAAGTGCATTTGGTGACTGTTGTAGTCAATCCCGAGGCAATTTCTGTGTTTCATCAACACTTTGAAGGTCCACAGATTACAGATTGTCTCCAGTTGTGCATCGGAAACTACTACTGGTCTTCCTGGGAACGATCAAAGCGTAGACTGTTTGAGAATTACTCCCATTCAGGAAAGTGCGGATGGTGACAGTTGTATTTACTCCCGATGCAATTTCTGTGTTCCATCAACAGTCTGATAGTCCACAGATTACACAATGAGTCCAGATGTGCATCGTAAACTACTACTGGTCTTCCAGGGAATGATCAAAGGGTAGACTGTTTGAAAATTACTCATTTGGAGGAAAGTGGGCATGGTGACTGTTGTATTCAATCCCGATGCAATTTCTGTGTTTCATCAACACTCTGATAGTCCACAGGTTACGGAATGCCTCCAGATGTGCATCGGAAACTACTACTGGTCTTCCAGGGAACGATCAAAGCGTAGACTCTTTGAGACATTACCCCCGTGGAGGAAAGTGCGCATGGCGACTGTTGTATTCAATCCCGATGCAATGTCTGTGTTTCATCAACACTCTGATAGTCCACAGATTACAGAATGCCTCAGGATGTGCACCGGAAACTTCTACTGGTCTTCCAGGGAACGATCAAAGCGAAGACTCCTTGAGACATTACTCGCATGGAGGAAAGTTCGCATGGTGACTGTTGTATTCAATCCCGATGCATTTTCTGTGTTTCATCAACACTCTGATAGTCCACAGAGTACAGAATGCCTCCAGATGTGCACCGGAAACTACTACTGGTCCTCCAGGGAACGATTAAAGCGAAGACTGCTTGAGACATTACCCCCATGGAGGAAAGTTCGCATGGTGACTGTTGTATTCAATCCCAATGCATTTTCTGTGTTTCATCAACACTCTGATAGTCCACAGATTACAGAATGCCACCAGACATGCATCGGAAGCTACTACTGGTCTTCCTGGTAATGATCAAAGCGTAGATTGTTTGAGACATTACTCCCACTTAGGAAAGTGCGCATGGTGACTGTTGTATTCAACCCCGATGCAATTTCTGTGCTTCATCAACACTCTGATAGTCCACAGGTTACAGAATGCCACCAGATGTGCATCGGAAACCACTACTGGTCTTCCAGACAACGATCAAAGCGTAGACTGTTTTAAAAATTACTCCCGTGGAGGAAAGTGCTCATGGCGACTGTTGTATTCAATCCCGATGCAATTTCTGTGTTTCATCAACACTCTGATAGTCCACAGATTACAGAATACCACTAGATGTGCATCGGAAAATACTACTGGTCTTCAAGGGAACGATCAAAGCGTAGACTGTTTCAGACATTACTCCCATGGAGGAAAGTGCACATGGTGACTGTTGTATTCAATCCCGATGCAATTTCTGTGTTTCATCAACACTCTGATAGTCCATAGATTACAGAACGCCACCAGATGTGCATCGGAAACTACTACTGGTCTTCCAGGGAACGATCAAAGCGTGGACTGTTTGAGACTTTACTCCCATTGAGGAAAGTGCGCATGCTGACTGTTGTATTCCATCACGAGGCCATTTCTGTGTTTCATCAACACTTTGAAGGTCCACAGATTACAGAATGCACACCAGATGTGCATCGGAAACTACTACTTGTCCTCCTGGGAACGATAAAAGAGAAGACTGTTTGAGACATTACTCCCATGGAGGAAAGTGCGATGGTGACTGTTGTATTCAATTCCGATGCAATTTCTGTGTTTCATCAACACTCTGATAGTCCACAGATTACAGAACGCCACCAGATGTGCATCGGAAACTACTACTGGTCTTCCAGGGAACGATCAAAGCGTAGACTAATTGGGAATTACTCCCGTGGAGGAAAGTGCGCATGGTGAATGTTGTATTCAATCCCGATGCAATTTCTGTGTTTCATCAACACTCTGATAGTCCACAGATTACAGAATGCCTCCAGATGTGCATCGGAAACTACTACTGGTCTTCCAGGCAATGATCAAAGCGTAGACTGTTTGAGACATTACTCCCATGGAGGAAAGTTCGCATGGTGACTGTTGTATTCAATCCCGATGCAATTTCTGTGTTTCATCAACACTCTCTTAGACCACAGATTACGGAATGCCTCCAGATGTGCATCGGAAACTACTACTGGTCTTCCAGGGAACGATCAAAGCGTAGACTGTTTGAGACATTACTCCCGTGGAGGAAAGTGCGCATGGCGACTGTTGTATTCAATCCCGATGCAATTTCTGTGTTTCATCAACACTCTGATAGTCCACAGATTACAGAATGCCTCAGGATGTGCACCGGAAACTACTACTGGTCTTCCAGGGAACGATTAAAGCGAAGACTCCTTGAGACATAACTCGCATGGATGAAAGTTCGCATGGTGACTGTTGTAATCAATCCCGATGCATTTTCTGTGTTTCATCAACACTCTGATAGTCCACAGATTACAGAATGCCTCGAGATGTGCACCGGAAACTACTACTGGTCTTCCAGGGAACGATCAAAGCGAAGACTGCTTGAGACATTACTCCCATGGAGGAAAGTTCGCATGGTGACTGTTGTATTCAATCCCGATGCATTTTCTGTGTTTCATCAACACTCTGATAGTCCACAGATTACAGAATGCCTTTAGATGTGCATCGGAAACTACTACTGGTCTTCCAGGGAACGATGAAAGCGTAGACAGTTTGAGACATTACTCCCATGGAGGAAAGTGCACATGGTAACTGTTGTATTCAATTCCGATGCAATTTCTGTGTTTCATCAACACTCTGATAGTCCACAGATTACTGAATGCCACCAGACATGCATCGGAAGCTACTACTGGTCTTCCTGGTAATGATCAAAGCGTAGACTGTTTGAGACATTACTCCCGTTTAGGAATGTGCGCATGGTGACTGTTGTATTCAATCCCGATGCAATTTCTGTGTTTCATCAACACTCTGATAGTCCACAGATTACATAATGAGTCCAGATGTGCATCGTAAACTACTACTGGTCTTCCAGGGAATGATCAAAGGGTAGACTGTTTGAGAATTACTCATATGGAGGAAAGTGGGCATAGTGACTGTAGTATTCAATACCGATGAAATTTCTGTGTTTCATCAACACTCTGATAGTCCACAGATTACAGAATACCTCCAGAGGTGCACCGGAAACTACTACTGGTCTTCCAGGGAACGATCAAAGCGTAGACTGTTTGAGACATTACTCCCGTGGAGGAAAATGCGCATGGCGACTGTTGTATTCAATCTCGATGCAATTTCTGTGTTTCATCAACACTCTGATAGTCCACAGATTACAGAATGCCTCAGGATGTGCGCCGGAAACTACTACTGGTCTTCCAGGGAACGATCAAAGCGAAGACTCCTTGAGACATTACTCGCATGGAGGAAAGTTCACATGGTGACTGTTGTATTCAATCCCGATGCATTTTCTGTGTTCCATCAACACTCTGATAGTCCACAGATTACAGAATGCCTTTAGATGTTCATCGGAAACTACTACTGGTCTTCCGGGGAACGATCAAAGCGTAGACTGTTTGAGACATACCTCCCGTGGAGGAAAGTGCGCATGGTGACTGTTGTATTCAATCCCGATGCAATTTCTGTGTTTCATCAACACTCAGATAGTCCACAGATTACAGAATGCCACCAGATGTGCATCGGAAAGTACTACAGGTCTTCCAGGGAACGATCAAAGCGTAGACTCTTTGGGAATTACTCCTGTGGAGGAAAGTGCGCATGGTGAATGTTGTATTCAATCCCGATGCAATTTCTGTGTTTCATCAACACTCTGATAGTCCACAGATTACAGAATGCCTCCAGATGTGCATCGGAAACTACTACTGGTCTTCCAGGCAATGATCAAAGCGTAGACTGTTTGAGACATTACTCCCATGGAGGAAAGTTCGCATGGTGACTGTTGTATTCAATCCCGATGCAATTTCTGTGTTTCATCAACACTCTCTTAGACCACAGATTACGGAATGCCTCCAGATGTGCATCGGAAACTACTACTGGTCTTCCAGGGAACGATCAAAGCGTAGACTGTTTGAGACATTACTCCCGTGGAGGAAAGTGCGCATGGCGACTGTTGTATTCAATCCCGATGCAATTTCTGTGTTTCATCAACACTCTGATAGTCCACAGATTACAGAATGCCTCAGGATGTGCACCGGAAACTACTACTGGTCTTCCAGGGAACGATTAAAGCGAAGACTCCTTGAGACAGTACTCGCATGGATGAAAGTTCGCATGGTGACTGTTGTAATCAATCCCGATGCATTTTCTGTGTTTCATCAACACTCTGATAGTCCACAGATTATAGAATGCCTCGAGATGTGCACCGGAAACTACTACTGGTCTTCCAGGGAACGATCAAAGCGAAGACTGCTTGAGACATTACTCCCATGGAGGAAAGTTCGCATGGTGACTGTTGTATTCAATCCCGATGCATTTTCTGTGTTTCATCAACACTCTGATAGTCCACAGATTACAGAATGCCTTTAGATGTGCATCGGAAACTACTACTGGTCTTCCAGGGAACGATCAAAGCGTAGACCGTTTGAGACATTACTCCCATGGAGGAAAGTGCACATGGTAACTGTTGTATTCAATTCCGATGCAATTTCTGTGTTTCATCAACACTCTGATAGTCCACAGATTACTGAATGCCACCAGACATGCATCGGAAGCTACTACTGGTCTTCCTGGTAATGATCAAAGCGTACAGTGTTTGAGACATTACTCCCGTTTAGGAAAGTGCGCATGGTGACTGTTGTATTCAATCCCGATGCAATTTCTGTGCTTCATCAACACTCTGATAGTCCACAGGTTACAGAATGCCACCAGATGTGCATCAGAAACTACTACTGGTCTTCCAGGGAACGATCAAAGCGTAGACTGTTTGAGACATTACTCCCATGGAGGAAAGTGCGCATAGTGACTGTTGTATTCAATCACGATGCAATTTCAGTGTTTCATCAACACTCTGATAGTCCACAGATTACAGAATGCCACCAGATGTGCATCGCAAACTACTACTGGTCTTCCAGGAAACGATCAAGACGTAGACTGTTCGAGACATTACTCCCGTGGAGGAAAGTGCGCATGGTGACTGTTGTATTCAATCTCGATGCAATTTCTGTGTTTCATCAACACTCTGATAGTCCACAGATTTAATAATGAGTCCAGATGTGCATCGTAAACTACTACAGGTCTTCCAGGGAATGATCAATGCGTAGACTGTTTGAGAATTACTCCCATGGAGGAATGTGGGCATGGTGACTGTTGTATTCAATCCCGATGCAATTTCTGGGTTTCATCAACACTCTGATAGTCCACAGATTACAGAATGCCACCAGACGTGCATCGGAAGCTACTACTGGTCTCCTAGGTAACGATCAAAGCGTAGACCGTTTGAGACATTACTCCCATGGAGGAAAGTGCACATGGTAACTGTTGTATTCAATTCCGATGCAATTTCTGTGTTTCATCAACACTCTGATAGTCCACACATTACTGAATGCCACCAGACATGCATCGGAAGCTACTACTGGTCTTCCTGGTAATGATCAAAGCGTACAGTGTTTGAGACATTACTCCCGTTTAGGAAAGTGCGCATGGTGACTGTTGTATTCAATCCCGATGCAATTTCTGTGCTTCATCAACACTCTGATAGTCCACAGATTACAGAATACCTCCAGATGTGCACCGGAAACTACTACTGGTCTTCCAGGGAACGATCAAAGCGTAATTTGTTTGAGACATTACTCCCGTGGAGGAAAATGCGCATGGCGACTGTTGTATTCAATCTCGATGCAATTTCTGTGTTTCATCAACACTCTGATAGTCCACAGATTACAGAATGCCTCAGGATGTGCGCCGGAAACTACTACTGGTCTTCCTGGGAACGATCAAAGCGAAGACTCCTTGAGACATTACTCGCATGGAGGAAAGTTCACATGGTGACTGTTGTATTCAATCCCGATGCATTTTCTGTGTTTCATCAACACTCTGATAGTCCACAGATTACAGAATGCCTTTATATGTTCATCGGAAACTACTACTGGTCTTCCGGGGAACGATCAAAGCGTAGACTGTTTGAGACATACCTCCCGTGGAGGAAAGTGCGCATGGTGACTGTTGTATTCAATCCCGATGCAATTTCTGTGTTTCATCAACACTCTGATAGTCCACAGATTACAGAATGCCACCAGATGTGCATCGGAAACTACTACAGGTCTTCCAGGGAACGATCAAAGCGTAGACTCTTTGGGAATTACTCCTGTAGAGGAAAGTGCGCATGGTGAATGTTGTATTCAATCCCGATGCAATTTCTGTGTTTCATCAACACTCTGATAGTACACAGATTACAGAATGCCTCCAGATGTGCACCAGAAACTACTACTGGTCTTCCAGGGAACGATCAAAGCGAAGACTGCTTGAGACATTACTCCCATGGAAGAAAGTTCGCATGGTGACTGTTGTATTTAATCCCGATGCATTTTCTGTGTTTCATCAACACTCTGATAGTCCACAGATTACAGAATGCCTTTAGATGTGCATCGGAAACTACTACTGGTCTTCCAGGGAACGATCAAAGCGTAGACCGTTTGAGACATTACTCCCATGGAGGAAAGTGCACATGGTAACTGTTGTATTCAATTCCGATGCAATTTCTGTGTTTCATCAACACTCTGATAGTCCACAGATTACTGAATGCCACCAGACATGCATCGGGAGCTACTACTGGTCTTCCTGGTAATGATCAATGCGTAGACTGTTTGAGACATTACTCCCATTTAGGAAAGTGCGTATGGTGACTGTTGTATTCAATCCCGATGCAATTTCTGTGCTTCAACAACACTCTGATAGTCCACAGGTTACAGAATGCCACCAGATGAGCATCAGAAACTACTACTGGTCTTCCAGGGAACGATCAAAGCGTAGACTGTTTGAGACATTACTCCCGTGGAGGAAAGTGCGCATGGCGACTGTTGTATTCAATCCCGATGCAATTTCTGTGTTTCATCAACACTCTGATAGTCCACAGATTACATAATGAGTCCAGATGTGCATCGTAAACTACTACTGGTCTTCCAGGGAATGATCAAAGGGTAGACTGTTTGAGAATTACTCATATGGAGGAAAGTGTGCATAGTGACTGTAGTATTCAATCCCGATGCAATTTCTGTGTTTCATCAACACTCTGATAGTCCACAGATTACAGAATACCTCCAGATGTGCACCGGAAACTACTACTGGTCTTCCAGGGAACGATCAAAGCGTAGACTGTTTGAGACATTACTCCCGTGGAGGAAAATGCGCATGGCGACTGTTGTATTCAATCTCGATGCAATTTCTGTGTTTCATCAACACTCTGATAGTCCACAGATTACAGAATGCCTCAGGATGTGCGCCGGAAACTACTACTGGTCTTCCAGGGAACGATCAAAGCGAAGACTCCTTGAGACATTACTCGCATGGAGGAAAGTTCACATGGTGACTGTTGTATTCAATCCCGATGCATTTTCTGTGTTTCATCAACACTCTGATAGTCCACAGATTACAGAATGCCTTTAGATGTGCATCGGAAACTACTACTGGTCTTCCGGGGAACGATCAAAGCGTAGACTGTTTGAGACATACCTCCCGTGGAGGAAAGTGCGCATGGTGACTGTTGTATTCAATCCCGATGCAATTTCTGTGTTTCATCAACACTCTGATAGTCCACAGATTACAGAATGCCACCAGATGTGCATCGGAAACTACTACAGGTCTTCCAGGGAACGATCAAAGCGTAGACTCTTTGGGAATTACTCCTGTGGAGGAAAGTGCGCATGGTGAATGTTGTATTCAATCCCGATGCAATTTCTGTGTTTCATCAACACTCTGATAGTCCACAGATTACAGAATGCCTCCAGATGTGCACCAGAAACTACTACTGGTCTTCCAGGGAACGATCAAAGCGAAGACTGCTTGAGACATCACTCCCATGGAAGAAAGTTCGCATGGTGACTGTTGTATTTAATCCCGATGCATTTTCTGTGTTTCATCAACACTCTGATAGTCCACAGATTACAGAATGCCTTTAGATGTGCATCGGAAACTACTACTGGTCTTCCAGGGAACGATCAAAGCGTAGACCGTTTGAGACATTACTCCCATGGAGGAAAGTGCACATGGTAACTGTTGTATTCAATTCCGATGCAATTTCTGTGTTTCATCAACACTCTGATAGTCCACAGATTACTGAATGCCACCAGACATGCATCGGGAGCTACTACTGGTCTTCCTGGTAATGATCAATGCGTAGACTGTTTGAGACATTACTCCCATTTAGGAAAGTGCGTATGGTGACTGTTGTATTCAATCCCGATGCAATTTCTGTGCTTCAACAACACTCTGATAGTCCACAGGTTACAGAATGCCACCAGATGTGCATCAGAAACTACTACTGGTCTTCCAGGGAACGATCAAAGCGTAGACTGTTTGAGACATTACTCCCGTGGAGGAAAGTGCGCATGGCGACTGTTGTATTCAATCCCGATGCAATTTCTGTGTTTCATCAACACTCTGATAGTCCACAGATTACAGAATGCCACCAGATGTGCATCGGAAATTACTACTGGTCTTCAAGGGAACGATCAAAGCGTAGACTGTTTGAGACATTACTCCCATGGAGGAAAGTGCGCAATGTGACTGTTGTATTCAATCACGATGCAATTTCAGTGTTTCATCAACACTCTGATATTCCACAGATTACAGAATGCCACCAGATGTGCATCGCAAACTACTACTGGTCTTCCAGGAAACGATCAAGGCGTAGACTGTTCGAGACATTACTCCCGTGGAGGAAAGTGCGCATGTTGACTGTTGTATTCAATCTCGATGCAATTTCTGTGTTTCATCAACACTCTGATAGTCCACAGATTACATAATGAGTCCAGATGTGCATCGTAAACTACTACTGGTCTTCCAGGGAATGATCAAAGCGTAGACTGTTTGAGAATGACTCCCATGGAGGAATGTGCGCATGGTGACTGTTGTATTCAATCCCGATGCAATTTCTGTGTTTCATCAACACTCTCTTAGACCACAGATTACGGAATGCCTCCAGATGTGCATCGGAAACTACTACTGGTCTTCCAGGGAACGATCAAAGCGTAGACTGTTTGAGACATTACTCCCGTGGAGGAAAGTGCGCATGGCGACTGTTGTATTCAATCCCGATGCAATTTCTGTGTTTCATCAACACTCTGATAGTCCACAGATTACAGAATGCCTCAGGATGTGCACCGGAAACTACTACTGGTCTTCCAGGGAACGATTAAAGCGAAGACTCCTTGAGACAGTACTCGCATGGATGAAAGTTCGCATGGTGACTGTTGTAATCAATCCCGATGCATTTTCTGTGTTTCATCAACACTCTGATAGTCCACAGATTATAGAATGCCTCGAGATGTGCACCGGAAACTACTACTGGTCTTCCAGGGAACGATCAAAGCGAAGACTGCTTGAGACATTACTCCCATGGAGGAAAGTTCGCATGGTGACTGTTGTATTCAATCCCGATGCATTTTCTGTGTTTCATCAACACTCTGATAGTCCACAGATTACAGAATGCCTTTAGATGTGCATCGGAAACTACTACTGGTCTTCCAGGGAACGATCAAAGCGTAGACCGTTTGAGACATTACTCCCATGGAGGAAAGTGCACATGGTAACTGTTGTATTCAATTCCGATGCAATTTCTGTGTTTCATCAACACTCTGATAGTCCACACATTACTGAATGCCACCAGACATGCATCGGAAGCTACTACTGGTCTTCCTGGTAATGATCAAAGCGTACAGTGTTTGAGACATTACTCCCGTTTAGGAAAGTGCGCATGGTGACTGTTGTATTCAATCCCGATGCAATTTCTGTGCTTCATCAACACTCTGATAGTCCACAGATTACAGAATACCTCCAGATGTGCACCGGAAACTACTACTGGTCTTCCAGGGAACGATCAAAGCGTAGACTGTTTGAGACATTACTCCCATGGAGGAAAGTGCGCATAGTGACTGTTGTATTCAATCACGATGCAATTTCAGTGTTTCATCAACACTCTGATAGTCCACAGATTACAGAATGCCACCAGATGTGCATCGCAAACTACTACTGGTCTTCCAGGAAACGATCAAGACGTAGACTGTTCGAGACATTACTCCCGTGGAGGAAAGTGCGCATGGTGACTGTTGTATTCAATCTCGATGCAATTTCTGTGTTTCATCAACACTCTGATAGTCCACAGATTTAATAATGAGTCCAGATGTGCATCGTAAACTACTACTGGTCTTCCAGGGAATGATCAATGCGTAGACTGTTTGAGAATTACTCCCATGGAGGAATGTGGGCATGGTGACTGTTGTATTCAATCCCGATGCAATTTCTGGGTTTCATCAACACTCTGATAGTCCACAGATTACAGAATGCCACCAGACGTGCATCGGAAGCTACTACTGGTCTCCTAGGTAACGATCAAAGCGTAGACCGTTTGAGACATTACTCCCATGGAGGAAAGTGCACATGGTAACTGTTGTATTCAATTCCGATGCAATTTCTGTGTTTCATCAACACTCTGATAGTCCACACATTACTGAATGCCACCAGACATGCATCGGAAGCTACTACTGGTCTTCCTGGTAATGATCAAAGCGTACAGTGTTTGAGACATTACTCCCGTTTAGGAAAGTGCGCATGGTGACTGTTGTATTCAATCCCGATGCAATTTCTGTGCTTCATCAACACTCTGATAGTCCACAGATTACAGAATACCTCCAGATGTGCACCGGAAACTACTACTGGTCTTCCAGGGAACGATCAAAGCGTAGACTGTTTGAGACATTACTCCCGTGGAGGAAAATGCGCATGGCGACTGTTGTATTCAATCTCGATGCAATTTCTGTGTTTCATCAACACTCTGATAGTCCACAGATTACAGAATGCCTCAGGATGTGCGCCGGAAACTACTACTGGTCTTCCTGGGAACGATCAAAGCGAAGACTCCTTGAGACATTACTCGCATGGAGGAAAGTTCACATGGTGACTGTTGTATTCAATCCCGATGCATTTTCTGTGTTTCATCAACACTCTGATAGTCCACAGATTACAGAATGCCTTTATATGTTCATCGGAAACTACTACTGGTCTTCCGGGGAACGATCAAAGCGTAGACTGTTTGAGACATACCTCCCGTGGAGGAAAGTGCGCATGGTGACTGTTGTATTCAATCCCGATGCAATTTCTGTGTTTCATCAACACTCTGATAGTCCACAGATTACAGAATGCCACCAGATGTGCATCGGAAACTACTACAGGTCTTCCAGGGAACGATCAAAGCGTAGACTCTTTGGGAATTACTCCTGTGGAGGAAAGTGCGCATGGTGAATGTTGTATTCAATCCCGATGCAATTTCTGTGTTTCATCAACACTCTGATAGTCCACAGATTACAGAATGCCTCCAGATGTGCACCAGAAACTACTACTGGTCTTCCAGGGAACGATCAAAGCGAAGACTGCTTGAGACATTACTCCCATGGAAGAAAGTTCGCATGGTGACTGTTGTATTTAATCCCGATGCATTTTCTGTGTTTCATCAACACTCTGATAGTCCACAGATTACAGAATGCCTTTAGATGTGCATCGGAAACTACTACTGGTCTTCCAGGGAACGATCAAAGCGTAGACCGTTTGAGACATTACTCCCATGGAGGAAAGTGCACATGGTAACTGTTGTATTCAATTCCGATGCAATTTCTGTGTTTCATCAACACTCTGATAGTCCACAGATTACTGAATGCCACCAGACATGCATCGGGAGCTACTACTGGTCTTCCTGGTAATGATCAATGCGTAGACTGTTTGAGACATTACTCCCATTTAGGAAAGTGCGTATGGTGACTGTTGTATTCAATCCCGATGCAATTTCTGTGCTTCAACAACACTCTGATAGTCCACAGGTTACAGAATGCCACCAGATGTGCATCAGAAACTACTACTGGTCTTCCAGGGAACGATCAAAGCGTAGACTGTTTGAGACATTACTCCCGTGGAGGAAAGTGCGCATGGCGACTGTTGTATTCAATCCCGATGCAATTTCTGTGTTTCATCAACACTCTGATAGTCCACAGATTACATAATGAGTCCAGATGTGCATCGTAAACTACTACTGGTCTTCCAGGGAATGATCAAAGGGTAGACTGTTTGAGAATTACTCATATGGAGGAAAGTGTGCATAGTGACTGTAGTATTCAATCCCGATGCAATTTCTGTGTTTCATCAACACTCTGATAGTCCACAGATTACAGAATACCTCCAGATGTGCACCGGAAACTACTACTGGTCTTCCAGGGAACGATCAAAGCGTAGACTCTTTTAAGACATTACTCCCGTGGAGGAAAATGCGCATGGCGACTGTTGTATTCAATCTCGATGCAATTTCTGTGTTTCATCAACACTCTGATAGTCCACAGATTACAGAATGCCTCAGGATGTGCGCCGGAAACTACTACTGGTCTTCCAGGGAACGATCAAAGCGAAGACTCCTTGAGACATTACTCGCATGGAGGAAAGTTCACATGGTGACTGTTGTATTCAATCCCGATGCATTTTCTGTGTTTCATCAACACTCTGATAGTCCACAGATTACAGAATGCCTTTAGATGTGCATCGGAAACTACTACTGGTCTTCCGGGGAACGATCAAAGCGTAGACTGTTTGAGACATACCTCCCGTGGAGGAAAGTGCGCATGGTGACTGTTGTATTCAATCCCGATGCAATTTCTGTGTTTCATCAACACTCTGATAGTCCACAGATTACAGAATGCCACCAGATGTGCATCGGAAACTACTACAGGTCTTCCAGGGAACGATCAAAGCGTAGACTCTTTGGGAATTACTCCTGTGGAGGAAAGTGCGCATGGTGAATGTTGTATTCAATCCCGATGCAATTTCTGTGTTTCATCAACACTCTGATAGTCCACAGATTACAGAATGCCTCCAGATGTGCACCAGAAACTACTACTGGTCTTCCAGGGAACGATCAAAGCGAAGACTGCTTGAGACATCACTCCCATGGAAGAAAGTTCGCATGGTGACTGTTGTATTTAATCCCGATGCATTTTCTGTGTTTCATCAACACTCTGATAGTCCACAGATTACAGAATGCCTTTAGATGTGCATCGGAAACTACTACTGGTCTTCCAGGGAACGATCAAAGCGTAGACCGTTTGAGACATTACTCCCATGGAGGAAAGTGCACATGGTAACTGTTGTATTCAATTCCGATGCAATTTCTGTGTTTCATCAACACTCTGATAGTCCACAGATTACTGAATGCCACCAGACATGCATCGGGAGCTACTACTGGTCTTCCTGGTAATGATCAATGCGTAGACTGTTTGAGACATTACTCCCATTTAGGAAAGTGCGTATGGTGACTGTTGTATTCAATCCCGATGCAATTTCTGTGCTTCAACAACACTCTGATAGTCCACAGGTTACAGAATGCCACCAGATGTGCATCAGATACTACTACTGGTCTTCCAGGGAACGATCAAAGCGTAGACTGTTTGAGACATTACTCCCGTGGAGGAAAGTGCGCATGGCGACTGTTGTATTCAATCCCGATGCAATTTCTGTGTTTCATCAACACTCTGATAGTCCACAGATTACAGAATGCCACCAGATGTGCATCGGAAATTACTGCTGGTCTTCAAGGGAACGATCAAAGCGTAGACTGTTTGAGACATTACTCCCATGGAGGAAAGTGCGCAATGTGACTGTTGTATTCAATCACGATGCAATTTCAGTGTTTCATCAACACTCTGATATTCCACAGATTACAGAATGCCACCAGATGTGCATCGCAAACTACTACTGGTCTTCCAGGAAACGATCAAGGCGTAGACTGTTCGAGACATTACTCCCGTGGAGGAAAGTGCGCATGTTGACTGTTGTATTCAATCTCGATGCAATTTCTGTGTTTCATCAACACTCTGATAGTCCACAGATTTAATAATGAGTCCAGATGTGCATCGTAAACTACTACTGGTCTTCCAGGGAATGATCAATGCGTAGACTGTTTGAGAATTACTCCCATGGAGGAATGTGGGCATGGTGACTGTTGTATTCAATCCCGATGCAATTTCTGGGTTTCATCAACACTCTGATAGTCCACAGATTACAGAATGCCACCAGACGTGCATCGGAAGCTACTACTGGTCTCCTAGGTAACGATCAAAGCGTAGACCGTTTGAGACATTACTCCCATGGAGGAAAGTGCACATGGTAACTGTTGTATTCAATTCCGATGCAATTTCTGTGTTTCATCAACACTCTGATAGTCCACACATTACTGAATGCCACCAGACATGCATCGGAAGCTACTACTGGTCTTCCTGGTAATGATCAAAGCGTACAGTGTTTGAGACATTACTCCCGTTTAGGAAAGTGCGCATGGTGACTGTTGTATTCAATCCCGATGCAATTTCTGTGCTTCATCAACACTCTGATAGTCCACAGATTACAGAATACCTCCAGATGTGCACCGGAAACTACTACTGGTCTTCCAGGGAACGATCAAAGCGTAGACTGTTTGAGACATTACTCCCGTGGAGGAAAATGCGCATGGCGACTGTTGTATTCAATCTCGATGCAATTACTGTGTTTCATCAACACTCTGATAGTCCACAGATTACAGAATGCCTCAGGATGTGCGCCGGAAACTACTACTGGTCTTCCTGGGAACGATCAAAGCGAAGACTCCTTGAGACATTACTCGCATGGAGGAAAGTTCACATGGTGACTGTTGTATTCAATCCCGATGCATTTTCTGTGTTTCATCAACACTCTGATAGTCCACAGATTACAGAATGCCTTTATATGTTCATCGGAAACTACTACTGGTCTTCCGGGGAACGATCAAAGCGTAGACTGTTTGAGACATACCTCCCGTGGAGGAAAGTGCGCATGGTGACTGTTGTATTCAATCCCGATGCAATTTCTGTGTTTCATCAACACTCTGATAGTCCACAGATTACAGAATGCCACCAGATGTGCATCGGAAACTACTACAGGTCTTCCAGGGAACGATCAAAGCGTAGACTCTTTGGGAATTACTCCTGTGGAGGAAAGTGCGCATGGTGAATGTTGTATTCAATCCCGATGCAATTTCTGTGTTTCATCAACACTCTGATAGTCCACAGATTACAGAATGCCTCCAGATGTGCACCAGAAACTACTACTGGTCTTCCAGGGAACGATCAAAGCGAAGACTGCTTGAGACATTACTCCCATGGAAGAAAGTTCGCATGGTGACTGTTGTATTTAATCCCGATGCATTTTCTGTGTTTCATCAACACTCTGATAGTCCACAGATTACAGAATGCCTTTAGATGTGCATCGGAAACTACTACTGGTCTTCCAGGGAACGATCAAAGCGTAGACCGTTTGAGACATTACTCCCATGGAGGAAAGTGCACATGGTAACTGTTGTATTCAATTCCGATGCAATTTCTGTGTTTCATCAACACTCTGATAGTCCACAGATTACTGAATGCCACCAGACATGCATCGGGAGCTACTACTGGTCTTCCTGGTAATGATCAATGCGTAGACTGTTTGAGACATTACTCCCATTTAGGAAAGTGCGTATGGTGACTGTTGTATTCAATCCCGATGCAATTTCTGTGCTTCAACAACACTCTGATAGTCCACAGGTTACAGAATGCCACCAGATGTGCATCAGAAACTACTACTGGTCTTCCAGGGAACGATCAAAGCGTAGACTGTTTGAGACATTACTCCCGTGGAGGAAAGTGCGCATGGCGACTGTTGTATTCAATCCCGATGCAATTTCTGTGTTTCATCAACACTCTGATAGTCCACAGATTACATAATGAGTCCAGATGTGCATCGTAAACTACTACTGGTCTTCCAGGGAATGATCAAAGGGTAGACTGTTTGAGAATTACTCATATGGAGGAAAGTGTGCATAGTGACTGTAGTATTCAATCCCGATGCAATTTCTGTGTTTCATCAACACTCTGATAGTCCACGGATTACAGAATACCTCCAGATGTGCACCGGAAACTACTACTGGTCTTCCAGGGAACGATCAAAGCGTAGACTCTTTTAAGACATTACTCCCGTGGAGGAAAATGCGCATGGCGACTGTTGTATTCAATCTCGATGCAATTTCTGTGTTTCATCAACACTCTGATAGTCCACAGATTACAGAATGCCTCAGGATGTGCGCCGGAAACTACTACTGGTCTTCCAGGGAACGATCAAAGCGAAGACTCCTTGAGACATTACTCGCATGGAGGAAAGTTCACATGGTGACTGTTGTATTCAATCCCGATGCATTTTCTGTGTTTCATCAACACTCTGATAGTCCACAGATTACAGAATGCCTTTAGATGTGCATCGGAAACTACTACTGGTCTTCCGGGGAACGATCAAAGCGTAGACTGTTTGAGACATACCTCCCGTGGAGGAAAGTGCGCATGGTGACTGTTGTATTCAATCCCGATGCAATTTCTGTGTTTCATCAACACTCTGATAGTCCACAGATTACAGAATGCCACCAGATGTGCATCGGAAACTACTACAGGTCTTCCAGGGAACGATCAAAGCGTAGACTCTTTGGGAATTACTCCTGTGGAGGAAAGTGCGCATGGTGAATGTTGTATTCAATCCCGATGCAATTTCTGTGTTTCATCAACACTCTGATAGTCCACAGATTACAGAATGCCTCCAGATGTGCACCAGAAACTACTACTGGTCTTCCAGGGAACGATCAAAGCGAAGACTGCTTGAGACATCACTCCCATGGAAGAAAGTTCGCATGGTGACTGTTGTATTTAATCCCGATGCATTTTCTGTGTTTCATCAACACTCTGATAGTCCACAGATTACAGAATGCCTTTAGATGTGCATCGGAAACTACTACTGGTCTTCCAGGGAACGATCAAAGCGTAGACCGTTTGAGACATTACTCCCATGGAGGAAAGTGCACATGGTAACTGTTGTATTCAATTCCGATGCAATTTCTGTGTTTCATCAACACTCTGATAGTCCACAGATTACTGAATGCCACCAGACATGCATCGGGAGCTACTACTGGTCTTCCTGGTAATGATCAATGCGTAGACTGTTTGAGACATTACTCCCATTTAGGAAAGTGCGTATGGTGACTGTTGTATTCAATCCCGATGCAATTTCTGTGCTTCAACAACACTCTGATAGTCCACAGGTTACAGAATGCCACCAGATGTGCATCAGATACTACTACTGGTCTTCCAGGGAACGATCAAAGCGTAGACTGTTTGAGACATTACTCCCGTGGAGGAAAGTGCGCATGGCGACTGTTGTATTCAATCCCGATGCAATTTCTGTGTTTCATCAACACTCTGATAGTCCACAGATTACAGAATGCCACCAGATGTGCATCGGAAATTACTGCTGGTCTTCAAGGGAACGATCAAAGCGTAGACTGTTTGAGACATTACTCCCATGGAGGAAAGTGCGCAATGTGACTGTTGTATTCAATCACGATGCAATTTCAGTGTTTCATCAACACTCTGATATTCCACAGATTACAGAATGCCACCAGATGTGCATCGCAAACTACTACTGGTCTTCCAGGAAACGATCAAGGCGTAGACTGTTCGAGACATTACTCCCGTGGAGGAAAGTGCGCATGTTGACTGTTGTATTCAATCTCGATGCAATTTCTGTGTTTCATCAACACTCTGATAGTCCACAGATTACATAATGAGTCCAGATGTGCATCGTAAACTACTACTGGTCTTCCAGGGAATGATCAAAGCGTAGACTGTTTGAGAATGACTCCCATGGAGGAATGTGGGCATGGTGACTGTTGTATTCAATCCCGATGCAATTTCTGTGTTTCATCAACACTCTGATAGTCCACAGATTACAGAATGCCACCAGATGTGCATCGGAAGCTACTACTAGTCTCCTAGGTAACGATCAAAGCCTAGGCTGTTTGAGACATTACTCCCGTGGAGGAAAGTTCGCATGGTGACTGTTGTATTCAATCCGGAGGTAATTTCTGTGTTTCATCAACACTCTGATAGTCCACAGGTTACAGAATGCCACCAGATGTGCATCAGAAACTACTACTGGTCTTCCAGGGAACGATCAAAGCGTAGACTGTTTGAGACATTACTCCCGTGGAGGAAAGTGCGCATGGCGACTGTTGTATTCAATCCCGATGCAATTTCTGTGTTTCATCAACACTCTGATAGTCCACAGATTACAGAATGCCACCAGATGTGCATCGGAAATTACTACTGGTCTTCAAGGGAACGATCAAAGCGTAGACTGTTTGAGACATTACTCCCATGGAGGAAAGTGCGCAATGTGACTGTTGTATTCAATCACGATGCAATTTCAGTGTTTCATCAACACTCTGATAGTCCACAGATTACAGAATGCCACCAGATGTGCATCGCAAACTACTACTGGTCTTCCAGGAAACGATCAAGGCGTAGACTGTTCGAGACATTACTCCCGTGGAGGAAAGTGCGCATGTTGACTGTTGTATTCAATCTCGATGCAATTTCTGTGTTTCATCAACACTCTGATAGTCCACAGATTACATAATGAGTCCAGATGTGCATCGTAAACTACTACTGGTCTTCCAGGGAATGATCAAAGCGTAGACTGTTTGAGAATTACTCCCATGGAGGAATGTGGGCATGGTGACTGTTGTATTCAATCCCGATGCAATTTCTGTGTTTCATCAACACTCTGATAGTCCACAGATTACAGAATGCCACCAGATGTGCATCGGAAGCTACTACTAGTCTCCTAGGTAACGATCAAAGCCTAGACTGTTTGAGACATTACTCCCGTGGAGGAAAGTTCGCATGGTGACTGTTGTATTCAATCCGGAGGTAATTTCTGTGTTTCATCAACACTCTGATAGTCCACAGGTTACAGAATGCCACCAGACGTGCTTCGGAAGCTACTACTGGTCTTCCAGGTAACGATCAAAGTGTAGACTGTTTGAGACACTAATCCTGTGGAGGAAAGTACTCATGGTGACTGTTGTATTCAATCCCGATGCAATCTCTGTGTTTCATCAACACTCTGATAGTCCACAGATTACAGAATGCTACCAGATGTGCATCGGAAATTACTACTGGTCTTCAAGGGAACGATCAAAGCGTAGACTGTTTCAGACATTACTCCCATGGAGGAAAGTGCGGATGAAGACTGTTGTATTCAATCCCGATGCAATTTCTGTGTTTCATCAACACACTTATAGTCCACAGATTACAGAATGCCACCAGATGTGCATCGGAAATTACTCCTGGTCTTCCAGGGAACGATCAAAGCGTAGACTGTTTGAGAGATTACTCCCATAGAGGAAAGTGCGCATGGTAACTGTTGTATTCAATCCCGATGCAATTTCTGTGTTTCATCAACACTTTGAAGGTCCACAGATTACAGAATGCCACTAGATGTGCATCGGAAACTACTTCTGGTCTTCCAGGGAACGATCAAAGCGTAAACTGTTTGAGACATACCTTCCGTGGAGGAAAGTGCGCATGGTGACTGTTGTATCCAATTGCGATGCAATTTCTGTGTTTCATCAACACTCTGATAGTCCACAGATTACAGAATGCCTCCAGATGTGCATCGGAAACTACTACTGGTCTTCCAGGGAACGATCAAAGCGTAGACTGTTTGAGACATTAGTCCCATGGAGGACAGTTAGCATGGTGACAGTTGTATTCAATCCCGATGCATTTTCTGTGTTTCATCAAGACTCTGATAGTCCACAGATTACGGAATGCCTTTAGATGTGCATCGGAAACTACTACTGGTCTTCCAGGGAATGATCAAAGCGTAGACCGTTTGAGACATTACTCCCATGGAGGAAAGTGCACATGGTGACTGTTGTATTCAATCCCGATGCAATTTCTGTGTTTCATTAACACTCTCTTAGACCACAGATTACGGAATGCCTCCAGATGTGCATCGGAAACTACTACTGGTCTTCCAGGGAACGATCAAAGCGTAGACTGTTTGAGACAATACTCCCGTGGAGGAAAGTGGGCATGGCGACTGTTGTATTCAATCCCGATGCAATTTCTGTGTTTCATCAACACTCTGATAGTCCACAGATTACAGAATGCCTCAGGATGTGCACCGGAAACTACTACTGGTCTTCCAGGGAACGATTAAAGCGAAGACTCCTTGAGACATTACTCGCATGGATGAAAGTTCGCATGGTGACTGTTGTAATCAATCCCGATAAATTTTCTGTGTTTCATCAACACTCTGATAGTCCACAGATTACAGAATGCCTCGAGATGTGCACCGGAAACTACTACTGGTCTTCCAGGGAACGATCAAAGCGAAGACTGCTTGAGAAATTACTTCCATGGAGGAAAGTTCGCATGGTGACTGTTGTATTCAATCCCGATGCATTTTCTGTGTTTCATCAACACTCTGATAGTCCACAGATTACAGAATGCCTTTAGATGTGCATCGGAAACTACTACTGGTCTTCCAGGGAACGATCAAAGCGTAGACCGTTTGAGACATTACTCCCATGGAGGAAAGTGCACATGGTAACTGTTGTATTCAATTCCGATGCAATTTCTGTGTTTCATCAACACTCTGATAGTCCACAGATTACTGAATGCCACCAGACATGCATCGGAAGCTACTACTGGTCTTCCTGGTAATGATCAAAGCGTAGACTGTTTGAGACATTACTCCCGTTTAGGAAAGTGCGCATGGTGACTGTTGTATTCAATCCCGATGCAATTTCTGTGCTTCATCAACACTCTGATAGTCCACAGGTTACAGAATGCCACCAGATGTGCATCAGAAACTACTACTGGTCTTCCAGGGAACGATCAAAGCGTAGACTGTTTGAGACATTACTCCCGTGGAGGAAAGTGCGCATGGCGACTGTTGTATTCAATCCCGATGCAATTTCTGGGTTTCATCAACACTCTGATAGTCCACAGATTACAGAATGCCACCAGATGTGCATCGGAAATTACTACTGGTCATCAAGGGAACGATCAAAGCGTAGACTGTTTGAGACATTACTCCCATGGAGGAAAGTGCGCATAGTGACTGTTGTATTCAATCACGATGCAATTTCAGTGTTTCATCAACACTCTGATAGTCCACAGATTACAGAATGCCACCAGATGTGCATCGCAAACTACTACTGGTCTCCTAGGTAACGATCAAAGCGTAGACTGTTTGAGACATTACTCCCGTGCAGGAAAGTTCGCATGGTGACTGTTGTATTCAATCCCGAGGCAATATCTGTGTTTCATCAACACTCTGATAGTCCACAGGTTACAGAATGCCACCAGAAGTGCATCGGAAACTACTCCTGGTCTTCCAGGGAACGATCAAAGCGTAGACTGTTTGAGACATTACTCCCATGGAGGGAAGTTCGCATATTGACTGTTGTATTCAATCCCGATGCAATTTCTGTGTTTCATCAACACTTTCTTAGTCCACAGATTACGGAATGCCTCTAGATGTGCATCGGAAACTACTACTGGTCTTCCAGGGAACGATCAAAGCGTACACTCTTTGCGACATTACTCCCATGGAGGAAAGTGCGCATTGTGCCTGTTGTATTCAATCCCGATGCAATTTCTGTGTTTCATCAACACTCTGATTGTCCACATATTACGGAATGCATCCAGATGTGCATCGGAAACTAACACTGGTGTTCCAGCGAATGATCAAAGCGTAGACGGTTTGAGACATACCTCCCGTGGAAGAAAGTGCCCAAGGTGACTGTTGTATTCAATCCCGATGCAATTTCTGTGTTTCATCAACACTCTGATAGTCCACAGATTACATAATGAGTCCAGATGTGCATCGTAAACAACTACTGGTCTTCCAGGGAATGATCAAAGGGTAGACTGTTTGAGAATAACTCATATGGAGGAAAGTGGGCATAGTGACTGTAGTATTCAATCCCGATGCAATTTCTGTGTTTCATCAACACTCTGATAGTCCACAGATTACAGAATGCCTTTAGATGTGCATCGGAAACTACTACTGGTCTTCCGGGGAACGATCACAGCGTAGACTGTTTGAGACATACCTCCCGTGGAGGAAAGTGCGCATGGTGACTGTTGTATTCAATCCCGATGCAATTTCTGTGTTTCATCAACACTCTGATAGTCCACAGATTACAGAATGCCACCAGATGTGCATCGGAAACTACTACAGGTCTTCCAGGGAACGATCAAAGCGTAGACTCTTTGGGAATTACTCCTGTGGAGGAAAGTGCGCATGGTGAATGTTGTATTCAATCCCGATGCAATTTCTGTGTTTCATCAACACTCTGATAGTCCACAGATTACAGAATGCCTCCAGATGTGCACCAGAAACTACTACTGGTCTTCCAGGGAACGATCAAAGCGAAGACTGCTTGAGACATTACTCCCATGGAAGAAAGTTCGCATGGTGACTGTTGTACTTAATCCCGATGCATTTTCTGTGTTTCATCAACACTCTGATAGTCCACAGATTACAGAATGCCTTTATATGTGCATCGGAAACTACTACTGGTCTTCCAGGGAACGATCAAAGCGTAGACCGTTTGAGACATTACTCCCATGGAGGAAAGTGCACATGGTAACTGTTGTATTCAATTCCGATGCAATTTCTGTGTTTCATCAACACTCTGATAGTCCACAGATTACTGAATGCCAACAGACATGCATCGGGAGCTACTACTGGTCTTCCTGGTAATGATCAATGCGTAGACTGTTTGAGACATTACTCCCATTTAGGAAAGTGCGTATGGTGACTGTTGTATTCAATCCCGATGCAATTTCAGTGCTTCAACAACACTCTGATAGTCCACAGGTTACAGAATGCCACCAGATGTGCATCAGAAACCACTACTGGTCTTCCAGGGAACGATCAAAGCGTAGACTGTTTGAGACATTACTCCCGTGGAGGAAAGTGCGCATGGCGACTGTTGTATTCAATCCCGATGCAATTTCTGTGTTTCATCAACACTCTGATAGTCCACAGATTACATAATGAGTCCAGATGTGCATCGTAAACTACTACTGGTCTTCCAGGGAATGATCAAAGGGTAGACTGTTTGAGAATTACTCATATGGAGGAAAGTGGGCATAGTGACTGTAGTATTCAATCCCGATGCAATTTCTGTGTTTCATCAACACTCTGATGGTCCACAGATTACAGAATATCTCCAGATGTGCACCGGAAACTACTACTGGTCTTCCAGGGAACGATCAAAGCGTAGACTGTTTGAGACATTACTCCCGTGGAGGAAAATGCGCATGGCGACTGTTGTATTCAATCTCGATGCAATTTCTGTGTTTCATCAACACTCTGATAGTCCACAGATTACAGAATGCCTCAGGATGTGCGCCGGAAACTACTACTGGTCTTCCAGGGAACGATCAAAGCGAAGACTCCTTGAGACATTACTCGCATGGAGGAAAGTTCACATGGTGACTGTTGTATTCAATCCCGATGCATTTTCTGTGTTTCATCAACACTCTGATAGTCCACAGATTACAGAATGCCTTTAGATGTGCATCGGAAACTACTACTGGTCTTCCAGGGAACGATCAAAGCGTAGACTGTTTGAGACATACCTCCCGTGGAGGAAAGTGCGCATGGTGACTGTTGTATTCAATCCCGATGCAATTTCTGTGTTTCATCAACACTCTGATAGTCCACAGATTACAGGATGCCACCAGATGTGCATCGGAAACTACTACAGGTCTTCCAGGGAACGATCAAAGCGTAGACTCTTTGGGAATTACTCCTGTGGAGGAAAGTGCGCATGGTGAATGTTGTATTCAATCCAGATGCAATTTCTGTGTTTCATCAACACTCTGATAGTCCACAGATTACAGAATGCCTCCAGATGTGCACCAGAAACTACTACTGGTCTTCCAGGGAACGATCAAAGCGAAGACTGCTTGAGACATTACTCCCATGGAAGAAAGTTCGCATGGTGACTGTTGTATTTAATCCCGATGCATTTTCTGTGTTTCATCAACACTCTGATAGTCCACAGATTACAGAATGCCTTTAGATGTGCATCGGAAACTACTACTGGTCTTCCAGGGAACGATCAAAGCGTAGACTGTTTGAGACATTACTCCCGTGGAGGAAAGTTCGCATGGTGACTGTTGTATTCAATCCCGAGGCAATATCTGTGTTTCATCAACACTCTGATAGTCCACAGGTTACAGAATGCCACCAGAAGTGCATCGGAAACTACTCCTGGTCTTCCAGGGAACGATCAAAGCGTAGACTGTTTGAGACATTACTCCCATGGAGGGAAGTACGCATGGTGACTGTTGTATTCAATCCCGATGCAATTTCTGTGTTTCATCAACACTTTCTTAGTCCACAGATTACGGAATGCCTCTAGATGTGCATCGGAAACTACTACTGGTCTTCCAGGGAACGATCAAAGCGTACACTCTTTGCGACATTACTCCCATGGAGGAAAGTGCGCATTGTGCCTGTTGTATTCAATCCCGATGCAATTTCTGTGTTTCATCAACACTCTGATTGTCCACATATTACGGAATGCATCCAGATGTGCATCGGAAACTAACACTGGTGTTCCAGCGAATGATCAAAGCGTAGACGGTTTGAGACATACCTCCCGTGGAAGAAAGTGCCCAAGGTGACTGTTGTATTCAATCCCGATGCAATTTCTGTGTTTCATCAACACTCTGATAGTCCACAGATTACATAATGAGTCCAGATGTGCATCGTAAACTACTACTGGTCTTCCAGGGAATGATCAAAGGGTAGACTGTTTGAGAATAACTCATATGGAGGAAAGTGGGCATAGTGACTGTAGTATTCTATCCCGATGCAATTTCTGTGTTTCATCAACACTCTGATAGTCCACAGATTACAGGATGCCACCAGATGTGCATCGGAAACTACTACAGGTCTTCCAGGGAACGATCAAAGCGTAGACTCTTTGGGAATTACTCCTGTGGAGGAAAGTGCGCATGGTGAATGTTGTATTCAATCCAGATGCAATTTCTGTGTTTCATCAACACTCTGATAGTCCACAGATTACAGAATGCCTCCAGATGTGCACCAGAAACTACTACTGGTCTTCCAGGGAACGATCAAAGCGAAGACTGCTTGAGACATTACTCCCATGGAAGAAAGTTCGCATGGTGACTGTTGTATTTAATCCCGATGCATTTTCTGTGTTTCATCAACACTCTGATAGTCCACAGATTACAGAATGCCTTTAGATGTGCATCGGAAACTACTACTGGTCTTCCAGGGAACGATCAAAGCGTAGACTGTTTGAGACATTACTCCCGTGGAGGAAAGTTCGCATGGTGACTGTTGTATTCAATCCCGAGGCAATATCTGTGTTTCATCAACACTCTGATAGTCCACAGGTTACAGAATGCCACCAGAAGTGCATCGGAAACTACTCCTGGTCTTCCAGGGAACGATCAAAGCGTAGACTGTTTGAGACATTACTCCCATGGAGGGAAGTTCGCATGGTGACTGTTGTATTCAATCCCGATGCAATTTCTGTGTTTCATCAACACTTTCTTAGTCCACAGATTACGGAATGCCTCTAGATGTGCATCGGAAACTACTACTGGTCTTCCAGGGAACGATCAAAGCGTACACTCTTTGCGACATTACTCCCATGGAGGAAATTGCGCATTGTGCCTGTTGTATTCAATCCCGATGCAATTTCTGTGTTTCATCAACACTCTGATTGTCCACATATTACGGAATGCATCCAGATGTGCATCGGAAACTAACACTGGTGTTCCAGCGAATGATCAAAGCGTAGACGGTTTGAGACATACCTCCCGTGGAAGAAAGTGCCCAAGGTGACTGTTGTATTCAATCCCGATGCAATTTCTGTGTTTCATCAACACTCTGATAGTCCACAGATTACATAATGAGTCCAGATGTGCATCGTAAACTACTACTGGTCTTCCAGGGAATGATCAAAGGGTAGACTGTTTGAGAATAACTCATATGGAGGAAAGTGGGCATAGTGACTGTAGTATTCAATCCCGATGCAATTTCTGTGTTTCATCAACACTCTGATAGTCCACAGATTACAGAATGCCTTTAGATGTGCATCGGAAACTACTACTGGTCTTCCGGGGAACGATCAAAGCGTAGACTGTTTGAGACATACCTCCCGTGGAGGAAAGTGCGCATGGTGACTGTTGTATTCAATCCCGATGCAATTTCTGTGTTTCATCAACACTCTGATAGTCCACAGATTACAGAATGCCACCAGATGTGCATCGGAAACTACTACAGGTCTTCCAGGGAACGATCAAAGCGTAGACTCTTTGGGAATTACTCCTGTGGAGGAAAGTGCGCATGGTGAATGTTGTATTCAATCCCGATGCAATTTCTGTGTTTCATCAACACTCTGATAGTCCACAGATTACAGAATGCCTCCAGATGTGCACCAGAAACTACTACTGGTCTTCCAGGGAACGATCAAAGCGAAGACTGCTTGAGACATTACTCCCATGGAAGAAAGTTCGCATGGTGACTGTTGTACTTAATCCCGATGCATTTTCTGTGTTTCATCAACACTCTGATAGTCCACAGATTACAGAATGCCTTTATATGTGCATCGGAAACTACTACTGGTCTTCCAGGGAACGATCAAAGCGTAGACCGTTTGAGACATTACTCCCATGGAGGAAAGTGCACATGGTAACTGTTGTATTCAATTCCGATGCAATTTCTGTGTTTCATCAACACTCTGATAGTCCACAGATTACTGAATGCCAACAGACATGCATCGGGAGCTACTACTGGTCTTCCTGGTAATGATCAATGCGTAGACTGTTTGAGACATTACTCCCATTTAGGAAAGTGCGTATGGTGACTGTTGTATTCAATCCCGATGCAATTTCTGTGCTTCAACAACACTCTGATAGTCCACAGGTTACAGAATGCCACCAGATGTGCATCAGAAACTACTACTGGTCTTCCAGGGAACGATCAAAGCGTAGACTGTTTGAGACATTACTCCCGTGGAGGAAAGTGCGCATGGCGACTGTTGTATTCAATCCCGATGCAATTTCTGTGTTTCATCAACACTCTGATAGTCCACAGATTACATAATGAGTCCAGATGTGCATCGTAAACTACTACTGGTCTTCCAGGGAATGATCAAAGGGTAGACTGTTTGAGAATTACTCATATGGAGGAAAGTGGGCATAGTGACTGTAGTATTCAATCCCGATGCAATTTCTGTGTTTCATCAACACTCTGATGGTCCACAGATTACAGAATATCTCCAGATGTGCACCGGAAACTACTACTGGTCTTCCAGGGAACGATCAAAGCGTAGACTGTTTGAGACATTACTCCCGTGGAGGAAAATGCGCATGGCGACTGTTGTATTCAATCTCGATGCAATTTCTGTGTTTCATCAACACTCTGATAGTCCACAGATTACAGAATGCCTCAGGATGTGCGCCGGAAACTACTACTGGTCTTCCAGGGAACGATCAAAGCGAAGACTCCTTGAGACATTACTCGCATGGAGGAAAGTTCACATGGTGACTGTTGTATTCAATCCCGATGCATTTTCTGTGTTTCATCAACACTCTGATAGTCCACAGATTACAGAATGCCTTTAGATGTGCATCGGAAACTACTACTGGTCTTCCGGGGAACGATCAAAGCGTAGACTGTTTGAGACATACCTCCCGTGGAGGAAAGTGCGCATGGTGACTGTTGTATTCAATCCCGATGCAATTTCTGTGTTTCATCAACACTCTGATAGTCCACAGATTACAGGATGCCACCAGATGTGCATCGGAAACTACTACAGGTCTTCCAGGGAACGATGAAAGCGTAGACTCTTTGGGAATTACTCCTGTGGAGGAAAGTGCGCATGGTGAATGTTGTATTCAATCCAGATGCAATTTCTGTGTTTCATCAACACTCTGATAGTCCACAGATTACAGAATGCCTCCAGATGTGCACCAGAAACTACTACTGGTCTTCCAGGGAACGATCAAAGCGAAGACTGCTTGAGACATTACTCCCATGGAAGAAAGTTCGCATGGTGACTGTTGTATTTAATCCCGATGCATTTTCTGTGTTTCATCAACACTCTGATAGTCCACAGATTACAGAATGCCTTTAGATGTGCATCGGAAACTACTACTGGTCTTCCAGGGAACGATCAAAGCGTAGACCGTTTGAGACATTACTCCCATGGAGGAAAGTGCACATGGTAACTGTTGTATTCAATTCCGATGCAATTTCTGTGTTTCATCAACACTCTGATAGTCCACAGATTACTGAATGCCACCAGACATGCATCGGGAGCTACTACTGGTCTTCCTGGTAATGATCAATGCGTAGACTGTTTGAGACATTACTCCCATTTAGGAAAGTGCGTATGGTGACTGTTGTATTCAATCCCGATGCAATTTCTGTGCTTCAACAACACTCTGATAGTCCACAGGTTACAGAATGCCACCAGATGTGCATCAGAAACTACTACTGGTCTTCCAGGGAACGATCAAAGCGTAGACTGTTTGAGACATTACTCCCGTGGAGGAAAGTGCGCATGGCGACTGTTGTATTCAATCCCGATGCAATTTCTGTGTTTCATCAACACTCTGATAGTCCACAGATTACAGAATGCCACCAGATGTGCACCGGAAATTACTACTGGTCTTCAAGGGAACGATCAAAGCGTAGACTGTTTGAGACATTACTCCCATGGAGGAAAGTGCGCAATGTGACTGTTGTATTCAATCACGATGCAATTTCAGTGTTTCATCAACACTCTGATAGTCCACAGATTACAGAATGCCACCAGATGTTCATCGCAAACTACTACTGGTCTTCCAGGAAACGATCAAGGCATAGACTGTTCGAGACATTACTCCCGTGGAGGAAAGTGCGCATGTTGACTGTTGTATTCAATCTCGATGCAATTTCTGTGTTTCATCAACACTCTGATAGTCCACAGATTACATAATGAGTCCAGATGTGCATCGTAAACTACTACTGGTCTTCCAGGGAATGATCAAAGCGTAGACTGTTTGAGAATTACTCCCATGGAGGAATGTGGGCATGGTGACTGTTGTATTCAATCCCGATGCAATTTCTGTGTTTCATCAACACTCCGATAGTCCACAGATTACAGAATGCCACCAGATGTGCATCGGAAGCTACTACTAGTCTCCTAGGTAACGATCAAAGCCTAGACTGTTTGAGACATTACTCCCGTGGAGGAAAGTTCGCATGGTGACTGTTGTATTCAATCCGGAGGTAATTTCTGTGTTTCATCAACACTCTGATAGTCCACAGGTTACAGAATGCCACCAGATGTGCATCAGAAACTACTACTGGTCTTCCAGGGAACGATCAAAGCGTAGACTGTTTGAGACATTACTCCCGTGGAGGAAAGTGCGCATGGCGACTGTTGTATTCAATCCCGATGCAATTTCTGTGTTTCATCAACACTCTGATAGTCCACAGATTACAGAATGCCACCAGATGTGCATCGGAAATTACTACTGGTCTTCAAGGGAACGATCAAAGCGTAGACTGTTTGAGACATTACTCCCATGGAGGAAAGTGCGCAATGTGACTGTTGTATTCAATCACGATGCAATTTCAGTGTTTCATCAACACTCTGATAGTCCACAGATTACAGAATGCCACCAGATGTGCATCGCAAACTACTACTGGTCTTCCAGGAAACGATCAAGGCGTAGACTGTTCGAGACATTACTCCCGTGGAGGAAAGTGCGCATGTTGACTGTTGTATTCAATCTCGATGCAATTTCTGTGTATCATCAACACTCTGATAGTCCACAGATTGCATAATGAGTCCAGATGTGCATCGTAAACTACTACTGGTCTTCCAGGGAATGATCAAAGCGTAGACTGTTTGAGAATTACTCCCATGGAGGAATGTGGGCATGGTGACTGTTGTATTCAATCCCGATGCAATTTCTGTGTTTCATCAACACTCTGATAGTCCACAGATTACAGAATGCCACCAGATGTGCATCGGAAGCTACTACTAGTCTCCTAGGTAACGATCAAAGCCTAGACTGTTTGAGACATTACTCCCGTGGAGGAAAGTTCGCATGGTGACTGTTGTATTCAATCCGGAGGTAATTTCTGTGTTTCATCAACACGCTGATAGTCCACAGGTTACAGAATGCCACCAGACGTGCTTCGGAAGCTACTACTGGTCTTCCAGGTAACGATCAAAGTGTAGACTGTTTGAGACACTAATCCTGTGGAGGAAAGTACTCATGGTGACTGTTGTATTCAATCCCGATGCAATCTCTGTGTTTCATCAACACTCTGATAGTCCACAGATTACAGAATGCCACCAGATGTGCATCGGAAATTACTACTGGTCTTCAAGGGAACGATCAAAGCGTAGACTGTTTCAGACATTACTCCCATGGAGGAAAGTGCGGATGAAGACTGTTGTATTCAATCCCGATGCAATTTCTGTGTTTCATCAACACTCTGATGGTCCACAGATTACAGAATGCCACCAGATGTGCATCGGAAATTACTACTGGTCTTCCAGGGAACGATCAAAGCGTAGACTGTTTGAGACATTACTCCCATAGAGGAAAGTGCGCATGGTAACTGTTGTGTTTAACCCCGATTCAATTTCTGTGTTTCATCAACACTTTGAAGGTCCACAGATTACAGATTGTCTCCAGATGTGCATTGGAAACTACTACTGGACTTCCTGGGAACGTTCAAAACGTAGACTGTTTGAGAATTACTCCCATGGACTAAAGTACGCATGGTAACTGTTGTATTCAATCCCGATGCAATTTCTGTGTTTCATCAACACTCTGAGAGTTTACAGGTTACAGAATGAGTCCAGATGGGCATCGTAAGCTACAACTGGTCTTCCAGGGAATGATCAAAGCGTAGACTGTTTGAGAATTACTCCCATGGAGGAAAGTGGGCATGGTGACTGTTGAATTCAATCCTGATGCAATTTCTGTATTTCATCAACGCTCTGATAGTCCACAGATTACAGAATGCCACCAGACGTGCATCGGAAGCTACTACTGGTCTCCCAGGTAACGATCAAAGCGTAGACTGTTTGAGACATTACTCCCGTGGAGGAAAGTGCGCATGGTGACTGTTGTATTCAATCCCGATGCAATTTCTGTGTTTCATAAACACTCTGATAGTCCACAGATTACAGAATGCCACCAGATGTGCATCGGAAATTACTACTGGTCTTCAAGGGAACGATCAAAGCGTAGACTGTTTCAGACATTACTCCCATATAGGAAAGTGCGGATGGCGACTGTTGTATTCAATCCCGATGCAATTTCTGTGTTTCATCAACACTCTGATAGTCCACAGATTACAGAATGCCACCAGATGTGCATCGGAAATTACTACTGGTCTTCAAGGGAACGATCAAAGCGTAGACTGTTTCAGACATTACTCCCATGGAGGAAAGTGCGGATGAAGACTGTTGTATTCAATCCCGATGCAATTTCTGTGTTTCATCAACACTCTGATAGTCCACAGACTACAGAATGCCACCAGATGTGCATCGGAAATTACTACTGGTCTTCCAGGGAACGACCAAAGCGTAGACTGTAAGAGACATTACTCCCATAGAGGAAAGTGCGCATGGTAACTGTTGTATTCAATCCCGATGCAATATCTGTGTTTCATCAACACTTTGAAGGTCCACAGATTACAGAATGCCACTAGATGTGCATCGGAAACTACTTCTGGTCTTCCAGGGAACGATGAAAGTGTAAACTGTTTGAGACATACCTTCCGTGGAGGAAAGTGCGCATGGTGACTGTTGTATCTAATCCCGATGCAATTTCTGTGTTTCATCAACACTCTGATAGTCCACAGATTACAGAATGCCTCCAGATGTGCATCGGAAACTACTACTGGTCTTCCAGGGAACGATCAAAGCGTAGACTGTTTGAGACATTACTCCCATGGAGGACAGTTCGCATGGTGACTGTTGTATTCAATCCCGATGCATTTTCTGTGTTTCATCAAGACTCTGATAGTCCACAGATTACGGAATGCCTTTAGATGTGCATCGGAAACTACTACTGGTCTTCCAGGGAACGATCAAAGCGTAGACCGTTTGAGACATTACTCCCATGGAGGAAAGTGCACATGGTGACTGTTGTATTCAATTCCGATGCAATTTCTGTGTCTCATGAACACTCTGATAGTCCACAGATTACAGATTGCCACCAGACGTGCATCGGAAGCTACTACTGGTCTTACAGGTAATGATCAAAGCGTAGACTGTTTGAGACATTACTCCCATGGAGGAAAGTGCGCATCTTGACTGTTGTATTCAAATTCCGATGGAATTTCTGTGTTTCATCAACAGTCTGATAGTCCACAGATTGCAGAATGAATCCAGGTGTGCTTCGGATACTACTACTGGTCTTCCAGGGAACGATCAAAGCGTAGACTGTTTGAGACATTACTCCTGTGGAGGAAAGTGCGCATGGCGACTGTTGTATTCAATCCGGATGCAATTTCTGTGTTTCATCAACACTCTGATGGTCCACAGATTACAGAATGCCACCAGATGTGCATCGGAAATTACTACTGGTCTTCCAGGGAACGATCAAAGCGTAGACTGTTTGAGACATTACTCCCATAGAGGAAAGTGCGCATGGTAACTGTTGTATTCAACCCCGATTCAATTTCTGTGTTTCATCAACACTTTGAAGGTCCACAGATTACAGATTGTCTCCAGATGTGCATTGGAAACTACTACTGGACTTCCTGGGAACGTTCAAAACGTAGACTGTTTGAGAATTACTCCCATGGACTAAAGTACGCATGATAACTGTTGTATTCAATCCCGATGCAATTTCTGTGTTTCATCAACACTTTGAAGGTACACAGATTACAGAATGCCACCTGATGTGCATCGGAAACTACTCTGGTCTTCCAGTTAACGATCAAAGCGTAGACTGTTTGAGACATATACCTCCCGTGGAAGAAAGTGCCCAAAGTGACTGTTGTATTCAATCCCGATGCAATTTCTGTGTTTCATCAACACTCTGAGAATTTACAGGTTACAGAATGAGTCCAGAAGGGCATCGTAAGCTACTACTGGTCTTGCAGGGAATGATCAAAGCGTAGACTGTTTGAGAATTACTCCCATGGAGGAAAGTGGGCAGGGTGACTGTTGAATTCAATCCTGATGCAATTTCTGTGTTTCATCAACGCTCTGATAGTCCACAGATTACAGAATGCCACCAGACGTGCATCGGAAGCTACTACTGGTCTCCCAGGTAACGATCAAAGCGTAGACTGTTTGAGACATTACTCCCGTAGAGGAAAGTGCCCATGGTTACTGTTGTATTCAATCCCGATGCAATTTCTGTGTTTCATCAACACTCTGATAGTCCACAGATTACAGAATGCCTCCAGATGTGCTTTGGAAACTACTACTGGTCTTCCAGGGAACGATCAAAGCGTAGACTGTTTGAGACATTACTCCCATGGAGGAAAGTTCGCATGGTGACTGTTGTATTCAATACCGATGCATTTTCTGTGTTTCATCAACACTCTGATGGTCCACAGATTACAGAATGCCTTTCGATGTGCATCGGATACTACTACTGGTCTTCCAGGGAACGATCAAAGCGTAGACCGTTTGAGACATTACTCCCATGGAGGAAAGTGCACATGGTGACTGTTGTATTCAATCCCGATGCAATTTCTGTGTTTCATCAACACTCCCTGAGTCCACAGATTACAGAATGCCACCAGATGTGCATCGTAAACTACTACTGGTCTTCCAGGGAACGATCAAAGCGTAGACCGTTTGAGACATTACTCCCGTGGAGGAATGTGCGCATGGCGACTGTTGTATTCAATCCCGATGCAATTTCTGTGTTTCATCAACACTCCCTACGTCCACAGATTACAGAATGCCTTTAGATGTGCATCGTAAACTACTACTGGTCTTCCAGGGAACGATCAAAGCGTAGACTGTTTGAGACAATACACCCATAGAGGAAAGTGCGAATAGTACTGTTGTATTCAATCCCGATGCAATTTCTGTGTTTCATCAACACTTTGAAGGTCCACAGATTACAGATTGTCTCCAGATGTGCATTCGTAACTACTACTGGTCTTCCTGGGCACGATCAAAACGTAGAGTGTTTGAGAATTACTCCCATTGAGGAAAGTACGCATGGTAACTGTTGTATTCAATCCCGATGCAATTTCTGTGTTTCATCAACACTTTGAAGGTCCACAGATTACAGAATGCCACCAGATGTGCATCGGAAACTACTACTGGTCTTCCAGGGAAATATCAAAGCGTAGACTGTTTGAGACATTACTCCCATAGAGGAAAGTGCGCATGGCGACTGTTGTATTCAATCCCGATGCAACACCTGTGTTTCATCAACACTCTGATAGTCCACAGATTACAGAGTGCCTCCAGATGTGCATCGGAAACTACTACTGGTCTTCCAGGGAACGATCAAAGCGTAGACTGTTTGAGACATTACTCCGTGGAGGAAATTGCGCATGGTGAATGTTGTATTCAATCCCGATGCAATTTCTGTGTTTCATCAACACTTTGATAGTCCACAGATTACAGAATGACTCCAGATGTGCATCGGAAACTACTACTGGTCTTCCAGGGAACGATCAAAGCGAAGACTGCTTGAGACATTACTCAAATGGAGGAAAGTTCGCATGGTGACTGTTGTATTCAATCCCGATGCAACACCTGTGTTTCATCAACACTCTGATAGTCCACAGATTACAGAGTGCCTCCAGATGTGCATCGGAAACTACTACTGGTCTTCCAGGGAACGATCAAAGCGTAGACTGTTTGAGACATTACTCCGTGGAGGAAATTGCGCATGGTGAATGTTGTATTCAATCCCGATGCATTTTCTGTGTTTCATCAACACTCTGATAGTCCACAGATTACAGAATGCCTTTATATTCGCATCGGAAACTACTACTGGTCTTCCAGGGAACGATCAAAGCGTAGACCGTTTGAGACATTACTCCCATTTAGGAACGTGCGCATGGTGACTGTTGTATTCAATCCCGATGCAATTTCTGTGCTTCATCAACACTGTGATAGTCCACAGGTTACAGAATGCCACCAGATGAGCATCAGAAACTACTACTTGTCTTCCAGGGAACGATCAAAGGGTAGACTGTTTGAGACATTACTCCCGTGGAGGAAAGTGCGCATGGTGACTGTTGTATTCAATCTCGATGCAATTTCTGTGTTTCATCAACACTCTGATAGTCCACAGATTACATAATGAGTCCAGATGTGCATCGTAAACTACTACTGGTCTTCCAGGGAATGATCAAAGCGTAGACTGTTTGAGAATTACTCCCATGGAGGAATGTGGGCATGGTGACTGTTGTATTCAATCCCGATGCAATTTGTGAGTTTCATCAACACTCTGATAGTCCACAGATTACAGAATGCCACCAGACGTGCATCGGAAGCTACTACTGGTCTATTAGGTAACGATCAAAGCGTAGACTGTTTGAGACATTACACCTATAGAGGAAAGTGCGCATAGTACTGTTGTATTCAATCCCGATGCAATTTCTGTGTTTCATCAACACTTTGAAGGTCCACAGATTACAGATTGTCTCCAGATGTGCATTCGTAACTACTACTGGTCTTCCTGGGCACGATCAAAACGTAGAGTGTTTGAGAATTACTCCCATAGCGGAAAGTGCGCATGCTGACTGTTGTATTCAATCCCGATGCAATTTCTGTGTTTCATCAACCATCTGATAGTCCACAGGTTACAGAATGCCACCAGATGTGCATCGGAAACTACTACTGGTCTTCCAGGGAACGATCAATGCGTAGCCTGTTAGAGACATTACTCCCGTGGAGGAAAGTGCGCATGGCGACTGTTGTATTCAATCCCGATGCCACACCTGTGTTTCATCAACACTCTGATAGTCCACAGATTACAGAGTGATTCCAGATGTGCATCGGAAACTACTACTGGTCTTCCAGGGAACGATCAAAGCGTTGAATGTTTGAGACATTACTCCCATGGAGGAAAGTGCACATGGGGACTGTTGTCTTCAATTCCGATGCAATTTCTGTGTTTCATCAACACTCTGATAGTCCACAGATTACAGAATGCCACCAGACGTGCATCGGAAGCTACTACTGGTCTTCCAGGTAACGATCAAAGCGTAGACTGTTTGAGACATTACTCCCGTGGAGGAAAGTGCGCATGGTGAATGTTGTATTCAATCCCGATGCAATATCTGTGTTTCATCAACACTTTGATAGTCCACAGATTACAGAATGACTCCAGATGTGCATCGGAAACTACTACTGGTCTTCCAGGGAACGATCAAAGCGAAGACTGCTTGAGACATTACTCACATGGAGGAAAGTTCGCATGGTGACTGTTGTATTCAATCCCGATGCAATTTGTGAGTTTCATCAACACTCTGATAGTCCACAGATTACAGAATGCCTTTATATGCGCATCGGAAACTACTACTGGTCTTCCAGGGAACGATCAAAGCGTAGACCGTTTGAGACATTACTCCCATTTAGGAACGTGCGCATGGTGACTGTTGTATTCAATCCCGATGCAATTTCTGTGCTTCATCAACACTGTGATAGTCCACAGGTTACAGAATGCCACCAGATGTGCATCAGAAACTACTACTGGTCCTCCAGGGAACGATCAAAGGGTAGACTGTTTGAGACATTACTCCCGTGGAGGAGAGTGCGCATGGTGACTGTTGTATTCAATCTCATTGCAATTTCTGTGTTTCATCAACACTCTGATAGTCCACAGATTACATAATGAGTCCAGATGTGCATCGTAAACTACTACTGGTCTTCCAGGGAATGATCAAAGCGTAGACTGTTTGAGAATTACTCCCATGGAGGAATGTGGGCATGGTGACTGTTGTATTCAATCCCGATGCAATTTGTGTGTTTCATCAACACTCTGATAGTCCACAGATTACAGAATGCCACCAGACGTGCATCGGAAGCTACTACTGGTCTATTAGGTAACGATCAAAGCGTAGACTGTTTGAGACATTACTCCCGTGGAGGAAAGTTCGCATTTTGACTGTTGTATTTAATCCCGATTCAATTTCTGTGTTTCATCAACACTCTGATAGTCCACAGGTTACAGAATGCCACCAGATGTGCATCGGAAACTACTCCTGGTCTTCCAGGGAACGATCAAAGCGTAGACTGTTTGAGACATTACTCCCATGGAGGAAAGAGCACATGGTGACTGTTGTATTCAATTCCGATGCAATTTCTGTGTTTCATCAACACTCTGATAGTCCACAGGTTACAGAATGCCACCAGACGTGCATCGGAAGCTACTACTGGTCTTCCAGGTAACGATCAAAGCGTAGACTGTTTGAGACACTAATCCTGTGGAGGAAAGTACTCATGGTGAATGTTGTATTCAATCCCGATGCAATTTCTGTGTTTCATCAACACTCCGATAGTCCACAGGTTACAGAATGCCACCTGATGTGCATCGGAAACTACTACTGGTCTTCCAGGGAACGATCAAAGCGTAGACTGTTTGAGACATTACTCCCGTGGAGGAAAGTGCGCATGGCGACTGTTGTATTCAATCCCGATGCAATTTCTGTGTTTCATCAACACTCTGATAGTCCACAGATTACAGAATGTCACCAGATGTGCATCGGAAATTACTACTGGTCTTCAAGGGAACGATCAAAGCGTTGACAGTTTCAGACATTACTCCCATGGAGGAAAGTGCGGATGAAGACTGTTGTATTCAATCCCGATGCAATTTCTGTGTTTCATCAACACTCTGATAGTCCACAGATTACAGAATGCCTCCAGATGTGCTTTGGAAACTACTACTGGTCTTCCAGGGAACGATCAAACGCAGACTGTTTGAGAATTAATCCCATAGAGGAAAGTGGGCATGGTGACTGTTGTATTCAATCCTGATGCAATTTCTCTGTTTCATCAACACTCTGATAGTCCACAGATTACTGAATGCCACCAGACGTGCATCGTAAACTACTACTGGTCTTCCAGGGAACGATCAAAGCGTAGACTGTTTGAGACATTACACCCATAGAGGAAAGTGCGCATAGTACTGTTGTATTCAATCCCGATGCAATTTCTGTGTTTCATCAACACTTTGAAGGTCCACAGATTACAGATTGTCTCCAGATGTGCATTCGTAACTACTACTGGTCTTCCTGGGCACGATCAAAACGTAGAGTGTTTGAGAATTACTCCCATTGAGGAAAGTATGCATGGTAACTGTTGTATTCAATCCCGATGCAATTTCTGTGTTTCATCAACACTTTGAATGTCCACAGATTACAGAATGCCACCAGATGTGCATCGGAAACTACTACTGGTCTTCCAGTGAAATATCAAAGCGTAGACTGTTTAAGAATTGACTCCCATAGAGGAAAGTGCGCATGCTGACTGTTGTATTCAATCCCGATGCAATTTCTGTGTTTCATCAACACTCTGATAGTCCACAGGTTACAGAATGCCACCAGATGTGCATCGGAAACTACTACTGGTCTTCCAGGGAAGGATCAAAGCGTAGCCTGTTAGAGACATTACTCCCGTGGAGGAAAGTGCGCATGGCGACTGTTGTATTCAATCCCGATGCAACTCCTGTGTTTCATCAACACTCTGATAGTCCACAGATTACAGAGTGCCTCCAGATGTGCATCGGAAACTACTACTGGTCTTCCAGGGAACGATCAAAGCGTTGAATGTTTGAGACATTACTCCCATGGAGGAAAGTGCACATGGGGACTGTTGTATTCAATTCCGATGCAATTTCTGTGTCTCATCAACACTTTGATAGTCCACAGATTACAGAATGACTCCAGATGTGCATCGGAAACTACTACTGGTCTTCCAGGGAACGATCAAAGCGAAGACTGCTTGAGACATTACTCCCATGGAGGAAAGTTCGCATGGTGACTGTTGTATTCAATCCCGATGCATTTTCTGTGTTTCATCAACACTCTGATAGTCCACAGATAACAGAATGCCTTTATATGTGCATCGGAAACTACTACTGGTCTTCCAGGGAACGATCAAAGCGTAGACCGTTTGAGACATTACTCCCATGGAGGAAAGTGCACATGGTAATTGTTGTATTCAATTCCGATGCAATTTCTGTGTTTCATCAACACTCTGATAGTCCACAGATTACTGAATGCCACTAGACATGCATCGGAAGCTACTACTGGTCTTCCTGGTAATGATCAAAGCGTAGACTGTTTAAGACATTACTCCCGTGGAGGGAAGTTCGCATTTTGACTGTTGTATTTAATCCCGAGGCAATTCCTGTGTTTCATCAACACTCTGATAGTCCACAGGTTACAGAATGCCACCATATGTGCATCGGAAACTACTCCTGGTCTTCCAGGGAACGATCAAAGCGTAGACTGTTTGAGACATTACTCCCGTGGAGGAAAGTGCGCATGGCGACAGTTGTACTCAATCCCGATGCAATATCTGTGTTTCATCAACACTCTGATAGTCCACAGATTACAGAATGCCTCCAGATGTGCATCGGAAACTACTACTGGTCTTCCAGGGAACGATCAAAGCATAGACTGTTTGAGACATTACTCCCATGGAGGAAAGAGCACATGGTGACTGTTGTATTCAATTCCGATGCAATTTCTGTGTTTCATCAACACTCTGATAGTCCACAGGTTACAGAATGCCACCAGACGTGCATCAGAAGCTACTACTGGTCTTCCAGGTAACGATCAAAGCGTAGACTGTTTGAGACACTAATCCTGTGGAGGAAAGTACTCAAGGTGACTATTGTATTCAATCCCGATGCAATTTCTGTGTTTCATCAACACTCCGATAGTCCACAGGTTACAGAATGCCACCAGATGTGCATCGGAAACTACTACTGGTCTTCCAGGGAACGATCAAAGCGTAGACTGTTTGAGACATTACTCCCGTGGAGGAAAGTGCGCATGGCGACTGTTGTATTCAATCCCGATGCAATTTCTGTGTTTCATCAACACTCTGATAGTCCACAGATTACAGAATGCCACCAGATGTGCATCGGAAATTACTACTGGTCTTCAAGGGAACGATCAAAGCGTAGACAGTTTCAGACATTACTCCCATGTAGGAAAGTGCGGATGAAGACTGTTGTATTCAATCCCGATGCAATTTCTGTGTTTCATCAACACTCTGATAGTCCACAGATTACAGAATGCCAGCAGATGTGCATCGGAAATTACTACTGGTCTTCCAGGGAACGATCAAAACGTAGACTGTTTGAGACATTACTCCCATAGAGGAAAGTGCGCATGGTAACTGTTGTACTCAATCCCGATGCAATTTCTGTGTTTCATCAACACTTTGAAGGTCCACAGATTACAGAATGCCACTAGATGTGCATCGGAAACTACTTCTGGTCTTCCAGGGAACGATCTAAGCGTAAACTGTTTGAGACATACCTTCCATGGAGGAAAGTGCGCATGGTGACTGTTGTATCCAATCCCGATGCAATTTCTGTGTTTCATCAACACTCTGATAGTCCACAGATTACAGAATGCCTCCAGAAGTGCATCGGAAACTACCACTGGTCTTCCAGGGAACGATCAAAGCGTAGACTGTTTGAGACATTACTCCCATGGAGGACAGTTCGCATGGTGACTGTTGTATTCAATCCCAATGCATTTTCTGTGTTTCATCAAGACTCTGATAGTCCACAGATTACAGAATGCCTTTAGATGTGCATCGGAAACTACTACTGGTCTTCCAGGGAACGATCAAAGCGTAGACCGTTTGAGACATTACTCCCATGGAGGAAAGTGCACATGGTGACTGTTGTATTCAATTCCGATGCAATTTCTGTGTTTCATGAACACTCTGATAGTCCACAGATTACAGAATGCCACCAGACGTGCATCGGAAGCTACTACTGGTCTTACAGGTAATGATCAAAGCGTAGACTGTTTGAGACATTACTCCCATGGAGGAAAGTGCGCATCTTGACTGTTGTATTCAAATTCCGATTTAATTTCTGTGTTTCATCAACAGTCTGATAGTCCACAGATTGCAGAATGAATCCAGGTGTGCATCGGAAACTACTACTGGTCTTCGAGGGAACGATCAATGCGTAGACTGTTTGAGACATTACTCCCGTGGAGGAAAGTGCGCATGGCGACTGTTGTATTCAATCCCGATGCAATTTCTGTGTTTCATCAACACTCTGATGGTCCACAGATTACAGAATGCCACCAGATGTGTATCGGAAATTACTACTGGTCTTCCAGGGAACGATCAAAGCGTAGACTGTTTGAGACATTACTCCCATAGAGGAAAGTGCGCATGGTAACTGTTGTATTCAACCCCGATTCAATTTCTGTATTTCATCAACACTTTGAAGGTCCACAGATTACATATTGTCTCCAGATGTGCATCGGGAACTACCACTGGTCTTCCTGGGAACGATCAAAACGTAGAGTGTTTGAGAATTACTCCCATTGAGGAAAGTACGCAAGGTAACTGTTGTATTCAATCCCAATGCAATTTCTGTGTATCATCAACACTTTGAAGGTCCACAGATTACAGAATGCCACCAGATGTGCATCGGAAATTACTACTGGTCTTCCAGGGAACGATCAAAGCGTAGACTGTTTGAGACATTACTCCCATAGACGAAAGTGCGCATGCTGACTGTTGTATTCAATCCAGTGGCAATTTTTGTGTTTCATCAACACTTCGAATGTCCACAGATTACAGATTGTCTCCAGATGTGCATCGGAAACTACTACTGGTCTTCCTGGGAACGATCAAAACGTAGACTGTTTGAGAATTACTCCCATGGAGGAAAGTACGCATGGTAACTGTTGTATTCAATCCCGATGCAATTTCTGTGTTTCATCAACACTTTGAAGGTCCTCAGATTACAGATTGTCTCCAGATGTGCATTGGAAACTACTACTGGACTTCCTGGGAACGTTCAAAACGTTGACTGTTTGAGATTTACTCCCGTGGAGGAAAGTGCGCATGGGGACTGTTGTATTCAATCCCGATGCAACACCTGTGTTTCATCAACACTCTGATAATCCACAGATTACAGAGTGCCTCCAGATGTGCATCGGAAACTACTACTTGTCTTGCAGGGAACGATCAAAGCGTTGAATGTTTGAGACATTACTCCCATGGAGGAAAGTGCACATGGGGACTGTTGTATTCAATTCCAATGCAATTTCTGTGTTTCATCAACACTCTGACAGTCCACAGATTACAGAATGCCACCAGACGTGCATCGGAAGCTACTACTGGTTTTCCAGGTAACGATCAAAGCGTAGACTGTTTGAGACATTACTCCCGTGGAGGAAAGTGCGCATGGTGACTGTTGTATTCAATCCGACGCATTTACTGTGTTTCATCAACACTCTGATAGTCCATAGATTACAGAATGCCTTTAGATGTGCATCGGAAACTACTACTGGTCTTCCAGGGAACGATCAAAGCGTAGAGTGTTTGAGACATTACTCGCATGGAGGAAAGTGCACATGGTGACTGTTGTATTCAATTCCGATGCAATTTCTGTGTTTCGTCAACACTCTGATAGTCCACAGATTACGGAATGCCACCAGATGTGCATCGCAAACTACTACGGGTCTTCCACGGAACGATCAAAGCGTAGACTGTTCGAGGCATACCTCCCGTGGAGGAAAGTGCGCATGGTGACTGTTGTATTCAATCCCGATGCAACTTCTGTGTTTCATCAACACTTTGAAGGTTCACAGATTACAGATTGCCACCTGATGTGCATCGGAAACTATTTCTAGTCTTCCAGTTAACGATCAAAGAATAGACTGTTTGAGACATACCTCCCATGGAAGTAAGTGCGCAAGGTGACTGTTGTATTCAATCTCGATGCAATTTCTGTGTTTCATCAACACTCTGATAGTCCATAGATTACAGAATGAGTCCAGATGTGCATCGTAAACTACTACTGGTCTTCCAGGGAATGATCAAAGCCTAGACTGTTTGAGATTTACTCCCATGGAGGAAAGTGGGCATGGTGACTGTTGTATTCAATCCCGATGCAATTTCTGTGTTTCATCAACACTCCGATAGTCCACAGGTTACAGAATGCCACCAGATGTGCATCTGAAACTACTACTGGTCTTCAAGGGAACGATCAAAGCGTAGACTGTTAGAGACATTAATCCCGTGGAGGGAAGTGCACATGGCGACTGTTGTATTCAATCCCGATGCAACATCTGTGTTTCATCAACACTCTGATAGTCAACAGATTACAGAGTGCCTCCAGATGTGCATCGAAAACTACTACTGGTCTTAAAGGGAACGATCAAAGCGTAGACTGTTTGAGACATTACTCCCATGGAGGAAAGTGCACATTTGGACTGTTGTATACAATTCCGATGCAATTTCTGTGTTTCATCAACACTCTGATAGTCCACAGATTACAGAATGCCACCAGACGTGCATCGGAAGCTACAACTGGTCTTCCAGGTAACGATCAAAGCGTAGACTGTTTGAGACATTACTCCCGAGGAGGAAAGTGCGCATGGTGAATGTTGTATTCAATCCTGATGCAATTTCTGTGTTTCATCAACACTCTGATAGTCCACAGATTACAGAATGACTCCAGATGTGCATCGGAAACTACTTCTGGATTTCCAGGGAACGATCAAAGCGTAGACTGTTTAAGACATTACTCCCATGGAGGAAAGTGCGCATGGTCACTGTTGTATTCAATCCGATGCATTTACTGTGTTTCATCAACAATCTGATAGTCAATAGATTACAGAATGCCTTTAGATGTGCATCGGAAACTACTACTGGTCTACCAGGGAACGATCAAAGCGTAGAGTGTTTGAGACATTACTCGTATGGAAAAAAGTGCACATGGTGACTGTTGTATTCAATTCCGATGCAATTTCTGTGTTTCACCAACACTCTGATAGTCCATAGATTACAGAATGCCACCAGATGTGCATCGGAAACTACTACTGGTCTTCCAGGGAACGATCAAAGCGTAAACTGTTTGGGAATTACTCTCTGGAGGAAAGAGCGCATGGTGTATGTTGTATTGAATCCCGATGAAATTTCTGTGTTTCATCAACACTCTGATAGTCCATAGATTACAGAATGCCACCAGACGTGCATCGGAAGCTACAACTGGTCTTCCAGGTAACGATCAAAGCGTAGACTGTTTGAGACATTACTCCCGAGGAGGAATGTGCGCATGGTGAACGTTGTTTTCAATCCCGAGGCAATTTCTGTGTTTCATCAACACTTTCAAGGTCCACAGATTACAGATTGTCTCCAGATGTCCATCGGAAACTACTACTGGTCTTCCTGGGAACGATCAAAACGTAGACTGTTTGAGAATTACTCCCATGGAGGAAAGTAAGCATGGTAACGGTTGTATTCAATCACAATACAATTTCTGTGTTTCATCAACACTTTGAAGTTCCACAGCTTACAGAATGCCACCAGATGTGCATCGGAAACTACTTCTGGTCTTCCAGGGAACGATCAAAGCGTAGACTGTTTGAGACATACCTCCCGCAGAGGAAAGTGTGCATGGTGAGTGTTATATTCAATCCCGATGCAATTTCTGTGTTTCATCATCACTCTGATAGTCCACAGATTACAGAATGCCACCAGATGTGCATCGGAAACTACTACTGGTCTTCCAGGGAACGATCAAAGCGTAAACTGTTTGGGAATTACTCTCTGGAGGAAAGAGCGCATGGTGAATGTTGTATTGAATCCCGATGAAATTTCTGTGTTTCATCAACACTCTGATAGTCCACAGATTACAGAATGCCTCCAGATGTGCATCGGAAACTACTACTGGTCTTCCATGGAACGATCAAAGCGTAGACTGTTTGAGACATTACTCCCATGGAGGAAAGTGCGCTTGGTGACTGTTGTATTTTATCCCGATGCATTTTCTGTGTCCCATCAACACTCATATAGTCCACAGAATACAGAATGCTTTTAGATGTGCATCGCAAATTACTACTGGTCTTCCAGGGAACGATCAAACCGTAGACTGTTTGAGACATTACTCCTATTTAGGAAAGTGCACATGGTGACTGTTGTATTCAATTCCGATGCAATTTCTGTGTTTCATCAACACTCCCTAAGTCCACAGATTACAGAATGCCTCCAGATGTGCATCGGAAACTACTTCTGGTCTTAGAGGGAACGATCAAAGCGTAGACTGTTTGAGACATTACTCCCATGGGGGAATGTGCGCATGGTGACTGTTGTATTTAATCCCGATGCATTTTCTGTGTTCCATCAACACTCTGACAGTCCACAGATTACAGAATGCCTTTAGATGTGCATCGCAAACTACTACTGGTCTTCCAGGGAACGATCAAAGCGTAGACTGTTTGAGACATTACTCCTATGGAGGAAAGTGCACATGGTGACTGTTGTATTCAATTCCGATGCAATTTCTGTGTTTCATCAACACTCCCTAAGTCCACAGATTACAGAATGCCAACAGATGTGCATCGGAAACTACCACTGGTCTTCCTGGGAACGATCAAAACGTAGAGTGTTTGTGAATTACTCCCATTCAGGAAAGTACGCATGGTAACTGTTGTATTCAATCCCGATGCAATTTCTGTGTTTCATCAACACTTTGAAGGTCGACAGATTACAGAATGCCACCAGATGTGCATCGGAAACTACTACTGGTCTTCCAGGGAAATATCAAAGCGTAGACTGTTTGAGACATTACACCCGTGGAGGAAAAGTGCGCATGGTGACTGTTGTATTCAATCCCGATGCAATTTCTGTGTTTCATCAACACTTTGAACATCCACAGATTACAGAATGCCACCAGACGTGCATTGGAAGCTGCTACTGGTCTTCCAGGTAATGATCAAAGCGTACACTGTTTGAGACATTACTCCCGTGGAGGAAAGTGCACATTGTGACTGCTGTATTCAATCCCGATGCAATTTTTGTGTTTCATCAACACTCCCTAAGTCCACAGATTGCAGAATGTTACCAGATGTGCATCGGAAACTACTACTGGTCTTCCAGGGATCGATCAAAGCGTAGACTGTTTGAGACATTACTCCCGTTTAGGAAAGTGCGCATGGCGACTGTTGTATTCAATCCCGATGCAATTTCTGTGTTTCATCAACACTCTGATAGTCCACATATTATAGAATGTCACCAGATGTGCATCGGAAAATACTACTGGTCTTCAAGGGAACGATCAAAGCGTAGACTGTTTGAGAATTACTCCCATGGAGAAAAGTGGGCATGGTGACTGTTGTATTCAATCCTGATGCAATTTCTGTGTTTAATCAACACTCTGATAGTCCACAGATTACTGAATGCCACCAGACGTGCATCGGAAGCTACTACTGGTCTCCCAGGTAACGATCAAAGCGTAGACTGTTTGAGACATTTTTCCCGTGTAGGAAAGTGCGCATGGTGACTGTTGTATTCAATCCCGATGCAATTTCAGTGTTTCATCAACACTCTGATAGTCCACAGATTACAGAATGCCTCCAGATGTGCATCGGAAACTACTACTGGTCTTTCAGGGAACGATCAAAGCGTAGACTCTTTGAGACATTACTCCGTGTTGGAAAGTGTGCATGGCGAATGTTGTATTCAATCCCGATGCAATTTCTGTGTCTCATCAACACCCTGATAGTCCACAGATTACAGAATGCCACCAGACGTGCATCGCGAACTACTACTGGTCTTCCAGGGAACGATCAAAGCGTAGACTGATCGAGACATACTTCCCGTGGAGGAAAGGGCGCATGGTGACTGTTGTATTCAATCCCGATGCAGTTTCTGTGTTTCATCAACACTCCCTAAGTCCACAGATAACAGAATGCCACCAGATGTGCATCGGAAACTACTACTGGTCTTCCAGGGAACGATCAAAGCGTAGACTGTTTGAGACATTACTCCCATAGAGGAAAGTGCGCATGGTAACTGTTGTATTCAATCCCGATGCAATTTCTGTGTTTCGTCAAAAATTTGAAGGTCCACAGATTACAGATTGTCTCCAGATGTGCATCGGAAACTACTACTGGTCTTCCTGGGAACGATCAAAACGTAGAGTGTTTGAGAATTACTCCCATTGAGGAAAGTGCGCATGGTAACTGTTGTATTCAATCCCGATGCAATTTCTGTGTTTCATCAACACTTTGAACATCCACAGATTACAGAATGCCACCTGATGTGCATCGGAAACTACTTCTGGTCTTCCAGTTAACGATGAAAACGTAGACTGTTTCAGGCATACCTCCCGTGGAAGAAAGTGCGCAAGGTGACTGTTGTATTCAATCCCGATGCAATTTCTGTGCTTCATCAACACTCTGATAGTTTACAGATTACAGAGTGAGTCCAGATGTGCATCGTAAGCTACTACTGGTCTTCCAGGGAATGATCAAAGCGTAGACTGTTTGAGAATTAATCCCAAGGAGGAAAGTGTGCATTGTGACTGTTGTATTCAATCCTGATGCAATTTCTGTGTTTTTTCAAAACTCTGATAGTCCACAGATTACAGAATGCCACCAGACGTGCATCGGAAGCTACTACTGGTCTCCCAGGTAACGATCAAGGCGTAGACTGTTTGAGACATTACTCCCGTGGAGGAAAGTGCACGTGGTGACTGTTGTATTCAATCCCGATGCCATTTCTGTGTTTCATCAACACTCCCTAAGTCCACAGATTGCAGAATGACACCAGATGTGCATCGGAAGCTACTACTGGCCGTCCAGGGAACGATCAAAGCGTAGACTGTTTGAGACATTACTCCCGTTTAGGAAAGTGCGCATGTTGACTGTTGTATTCAATCCCGATGCAATTTCTGTGTTTCATCAACACTCTGATAGTCCACATATTATAGAATGTCACCAGATGTGCATCGGAAATTACTACTGGTCTTCAAGGGAACGATCAAAGCGTAGACGGTTTGAGAATTAATCCCATGGAGGAAAGTGGGCATGGTGACTGTTGTATTCAATCCTGATGCAATTTCTGTGTTTCATCAACACTCTGATAGTCCACAGATTACAGAATGCCACCAGACGTGCATCGGAAGCTACTACTGGTCTCCCAGGTAACGATCAAAGCGTAGACTGTTTGAGACATTACTCCCATAGAGGAAAGTACGCATGCTGACTGTCGTATTCAATCCCGAGGCAATTTCTATGTTTCATCAACACTTTAAAGGTCCACAGATTACAGATTGCCACCTAATGTGCATCGGAAAATATTTCTGGTTTTCCAGTTAACAATCAAAGTGTAGACTGTTTGAGACATACCTCCCATGGAAGAAAGTGCGCAAGGTGACTGTTGTATTCAATCCCGATGCAATATCTGTGTTTCATCAACACTCTGATAGTCCACAGATTACAGAATGCCACCAGATGTGCATCAGAAACTACTACTATTCTTCCAGGGAACGATCAAAGCGTAGCCTGTTTGAGACATTACTCCCGTGGAGGAAAGTGCGCATGGCGACTGTTGTATTCAATCCCGATGCAACATCTGTGTTTCATCAACACTCTGATAGTCCACAGATTACAAATAGCCTCCAGATGTGCATCGGAAACTACTACTGGTCTTCCAGGGAACGATCAAACCGTAGACTGTTTGAGACATTACACCCATGGAGGAAAGTGCACATGGAGACCGTTGTATTCTATTCCGATGCAATTTCTGTGTTTCATCAACACTCTGATAGTCCACATATTACAGAATGCCACCAGACGTGCATCGGAAGCTACTACCGGTCTTCCAGGTAACGATCAAAGCGTAGACTGTTTGAGACATTACTCCCGTGGTGGAAAGTGCGCATGGTGACTGTTGTATTCAATCCCGATGCATTTACTGTGTTTCAGCAACACTCTGATAGTCCACAGATTACAGAATGCCTTTAGATGTGCATCGGAAACTACTACTGCTCTTCTAGGGAACGATCAAAGCGTAGAGTGTTTGAGACATTACGCCCATGGTGGAAAATGCACATGGTGACTGTTGTAATCAATTCCGATGCAATTTCTGTGTTTCGTCAACACTCTGATAGTCCACAGACTACAGAATGCCACCAGATGTGCATCGGAAATTACTACTGGTCTTCAAGGGAACGATCAAAGCGTAGACTGTTTCAGACATTACTCCCATATAGGAAAGTGCGGATGGTGACTGTTGTATTCAATCCCGATGCAATTTCTGTGTTTCATCAACACTCTGATAGTCCATAGATTACAGAATGCCACCAGATGTGCATCGCAAACTAATACTGATCTTCCAGGGAACGATTAAAGCGTAGAATGTTCGAGACATACCTCCCGTGGAGGAAAGTGCGCATTGTGATTGTTGTATTCAATCCCGGTGCAATATCTGTGTTTCATCAACACTCCCTAAGTCCACAGATTACAGAATGCCACCAGATGTGCATCGGAAACTACTACTGGTCTTCCAGGGAACGATCAAAGCCTAGACTGTTTGAGACATTACTCCCATAGAGGAAAGTGCGCATGGTAACTGTTGTATTCAATCCCGATGCAATTGCTGTGTTTCATCAACACTTTGAAGGTCCACAGATTACAGATTGTCCCCAGATGTGCATCGGAAACTACTACTGGTTTACTGGGAACGATCAAATCGTAGACTGTTTGAGAATTACTCCCATGGAGGAAAGTACGCATGGTAACTGTTGTATTCAATCCCGATGCAATTTCTGTGTTTCATCAACACTTTGAAGGTCCACAGCTTACAGAATGCCACCAGATGTGCATCGGAAACTACTTCTAGTCTTTCTGGGAACGATCAAAGCGTACACTGTTTGAGACATACCTCCCGTAGAGGAAAGTGCGCATGTTGACTGTTGTATTCAATCCCGATGCAATTTCTGTGTTTCATCAACACTCTCATAGTCCACAGATTACAGAATGCCACCAGATGTGCATCGGAAACTACTACTGGTCTTCCTGGGAACGATCAAAGCGTAGACTGTTTGGGAATTACTCTCTGGAGGAAAGAGCGCATGGTGAATGGTGTATTCAATCCCGATGAAATTTCTGTGTTTCATCAACATTCTGATAGTCCACAGATTACAGAATGCCTCCAGATGTGCATCGGATACTACTACTGGTCTTCCAGGGAACGATCAAAGCGTAGACTCTTTGAGACATTACTCCCATGGAGGCAAGTGCGCATGGTGACTGTTGTATTCAATCCCGATGCATTTTCTGTGTTCCATCAACACTCTGATAGTCCACAGATTACAGAATGCCTTTAGATGTGCATCGCAAACTACTACTGGCCATCCAGGGAACGATCAAAGCGCAGACAGTTTGAGACATTACTCCCATGAAGGAAAGTGCACATGGTGACTGTTGTATTCAATCCCGATGCAAATTTCAGTGTTTCATCAACACTCTGATAGTCCACAGATTACAGAATGCCTTCAGATGTGCATCGGAAACTACTACTGGTCTTCCAGGGAACGATCAAAGCGTAGACTGTTTGAAACATTACTCCGTGGAGGAAAGTGTGCATGGCGAATGTTGTATTCAATCCCGATGCAATTTCTGTGTTTCATCAACACTCTGATAGTCCACAGATTACAGAATGCCTTTAGATGTGCATCGGAAACTACTACTGGTCTTCCAGGGAACGATCAAAGCGTAGACCGTTTGAGACATTACTCCCATGGAGGAAAATGCACATGGTGACTGTTGTAATCAATTCCGATGCAATTTCTGTGTTCCATCAACACTCTGATAGTCAACAGATTACAGAATGCCACCAGACGTGCATTGGAAGCTACTACTGGTCTTCCAGGTAATGATCAAAGCGTAGACTGTTTGAGACATTACTCCCGTGGAGGAAAGTGCACATGGTGACTGTTGTATTCAATCCCGATGCAATTTCTGTGTTTCATCAACACTCCCTAAGTCCACAGATTGCAGAATGATACCAGATGAGCATCGGAAACTACTACTGGTCTTCCAGGGATCGATCAAAGCGTAGACTGTTTGAGACATTACTCCCGTTTTGGAAAGTGCGCATGGCGACTGTTGTATTCAATCCCGATGCAATTTCTGTGTTTCATCAACACTCTGATAGTCCACATATTATAGAATGTCACCAGATGTGCATCGGAAATTACTACTGGTCTTCCAGGGAACGATCATAGCGTAGACTGTTTGAGACATTACTCCGTGGAGGGAAGTGTGCATGGCGAATGTTGTATTCAATCCCGATGCAATTTCTGTGTTTCTTCAAAAATTTGAAGGTCCACAGATTACAGATTGCCTCCAGATGTGCATCGGAAACTACTACTGGTCTTCCTGGGAACGATCAAAACGTAGAGTGTTTGAGAATTACTCCCATTGAGGAAAGTGCGCATGGTAACTGTTGTATTCAATCCCGATGCAATTTCTGTGTTTCATCAACACTCTGATAGTCCACATATTATAGAATGTCACCAGATGTGCATCGGAAATTACTACTGGTCTTCAAGGGAACGATCAAAGCGTAGACTGTTTGAGAATTACTCCCATGGAGGAAAGTGGGCATGGTGACTGTTGTATTCAATCCTGACGCACTTTCTGTGTTTCATCAACACTCTCATAGTCCACGGATTACTGAATGCCACCAGACGTGCATCGGGAGCTACTACTGGTCTCCCAGGTAACGATCAAGGCGTAGACTGTTTGAGACATTACTCCCGTGTAGGAAAGTGCGCATGGTGACTGTTGTATTCAATCCCGATGCAATTTCAATGTTTCATCAACACTCTGATAGTCCAAAGATTACAGAATGCCTCCAGATGTGCATCGGAAACTACTACTGGTCTTCCAGGGAACGATCATAGCGTAGACTGTTTGAGACATTACTCCGTGGAGGGAAGTGTGCATGGCGAATGTTGTATTCAATCCCGATGCAATTTCTGTGTTTCTTCAAAAATTTGAAGGTCCACAGATTACAGATTGTCTCCAGATGTGCATCGGAAACTACTACTGGTCTTCCTGGGAACGATCAAAACGTAGAGTGTTTGAGAATTACTCCCATTGAGGAAAGTGCGCATGGTAACTGTTGTATTCAATCCTGATGCAATTTCTGTGTTTCATCAACACTTTGAAGGTCCACAGATTACAGAATGCCACCAGATGTGCATCGGAAACTACTACTGGTCTTCCAGAGAAATATCAAATCGTAGACTGTTTGAGACACCACCCCCGTGGAGGAAAGTGCGCATGGCGACTGTTGTATTCAATCGCGATGCAATTTCTGTGTTTCATCAACACTCTGATAGTCCACATATTATATAATGTCACCAGATGTGCATCGGAAATTACTACTGGTCTTCAAGGGAACGATCAAAGCGTAGACGGTATGAGAATTAATCCCATGGAGGAAAGTGGGCATGGTGACTGTTGTATTCAATCCCGATGCAATTTCTGTGTTTCATCAACACTCTGATAGTCCACAGATTACTGAATGCCACCAGACGTGCATCGGAAGCTACTACTGGTCTCCCAGGTAACGATAAAAGCGTAGACTGCTTGAGACATTACTCCCATAGAGGAAAGTGCGCATGCTGACTGTTGTATTCAATCCCGAGGCAATTTCTGTGTTTCATCAACACTTTAAAGGTCCACAGATTACAGAATTACTACTATTCTTCCAGGGAACGATCATAGCGTAGCCTGTTTGAGACATTACTCCCGTGGAGGAAAGTGCGCATGGCGACTGTTGTATTCAATCCAAATGCAACATCTGTGTTTCATCAACACTCTGATAGTCCACAGATTACAGAGTGCCTCCAGATGTGCATCGGAAACTACTACTGGTCTTCCAGGGAACGATCAAAGCGTAGCCTGTTTGAGATATTACTCCCGTGGAGGAAAGTGCGCATGGCGACTGTTGTATTCAATCCCGATGCAACATCTGTGTTTCATCAACACTCTGATAGTCCACAGATTACAGAGTGCCTCCAGATGTGCATCGGAAACTACTACTGGTCTTCCAGGTAACGATCAAAGCGTAGACTGTTTGAGACATTACTCCCGTGGTGGAAAGTGCGCATGGTGAATGTTGTATTCAATCCCGATGCAATTTCTGTGTTTCATCAACACTCTGATACTCCACAGATTACAGAATGACTCCAGATGTGCATCGGAAACTACTACTGGTCTTCCTGGGAACGATCAAAGCGTAGACTGTCTGAGACATTACTCCCATGGAGGAAAGTGCGCATGGTGACTTGTATTCAATCCCGATGCATTTACTGTGTTTCAGCAACACTCTGATAATCCACAGATTACAGAATGCCTTTAGATGTGCATCGGAAACTACTACTGCTCTTCTAGGGAACGATCAAAGTGTAGAGTGTTTGAGACATTACGCCCATGGTGGAAAGTGCACATAGTGCCTGTTGTATTCAATTCCGATGCATTTTCTGTGTTTCATCAACACTCTGATAGTCCACAGATTACGATCAAAGCGTACACTGTTTGAGACATACCTCCCGTAGAGGAAAGTGCGCATGTTGACTGTTGTATTCAATCCCGATGCAACTTCTGTGTTTCATCAACACTCTCATAGTCCAAAGATTACAGAATGCCACCGGATGTGCATCGGAAACTACTACTGGTCTTCCAGGGAACGATCAAAGCGTAGACTGTTTAGGAATTACTCTCTGGAGGAAAGAGCGCATGGTGAATGTTGTATTCAATCCCGATGAAATTTCTGTGTTTCATCAACATTCTGATAGTCCACAGATTACAGAATGCCTCCAGATGTGCATGGGATACTACTACTGGTCTTCCAGGGAACGATCAAAGCGTAGACTCTTTGAGACATTACTCCCGTGGAGGTAAGTGCGAATGGTGACTGTTGTATTCAATCCCGAGGCAATTTCTGTGTTTCATCAACTCTTTAAAGGTCCACAGATTACAGATTGCCACCTAATGTGCATCGGAAACTATTTCTGGTCTTCCAGTTAACAATCAAAGCGTAGACTGTTTGAGACATACCTCCCGTGGAAGAAAGTGCGCAAGGTGACTGTTGTATTCAATCCCGATGCAATTTCTGTGTTTCATCAACACTCTGATAGTCCACAGATTACAGAATGCCACCAGATGTGCATCGAAAACTACTACTATTCTTCCAGGGAACGATCAAAGCGTAGCCTGTTTGAGATATTACTCCCGTGGAGGAAAGTGCGCATGGCGACTGTTGTATTCAATCCCGATGCAACATCTGTGTTTCATCAACACTCTGATAGTCCACAGATTACAGAGTGCCTCCAGATGTGCATCGGAAACTACTACTGGTCTTCCAGGGAACGATCAAAGCGTAGACTGTTTGAGACATTACACCCATGGAGGAAAGTGCACATGGGGACCGTTGTATTCAATTCCGATGCAATTTCTGTGTTTCATCAACACTCTGATAGTCCACATATTACAGAATGCCACCAGACGTGCATCGGAAGGTACTACCGGTCTTCCAGGTAACGATCAAAGCGTAGACTGTTTGAGACATTACTCCCGTGGTGGAAAGTGCGCATGGTGAATGTTGTATTCAATCCCGATGCAATTTTTGTGTTTCATCAACACTCTGATACTCCACAGATTACAGAATGACTCCAGATGTGCATCGGAAACTACTACTGGTCTTCCTGGGAACGATCAAAGCGTAGACTGTTTGAGACATTACTCCCATGGAGGAAAGTGCGCATGGTGACTTGTATTCAATCCCGATGCATTTACTGTGTTTCAGCAACACTCTGATAGTCCACAGATTACAGAATGCCTTTAGATGTGCATCGGAAACTACTACTGCTCTTCTAGGGAACGATCAAAGTGTAGAGTGTTTGAGACATTACGCCCATGGTGGAAAGTGCACATAGTGACTGTTGTATTCAATTCCGATGCAATTTCTGTGTTTCATCAACACTCTGATAGTCCACAGATTACGATCAAAGCGTACACTGTTTGAGACATACCTCCCGTAGAGGAAAGTGCGCATGTTGACTGTTGTATTCAATCCCGATGCAACTTCTGTGTTTCATCAACACTCTCATAGTCCAAAGATTACAGAATGCCACCAGATGTGCATCGGAAACTACTACTGGTCTTCCAGGGAACGATCAAAGCGTAGACTGTTTAGGAATTACTCTCTGGAGGAAAGAGCGCATGGTGAATGTTGTATTCAATCCCGATGAAATTTCTGTGTTTCATCAACATTCTGATAGTCCACAGATTACAGAATGCCTCCAGATGTGCATGGGATACTACTACTGGTCTTCCAGGGAACGATCAAAGCGTAGACTCTTTGAGACATTACTCCCGTGGAGGTAAGTGCGAATGGTGACTGTTGTATTCAATCCCGAGGCAATTTCTGTGTTTCATCAACTCTTTAAAGGTCCACAGATTACAGATTGCCACCTAATGTGCATCGGAAACTATTTCTGGTCTTCCAGTTAACAATCAAAGCGTAGACTGTTTGAGACATACCTCCCGTGGAAGAAAGTGCGCAAGGTGACTGTTGTATTCAATCCCGATGCAATTTCTGTGTTTCATCAACACTCTGATAGTCCACAGATTACAGAATGCCACCAGATGTGCATCGAAAACTACTACTATTCTTCCAGGGAACGATCAAAGCGTAGCCTGTTTGAGATATTACTCCCGTGGAGGAAAGTGCGCATGGCGACTGTTGTATTCAATCCCGATGCAACATCTGTGTTTCATCAACAGTCTGATAGTCCACAGATTACAGAGTGCCTCCAGATGTGCATCGGAAACTACTACTGGTCTTCCAGGGAACGATCAAAGCGTAGACTGTTTGAGACATTACACCCATGGAGGAAAGTGCACATGGGGACCGTTGTATTCAATTCCGATGCAATTTCTGTGTTTCATCAACACTCTGATAGTCCACATATTACAGAATGCCACCAGACGTGCATCGGAAGGTACTACCGGTCTTCCAGGTAACGATCAAAGCGTAGACTGTTTGAGACATTACTCCCGTGGTGGAAAGTGCGCATGGTGAATGTTGTATTCAATCCCGATGCAATTTTTGTGTTTCATCAACACTCTGATACTCCACAGATTACAGAATGACTCCAGATGTGCATCGGAAACTACTACTGGTCTTCCTAGGAACGATCAAAGCGTAGACTGTTTGAGACATTACTCCCATGGAGGAAAGTGCGCATGGTGACTGTTGTATTTAATCCCGATGCATTTACTGTGTTTCAGCAACACTCTGATAGTCCACAGATTACAGAATGCCTTTAGATGTGTATCGGAAACTACTACTGCTCTTCTAGGGAACGATCAAAGCGTAGAGTGTTTGAGACATTACGCCCATGGTGGAAAGTGCACATAGTGACTGTTGTATTCAATTCCGATGCAATTTCTGTGTTTCATCAACACTCTGATAGTCCTCAGATTACAGAATGCCACCAGACGTGCATCGGAAGCTACTACTGGTCTTCCAGGTAACGATCAAAGCGTAGACCGTTTGAGACATTACTCCCATATAGGAAAGTGCGGATGGTGACTTGTATTCAATCCCGATGCAATTTCTGTGTTTCATCAACACTCTGATAGTCCATAGATTACAGAATGCCACCAGATGTGCATCGCAAACTACTACTGATCTTCCAGGGAACGATTATAGCGTAGACTGTTCGAGACATACCTCCCGTGGAGGAAAGTGCGCATTGTGATTGTTGTATTCAATCCCGGTGCAATATCTGTGTTTCATCAACACTCCCTAAGTCCACAGATTACAGAATGCCACCAGATGTGCATCGGAAACTACTACTGGTCTTCCAGGGAACGATCAAAGCGTAGACTGTTTGAGACATTACTCCTATAGAGGAAAGTGCGCATGTCAACTGTTGTATTCAATCCCGATGCAATTTCTGTGTTTCATCAAGACTTTGAAGGTCCACAGCTTACAGAATGCCACCAGATGTGCATCGGAAACTACTTCTAGTCTTCCTGGGAACGATCAAAGCGTACACTGTTTGAGACATACCTCCCGTAGAGGAAAGTGCGCATGGTGACTGTTGTATTCAATCCCGATGCAATTTCTGTGTTTCATCAACACTCTCATAGTCCACAGATTACAGAATGCCACCAGATGTGCATCGGAAACTACTACTGGTCTTCCAGGGAACGATCAAAGCGTAGACTGTTTGGGAATTACTCTCTGGAGGAAAGAGCGCATGGTGAATGTTGTATTCAATCCCGATGAAATTTCTGTGTTTCATCAACATTCTGATAGTCCACAGATTACAGAATGCCTCCAGATGTGCATCGGAAACTACTACTGGTCTCTTAGGGAACGATAAAAGCGTAGACTCTTTGAGACATTACTCCCATGGAGGCAAGTGCGCATGGTGACTGTTGTATTCAATCCCGATGCATTTTCTGTGTTCCATCAACACTCTGATAGTCCACAGATTACAGAATGCCTTTAGATGTGCAACGCAAACTACTACTGGTCTTCCAGGGAACGATCAAAGCGCAGACTGTTTGAGACATTACTCCCATGGAGGAAAGTGCACATGGTGACTGTTGTATTCAATTCCGATGCAATTTCTGTGTTTTATCAACACTCTGATAGTCCACAGATTACAGAATGCCACCAGACGTGCATCGCAAGCTACTACTGGTGTTGCAGGTAACGATCAAAGCGTAGACTCTTTGAGACATTACTCCCGTGGAGGAAAGTGCGCATGGTGACTGTTGTATTCAATCCCGATGCAATTTCTGTGTTCCATCAACACTCTGATAGTACACAGATTACAGAGTGAGTCCAGATGTGCATCGTAAGCTACTACTGGTCTTCCAGGGAATGATCAAAGCGTAGACTGTTTGAGAATTACTCCCATGGAGGAAAGTGGGCATGGTGACTGTTGTATTCAATCGTGATGCAATTTCTGTGTTTTATCAACACTCTGATGGTCCATAGATTACAGAATGCCACAAGACGTGCATCGGAAGCTACTACTGGTCTCCCAGGTAACAATCAAAGCGTAGACTGTTTGAGACATTACTCCCGTGGAGAAAAGAGCGCATGGTGACTGTTGTATTCAATCCCGATGCAATTTCTGTGTTTCATCTACACTCTGATAGTCCACAGGTTACAGAATGCCTCCAGATGTGCATCGGAAACTACTACTGGTCTTCCAGGGAACGATCAAAGCGTAGACTGTTTGAGACATTACTCCCACAAAGGAAAGTTTGCATGGTGACTGTTGTATTCTATCCCGATGCATTTTCTGTGTTTCATCAACACTCTGATAGTCCACAGATTACAGAATGCCTTTAGTTGTGCATCGGATACTTCTACTGGTCTTCTAGGGAACGATCAAAGCGTAGACCGTTTGAGACATTACTCCCATGGAGAAAAATGCACATGGTGACTGTTGTATTCAATTCCGATGCAATTTCTGTGTTTCATCAACAGTCTGATAGTCCACAGATTACAGAATGCCTAAAGGTGTGCATAGGAAACTACTACTGGTCTTCCAGGGAACGATCAAAGCGTAGACCCTTTGAGACATTACTCCCATGGAGGCAAGTGCGCATGGTGACTGTTGTATACAATCCCGATGCATTTTCTGTGTGCCATCAACACTCTGATAGTCTACAGATTACAGAATGCCTTTAGATGTGCATCGCAAACTACTACTTGTCTTCCAGGGAACGATCAAAGCGTAGACTGTTTGAGACATTGCTCCCATGGAGGAAAGTGCACATGGTGACTGTTGTATTCAATCCCGATGCAATTTCTGTGTTTCATCAACACTCTAATAGTTTACAGATTACAGAGTTAGTCCAGATGTGCATCGTAAGCTACTACTGGTCTTCCAAAGAATGATCAAAGCGTAGACTGTTTGAGAATTACTCCCATGGAGGAAAGTGGGCATGGTGACTGTTGTATTCAATCCTGATGCAATTTCTGTGTTTCATCAACACTCTGATGGTCCACAGATTACAGAATGCCACCAGACGTGCATCGGAAGCTACTACTGGTCTCCCAGGTAACAATCAAAGCGTAGACTGTTTGAGACATTACTCCCACGGAGGAAAGTTCGCATGGTGACTGTTGTATTCAATCCCGATGCAGTTTCTGTGTTTCATCAACACTCCCTAAGTCCACAGATTGCAGAATGCCACCAGATGTGCATCGGAAACTACTACTGGTCTTCCAGGGAACGATCAAAGCGTAGACTGTTTGAGACATTACTCCCATAGAGGAAAGTGCGCATGGTAACTGTTGTATTCAATCCCGATGAAATTTCTGTGTTTCATCAAAAATTTGAAGGTCCTCAGATTACAGATTGTCTCCAGATGTGCATCGGAAACTACTACTGGTCTTCCTGGGAACGATCAAAGCGTAGAGTGTTTGAGAATTACTCCCATTGAGGAAAGTGCGCATAGTAACTGTTGTATTCAATCCCGATGAAATTTCTGTGTTTCATCAACACTTTGAAGGTCCACAGATTACAGAATGCCACCAGATGTGCATCGCAAACTACTACTGGTCTTCCAGGGAACGATCAAAGCGTAGACTGTTCGAGACATACCTCCTGTGGAGAAAAGAGCGCATGGTGACTGTTGTATTTAATCCCGATGCAATTTCTGTGTTTCATCAACACTCAGATAGTCCACAGATTACAGAATGATACCAGATGTGCATCGGAAACTACTACTGGTCTTCCAGGGAACGATCAAAGCGTAGACTGTTTGAGACATTACTCCCATAGAGGAAAGTGCGCATGCTGACTGTTGTATTCAAATCCCGAGGCAATTTCTGTGTTTCATCAACACTTTGAAGATCCACAGATTACAGATTGTCTCCAGATGTGCATCGGAAACTACTACTGGTGTTCCAGGTAACGATCAAAGCGTAGACTGTTTGACACATTACTCCCGTGGAGGAAAGTGCGCATGGTGACTGTTGTATTCAATTCCGATGCAATTTCTGTGTTTCATCAACACTCTGATAGTCCACAGATTACAGAATGCCACCAGATGTGCATCGCAAACTACTACTGGTCTTCCAGGGAACGATCAAAGCGTAGACTGTTCGAGACATACCTCCCGTGGAGGAAAGTGCGCATGTTGACTGTTGTATTCAATCCCGATGCAATTTCTGTGTTTCATCAACACTCCCTAAGTCCACAGATTACAGAATGCCACCAGATGTGCATCGGAAACTACAACTGGGCTTCCAGGGTATGATCAATGCGTAGACTGATTGAGACATTACTCCCATAGAGGTAAGTTCGAATAGTAACTGTTGTATTCAATCCCGATGCAATTTCTGTGTTTCATCAACACTTTGAAGGTCCACAGATTACAGCATGCCACCAGATGTGCATCGTAAGCTACTTCTGGTCTTCCAGGGAACGATCAAAGCGTAGACTGTTTGAGACATACCTCACGTGGAGGAAAGTAAGCATGATGACTGTTGTATTCAATCCCGATTCAATTTCTGTATTTCATCAACACTCTGATGGTTTACAGATTACAGAGTTAGTCCAGATGTGCATCGTAAGCTACAACTGGTCTTCCAGGGAATGATCAAAGCGTAGACTGTTTGAGAATTACTCCCATGGAGGAAAGTGGGCATGGTGACTGTTGTATTCAATCCTAATGCAATTTCTGTGTTTCATCAAAACTCTGATGGTCCACAGATTACAGAATGCCACCAGACGTGCATCGGAAGCTATTACTGGTCTCCCAGGTAACAATCAAAGCGTAGCCTGTTTGAGACATTACTCCCGTGGAGGAAAGTGCGCATGGTGACTGTTGTATTCAATCCCGATGCAATTTCTGTGTTTCATCTACACTCTGATAGTCCACAGGTTACAGAATGCCTCCAGATGTGCATCGGAAACTACTACTAGTCTTCCACGGAACGATCAAAGCGTAGACTGTTTGAGACATTACTCCCACGGAGGAAAATGCACATGGTGACTGTTGTATTCAATTCCGATATAAATTCTGTGTTTCATCAACACTCTGATAGTCCACAGATTACAGAATGCCACCAGACGTGCATTCGAAGCTACTACTGGTCTACCAGGTTATGATCAAAGCGTAGACTATTTGAGACATTACTCCCGTGGAGGAAAGTGTGCATGGCGAATGTTGTATTCAATCCCGATGAATTTTCTGTGTTTCATCAACACTCTGATAGTCCACAGATTACAGAATGCCACCAGATGTGCATCGGAAACTACTACTGGCCTTCAAGGGAACGATCAAAGCGTAGACTGTTTCAGACATTACTCCCATGGAGGAAAGTGTGGATGGTGACTGGTTATTCAATCCCGATGCAATTTCTGTGTTTCATCAACACTCTCATAGTCCACAGATTACAGAATGACACCAGATGTGCATCGCAAACTACTACTGGTCTTCCAGGGAACGATCAAAGCGTAGACTGTTTGAGAATTACTCCTATGGAGGAAAGTACGCATGGTAACTGTTGTATTCTATCCCGATGCCATTTCTGAGTTTCATCAACACTTTGAAGGTCCACAGATTGCAGATTGTCACCTAATGTGCATCGGAAACTATTTCTGGTCTTCCAGTTAACGATCAAAGCGTAGACTGTTTGAGACATACCTCCCGTGGAAGAAAGTGCCCAAGGTGACTTTTGTATTCAATCCCGATGCAATTTCTATGTTTCATCTACACTCTGATAGTCCACAGGTTACAGAATGCCTCCAGATGTGCATCGGAAACTACTACTGGTCTTCCAGGGAACGATCAAAGCGTAGACTGTTTGAGACATTACTCCCACGGAGGAAAGTTCGCATGGTGACTGTTGTATTCAATCCCGATGCATTTTCTGTGTTTCATCAACACTCTGATAGTCCACAGATTACAGAATGCCTTTAGATGTGCATCGGATACTACTACTGGACTTCCAGGGAACGATCAAAGCGTAGACCGTTTGAGACATTACTCCCATGGAGGAAAATGCACATGGTGACTGTTGTATTCAATTCCGATGCAATTTCTGTGTTTCATCAACACTCTGATAGTCCACAGATTACAGAATGCCACCAGATGTGCATCGCAAACTACTACTGGTCTTCCAGGGAACGATCAAAGCGTAGACTGATCGAGACATACCTCCCGTGGTGGAAAGTGCGCATGGTGACTGTTGTATTCAATCCCGATGCAGTTTCTGTGTTTCATCAACACTCCCTAAGTCCACAGAATACAGAATGCCACCAGATGTGCATCGGAAACTACTACTGGTCTTCCAGGGAACGATCAAAGCGTAGACTCTTTGAGACATTACTCCCATGGAGGCAAGTGCGCATGGTGACTGTTGTATTCAATCCCGATGCATTTTCTGTGTTCCATCAACACTCTGATAGTCCACAGATTACAGAATGCCTTTAGATGTGCATCGCAAACTACTACTGGTCTTCCAGGGAACGATCAAAGCGCAGACCGTTTGAGACATTACTCCCATGGAGGAAAGTGCACATGGTGTCTGTTGTATTCAATTCCGATGCAATTTCTGTGTTTCATCAACACTCTGATAGTCCACAGATTACAGAATGCCACCACACGAGGATCGGAAGCTCCTACTGGTGTTCCAGGTAACGATCAAAGCGTAGACTGTTTGAGACATTACTCCCGTGGAGGAAAGTGCGCATGGTGACTGTTGTATTCAATCCCGATGCAATTTCTGTGTTTCATCAACACTCTGATAGTCCACAGGTTACAGAATGCCACCAGATGTGCATCGGAAACTACTACTGGTCTTCCAGTGATCGATCAAATCGTAGACTGTTTGAGATACTCCTGAGGAGGAAAGTGCGCATGGCGACTGTTGTATTCAATCCCGACGCAATTTCTGTGTTTCATCAACACTCTGATAGTTCACAGATTACAGAATGCCACCAGACGTGCATCGGAAATTACTACTGGTCTTCAAGGGAACGATCAAAGCTTAGACTGTTTCAGACATTACTCCCGTGGAGGACAGTGAGCGATGGTGACTGTTGTATTCAATCCCGATGCAATTTCTGTGTTTCATCAACAGTCTGATAGTCCACAGATTACAGAGTGAGTCCAGATGTGCATCGTAAGCTACTACTGTTCTTCCAGGGAATGATCAAAACGTAGACTGTTTAAGAATTACTCCCATGGAGGAAAGTGGGCATGGTGACTGTTGTATTCAATCCTGATTGCAATTTCTGTGTTCCATCAACACTCTGATGGTCCACAGATTACAGAATGCCACCAGACGTGCATCGGAAGCTACTACTGGTCTCCCAGGTAACAATCAAAGCGTAGACTGTTTGAGACATTACTCCCGTGGAGAAAAGAGCGCATGGTGTCTGTTGTATTCAATCCCGATGCAATTTCTGTGTTTCATCTACACTCTGATAGTCCACAGGTTACAGAATGGCTCCAGATGTGCATCGGAAACTACTACTGGTCTTCCAGGGAACGATCAAAGAGTAGACTGTTTGAGACATTACTCCCACGGAGGAAAGTTCGCATGGTGACTGTTGTATTCAATCCCGATGCATTTTCTGTGTTCCATCAAAACTCTGATAGTCCACAGATTACAGTATGCTTTTAGATGTGCATCGCAAACTACTACTGGTCTTCCAGTGATCGATCAAAGCGTAGACTGTTTGAGATACTCCTGTGGAGGAAAGTGCGCATGGCGACTTTTGTATTCAATCCCGACGCAATTTCTGTGTTTCATCAACACTCTGATAGTCCACAGATTACAGAATGCCACCAGACGTGCATCGGAAGCTACTACTGCTGATCCAGGTAACGATCAAAGCGTAGACTGTTTGAGACATTACTCCCGTGGAGGAAAGTGCGCATGGTGACTGTTGTATGCAATCCCGATGCAATTTCTGTGTTTCGTCAACACTCTGATAGTCCACAGGTTACAGTAAGCCACCAGATGTGCATCGGAAACTACTACTGGTCTTCCAGTGATCGATCAAAGCGTAGACTGTTTGAGATACTCCTGTGGAGGAAAGTGCGCATGGCGACTGTTGTATTCAATCCCGACGCAATTTCTGTGTTTCATCAACACTCTGATAGTTCACAGATTGCAGAATGCCACCAGACGTGCATCGGAAATTACTCCTGGTCTTCAAGGGAACGATCAAAGCTTAGACTGTTTCAGACATTACTCCCATGGAGGATAGTGCGGATGGTGACTGTTGTATTCAATCCCGATGCAATTTCTGTGTTACATCAACACTCTGATGGTCCACAGATTACAGAATGCCATCAGATGTGCATCGCAAATTACTCCTGGTATTCCAAGGAACGATCAAAGCGTAGACTGTTCGAGACATACCTCCCGTGGAGGAAAGTGCGCATTTTGACTGTTGTATTCAATCCCGATGCAATTTCTGTGTTTCATCAACACTCCCTAAGTCCACAGATTACAGAATGCCACCAGATGTGCATCGGAAACTACAACTGGGCTTCCAGGGAACGATCAATGCGTAGACTATTTGAGACATACGTCACGTGGAGGAAAGTGCGCATGATGACTGTTGTATTCGATCCCGATGCAATTTCTGTGTTTCATCAACACTCTGATAGTTTACAGATTACAGAGTTAGTCCAGATGTGCATCGTAAGCTACTACTGGTCTTCCAGGGAATGATCAAAGCGTAGACTGTTTGAGAATTACTCCCATGGAGGAAAGTGGGCATGGTGACTGTTGTATTCAATCATGATGCAATTTCTGTGTTTCATCAACACTCCCTAAGTCCACAGATTATAGAATGCCACCAGACGTGCATCGGAAGCTACTACTGGTCTCCGAGGTAACAATCAAAGCGTAGACCGTTTGAGACATTACTCCCATAGAGGAAAGTGCGCATGGTACCTGTTGTATTCAATCGCGATGCAATTTCTGTGTTTCATCAAAAATTTGAAGGTCCTCAGATTACAGATTGTCTTCAGATGTGCATCGGAAACTACTACTGGTCTTCCTGGGAACGATCAAAACGTAGAGTGTTTGAGAATTACTCCCATTGAGGAAAGTGCGCATGGTAACTGTTGTATTCAATCCCGATGCAATTTCTGTGTTTCATCAACACTTTGAAGGTCCACAGATTACAGAATGCCACCAGATGTGCATCGCAAACTACTACTGGTCTTCCAGGGAACGATCAAAGCGTAGACTGTTCGAGACATACCTCCCGTGGAGGAAAGTGCGCATGGTGACTGTTGTATTCAATCCCGAAGCAATTTCTGTGTTTCATCAACACTCAGATAGTCCACAGATTACAGAATGATACCAGATGTGCATCGGAAACTACTACTGGTCTTCCAGGGAACGATCAAAGCGTAGACTGTTTGAGACATTACTCCCATAGAGGAAAGTGCGCATGCTGACTGTTGCATTCAATCCCGAGGCAATTTCTGTGTTTCATAAACACTTTGAAGGTCCACAGATTACAGATTGTCTCCAGATGTGCATCGGAAACTACTACTGGTCTTCCTGGGAACGATCAAAGCGTAGACTGTTTGAGAATTGCTCCCATGGAGGAAAGTACGCATGGTAACTGTTGTATTCAATCCCGATTCAATTTCTGTGTTTCATCAACACTTTGAAGGTCCACAGATTACAGATTGTCACCTAATGTGCATCGGAAACTATTTCTGGTCTTCCAGTTAACGATCAGAGCGTAGACTGTTTGAGACATACCTCCCGTAGAAGAAAGTGCCCAAGGTGACTGTTGTATTCAATCCCGATGCAATTTCTGTGTTTCATCTACACTCTGATAGTCCACAGGTTACAGAATGCCTCCAGATGTGCATCGGAAACTACTACTGGTCTTCCAGGGAACGATCAAAGCGTAGGCTGTTTGAGACATTACCCCCGTGGAGGAAAGTGTGCATGGCGAATGTTGTATTCAATCCCGATGAATTTTCTGTGTTTCATCAACACTCTGATAGTCCACAGATTACAGAATTCCACCAGATGTGCATCGGAAACTACTACTGGTCTTCCAGGGAACGATCAAAGCGTAGACTGTTTGAGACATTACTCCCATAGAGGAAAGTGCGCATGCTGACTGTTGTATTCAATCCCGAGGCAATTTCTGTGTTTCATCAACGCTTTGAAGATCCACAGATTACAGATTGTCTCCAGATGTGCATCGGAAACTACTACTGGTGTTCCAGGTAACGATCAAAGCGTAGACTGTTTGACACATTACTCCCGTGGAGGAAAGTGCGCATGTTGACTGTTGTATTCAATTCCGATGCAATTTCTGTGTTTCATCAACACTCCGATAGTCCACAGATTACAGAATGCCACCAGACGTGCATCGGAAGCTACTACTGGTGTTCCAGGTAACGATCAAAGCGTAGACTGTTTGAGACATTACTCCCGTGGAGGAAAGTGCGCATGGTGACTGTTGTATTCAATCCCGATGCAATTGCTGTGTTTCATCAACACTCTGATAGTCCACAGGTTACAGAATGCCACCAGATGTGCATCGGAAACTACTACTGGTCTTCCAGGGAACGATCAAAGCGTAGACTGTTTGAGACATTACTCCCATGGAGGAAAGTACGCATGGTGACTGTTGTATTCAATCCCGATGCATTTTCTGTGTTCCATCAACACTCTGATAGTCCACAGATTACAGTATGCCTTTAGATGTGCATCGCAAACTACTACTGGTCTTCCAGGGAACGATCAAAGCGTAGACTGTTTGAGACATTACTCCCGTGGAGGAAAGTGCGCATGGTGACTGTTGTATTCAATCCCGATGCAATTTCTGTGTTTCATCTACACTCTGATAGTCCACAGGTTACAGAATGCCTCCAGATGTGCATCGGAAACTACTACTGGTCTTCCAGGGAACGATCAAAGCGTAGACTGTTTGAGACATTACTCCCACGGAGGAAAGTTCGCAAGGTGACTGTTGTATTCAATTCCGACGCATTTTCTGTGTTACATCAACACTCTGATAGTCCACAGATTACAGAATGCCTTTAGATGTGCATCGGATACTACTACTGGTCTTCCAGGGAACGATCAAGGCGTAGACCGTTTGAGACATTACTCCCATGGAGGAAAATGCACATGGTGACAGTTGTATTCAATTCCGATGCAATTTCTGGGTTTCATCAACACTCTGATAGTCCACAGATTACAGAATGCCACCAGACGTGCATTCGAAGCTACAACTGGTCTTAAAGGTTATGATCAAAGCGTAGACTATTTGAGACATTACTCCCGTGGAGGAAAGTGCACATGGTGACTTTTGTATTCAATTCCGATGCAATTTCTGTGTTTCATCAACACACTGATAGTCCACAGATTACAGAAAGCCTCCAGATGTGCATCGGAAACTACTACTGGTCTTCCACGGAACGATCAAAGCGTAGACTGGTTGAGACATTACTCCCGAGGAGGAAAGTGTGCATGGCGAATGTTGTATTCAATCCCGATGAATTTTCTGTGTTTCATCAACACTCTGATAGTCCACAGATTACAGAATTCCACCAGATGTGCATCTGAAACTACTACTGGTCTTCCAGGGAACGATCAAAGCGTAGACTGTTTGAGACATTACTCCCATAGAGGTAAGCGCGCATGGTAACTGTTGTATTCAATCCCGATACAATTTCTGTGTTTCATCAAAAATTTGAAGGTCCTCAGATTACAGATTGTCTCCAGATGTGCATCGGAAACTACTACTGGTCTTCCTGGGAACGATCAAATCGTAGAGTGTTTGAGAACTACTCCCATTGAGGAAAGTGCGCATAGTAACTGTTGTATTCAATCCCGATGAAATTTCTGTGTTTCATCAACACTTTGAAGGTCCACAGATTACAGAATGCCACCAGATGTGCATCGCAAACTACTACTGGTCTTCCAGGGAACGATCAAAGCGTAGACTGTTTGAGACATTACTCCCGTGGAGGAAAGTGCGCATGGTGACTGTTGTATTCAATCCCGATGCAATTTCTGTGTTTCATCTACACTCTGATAGTCCACAGGTTACAGAATGCCTCCAGATGTGCATCGGAAACTACAACTGGTCTTCCACGGAACGATCAAAGCGTAGACTGTTTGAGACATTACTCCCGTGGAGGAAAGTGCGCATGGTGACTGTTTTATTCAATTCCGATGCAATTTCTGTGTTTCATCAACACTCTGATAGTCCACAGATTACAGAATGCCACCAGACGTGCATCGGAAGCTACTACTGGTGTTCCAGGTAACGATCAAAGCGTAGACCGTTTGAGACATTACTCCCGTGGAGGAAAGTGCGCATGGTGACTGTTGTATTCAATCCCGATGCAATTGCTGTGTTTCATCAAGACTCTGATAGTCCACAGGTTACAGAATGCCACCAGATGTGCATCGGAAACTACTACTGGTCTTCCAGTGATCGATCAAAGCGTAGACTGTTTGAGATACTCCTGTGGAGGAAAGTGCGCATGGCGACTGTTGTATTCAATCCCGACGCAATTTCTGTGTTTCATCAACACTCTGATAGTTCACAGATTACAGAAAGCCACCAGACGTGCATCGGAAATTACTACTGGTCTCCCAGGTAACAATTAAAGCGTAGACTGTTTGAGACATTACTCCCATGGAGGAAAGTTCGCATGGTGACTGTTGTATTCAATCCCGATGCTTTTTCTGTGTTTCATCAACACTCTGATAGTCCACAGATTACAGAATGCCTTTAGATGTGCATCGGATACTACTACTGGTCTTCCAGGGAACGATCAAGGTGTAGACCATTTGAGACATTACTCCCATGGAGGAAAATGCACATGGTGACTGTTGTACTCAATTCCGAAACAATTTCTGGGTTTCATCAACACTGTGATAGTCCACAGATTAAAGAATGCCACCAGACGTGCATTCGAAGCTACTACTGGTCTTTAAGGTTATGATCAAAGCGTAGACTATTTGAGACATTACTGCCGTGGAGGAAAGTGCACATGGTGACTTTTGTAATCAATTCCGATGCAATTTCTGTGTTTCATCAACACACTGATAGTCCAAAGTTTACAGAAAGCCTCCAGATGTGCATCGGAAACTACTACTGGTCTTCCACGGAACGATCAAAGCGTAGACTGGTTGAGACATTACTCCCGTGGAGGAAAGTGTGCATGGCGAATGTTGTATTCAATCCCAATGAATTTTCGGTGTTTCATCAAGACTCAGATAGTCCACAGACTATAGAATTCCACCAGATGTGCATCGGAAACTACTACTGGTCTTCCAGGGAACGATCAAAGCGTAGACTGGTTGAGACATTACTCCCATAGAGGTAAGCTCGCATGGTAACTGTTGTATTCAATTCCGATGCAATTTCTGTGTTTCATCAAAAATTTGAAGGTCCTCAGATTACAGATTGTCTCCAGATGTGAATCGGAAACTACTACTGGTCTTCCTGGGAACGATCAAAACGTAGAGTGTTTGAGAATTACTCCCATTGAGGAAAGTGCGCATAGTAACTGTTGTATTCAATCCCGATGAAATTTCTGTGTTTCATCAACACTTTGAAGGTCCACAGATTACAGAATGCCACCAGATGTGCATCGCAAACTACTACTGGTCTTCCAGGGAACGATCAAAGCGTAGACTGTTCGAGACATACCTCCCGTGTAGGAAAGTGCGCATGGTGACTGTTGTATTTAATCCCGATGCAATTTCTGTGTTTCGTCAACACTCAGATAGTCCACAGATTACAGAATGATACCAGATGTGCATCGGAAACTACTACTGGTCTTTCAGGGAACGATCAAAGCGTAGACTGTTTGAGACATTACTCCCATAGAGGAAAGTGCGCATGCTGACTGTTGTATTCAATCCCGAGGCAATTTCTGTGTTTCATCAACGCTTTGAAGATCCACAGATTACAGATTGTCTCCAGATGTGCATCGGAAACTACTACTGGTGTTCCAGGTAACGATCAAAGCGTAGACTGTTTGACACATTACTCCCGTGGAGGAAAGTGCGCATGGTGACTGTTGTATTCAATTCCGATGCAATTTCTGTGTTTCATCAACACTCTGATAGTCCACAGATTACAGAATGCCACCAGACGTGCATCGGAAGATACTACTGGTGTTCCAGGTAACGATCAAATCGTAGACTGTTTGAGACATTACTCCCGTGGAGGAAAGTGCGCATGGTGACTGTTGTATTCAATCCCGATGCAAATGCTGTGTTTCATCAACACTCTGATAGTCCACAGGTTACAGAATGCCAACAGATGTGCATCGGAAACTACTACTGGTCTTCCAGTGATCGATCAAAGCGTAGACTGTTTGAGATACTCCTGTGGAGGAAAGTGCGCATGGCGACTGTTGTATTCAATCCCGACGCAATTTCTGTGTTTCATCAACACTCTGATAGTTCACAGATTACAGAATGCCACCAGACGTGCATCGGAAATTACTACTGGTCTCCCAGGTAACAATTAAGGCGTAGACTGTTTGAGACACTACTCCCACGGAGGAAAGTTCGCATGGTGACTGTTGTATTCAATCCCGATGCATTTTCTGTGTTTCATCAACACTCTGATAGTCCACAGATTACAGAATGCCTTTAGATGTGCATCGGATACTACTACTGGTCTTCCAGGGAACGATCAAGGCGTAGACCGTTTGAGACATTACTCCCATGGAGGAAAATGCACATGGTGACTGTTGTATTCAATTCCGATATAATTTCTGTGTTTCATCAACACTCTGATAGTCCACAGATTACAGAATGCCACCAGACGTGCATTCGAAGCTACTACTGGTCTTCCAGGTTATGATCAAAGCGTAGACTATTTGAGACATTACTCCCGTAAAGGAAAGTGCGCATGGTGACTGTTGTATTCTATCCCGATTCTATTTCAGTGTTTCATCAACACTCGGATAGTCCACAGATTACAGAATGCCTCCAGTTGTGCATCGGAAACTACTACTGGTCTTCCACGGAACGATCAAATCGTAGACTGGTTGAGACATTACTCCCGTGGAGGAAAGTGTGCATGGCGAATGTTGTATTCAATCACGATGAATTTTCTGTGTTTCATCAACACTCTGATAGTCCACATTTTACAGAATGCCACCAGACGTGCATCGGAAATTACTACTGGTCTTCAAGGGAACGATCAAAGCTTAGACTGTTTCAGACATTACTCCCATTAAGGAAATTGCGGATGGTGACTGTTGTATTCAATCCCGATGCAATTTCTGTGTTTCATCAACACTCTGATAGTCCACAGATTACAGAGTGAGTCCATATGTGCATCGTAATCTTCTACTGGTCTTCCAGGGAATGATCAAAGCGTAGACTGTTTGAGAATTACTCCCATGGAGGAAAGTGGGCATGGTGACTGTTGTATTCAATCCTGATGCAATTTCTGTGTTTCATCAACACTCTGATGGTCCACAGATTACAGAATGCCACCAGACGTGCATCGGAACCTACTACTGGTCTCCCAGGTAACAATCAAATCGTAGACTGTTTGAGACACTATTCCCGTGGAGAAAAGAGCGCATGGTGACTGTTGTATTCAATCCCGATGCAATTTCTGTGTTTCATCTACACTCTGATAGTCCACATGTTACAGAATGCCTCCAGATGTGCATCGGAAACTACTACTGGTCTTCCAGGGAACGATCAAAGCGTAGACTGTTTGAGACATTACTCCCATGGAGGAAAGTACGCATGGTGACTGTTGTATTCAATCCCGATGCATTTTCTGTGTTCCATCAACACTCTGATAGTCCACAGATTACAGTATGCCTTTAGATGTTCATCGCAAACTACTACTGGTCTTCCAGGGAACGATCAAAGCGTAGACTGTTTGAGACATTACTCCCGTGGAGGAAAGTGCGCATGGTGACTGTTGTATTCAATCCCGATGCAATTTCTGTGTTTCATCTACACTCTGATAGACCACAGGTTACAGAATGCCTCCAGATGTGCATCGGAAACTACTACTGGTCTTCCAGGGAACGATAAAGGCGTAGACTGTTTGAGACATTACTCAGACGGAGGAAAGTTCGCATGGTGACTGTTGTATTCAATCCCGATGCATTTTCTGTGTTTCATCAACACTCTGATAGTCCACAGATTACAGAATGCCTTTAGATGTGCATCGGATACTACTACTGGTCTTCCAGGGAACGATCAAGGCGTAGACCGTTTGAGACATTACTCCCATTGAGGAAAATGCACATGGTGACTGTTGTATTCAATTCCGATGCAATTTCTGGGTTTCATCAACACTGTGATAGTCCACAGATTACAGAATGCCACCAGACGTGCATTCGAAGCTACTACTGGTCTTAAAGGTTATGATCAAAGCGTACACTATTTGAGACATTACTCCCGTGGAGGAAAGTCCACATGGTGACTTTTGTATTCAATTCCGATGCAATTTCTGTGTTTCATCAACACACTGATAGTCCACAGATTACAGAAAGCCTCCAGATGTGCATCGGAAACTACTACTGGTCTTCCACGGAACGATCAAAGCGTAGACTGGTTGAGACATTACTCCCGTGGAGGAAAGTGTGCATGGCGAATGTTGTATTCAATCCCGATGAATTTTCTGTGTTTCATCAACACTCTGATAGTCCACAGATTACAGAATGCCACCAGATGTCCATCGAAAATTACTACTGGCCTTCAAGGGAACGATCAAAGCGTAGACTGTTTCAGACATTACTCCCATGGAGGAAAGTGTGGATGGTGACTCTTGTATTCAATCCCGATGCAATTTCTGTGTTTCATTAACACTCTGATAGTCCACAGATTACAGAATGCCACCAGATGTGCATCGCAAACTACTACTGGTCTTCCAGGGAACGATCAAAGCGTAGACTGATCGAGACATACCTCCCGTGGAGGAAAGTGCGCATGGTGACTGTTGTATTCAATCCCGATGCAGTTTCTGTGTTTCATCAACACTCCCTAAGTCCACAGATTACAGAATTCCACCAGATGTGCATCGGAAACTACTACTGGTCTTCGAGGGAACGATCAAAGCGTAGACTGTTTGAGACATTACTATCATAGAGGAAAGTGCGCATGGTAACTGTTGTATTCAATCCCGATGCAATTTCTGTGTTTCATCAAAAATTTGAAGGTCCTCAGATTACAGATTGTCTCCAGATGTGCATCGGAAACTACTACTGGTCTTCCTGGGAACGATCAAAACGTAGAGTGTTTGAGAATTACTCCCATTGAGGAAAGTGCGCATAGTAACTGTTATATTCAATCCCGATGAAATTTCTGTGTTTCATCAACACTTTGAAGGTCCACAGATTACAGAATGCCACCAGATGTGCATCGGAAACTACTACTGGTCTTCCAGTGATCGATCAAAGCGTAGACTGTTTGAGATACTCCTGTGGAGGAAAGTGCGCATGGCGAATGTTGTATTCAATCCCGACGCAATTTCTGTGTTTCATCTACACTCTGATAGTCCACAGGTTACAGAATGCCTCCAGATGTGCATCGGAAACTACTACTGGTCTTCCACGGAACGATCAAAGCGTAGACTGTTTGAGACATTGCTCCCACGGAGGAAAGTTCGCATGGTGACTGTTGTATTCAATCCCGATGCATTTTCTGTTTTTCTTCAACACTCTGATAGTCCACAGATTACAGAATGCCTTTAGATGTGCATCGGATACTACTACTGGTCTTCCAGGCAACGATCAAGGCGTAGACCCTTTGAGACATTACTCCCATGGAGGTAAATGCACATGGTGACTGTTGTATTCAATTCCGATATAATTTCTGTGTTTCATCAACGCTCTGATAGTCCACAGATTACAGAATGCCACCAGACGTGCATTCGAAGCTACTACTGGTCTTCCAGGTTATGATCAAAGCGTAGACTATTTGAGACATTACTCACGTGGAGGAAAGTGCACATGGTGTCTGTTGTATTCAATTCCGATGCAATTTCTGTGTTTTATCAACACTCCCTAAGTCTACAGATTACAGAATGCCACCAGATGTGCATCGGAAACTACTACTGGTCTTCAAGGGAACGATCAAAGCGTAGACTGTTTGAGACATTACTCCCGTGGAGGAAAGTGCGCATGGCGACTGTTGTATTCAATCCCGATGCAATTTCTGTGTTTCATCAACACTCTGATAGTCCACATATTACAGAATGTCACCAGATGTGCATCGGAAATTACTACTGGCTTCAAGAGAACGATCAAAGCTTAGACTGTTTGAGAATTACTCCCATGGAGGGAAGTGGGCATGGTGACTGTTGTATTCAATCCTGATGCAATTTCTGTGTTCATCAACACTCTGATAGTCCACAGATTACTGGATGCCACCAGACGTGCATCGGAAGCTACGACTGGTCTCCCAGGTAACGATCAAAGCGTAGACTGTTTGAGACATTACTCCCGTAAAGGAAAGTGCGCATGGTGACTGTTGTATTCAATCCCGATGCAATTTCAGTGTTTCATCAACACTCTGATAGTCCACAGATTACAGAATGCCTCCAGATGTGCATCGGAAACTACTACTGGTCTTCCACGGAACGATCAAAGCGTAGACTGTGTGAGACATTACTCCCGTGGAGGAAAGTGTGCATGGCGAATGTTGTATTCAATCCCGATGAATTTTCTGTGTTTCATCAACACTCTGATAGTCCACAGATTACAGAATGCCACCAGATGTGCATCGGAAATTACTACTGGCCTTCAAGGGAACGATCAAAGCGTAGACTGTTTCAGACATTACTCCCATGGAGGAAAGTGTGGATGGTGACTGTTGTATTCAATCCCGATGCAATTTCTGTGTTTCATCAACACTCAGATAGTCCACAGATTACAGAATGATACCAGATGTGCATCGGAAACTACTACTGGTCTTCCAGGGAACGATCAAAGCGTAGACTGTTTGAGACATTACTCCCATAGAGGAAAGTGCGCATGCTGACTGTTGTATTCAATCCCGAGGCAATTTCTGTGTTTCATCAACACTTTGAAGATCCACAGATTACAGATTGTCTCCAGATGTGCATCGGAAACTACTACTGGTCTTCCTGGGATCGATCAAAACGTAGAGTGTTTGAGAACTACTCCCATTGAGGAAAGTGCGCATGGTAACTTTTGTATTCAATCCTGATGCAATTTCTGTGTTTCACCAACACTTTGAAGGGCCACAGATTACAGAATGCCTCCAGATGTGCATCGCAAACTACTACTGGTCTTCCAGGGAACGATCAAAGCGTAGACTGATCGAGACATACCTCCCGTGGAGGAAAGTGCGCATGGTGACTGTTGTATTCAATCCCGATGCAGTTTCTGTGTTTCATCAACCCTCCCTAAGTCCACAGATTACAGAATTCCACCAGATGTGCATCGGAAACTACTACTGGTCTTCCAGGGAACGATCAAAGCGTAGACTGTTTGAGACATTACTCCCATAGAGGAAAGTGCGCATGGTAACTGTTGTATTCAATCCCGATGCTATTTCTGTGTTTCATCAAAAATTTGAAGTCCTCAGATTACAGATTATCTCCAGATGTGCATCGGAAACTACTACTGGTCATCCTGGGAACGATCAAAACGTAGAGTGTTTGAGAATTACTCCCATTGAGGAAAGTGCGCATGGTAACTGTTGTATTCAATCCCGATGAAAATTCTGTGTTTCTTCAACACTTTGAAAGTCCACAGATTACAGAATGCCACCAGATGTGCATCGCAAACTACTACTGGTCTTCCAGGGAACGATCAAATCGTAGACTGTTCGAGACATACCTCCCGTGGAGGAAAGTGCGCATGGTGACTGTTGTATTCAATCCCGATGCAATTTCTGTGTTTCATCAACACTCAGATAGTCCACAGATTACAGAATGATGCCAGATGTGCATCGGAAACTACTACTGGTCTTCCAGGGAACGATCAAAGCGTAGACTGTTTGAGACATTACTCCCATAGAGGAAAGTGCGCATGCTGACTGTTGTATTCAATCCCGATGCAATTTCTGTGTTTCATCAACACTTTGAAGATCCACAGATTACAGATTGTCTCCAGATGTGCATCGGAAACTACTACTGGTCTTCCTGGGATCGATCAAAACGTAGAGTGTTTGAGAATTACTCCCATTGAGGAAAGTGCGCATGGTAACTTTTGTATTCAATCCCGATGCAATTTCTGTGTTTCACCAACACTTTGAAGGTCCACAGATTACAGAATGCCTCCAGATGTGCATCGGAAACTACTACTGGTCTTCCAGGGACCGATCAAAGCGTAGACTCTTTGAGACATTACTCACATGGAGGCAAGTGCGCATGGTGACTGTTGTATTCAATCCAGATGCATTTTCTGTGTTCCATCAACACTCTGATAGTCCACAGATTACAGAATGCCTTTAGATGTGCATTGCAAACTACTACTGGTCTTCCAGGGAACGATCAAAGCGCAGACTGTTTGAGACATTACTCCCATGGAGGAAAGTGCACATGGTGACTGTTGTATTCAATTCCGATGCAATTTCTGTGTTTCATCAACACTCTGATAGTCCACAGATTACAGAATGCCACCAGACGTGCATCGGAAGCTACTACTGGTGTTCCAGGTAAAGATCAAAGCGTAGACTGTTTGAGACATACCTCCCATGGAAGAAAGTGCCCAAGGTGACTGTTGTATTCAATCCCGATGCAATTTCTGTGTTTCACCTACACTCTGATAGTCCACTGGTTACAGAATGCCTCCAGATGTGCATCGGAAACTACTACTGGTCTTCCAGGGAACGATCAAAGCGCAGACTGTTTGAGACATTACTCCCATGGAGGAATGTGCACATGGTGACTGTTGTATTCAATTCCGATGCAATTTCTGTGTTTCATCAACACTCTGATAGTCCACAGATTACAGAATGCCACCAGACGTGCATTCGAAGCTACTACTGGTCTTCCAGGTTATGATCAAAGCGTAGACTATTTGAGACATTACTCACGTGGAGGAAAGTGCACATGGTGACTGTTGTATTCAATTCCGATGCAATTTCTGTGTTTTATCAACACTCCCTAAGTCTACAGATTACAGAATGCCACCAGATGTGCATCGGAAACTACTACTGGTCTTCAAGGGAACGATCAAAGCGTAGACTGTTTGAGACATTACTCCCGTGGAGGAAAGTGCGCATGGCGACTGTTGTATTCAATCCCGATGCAATTTCTGTGTTTCATCAACACTCTGATAGTCCACATATTACAGAATGTCACCAGATGTGCATCGGAAATTACTACTGGTCTTCAAGAGAACGATCAAAGCTTAGACTGTTTGAGAATTACTCCCATGGAGGGAAGTGGGCATGGTGACTGTTGTATTCAATCCTGATGCAATTTCTGTGTTCATCAACACTCTGATAGTCCACAGATTACTGAATGCCACCAGACGTGCATCGGAAGCTACGACTGGTCTCCCAGGTAACGATCAAAGCGTAGACTGTATGAGACATTACTCCCGTAAAGGAAAGTGCGCATGGTGACTGTTGTATTCAATCCCGATGCAATTTCAGTGTTTCATCAACACTCTGATAGTCCACAGATTACAGAATGCCTCCAGATGTGCATCGGAAACTACTACTGGTCTTCCACGGAACGATCAAAGCGTAGACTGTGTGAGACATTACTCCCGTGGAGGAAAGTGTGCATGGCGAATGTTGTATTCAATCCCGATGAATTTTCTGTGTTTCATCAACACTCTGATAGTCCACAGATTACAGAATGCCACCAGATGTGCATCGGAAATTACTACTGGCCTTCAAGGGAACGATCAAAGCGTAGACTGTTTCAGACATTACTCCCATGGAGGAAAGTGTGGATGGTGACTGTTGTATTCAATCCCGATGCAATTTCTGTGTTTCATCAACACTCACATAGTCCACAGATTACAGAATGATACCAGATGTGCATCGGAAACTACTACTGGTCTTCCAGGGAACGATCAAAGCGTAGACTGTTTGAGACATTACTCCCATAGAGGAAAGTGCGCATGCTGACTGTTGTATTCAATCCCGAGGCAATTTCTGTGTTTCATCAACACTTTGAAGATCCACAGATTACAGATTGTCTCCAGATGTGCATCGGAAACTACTACTGGTCTTCCTGGGATCGATCAAAACGTAGAGTGTTTGAGAATTACTCCCATTGAGGAAAGTGCGCATGGTAACTTTTGTATTCAATCCCGATGCAATTTCTGTGTTTCACCAACACTTTGAAGGACCGCAGATTACAGAGTGCCTCCAGATGTGCATCGCAAACTACTACTGGTCTTCCAGGGAACGATCAAAGCGTAGACTGATCGAGACATACCTCCCGTGGAGGAAAGTGCGCATGGTGACTGTTGTATTCAATCCCGATGCAGTTTCTGTGTTTCATCAACACTCCCTAAGTCCACAGATTACAGAATTCCACCAGATGTGCATCGGAAACTACTACTGGTCTTCCAGGGAACGATCAAAACGTAGACTGTTTGAGACATTACTCCCATAGAGGAAAGTGCGCATGGTAACTGTTGTATTCAATCCCGATGCTATTTCTGTGTTTCATCAAAAATTTGAAGTCCTCAGATTACAGATTGTCTCCAGATGTGCATCGGAAACTACTACTGGTCATCCTGGGAACGATCAAAACGTAGAGTGTTTGAGAATTACACCCATTGAGGAAAGTGCGCATGGTAACTGTTGTATTCAATCCCGATGAAAATTCTGTGTTTCTTCAACACTTTGAAAGTCCACAGATTACAGAATGCCACCAGATGTGCATCGCAAACTACTACTGGTCTTCCAGGGAACGATCAAATCGTAGACTGTTCGAGACATACCTCCCGTGGAGGAAAGTGCGCATGGTGACTGTTGTATTCAATCCCGATGCAATTTCTGTGTTTCATCAACACTCAGATAGTCCACAGATTACAGAATGATACCAGATGTGCATCGGAAACTACTACTGGTCTTCCAGGGAACGATCAAAGCGTAGACTGTTTGAGACATTACTCCCATAGAGGAAAGTGCGCATGCTGACTGTTGTATTCAATCCCGATGCAATTTCTGTGTTTCACCAACACTTTGAAGGTCCACAGATTACAGAATGCCTCCAGATGTGCATCGGAAACTATTACTGGTCTTCCACGGAACGATCAAAGCGTAGACTGGTTGAGACATTACTCCCGTGGAGGAAAGTGTGCATGGCGAATGTTGTATTCAATCCCGATGAATTTTCTGTGTTTCATCAACACTCTGATAGTCCACAGATTACAGAATGCCACCAGATGTCCATCGAAAATTACTACTGGCCTTCAAGGGAACGATCAAAGCGTAGACTGTTTCAGACATTACTCCCATGGAGGAAAGTGCGGATGGTGACTCTTGTATTCAATCCCGATGCAATTTCTGTGTTTCATTAACACTCTGATAGTCCACAGATTACAGAATGCCACCAGATGTGCATCGCAAACTACTACTGGTCTTCCAGGGAACGATCAAAGCGTAGACTGATCGAGACATACCTCCCGTGGAGGAAAGTGCGCATGGTGACTGTTGTATTCAATCCCGATGCAGTTTCTGTGTTTCATCAACACTCCCTAAGTCCACAGATTACAGAATTCCACCAGATGTGCATCGGAAACTACTACTTGTCTTCGAGGGAACGATCAAAGCGTAGACTGTTTGAGACATTACTATCATAGAGGAAAGTGCGCATGGTAACTGTTGTATTCAATCCCGATGCAATTTCTGTGTTTCATCAAAAATTTGAAGGTCCTCAGATTACAGATTGTCTCCAGATGTGCATCGGAAACTACTACTGGTCTTCCTGGGAACGATCAAAGCGTAGACTGTTTGAGACATTACTCCCATGAAGGAAAGTGCGCATGGTGACTGTTGTATTCAATCCCGATGCAATTTCAGTGTTTCATCAACACTCTGATAGTCCACAGATTACAGAATGCCTCCAGATGTGCATCGGAAACTACTACTGGTCTTCCACGGAACGATCAAAGCGTAGACTGTGTGAGACATTACTCCCGTGGAGGAAAGTGTGCATGGCGAATGTTGTATTCAATCCCGATGAATTTTCTGTCTTTCATCAACACTCTGATAGTCCACAGATTACAGAATGCCACCAGATGTGCATCGGAAATTACTACTGGCCTTCAAGGGAACGATCAAAGCGTAGACTGTTTCAGACATTACTCCCATGGAGGAAAGTGTGGATGGTGACTGTTGTATTCAATCCCGATGCAATTTCTGTGTTTCATCAACACTCACATAGTCCACAGATTACAGAATGATACCAGATGTGCATCGGAAACTACTACTGGTCTTCCAGGGAACGATCAAAGCGTAGACTGTTTGAGACATTACTCCCATAGAGGAAAGTGCGCATGCTGACTGTTGTATTCAATCCCGAGGCAATTTCTGTGTTTCATCAACACTTTGAAGATCCACAGATTACAGATTGTCTCCAGATGTGCATCGGAAACTACTACTGGTCTTCCTGGGATCGATCAAAACGTAGAGTGTTTGAGAATTACTCCCATTGAGGAAAGTGCGCATGGTAACTTTTGTATTCAATCCCGATGCAATTTCTGTGTTTCACCAACACTTTGAAGGTCCGCAGATTACAGAGTGCCTCCAGATGTGCATCGCAAACTACTACTGGTCTTCCAGGGAACGATCAAAGCGTAGACTGATCGAGACATACCTCCCGTGGAGGAAAGTGCGCATGGTGACTGTTGTATTCAATCCCGATGCAGTTTCTGTGTTTCATCAACACTCCCTAAGTCCACAGATTACAGAATTCCACCAGATGTGCATCGGAAACTACTACTGGTCTTCCAGGGAACGATCAAAACGTAGACTGTTTGAGACATTACTCCCATAGAGGAAAGTGCGCATGGTAACTGTTGTATTCAATCCCGATGCTATTTCTGTGTTTCATCAAAAATTTGAAGTCCTCAGATTACAGATTGTCTCCAGATGTGCATCGGAAACTACTACTGGTCATCCTGGGAACGATCAAAACGTAGAGTGTTTGAGAATTACACCCATTGAGGAAAGTGCGCATGGTAACTGTTGTATTCAATCCCGATGAAAATTCTGTGTTTCTTCAACACTTTGAAAGTCCACAGATTACAGAATGCCACCAGATGTGCATCGCAAACTACTACTGGTCTTCCAGGGAACGATCAAATCGTAGACTGTTCGAGACATACCTCCCGTGGAGGAAAGTGCGCATGGTGACTGTTGTATTCAATCCCGATGCAATTTCTGTGTTTCACCAACACTTTGAAGGTCCGCAGATTACAGAGTGCCTCCAGATGTGCATCGCAAACTACTACTGGTCTTCCAGGGAACGATCAAAGCGTAGACTGATCGAGACATACCTCCCGTGGAGGAAAGTGCGCATGCTGACTGTTGTATTCAATCCCGATGCAATTTCTGTGTTTCACCAACACTTTGAAGGTCCACAGATTACAGAATGCCTCCAGATGTGCATCGGAAACTATTACTGGTCTTCCACGGAACGATCAAAGCGTAGACTGGTTGAGACATTACTCCCGTGGAGGAAAGTGTGCATGGCGAATGTTGTATTCAATCCCGATGAATTTTCTGTGTTTCATCAACACTCTGATAGTCCACAGATTACAGAATGCCACCAGATGTCCATCGAAAATTACTACTGGCCTTCAAGGGAACGATCAAAGCGTAGACTGTTTCAGACATTACTCCCATGGAGGAAAGTGCGGATGGTGACTCTTGTATTCAATCCCGATGCAATTTCTGTGTTTCATTAACACTCTGATAGTCCACAGATTACAGAATGCCACCAGATGTGCATCGCAAACTACTACTGGTCTTCCAGGGAACGATCAAAGCGTAGACTGATCGAGACATACCTCCCGTGGAGGAAAGTGCGCATGGTGACTGTTGTATTCAATCCCGATGCAGTTTCTGTGTTTCATCAACACTCCCTAAGTCCACAGATTACAGAATTCCACCAGATGTGCATCGGAAACTACTACTGGTCTTCGAGGGAACGATCAAAGCGTAGACTGTTTGAGACATTACTATCATAGAGGAAAGTGCCCATGGTAACTGTTGTATTCAATCCCGATGCAATTTCTGTGTTTCATCAAAAATTTGAAGGTCCTCAGATTACAGATTGTCTCCAGATGTGCATCGGAAACTACTACTGGTCTTCCTGGGAACGATCAAAACGTAGAGTGTTTGAGAATTACTCCCATTGAGGAAAGTGCGCATAGTAACTGTTATATTCAATCCCGATGAAATTTCTGTGTTTCATCAACACTTTGATGGTCCACATATTACAGAATGCCACCAGATGTGCATCGGAAACTACTACTGGTCTTCCAGTGATCGATCAAAGCGTAGACTGTTTGAGATACTCCTGTGGAGGAAAGTGCGCATGGCGAATGTTGTATTCAATCCCGACGCAATTTCTGTGTTTCATCTACACTCTGATAGTCCACAGGTTACAGAATGCCTCCAGATGTGCATCGGAAACTACTACTGGTCTTCCACGGAACGATCAAAGCGTAGACTGTTTGAGACATTACTCCCACGGAGGAAAGTTCGCATGGTGACTGTTGTATTCAATCCCGATGCATTTTCTGTGTTTCATCAACACTCTGATAGTCCACAGATTACAGAATGCCTTTAGATGTGCATCGGATACTACTACTGGTCTTCCAGGGAACGATCAAGGCGTAGACCCTTTGAGACATTACTCCCATGGAGGTAAATGCACATGGTGACTGTTGTATTCAATTCCGATATAATTTCTGTGTTTCATCAACGCTCTGATAGTCCACAGATTACAGAATGCCACCAGACGTGCATTCGAAGCTACTACTGGTCTTCCAGGTTGTGATCAAAGCGTAGACTATTTGAGACATTACTCCCGTGGAGGAAAGTGCACATGGTGACTGTTGTATTCAATTCCGATGCAATTTCTGTGTTTTATCAACACTCCCTAAGTCCACAGATTACAGAATGCCACCAGATGTGCATCGGAAACTACTACTGGTCTTCAAGGGAACGATCAAAGCGTAGACTGTTTGAGACATTGCTCCCGTGGAGGAAAGTGCGCATGGCGACTGTTGTATTCAATCCCGATGCAATTTCTGTGTTTCATCAACACTATGATAGTCCACATATTACAGAATGTCACCAGATGTGCATCTGAAATTACTACTGGTCTTCAAGAGAACGATCAAAGCTTAGCCTGTTTGAGAATTACTCCCATGGAGGGAAGTGGGCATGGTGACTGTTGTATTCAATCCTGATGCAATTTCTGTGTTCATCAACACTCTGATAGTCCACAGATTACTGAATGCCACCAGACGTGCATCGGAAGCTACGACTGGTCTCCCAGGTAACGATCAAAGCGTAGACTGTTTGAGACATTACTCCCGTAAAGGAAAGTGCGCATGGTGACTGTTGTATTCAATCCCGATGCAATTTCAGTGTTTCATCAACACTCTGATAGTCCACAGATTACAGAATGCCTCCAGATGTGCATCGGAAACTACTACTGGTCTTCCACGGAACGATCAAAGCGTAGACTGTTTGAGACATTACTCCCGTGGAGGAAAGTGTGCATGGCGAATGTTGTATTCAATCCCGATGAATTTTCTGTGTTTCATCAACACTCTGATAGTCCACAGATTACAGAATGCAACCAGATGTGCATCGGAAATTACTACTGGCCTTCAAGGGAACGATCAAAGCGTAGACTGTTTCAGACATTACTCCCATGGAGGAAAGTGTGGATGGTGACTGTTGTATTCAATCCCGATGCAATTTCTGTGTTTCATCAACACTCAGATAGTCCACAGATTACAGAATGATACCAGATGTGCATCGGAAACTACTACTGGTCTTCCAGTGAACGATCAAAGCGTAGACTGTTTGAGACATTACTCCCATAGAGGAAAGTGCGAATGCTGACTGTTGTATTCAATCCCGAGGCAATTTCTGTGTTTCATCAACACTTTGAAGATCCACAGATTACAGATTGTCTCCAGATGTGCATCGGAAACTACTACTGGTCTTCCTGGGATCGATCAAAACGTAGAGTGTTTGAGAATTACTCCCATTGAGGAAAGTGCGCATGGTAACTTTTGTATTCAATCCCGATTCAATTTCTGTGTTTCACCAACACTTTGAAGGTCCACAGGTTACAGAATGCCTCCAGATGTGCATCGCAAACTACTACTGGTCTTCCAGGGAACGATCAAAGCGTAGACTGATCGAGACATACCTCCCGTGGAGGAAAGTGCGCATGGTGACTGTTGTATTCAATCCCGATGCAGTTTCTGTGTTTCATCAACACTCCCTAAGTCCACAGATTACAGAATTCCACCAGATGTGCATCGGAAACTACTACTGGTCTTCCAGGGAACGATCAAAGCGTAGACTGTTTGAGACATTACTCCCATAGAGGAAAGTGCGCATGGTAACTGTTGTATTCAATCCCGATGAAAATTCTGTGTTTCTTCAACACTTTGAAAGTCCACAGATTACAGAATGCCAATAGATGTGCATCGCAAACTACTACTGGTCTTCCAGGGAACGATCAAATCGTAGACTGTTCGAGACATACCTCCCGTGGAGGAAAGTGCGCATGGTGACTGTTGTATTCAATCCCGATGCAATTTCTGTGTTTCATCAACACTCAGATAGTCCACAGATTACAGAATGATACCAGATGTGCATCGGAAACTACTACTGGTCTTCCAGGGAACGATCAAAGCGTAGACTGTTTGAGACATTACTCCCATAGAGGAAAGTGCGCATGCTGACTGTTGTATTCAATCCCGAGGCAATTTCTGTGTTTCATCAACACTTTGAAGATCCACAGATTACAGATTGTCTCCAGATGTGCATCGGAAACTACTACTGGTCTTCCTGGGATCGATCAAAACGTAGAGTGTTTGAGAATTACTCCCATTGAGGAAAGTGCGCATGGTAACTTTTGTATTCAATCCCGATGCAATTTCTGTGTTTAACCAACACTTTGCAGGTCCACAGATTACAGAATGCCTCCAGATGTGCATCGGAAACTACTACTGGTCTTCCAGGGACCGATCAAAGCGTAGACTCTTTGAGACATTACTCCCATGGAGGCAAGTGCGCATGGTGACTGTTGCATTCAATCCAGATGCATTTTCTGTGTTCCATCAACACTCTGATAGTCCACAGATTACAGAATGCCTTTAGATGTGCATCGCAAACTACTACTGGTCTTCCAGGGAACGATCAAAGCGCAGACTGTTTGAGACATTACTCCCATGGAGGAAAGTGCACATGGTGACTGTTGTATTCAATTCCGATGCAATTTCTGTGTTTCATCAACACTCTGATAGTCCACAGATTACAGAATGCCACCAGACGTGCATCGGAAGCTACTACTGGTGTTCCAGGTAACGATCAAAGCGTAGACTGTTTGAGACATACCTCCCATGGAAGAAAGTGCCCAAGGTGACTGTTGTATTCAATCCCGATGCAATTTCTGTGTTTCACCTACACTCTGATAGTCCACTGGTTACAGAATGCCTCCAGATGTGCATCGGAAACTACTACTGGTCTTCCAGGGAACGATCAAAGCGTAGACTGTTTGAGACATTACTCCCACGGAGGAAAGTTCGCATGGTGACTGTTGTATTCAATCCCGATGCATTTTCTGTGTTTCATCAACACTCTGATAGTCCACAGAATACAGAATGCCTTTAGATGTGCATCGGATACTATTACTGGTCTTCCATGGAACGATCAAAGCGTAGACCGTTTGAGAGATTACTCCCATGGAGGAAAATGCACATGGTGACTGTTGTATTCAATTCCGATGCAATTTCTGTGTTTCATCAACACTCTGATAGTCCACAGATTACAGAATGCCACCAGATGTGCATCGCAAACTACTACTGGTCTTCCAGGGAACGATCAAAGCGTAGACTGATCGAGACATACCTCCCGTGGAGGAAAGTGCGCATGGTGACTGTTGTGTTCAATCCCGATGCAGTTTCTGTGTTTCATCAACACTCCCTAAGTCCACAGATTACAGAAAGCCACCAGATGTGCATCGGAAACTACTACTGGTCTTCCAGGGAACGATCAAAGCTTAGACTGTTTCAGACATTACTCCCATGGAGGAAAGTGAGGGATGGTGACTGTTGTATTCAATCCCGATGCAATTTCTGTGTTTCATCAACACTCTGATAGTCCACAGGTTACAGTATGCCACCAGATGTGCATCGGAAACTACTACTGGTCTTAAAGTGATCGATCAAAGCGTAGACTGTTTGAGATACTCCTGTGGAGGAAAGTGCGCATGGCTACTGTTGTATTCAATCCCGACGCAATTTCTGTGTTTCATCAACACTCTGATAGTTCACAGATTGCAGAATGCAACCAGACGTGCATCGGAAATTACTACTGGTCTTCAAGGGAACGATCAAAGCCTAGACTGTTTCAGACATTACTCCCATGGAGGAAAGTGCGGATGGTGACTGTTGTATTCAATCCCGATGCAATTTCTGTGTTTCATTAACACTCTGATAGTCCACAGATTACAGAATGCCACCAGATGTGCATCGCAAATTACTACTGGTCTTCCAAGGAACGATCAAAGCGTAGACTGTTCGAGACATACCTCCCGTGGAGGAAAGTGCGCAATTTGACTGTTGTATTCAATCCCGATGCAATTTCTGTGTTTCATCAACTCTCCCTAAGTCCACAGATTACAGAATGCCACCAGTTGTGCATCGGAAACTACAACTGGGCTTCCAGGGAACGATCAATGCGTAGACTGTTTGAGACATACCTCACGTGGAGGAAAGTGCGCATGATGACTGTTGTATTCAATCCCGATCCAATTTCTGTGGTTCATCAACACTCTGATAGTTTACAGATTACAGAGTTAGTCCAGATGTGCATCGTAAGCTACTACTGGTCTTCCAGGGAATGATCAAAGCGTAGACTGTTTGAGACATTACACCCATGGAGGAAAGTGCACATGGGGACTGTTGTATTTAATCCTGATGCAATTTCTGTGTTTCATCAACACTCCCTAAGTCCACAGATTACAGAATGCCACCAGACGTGCATCGGAAGCTACTACTGGTCTCCCAGGTAACAATCAAAGCGTAGACTGTTTGAGACATTACTCCCGTGGAGGAAAGCGCGCATGGTGACTGTTGTATTCAATCCCGATGCAATTTCTGTGTTTCATCTACACTCTGACAGTCCACGGGTTACAGAATGCCTCCAGATGTGCATCGGAAACTACTACTGGTCTTCCAGGGAACGATCAAAGCGTAGACTGTTTGAGACATTACTCCCACGGAGGGAATTCCGCATGGTGACTGTTGTATTCAATCCCGACGCAATTTCTGTGTTTCATCAACACTCTGATAGTTCACAGATTACAGAATGCCACCAGACGTGCATCGGAAATTACTACTGTTCTTCAAGGGAACGATCAAAGCTTAGACTGTTTCAGACATTACTCCCATGGAGGAAAGTGAGGGATGGTGACTGTTGTGTTCAATCTCGATGCAATTTCTGTGTTTCATCAACACTCTGATAGTCCACAGATTACAGAGTGACTCAAGATGTGCATCGTAAGCTACTACTGGTCTTCCAGGGAATGATCAAAACGTAGTCTGTTTAAGAATTACTCCCATGGAGGAAAGTGGGCATTGTGACTGTTGTATTCAATCCTGATTGCAATTTCTGTGTTCCATCAACACTCTGATGGTCCACAGATTACAGAATGCCACCAGACGTGCATCGGAAGCTACTACTGGTCTCCCAGGTAACAATCAAAGCGTAGACTGTTTGAGACATTACTCCCGTGGAGAAAAGAGCGCATGGTGACTGTTGTATTCTATCCCGATGCAATTTCTGTGTTTCGTCTACACTCTGATAGTCCACAGGTTACAGAATGCCTCCAGATGTGCATCGGAAACTACTACTGGTGTTCCAGGGAACGATCAAACAGTAGACTGTTTGAGACATTACTCCCTCGGAGGAAAGTTCGCATGGTGACTTTTGTATTCAATCCCGATGCATTTTCTGTGTTCCATCAACACTCTGATAGTCCACAGATTACAGTATGCCTTTAGATGTGCATCGCAAACTACTACTGGTCTTCCAGGGAACGATCAAAGCGTAGACTGTTTGAGACATTACTCCCATGGGGGAAAGTGCACATGGTGACTGTTGTATTCAATTCCGATACAATTTCTGTGTTTCATCAACACTCTGATAGTCCACAGATTACAGAATGCCACCAGACGTGCATCGGAAGCTACTACTGGTGATCCAGGTAACGATCAAAGCGTAGACTCTTTGAGACATTACTCCCGTGGAGGAAAGTGCATATGGTGACTGTTGTATTCAATCCCGATGCAATTTCTGTGTTTCATTAACACTCTGATAGTCCACAGATTACAGAATGCCACCAGACGTGCATCGGAAATTACTACTGGTCTTCAAGGGAACGATCAAAGCTTAGACTGTTTCAGACATTACTCCCATTAAGGAAATTGCGGATGGTGACTGTTGTATTCAATCCCGATGCAATTTCTGTGTTTCATCAACACTCTGATAGTCCACATATTACAGAGTGAGTCCATATGTGCATCGTAATCTTCTACTTGTCTTCCAGGGAATGATCAAAGCGTAGACTGTTTGAGAATTACTCCCATGGAGGAAAGTGGGCGTGGTGACTGTTGTATTCAATCCTGATGCAATTTCTGTGTTTCATCAACACTCTGATGGTCCACAGATTACAGAATGCCACCAGACGTGCATCGGAACCTACTACTGGTCTCCCAGGTAACAATCAAATCGTAGACTGTTTGAGACACTACTCCCGTGGAGAAAAGAGCGCATGGTGACTGTTGTATTCAATCCCGATGCAATTTCTGTGTTTCATCTACACTCTGATAGTCCACAGGTTACAGAATGCCTCCAGATGTGCATCGGAAACTACTACTGGTCTTCCAGGGAACGATCAAAGCGTAGACTCTTTGAGACATTACTCCCATGGAGGAAAGTACGCATGGTGACTGTTGTATTCAATCCCGAAGCATTTATTGTGTTCCATCAACACTCTGATAGTCCACAGATTACAGAATGCCTCCAGATGTGCATCGGAAACTACTACTGGTCTTCCACGGAACGATCAAAGCGTAGACTGTTTGAGACATTACTCCCGTGGAGGAAAGTGTGCATGGCGAATGTTGTATTCAATCCCGATGAATTTTCTGTGTTTCATCAACACTCTGATAGTCCACAGATTACAGAATGCAACCAGATGTGCATCGGAAATTACTACTGGCCTTCAAGGGAACGATCAAAGCGTAGACTGTTTCAGACATTACTCCCATGGAGGAAAGTGTGGATGGTGACTGTTGTATTCAATCCCGATGCAATTTCTGTGTTTCATCAACACTCAGATAGTCCACAGATTACAGAATGATACCAGATGTGCATCGGAAACTACTACTGGTCTTCCAGGGAACGATCAAAGCGTAGACTGTTTGAGACATTACTCCCATAGAGGAAAGTGCGCATGCTGACTGTTGTATTCAATCCCGAGGCAATTTCTGTGTTTCATCAACACTTTGAAGATCCACAGATTACAGATTGTCTCCAGATGTGCATCGGAAACTACTACTGGTCTTCCTGGGATCGATCAAAACGTAGAGTGTTTGAGAATTACTCCCATTGAGGAAAGTGCGCATGGTAACTTTTGTATTCAATCCCGATGCAATTTCTGTGTTTCACCAACACTTTGAAGGTCCACAGGTTACAGAATGCCTCCAGATGTGCATCGCAAACTACTACTGGTCTTCCAGGGAACGATCAAAGCGTAGACTGATCGAGACATACCTCCCGTGGAGGAAAGTGCGCATGGTGACTGTTGTATTCAATCCCGATGCAGTTTCTGTGTTTCATCAACACTCCCTAAGTCCACAGATTACAGAATTCCACCAGATGTGCATCGGAAACTACTACTGGTCTTCCAGGGAACGATCAAAGCGTAGACTGTTTGAGACATTACTCCCATAGAGGAAAGTGCGCATGGTAACTGTTGTATTCAATCCCGATGCTATTTCTGTGTTTCATCAAAAATTTGAAGTCCTCAGATTACAGATTGTCTCCAGATGTGCATCGGAAACTACTACTGGTCATCCTGGGAACAATCAAAACGTAGAGTGTTTGAGAATTACTCCCATTGAGGAAAGTGCGCATGGTAACTGTTGTATTCAATCCCGATGAAAATTCTGTGTTTCTTCAACACTTTGAAAGTCCACAGATTACAGAATGCCAATAGATGTGCATCGCAAACTACTACTGGTCTTCCAGGGAACGATCAAATCGTAGACTGTTCGAGACATACCTCCCGTGGAGGAAAGTGCGCATGGTGACTGTTGTATTCAATCCCGATGCAATTTCTGTGTTTCATCAACACTCAGATAGTCCACAGATTACAGAATGATACCAGATGTGCATCGGAAACTACTACTGGTCTTCCAGGGAACGATCAAAGCGTAGACTGTTTGAGACATTACTCCCATAGAGGAAAGTGCGCATGCTGACTGTTGTATTCAATCCCGAGGCAATTTCTGTGTTTCATCAACACTTTGAAGATCCACAGATTACAGATTGTCTCCAGATGTGCATCGGAAACTACTACTGCTCTTCCTGGGATCGATCAAAACGTAGAGTGTTTGAGAATTACTCCCATTGAGGAAAGTGCGCATGGTAACTTTTGTATTCAATCCCGATGCAATTTCTGTGTTTCACCAACACTTTGAAGGTCCACAGATTACAGAATGCCTCCAGATGTGCATCGGAAACTACTACTGGTCTTCCAGGGACCGATCAAAGCGTAGACTCTTTGAGACATTACTCCCATGGAGGCAAGTGCGCATGGTGACTGTTGCATTCAATCCAGATGCATTTTCTGTGTTCCATCAACACTCTGATAGTCCACAGATTACAGAATGCCTTTAGATGTGCATCGCAAACTACTACTGGTCTTCCAGGGAACGATCAAAGCGTAGACTGTTTGAGACATACCTCCCATGGAAGAAAGTGCCCAAGGTGACTGTTGTATTCAATCCCGATGCAATTTCTGTGTTTCACCTACACTCTGATAGTCCACTGGTTACAGAATGCCTCCAGATGTGCATCGGAAACTACTACTGGTCTTCCAGGGAACGATCAAAGCGTAGACTGTCTGAGACATTACTCCCACGGAGGAAAGTTCGCATGGTGACTGTTGTATTCAATCCCGATGCATTTTCTGTGTTTCATCTACACTCTGATAGTCCACAGAATACAGAATGCCTTTAGATGTGCATCGGATACTACTACTGGTCTTCCATGGAACGATCAAAGCGTAGACCGTTTGAGACATTACTCCCATGGAGGAAAATGCACATGGTGACTGTTGTATTCAATTCCGATGTAATTTCTGTGTTTCATCAACACTCTGATAGTCCACAGATTACAGAATGCCACCAGATGTGCATCGCAAACTACTACTGGTCTTCCAGGGAACGATCAAAGCGTAGACTGATCGAGACATACCTCCCGTGGAGGAAAGTGCGCATGGTGACTGTTGTGTTCAATCCCGATGCAGTTTCTGTGTTTCATCAACACTCCCTAAGTCCACAGATTACAGAAAGCCACCAGATGTGCATCGGAAACTACTACTGGTCTTCCAGGGAACGATCAAAGCTTAGACTGTTTCAGACATTACTCCCATGGAGGAAAGTGAGGGATGGTGACTGTTGTATTCAATCCCGATGCAATTTCTGTGTTTCATCAACACTCTGATAGTCCACAGGTTACAGTATGCCACCAGATGTGCATCGGAAACTACTACTGGTCTTAAAGTGATCGATCAAAGCGTAGACTGTTTGAGATACTCCTGTGGAGGAAAGTGCGCATGGCGACTGTTGTATTCAATCCCGACGCAATTTCTGTGTTTCATCAACACTCTGATAGTTCACAGATTGCAGAATGCAACCAGACGTGCATCGGAAATTACTACTGGTCTTCAAGGGAACGATCAAAGCCTAGACTGTTTCAGACATTACTCCCATGGAGGAAAGTGCGGATGGTGACTGTTGTATTCAATCCCGATGCAATTTCTGTGTTTCATTAACACTCTGATAGTCCACAGATTACAGAATGCCACCAGATGTGCATCGCAAATTTCTACTGGTCTTCCAAGGAACGATCAAAGCGTAGACTGTTCGAGACATACCTCCCGTGGAGGAAAGTGCGCAATTTGACTGTTGTATTCAATCCCGATGCAATTTCTGTGTTTCATCAACTCTCCCTAAGTCCACAGATTACAGAATGCCACCAGTTGTGCATCGGAAACTACAACTGGGCTTCCAGGGAACGATCAATGCGTAGACTGTTTGAGACATACCTCACGTGGAGGAAAGTGCGCATGATGACTGTTGTATTCAATCCCGATGCAATTTCTGTGTTTCATCAACACTCTGATAGTCCACATATTACAGAGTGAGTCCATATGTGCATCGTAATCTTCTACTGGTCTTCCAGGGAATGATCAAAGCGTAGACTGTTTGAGAATTACTCCCATGGAGGAAAGTGGGCGTGGTGACTGTTGTATTCAATCCTGATGCAATTTCTGTGTTTCATCAACACTCTGATGGTCCACAGATTACAGAATGCCACCAGACGTGCATCGGAACCTACTACTGGTCTCCCAGGTAACAATCAAATCGTAGACTGTTTGAGACACTACTCCCGTGGAGAAAAGAGCGCATGGTGACTGTTGTATTCAATCCCGATGCAATTTCTGTGTTTCATCTACACTCTGATATTCCACAGGTTACAGAATGCCTCCAGATGTGCATCGGAAACTACTACTGGTCTTCCAGGGAACGATCAAAGCGTAGACTGTTTGAGACATTACTCCCATGGAGGAAAGTACGCATGGTGACTGTTGTATTCAATCCCGATGCATTTATTGTGTTCCATCAACACTCTGATAGTCCACAGATTACAGAATGCCTCCAGATGTGCATCGGAAACTACTACTGGTCTTCCACGGAACGATCAAAGCGTAGACTGTTTGAGACATTACTCCCGTGGAGGAAAGTGTGCATGGCGAATGTTGTATTCAATCCCGATGAATTTTCTGTGTTTCATCAACACTCTGATAGTCCACAGATTACAGAATGCAACCAGATGTGCATCGGAAATTACTACTGGCCTTCAAGGGAACGATCAAAGCGTAGACTGTTTCAGACATTACTCCCATGGAGGAAAGTGTGGATGGTGACTGTTGTATTCAATCCCGATGCAATATCTGTGTTTCATCAACACTCAGATAGTCCACAGATTACAGAATGATACCAGATGTGCATCGGAAACTACTACTTGTCTTCCAGGGAACGATCAAAGCGTAGACTGTTTGAGACATTACTCCCATAGAGGAAAGTGCGCATGCTGACTGTTGTATTCAATCCCGAGGCAATTTCTGTGTTTCATCAACACTTTGAAGATCCACAGATTACAGATTGTCTCCAGATGTGCATCGGAAACTACTACTGGTCTTCCTGGGATCGATCAAAACGTAGAGTGTTTGAGAATTACTCCCATTGAGGAAAGTGCGCATGGTAACTTTTGTATTCAATCCCGATGCAATTTCTGTGTTTCACCAACACTTTGAAGGTCCACAGGTTACAGAATGCCTCCAGATGTGCATCGCAAACTACTACTGGTCTTCCAGGGAACGATCAAAGCGTAGACTGTTTGAGACATTACTCCCATAGAGGAAAGTGCGCATGGTAACTGTTGTATTCAATCCCGATGCTATTTCTGTGTTTCATCAAAAATTTGAAGTCCTCAGATTACAGATTGTCTCCAGATGTGCATCGGAAACTACTACTGGTCATCCTGGGAACAATCAAAACGTAGAGTGTTTGAGAATTACTCCCATTGAGGAAAGTGCGCATGGTAACTGTTGTATTCAATCCCGATGAAAATTCTGTGTTTCTTCAACACTTTGAAAGTCCACAGATTACAGAATGCCAATAGATGTGCATCGCAAACTACTACTGGTCTTCCAGGGAACGATCAAATCGTAGACTGTTCGAGACATACCTCCCGTGGAGGAAAGTGCGCATGGTGACTGTTGTATTCAATCCCGATGCAATTTCTGTGTTTCATCAACACTCAGATAGTCCACAGATTACAGAATGATACCAGATGTGCATCGGAAACTACTACTGGTCTTCCAGGGAACGATCAAAGCGTAGACTGTTTGAGACATTACTCCCATAGAGGAAAGTGCGCATGCTGACTGTTGTATTCAATCCCGAGGCAATTTCTGTGTTTCATCAACACTTTGAAGATCCACAGATTACAGATTGTCTCCAGATGTGCATCGGAAACTACTACTGGTCTTCCTGGGATCGATCAAAACGTAGAGTGTTTGAAAATTACTCCCATTGAGGAAAGTGCGCATGGTAACTTTTGTATTCAATCCCGATGCAATTTCTGTGTTTCACCAACACTTTGAAGGTCCACAGATTACAGAATGCCTCCAGATGTGCATCGGAAACTACTACTGGTCTTCCAGGGACCGATCAAAGCGTAGACTCTTTGAGACATTACTCCCATGGAGGCAAGTGCGCATGGTGACTGTTGCATTCAATCCAGATGCATTTTCTGTGTTCCATCAACACTCTGATAGTCCACAGATTACAGAATGCCTTTAGATGTGCATCGCAAACTACTACTGGTCTTCCAGGGAACGATCAAAGCGCAGACTGTTTGAGACATTACTCCCATGGAGGAAAGTGCACATGGTGACTGTTGTATTCAATTCCGATGCAATTTCTGTGTTTCATCAACACTCTGATAGTCCACAGATTACAGAATGCCACCAGACGTGCATCGGAAGCTACTACTGGTGTTCCAGGTAACGATCAAAGCGTAGACTGTTTGAGACATACCTCCCATGGAAGAAAGTGCCCAAGGTGACTGTTGTATTCAATCCCGATGCAATTTCTGTGTTTCACCTACACTCTGATAGTCCACTGGTTACAGAATGCCTCCAGATGTGCATCGGAAACTACTACTGGTCTTCCAGGGAACGATCAAAGCGTAGACTGTCTGAGACATTACTCCCACGGAGGAAAGTTCGCATGGTGACTGTTGTATTCAATCCCGATGCATTTTCTGTGTTTCATCTACACTCTGATAGTCCACAGAATACAGAATGCCTTTAGATGTGCATCGGATACTACTACTGGTCTTCCATGGAACGATCAAAGCGTAGACCGTTTGAGACATTACTCCCATGGAGGAAAATGCACATGGTGACTGTTGTATTCAATTCCGATGCAATTTCTGTGTTTCATCAACACTCTGATAGTCCACAGATTACAGAATGCCACCAGATGTGCATCGCAAACTACTACTGGTCTTCCAGGGAACGATCAAAGCGTAGACTGATCGAGACATACCTCCCGTGGAGGAAAGTGCGCATGGTGACTGTTGTGTTCAATCCCGATGCAGTTTCTGTGTTTCATCAACACTCCCTAAGTCCACAGATTACAGAAAGCCACCAGATGTGCATCGGAAACTACTACTGTTCTTCCAGGGAACGATCAAAGCTTAGACTGTTTCAGACATTACTCCCATGGAGGAAAGTGAGGGATGGTGACTGTTGTATTCAATCCCGATGCAATTTCTGTGTTTCATCAACACTCTGATAGTCCACAGGTTACAGTATGCCACCAGATGTGCATCGGAAACTACTACTGGTCTTAAAGTGATCGATCAAAGCGTAGACTGTTTGAGATACTCCTGTGGAGGAAAGTGCGCATGGCGACTGTTGTATTCAATCCCGACGCAATTTCTGTGTTTCATCAACACTCTGATAGTTCACAGATTGCAGAATGCAACCAGACGTGCATCGGAAATTACTACTGGTCTTCAAGGGAACGATCAAAGCCTAGACTGTTTCAGACATTACTCCCATGGAGGAAAGTGCGGATGGTGACTGTTGTATTCAATCCCGATGCAATTTCTGTGTTTCATTAACACTCTGATAGTCCACAGATTACAGAATGCCACCAGATGTGCATCGCAAATTACTACTGGTCTTCCAAGGAACGATCAAAGCGTAGACTGTTCGAGACATACCTCCCGTGGAGGAAAGTGGGCAATTTGACTGTTGTATTCAATCCCGATGCAATTTCTGTGTTTCATCAACTCTCCCTAAGTCCACAGATTACAGAATGCCACCAGTTGTGCATCGGAAACTACAACTGGGCTTCCAGGGAACGATCAATGCGTAGACTGTTTGAGACATACCTCACGTGGAGGAAAGTGCGCATGATGACTGTTGTATTCAATCCCGATCCAATTTCTGTGGTTCATCAACACTCTGATAGTTTACAGATTACAGAGTTAGTCCAGATGTGCATCGTAAGCTACTACTGGTCTTCCAGGGAATGATCAAAGCGTAGACTGTTTGAGACATTACACCCATGGAGGAAAGTGCACATGGGGACTGTTGTATTTAATCCTGATGCAATTTCTGTGTTTCATCAACACTCCCTAAGTCCACAGATTACAGAATGCCACCAGACGTGCATCGGAAGCTACTACTGGTCTCCCAGGTAACAATCAAAGCGTAGACTGTTTGAGACATTACTCCCGTGGAGGAAAGCGCGCATGGTGACTGTTGTATTCAATCCCGATGCAATTTCTGTGTTTCATCTACACTCTGACAGTCCACGGGTTACAGAATGCCTCCAGATGTGCATCGGAAACTACTACTGGTCTTCCAGGGAACGATCAAAGCGTAGACTGTTTGAGACATTACTCCCACGGAGGGAATTCCGCATGGTGACTGTTGTATTCAATCCCGACGCAATTTCTGTGTTTCATCAACACTCTGATAGTTCACAGATTACAGAATGCCACCAGACGTGCATCGGAAATTACTACTGTTCTTCAAGGGAACGATCAAAGCTTAGACTGTTTCAGACATTACTCCCATGGAGGAAAGTGAGGGATGGTGACTGTTGTGTTCAATCTCGATGCAATTTCTGTGTTTCATCAACACTCTGATAGTCCACAGATTACAGAGTGACTCAAGATGTGCATCGTAAGCTACTACTGGTCTTCCAGGGAATGATCAAAACGTAGTCTGTTTAAGAATTACTCCCATGGAGGAAAGTGGGCATTGTGACTGTTGTATTCAATCCTGATTGCAATTTCTGTGTTCCATCAACACTCTGATGGTCCACAGATTACAGAATGCCACCAGACGTGCATCGGAAGCTACTACTGGTCTCCCAGGTAACAATCAAAGCGTAGACTGTTTGAGACATTACTCCCACGGAGGAAAGAGCGCATGGTGACTGTTGTATTCAATCCCGATGCAATTTCTGTGTTTCATCTACACTCTGATAGTCCACAGGTTACAGAATGCCTCCAGATGTGCATCGGAAACTACTACTGGTGTTCCAGGGAACGATCAAACAGTAGACTGTTTGAGACATTACTCCCTCGGAGGAAAGTTCGCATGGTGACTTTTGTATTCAATCCCGATGCATTTTCTGTGTTCCATCAACACTCTGATAGTCCACAGATTACAGTATGCCTTTAGATGTGCATCGCAAACTACTACTGGTCTTCCAGGGAACGATCAAAGCGTAGACTGCTTGAGACATTACTCCCATGGGGGAAAGTGCACATGGTGACTGTTGTATTCAATTCCGATACAATTTCTGTGTTTCATCAACACTCTGATAGTCCACAGATTACAGAATGCCACCAGACGTGCATCGGAAGCTACTACTGGTGATCCAGGTAACGATCAAAGCGTAGACTCTTTGAGACATTACTCCCGTGGAGGAAAGTGCATATGGTGACTGTTGTATTCAATCCCGATGCAATTTCTGTGTTTCATCAACTCTCTGATAGTCCACAGATTACAGAATGCCACCAGACGTGCATCGGAAATTACTACTGGTCTTCAAGGGAACGATCAAAGCTTAGACTGTTTCAGACATTACTCCCATTAAGGAAATTGCGGATGGTGACTGTTGTATTCAATCCCGATGCAATTTCTGTGTTTCATCAACACTCTGATAGTCCACATATTACAGAGTGAGTCCATATGTGCATCGTAATCTTCTACTGGTCTTCCAGGGAATGATCAAAGCGTAGACTGTTTGAGAATTACTCCCATGGAGGAAAGTGGGCGTGGTGACTGTTGTATTCAATCCTGATGCAATTTCTGTGTTTCATCAACACTCTGATGGTCCACAGATTACAGAATGCCACCAGACGTGCATCGGAACCTACTACTGGTCTCCCAGGTAACAATCAAATCGTAGACTGTTTGAGACACTACTCCCGTGGAGAAAAGAGCGCATGGTGACTGTTGTATTCAATCCCGATGCAATTTCTGTGTTTCATCTACACTCTGATAGTCCACAGGTTACAGAATGCCTCCAGATGTGCATCGGAAACTACTACTGGTCTTCCAGGGAACGATCAAAGCGTAGACTGTTTGAGACATTACTCCCATGGAGGAAAGTACGCATGGTGACTGTTGTATTCAATCCCGATGCATTTATTGTGTTCCATCAACACTCTGATAGTCCACAGATTACAGAATGCCGTTAGATGTGCATCGGATACTACTACTGGTCTTCCAGGGAACGATCACGGCGTAGACCGTTTGAGACATTACTCCCATTGAGGAAAATGCACATGGTGACTGTTGTATTCAATTCCGATGCAATTTCTGGGTTTCATCAACACTCTGAAAGTCCACAGATTACAGAATGCCACCAGACGCGCATTCGAAGCTACTACTGGTCTTAAAGGTTATGATCAAAGCGTACACTATTTGAGACATTACTCCCGTGGAGGAAAGTCCACATGGTGACTTTTGTATTCAATTCCGATGCAATTTCTGTGTTTCATCAACACACTGATAGTCCACAGATTACAGAAAGCCTCCAGATGTGCATCGGAAACTACTACTGGTCTTCCATGGAACGATCAAAGCGTAGACTGGTTGAGACATTACTCCCGTGGAGGAAAGTGTGCATGGCGAATGTTGTATTCAATCCCGATGAATTTTCTGTGTTTCATCAACACTCTGATAGTCCACAGATTACAGAATGCCACCAGATGTCCATCGAAAATTACTACTGGCCTTCAAGGGAACGATCAAAGCGTAGACTGTTTTAGACATTACTCCCATGGAGGAAAGTGTGGATGGTGACTCTTGTATTCAATCCCGATGCAATTTCTGTGTTTCATTAACACTCTGATAGTCCACAGATTACAGAATGCCACCAGATGTGCATCGCAAACTGCTACTGGTCTTCCAGGGAACGATCAAAGCGTAGACTGATCGAGACATACCTCCCGTGGAGGAAAGTGCGCATGGTGACTGTTGTATTCAATCCCGATGCAGTTTCTGTGTTCATCAACATTCCCTAAGTCCACAGATTACAGAATTCCACCAGATGTGCATCGGAAACTACTACTGGTCTTCGAGGGAACGATCAAAGCGTAGACTGTTTGAGACATTACTATCATAGAGGAAAGTGCGCATGGTACTGTTGTATTCAATCCCGATGCAATTTCTGTGTTTTATCAAAAATTTGAAGGTCCTCAGATTACAGATTGTCTCCAGATGTGCATCGGAAACTACTACTGGTCTTCCTGGGAACGATCAAAACGTAGAGTGTTTGAGAATTACTCCCATTGAGGAAAGTGCGCATAGTAACTGTTATATTCAATCCCGATGAAATTTCTGTGTTTCATCAACACTTTGAAGGTCCACAGATTACAGAATGCCACCAGATGTGCATCGGAAACTACTACTGGTCTTCCAGTGATCGATCAAAGCGTAGACTGTTTGAGATACTCCAGTGGAGGAAAGTGCGCATGGCGAATGTTGTATTCAATCCCGACGCAATTTCTGTGTTTCATCTACACTCTGATAGTCCACAGGTTACAGAATGCCTCCAGATGTGCATCGGAAACTACTACTGGTCTTCCACGGAACGATCAAAGCGTAGACTGTTTGAGACATTAATCCCACGGAGGAAAGTTCGCATGGTGACTGTTGTATTCAATCCCGATGCATTTTCTGTGTTTCATCAACACTCTGATAGTCCACAGATTACAGAATGCCTTTAGATGTGCATCGGATACTACTACTGGTCTTCCAGGGAACGATCAAGGCGTAGACCCTTTGAGACATTACTCCCATGGAGGTAAATGCACATGGTGACTGTTGTATTCAATTCCGATATAATTTCTGTGTTTCATCAACGCTCTGATAGTCCACAGATTACAGAATGCCACCAGACGTGCATTCGAAGCTACTACTGGTCTTCCAGGTTATGATCAAAGCGTAGACTATTTGAGACATTACTCCCGTGGAGGAAAGTGCACATGGTGACTGTTGTATTCAATTCCGATGCAATTTCTGTGTTTTATCAACACTCCCTAAGTCCACAGATTACAGAATGCCACCAGATGTGCATCGGAAACTACTACTGGTCTTCAAGGGAACGATCAAAGCGTAGACTGTTTGAGACATTACTCCCGTGGAGGAAAGTGCGCATGGCGACTGTTGTATTCAATCCCGATGCAATTTCTGTGTTTCATCAACACTCTGATAGTCCACATATTACAGAATGTCACCAGATGTGCATCTGAAATTACTACTGGTCTTCAAGAGAACGATCAAAGCTTAGCCTGTTTGAGAATTACTCCCATGGAGGGAAGTGGGCACGGTGACTGTTGTATTCAATCCTGATGCAATTTCTGTGTTCATCAACACTCTGATAGTCCACAGATTACTGAATGCCACCAGACGTGCATCGGAAGCTACGACTGGTCTCCCAGGTAACGATCAAAGCGTAGACTGTTTGAGACATTACTCCCGTAAAGGAAAGTGCGCATGGTGACTGTTGTATTCAATCCCGATGCAATTTCAGTGTTTCATCAACACTCTGATAGTCCACAGATTACAGAATGCCTCCAGATGTGCATCGGAAACTACTACTGGTCTTCCACGGAACGATCAAAGCGTAGACTGTTTGAGACATTACTCCCGTGGAGGAAAGTGTGCATGGCGAATGTTGTACCCAATCCCGATGAATTTTCTGTGTTTCATCAACACTCTGATAGTCCACAGATTACAGAATGCCACCAGATGTGCATCGGAAATTACTACTGGCCTTCAAGGGAACGATCAAAGCGTAGACTGTTTCAGACATTACTCCCATGGAGGAAAGTGTGGATGGTGACTGTTGTATTCAATCCCGATACAATTTCTGTGTTTCATCAACACTCTGATAGTCCACAGATTACAGAATGCCACCAGATGTGCATCGCAAACTACTACTGGTCTTCCAGGGAACAATCAAAGCGTAGACTGATCGAGACATACCTCCCGTGGAGGAAAGTGCGCATGGTGACTGTTGTATTCAATCCCGATGCAGTTTCTGTGTTTCATCAACACTCCCTAAGTCCACAGATTACAGAATTCCACCAGATGTGCATCGGAAACTACTACTGGTCCTCCAGGGAACGATCAAAGCGTAGACTGTTTGAGACATTACTCCCATAGAGGAAAGTGCGCATGGTAACTGTTGTATTCAATCCCGATGCTATTTCTGTGTTTCATCAAAAATTTGAAGTCCTCAGATTACAGATTGTCTCCAGATGTGCATCGGAAACTACTACTGGTCATCCTGGGAACGATCAAAACGTAGAGTTTTTGAGAATTACTCCCATTGAGGAAAGTGCGCATGGTAACTGTTGTATTCAATCCCGATGAAAATTCTGTGTTTCTTCAACACTTTGAAAGTCCACAGATTACAGAATGCCACCAGATGTGCATCGCAAACTACTACTGGTCTTCCAGGGAACGATCAAATCGTAGACTGTTCGAGACATACCTCCCGTGGAGGAAAGTGCGCATGGTGACTGTTGTATTCAATCCCGATGCAATTTCTGTGTTTCATCAACACTCAGATAGTCCACAGATTACAGAATGATACCAGATGTGCATCGGAAACTACTACTGGTCTTCCAGGGAACGATCAAAGCGTAGACTGTTTGAGACATTACTCCCATAGAGGAAAGTGCGCATGCTGACTGTTGTATTCAATCCCGAGGCAATTTCTGTGTTTCATCAACACTTTGAAGATCCACAGATTACAGATTGTCTCCAGATGTGCATCGGAAACTACTACTGGTCTTCCTGGGATCGATCAAAACGTAGAGTGTTTGAGAATTACTCCCATTGAGGAAAGTGCGCATGGTAACTTTTGTATTCAATCCCGATGCAATTTCTGTGTTTCATCAACACTTTGAAGGTCCACAGATTACAGAATGCCTCCAGATGTGCATCGGAAACTACTACTGGTCTTCCAGGGACCGATCAAAGCGTAGACTCTTTGAGACATTACTCCCATGGAGGCAAGTGCGCATGGTGACTGTTGTATTCAATCCAGATGCATTTTCTGTGTTCCATCAACACTCTGATAGTCCACAGAATACAGAATGCCTTTAGATGTGCATCGGATACTACTACTGGTCTTCCATGGAACGATCAAAGCGTAGACCGTTTGAGACATTACTCCCATGGAGGAAAATGCACATGGTGACTGTTGTATTCAATTCCGATGCAATTTCTGTGTTTCATCAACACTCTGATAGTCCACAGATTACAGAATGCCACCAGATGTGCATCGCAAACTACTACTGGTCTTCCAGGGAAAGATCAAAGCGTAGACTGATCGAGACATACCTCCCGTGGAGGAAAGTGCGCATGGTGACTGTTGTATTCAACCCCGATGCAGTTTCTGTGTTTCATCAACACTCCCTAAGTCCACAGATTACAGAAAGCCACCAGATGTGCATCGGAAACTACTACTGGTCTTCCAGGGAACGATCAAAGCTTAGACTGTTTCAGACATTACTCCCATGGAGGAAAGTGAGGGATGGTGACTGTTGTATTCAATCCCGATGCAATTTCTGTGTTTCATCAACACTCTGATAGTCCACAGGTTACAGTATGCCACCAGATGTGCATCGGAAACTACTACTGGTCTTAAAGTGATCGATCAAAGCGTAGACTGTTTGAGATACTCCTGTGGAGGAAAGTGCGCATGGCGACTGTTGTATTCAATCCCGACGCAATTTCTGTGTTTCATCAACACTCTGATAGTTCACAGATTGCAGAATGCAACCAGACGTGCATCGGAAATTACTACTGGTCTTCAAGGGAACGATCAAAGCTTAGACTGTTTCAGACATTACTCCCATCGAGGAAAGTGCGGATGGTGACTGTTGTATTCAATCCAGATGCAATTTCTGTGTTTCATTAACACTCTGATAGTCCACAGATTACAGAATGCCACCAGATGTGCATCGCAAATTACTACTGGTCTACCAAGGAACGATCAAAGCGTAGACTGTTTGAGACATTACTCCCGTAAAGGAAAGTGCGCATGGTGACTGTTGTAATCAATCCCGATGCAATATCAGTGTTTCATCAACACTCTGATAGTCCACAGATTACAGAATGCCTCCAGATGTGCATCGGAAACTACTACTGGTCTTCCAGGGAACGATCAAAGCGCAGACTGTTTGAGACAGTACTCCCTTGGAGGAAAGTGCACATGGTGACTGTTGTATTCAATCCTGATGCAATTTCTGTGTTTCATCAACACTCTGATAGTCCACATATTACTGAATGCCACCAGACGTGCATCGGAAGCAACGACTGGTCTCCCAGGTAACGATCAAAGCGTAGACTGTTTGAGACATTACTCCCGTAAAGGAAAGTGCGCATGGTGACTGTTGTATTCAATTCCGATGCAATGTCTGTGTTTCATCAACACTCTGATAGTCCACAGATTACAGAATGCCACCAGACGTGCATCGGAAGCTCCTACTGGTGTTTCAGGTAACGATCAAAGCGTAGACTGTTTGAGACATTACTCCCGTGGAGGAAAGTGCGCATGGTGACTGTTGTATTCAATCCCGATGCAATTTCTGTGTTTCATCAACACTCTGATAGTCCACAGGTTACAGAATGCCACTAGATGTGCATCGGAAACTACTACTGGTCTTCCAGTGATCGATCAAACCGTAGACTGTTTGAGATACTCCTGAGGAGGAAAGTGCGCATGGCGACTGTTGTATTCAATCGCGACGCAATTTCTGTGTTTCATCAACACTCTGATAGTTCACAGATTACAGAATGCCACCAGACGTGCATCGGAAATTACTACTGGTCTTCAAGGGAACGATCAAAGCTTAGACTGTTTCAGACATTACTCCCATGGAGGAAAGTGAGGGATGGTGACTGTTGTATTCAATCTCGATGCAATTTCTGTGTTTCATCAACACTCTGATAGTCCACAGATTACAGAGTGACTCAAGATGTGCATCGTAAGCTACTACTGGTCTTCCAGGGAATGATCAAAACGTAGACTGTTTAAGAATTACTCACATGGAGGAAAGTGGGCATGGTGACTGTTGTATTCAATCCTGATTGCAATTTCTGTGTTCCATCAACACTCTGATGGTCCACAGATTACAGAATGCCACCAGACGTGCATCGGAAGCTACTACTGGTCTCCCAGGTAACAATCAAAGCGTAGACTGTTTGAGACATTACTCCCGTGGAGAAAAGAGCGCATGGTGACTGTTGTATTGAATCCCGATGCAATTTCTGTGTTTCATCTACACTCTGATAGTCCACAGGTTACAGAATGCCTCCAGATGTGCATCGGAAACTACTACTGGTCTTCCAGGGAACGATCAAAGAGTAGACTGTTTGAGACATTACTCCCACGGAGGAAAGTTCGCATGGTGACTTTTGTATTCAATCCCGATGCATTTTCTGTGTTCCATCAACACTCTGATAGTCCACAGATTACAGTATGTCTTTAGATGTGCATCGCAAACTACTACTGGTCTTCCAGGGAACGATCAAAGCGTAGACTGTTTGAGACATTACTCCCATGGGGGAAAGTGCACATGGTGACTGTTGTATTCAATTCCGATGCAATTTCTGTGTTTCATCAACACTCTGATAGTCCACAGATTACAGAATGCCACCAGACGTGCATCGGAAGCTACTACTGGTGATCCAGGTAACGATCAAAGCGTAGACTCTTTGAGACATTACTCCCGTGGAGGAAAGTGCATATGGTGACTGTTGTATTCAATCCCGATGCAATTTCTGTGTTTCATCAACACTCTGATAGTCCACAGGTTACAGTATGCCACCAGATGTGCATCGGAAACTACTACTGGTCTTCCAGTGATCGATCAAAGCGTAGACTGTTTGAGATACTCCTGTGGAGGAAAGTGCGCATGGCGACTGTTGTATTCAATCCCGACGCAATTTCTGTGTTTCATCAACACTCTGATAGTTCACAGATTGCAGAATGCCACCAGACGTGCATCGGAAATTACTACTGGTCTTCAAACGAACGATCAAAGCTTAGACTGTTTCAGACATTACTCCCATGGAGGAAAGTGCGGATGGTGACTGTTGTATTCAATCTCGATGCAATTTCTGTGTTTCATCAACACTCTGATAGTCCACAGATTACAGAATGCCACCAGATGTGCATCGCAAATTACTACTGGCCTTCCAAGGAACGATCAAAGCGTAGACTGTTGGAGACATACCTCCCGTGGCGGAAAGTGCGCATTTTGACTGTTGTATTCAATCCCGATGCAATTTCTGTGTTTCATCAACACTCCCTAAGTCCACAGATTGCAGAATGCCACCAGATGTGCATCGGAAACTACAACTGGGCTTCCAGGGAACGATCAATGCGTCGACTGTTTGAGACATACCTCACGTGGAGGAAAGTGCTCATGATGACTGTTGTATTCAATCCCGATGCAATTTCTGTGTTTCATCAACACTCTGATAGTTTACAGATTACAGAGTTAGTCCAGATGTGCATCGTAAGCTACTACTGGTCTTCCAGGGGATGATCAAAGCGTAGACTGTTTGAGAATTACTCCCATGGAGGAAAGCGGGCATGGTGACGTTTGTATTCAATCCCGATGCATTTTCTGTGTTCCATCAACACTCTGATAGTCCACAGATTACAGAATGCCACCAGACGTGCATCGGAAGCTACTACTGGTCTCCCAGGTAACAATCAAAGCGAAGACTGTTTGAGACATTACTCCCGTGGAGGAAAGTGCGCATGGTGACTGTTGTATTCAATCGCGATGCAATCTCTGTGTTTCATCTACACTCTGATAGTCCGCAGGTTACAGAATGCCTCCAGATGTGCATCGGAAACTACTACTGGTCTTCCAGGGAACGATCAAAGCGTAGACTGTTTGAGACATTACTCCCACGGAGGGAATTTCGCATGGTGACTGTTGTATTCAATCCCGATGCATTTTCTGTGTTTCATCAACACTCTGATAGTCCACAGATTACAGAATGCCTCCAGATGTGCATCGGAAACTACTACTGGGCTTCCACGGAACGATCAAAGCGTAGACTGTTCGAGACATAATTCCCGTGGAGGAAAGTGCGCATGGTGACTGTTGTATTCAATCCCGATGCAATTTCTGTGTTTCATCAACACTCAGATAGTCCACGGATTACAGAATGATACCAGATGTGCATCGGAAACTACTACTGGTCTTCCAGGGAACGATCAAAGCGTAGACTGTTTGAGACATTACTCCCATAGAGGAAAGTGCGCATGCTGACTGTTGTATTCAATCCCGAGGCAATTTCTGTGTTTCATAAACACTTTGAAGGTCCACAGATTACAGATTGTCTCCAGATGTGCATCGGAAACTACTACTGGTCTTCCTGGGAACGATCAAAGCGTAGAATGTTTGAGAATTACTCCCATGGAGGAAAGTACGCATGGTAACTGTTGTATTCAATCCCGATGCAATTTCTGTGTTTCATCAACACTTTGAAGGTCCACAGATTACAGATTGTCACCTAATGTGCATCGGAAACTATTTCTGGTCTTCCAGTTAACGATCAAAGCGTAGACTGTTTGAGACATACCTCCCGTGGAAGAAAGTGCCCAATTTGACTGTTGTATTCAATCCCGATGCAATTTCTGTGTTTCATCTACACTCTGATAGTCCACAGGTTACAGAATGCCTCCAGATGTGCATCGGAAACTACTACTGGTCTTCCAGGGAACGATGAAAGCGTAGACTGTTTGACACATTACTCCCACGGAGGAAAGTTCGCATGGTGACTGTTGTATTCAATCCCGATGCATTTTCTGTGTTTCATCAACACTCTGATAGTCCACAGATTACAGAATGCCTTTAGATGTGCATCGGATACTACTACTGGTCTTCCAGGGAACGATCAAAGCGTAGATCGTTTGAGACATTACTCCCATGGAGGAAAATGCACATGGTGACTGTTGTATTCAATTCCGATGCAATTTCTGTGTTTCATCAACACTCTGATAGTCCACAGATTAAAGAATGCCACCAGACATGCATCGGAAGCTACTACTGGTGTTCCAGGTAACGATCAAAGCGTAGACTGTTTGAGACATTACTCCCGTGGAGGAAAGTGCGCATGGTGACTGTTGTATTTAATCCCGATGCAATTTCTGTGTTTCATCAACACTCTGATAGTCCACAGGTTACAGAATGCCACCAGATGTGCATCGGAAACTACTACTGGTCTTCCAGTGATCGATCAAAGCGTAGACTGTTTGAGATACTCCTGTGGAGGAAAGTGCGCATGGCGACTGTTGTATTCAATCCCGACGCAATTTCTGTGTTTCATCAACACTCTGATAGCTCACAGATTACAGAATGCCACCAGACGTGCATCGGAAATTACTACTGGTCTTCAGGGGAACGATCAAAGCTTAGACTGTTTCAGACATTACTCCCATGGAGGAAAGTGCGGATGGTGACTGTTGTATTCAATCCCGATGCAATTTCTGTGTTTCATCAACACTCTGATAGTAAACAGATTACAGAGTGAGTCCAGATGTGCATCGTAAGCTACTACTGGTCTTCCAGGGAATGATCAAAGCGTAGACTGTTTGAGAATTACTCCCATGGAGGAAAGTGGGCATGGTGACTGTTGTATTCAATCCCGATGCAATTTCTGTGTTTCATCTACACTCTGATAGTCCACAGGTTACAGAATGCCTCCAGATGTGCATAGGAAACTACTACTGGTCTTCCAGGGAACGATCAAAGCGTAGACTGTTAGAGACATTACTCCCACGGAGGAAAGTTCGCATGGTGACTGTTGTATTGAATCCCGATGCATTTTCTGTGTTTCATCAACACTCTGATAGTCCACAGATTACAGAATGCCTTTAGATGTGCATCGAATACTACTACTGGTTTTCCAGGGAACGATCAAAGCGTAGACCGTTTGAGACATTACTCCCATGGAGGAAAATGCACATTGTGACTGTTGTATTCAATTCCGATGCAATTTCTGTGTTTCATCAACAGTCTGATAGTCCACAGAATACAGAATGCCTAAAGGTGTGCATCGGAAACTACTACTGGTCTTCCAGGGAACGATCAAAGAGTAGACTGTTTGAGACATTACTCCCACGGAGGAAAGTTCGCATGGTGACTTTTGTATTCAATCCCGATGCATTTTCTGTGTTCCATCAACACTCTGATAGTCCACAGATTACAATATGCCTTTAGATGTGCATCGCAAACTTCTACTGGTCTTCCAGGGAACGATCAAAGCGTAGACTGTTTGAGACATTACTCCCATGGAGGAAAGTGCACATGGTGACTGTTGTATTCAATTCCGATGCAGTTTCTGTGTTTCATCAACACTCTGATAGTCCACAGACTGTTGTATTCAATCCCGATGCAATTTCTGTGTTTCATCAACACTCTGATAGTCCACAGATTACAGGATGCCACCAGACGTGCATCGGAAACTACTACTGGTCTCCCAGGTAACAATCAAAGCGTAGACTGTTTGAGACATTACTCCCGTGGAGGAAAGTGCGCATGGTGACTGTTGTATTCAATCCCGATGCAATTTCTGTGTTTCATCTACACTCTGATAGTCCGCAGGTTACAGAATGCCTCCAGATGTGCATCGGAAACTACTACTGGTCTTCCAGGGAACGATCAAAGCGTAGACTGTTTGAGACATTACTCCCACGGAGGGAATTTCGCATGGTGACTGTTGTATTCAATCCCGATGCATTTTCTGTGTTTCATCAACACTCTGATAGTCCACAGATTACAGAATGCCTTTAGATGTGCATCGGATACTACTACTGGTCTTCCAGGGAACGATCAAAGCGTAGACCGTTTGAGACATTACTCCCATGGAGGAAAATGCACATGGTGACTGTTGTATTCAATTCCGATATAATTTCTGTGTTTCATCAACACTCTGATAGTGCACAGATTACAGAATGGCACCAGACGTGCATTCGAAGCTACCACTGGTCTTCCAGGTTATGATCAAAGCGTAGACTATTTGAGATATTACTCCCGTGGAGGAAAGTGCACATGGTGACGGTTGTATTCATTTCCGATGCAATTTCTGTGTTTCATCAACACTCCCTAAGTCCACAGATTACAGAATGATACCAGATGTGCATCGGAAACTACTACTGGTATTCCAGGGAACGATCAAAGCGTAGACTGTTTGAGACATTACTCCCGTGGAGGAAAGTGCGCATGGCGACTGTTGTATTCAATCCCGATGCAATTTCTGTGTTTCATCAACACTCTGATACTCCACATATTACAGAATGTCACCAGATGTGCATCGGAAATTACTACTGGTCTTCAAGTGAACGATCAAAGCTTAGACTGTTTGAGAATTACTCCCATGGATTAAAGTGGGCATGGTGAATGTTGTATTCAATCCTGATGCAATTTCTGTGTTTCATCAACACTCCGATAGTCCACATATTACTGAATGCCACAAGACGTGCATCGGAAGCTACGACTAGTCTCCCAGGTAACGATCAAAGCGTAGACTGTTTGAGACATTACTCCCGTAAAGGAAAGTGCGCATGGTGACTGTTGTAATCAATCCCGATGCAATTTCGGTGTTTCATCAACACTCTGATAGTCCACAGATTACAGAATGCCTCCAGATGTGCATCGGAAACTACTACTGGGCTTCCACGGAACGATCAAAGCGTAGACTGTTTGAGACATTACTCCCGTGGAGGAAAGTGTGCATGGCGAATGTTGTATGCAATCCCGATGCATTTTCTGTGTTTCATCAACACTCTGATAGTCCACAGATTACAGAATGCCACCAGATGTGCATCGGAAATTACTAGTGGCCTTCAAGGGAACGATCAAAGCGTAGACTGTTTCAGACATTACTCCCATGGAGGTAAGTGTGGATGGTGACTGTTGTATTCTATCCCGATGCAATTTCTGTGATTCATCAACACTCTGATAGTCCACAGATTACAGAATGCCACACGATGTGCATCGCAAACTGCTACTGGTCTTCCAGGGAACGATCAAAGCGTAGACTGATCGAGACATACCTCCCGTGGAGGAAAGTGCGCATGGTGACTGTTGTATTCAATCCCGATGCAGATTCTGTGTTTCATCAACACTCCCTAAGTCCACAGATTACAGAATGCTACCAGATGTGCATCGGAAACTACTACTGGTCTTCCAGGGAACGATCAAAGCGTAGACTGTTTGAGACATTACTCCCATAGAGGAAAGTGCGCATGGAAACTGTTGTATTCAATCGCGATGCAATTTCTGTGTTTCATCAAAAATTTGAAGGTCCTCAGATTACAGATTGTCTCCAGATGTGCATCGGAAAATACTACAGGTCTTCCTGGGAACGATCAAAACGTAGAGTGTTTGAGAATTACTCCCATTGAGGAAAGTGCGCATGGTAACTGTTGTATTCAATCCCAATGCAATTTCTGTGTTTCATCAACACTTTGAAGGTCCACAGATTACAGAATGCCACCAGATGTGCATCGAAAACTACTACTGGTCATCCAGGGAACGATCAAAGCGTAGACTGTTCGAGACATACCTCCCGTGGAGGAAAGTGCGCATGGTGACTGTTGTATTCAATCCCGATGCAATTTCTGTGTATCATCAACACTTTGAAGGTCCACAGATTACAGATTGTCACCTAATGTGCATCGGAAACTATTTCTAGTCTTCCAGTTAACGATCAAAGCGTAGACTGTTTGAGACATACCTCCCGTGGAAGAAAGTGCCCAATTTGACTGTTGTATTCAATCCCGATGCAATTTCTGTGTTTCAGCTACACTCTGATAGTTCACAGGTTACAGAATGCCTCCAGATGTGCATCGGAAACTACTACTGGTCTTCCAGGGAACGATCAAAGCGTAGACTGTTTGAGACATTACTCCCTCGGAGGAAAGTTCGCATGGTGACTGTTGTATTCAATCCCGATGCATTTTCTGTGTTTCATCAACACTCTGATAGTCCACAGATTACAGAATGCCTTTAGATATGCATCGGATACTACTACTGGTCTTCCAGGGAACGATCAAGGCGTAGACCTTTTGAGACATTACTCCCATGGAGGAAAATGCACATGGTGACTGTTGTATTCAATTCCGACGCAATTTCTGTGTTTCATCAACACACTGATAGTCCACAGATTAAAGAATGCCACCAGACGTGCATCGGAAGCTACTACTGGTGTTCCAGGTAACGAACAAAGCGTAGACTGTTTGAGACATTACTCCCGTGGAGGAAAGTGCGCATGGTGACTGTTGTATTCAATCCCGATGCAAGTTCTGTGTTTCATCAACACCCTGATAGTCCACAGGTTACAGAATGCCACCAGATGTGCATCAGAAACTACTACTGGTCTTCCAGTGATCGATCAAAGCGTAGACTGTTTGAGATACTCCTGTGGAGGAAAGTGCGCATGGCGACTGTTGTATTCAATCCCGACGCAATTTCTGTGTTTCATCAACACTCTGATAGTTCACAGATTACAGAATGCCACCAGACGTGCATCGGAAATTAATACTGGTCTTCAAGGGAACGATCAAAGCTTAGACTGTTTCAGACATTACTCCCATGGAGGAAAGTGCGGATGGTGACTGTTGTATTCAATCCCGATGCAATTTCTGTGTTTCATCAACACTCTGATAGTCCACAGATTACAGAGTGAGTCCAGATGTGCATCGTAAGCTACTACTGGTCTTCCAGGGAATGATCAAAGCGTAGACTGTTTGAGAATTACTCCCATGGAGGAAAGTGGGCACGGTGACTGTTGTATTCAATCCTGATGCAATATCTGTGTTTCATCAACACTCTGATGGCCCACAGATTACAGAATGCCACCAGACGTGCATCGGAACCTACTACTGGTCTCCCAGGTAACAATCAAAGCGTAGACTCTTTGAGACATTACTCCCGTGGAGAAGAGAGCGCATGGTGACTGTTGTATTCAATCCCGACGCAATTTCTGTGTTTCATCTACACTCTGATAGTCCACAGGTTACAGAATGCCTCCAGATGTGCAATGGAAACTACTACTGGTCTTCCAGGGAACGATCAAAGCGTAGACTGTTTGAGACATAACTCCCACGGAGGAAAGTTCGCATGGTGACTGTTGTATTGAATCCCGATGCATTTTCTGTGTTTCATCAACACTCTGATAGTCCACAGATTACAGAATGCCTTCAGATGTGCATCGGATACTACTACTGGTTTTCCAGGGAACGATCAAAGCGTAGACCGTTTGAGACATTACTCCCATGGAGGAAAATGCACATGGTGACTGTTGTATTCAATTCCGATGCAATATCTGTGTTTCATCAACAGTCTGATAGTCCACAGAATACAGAATGCCTAAAGGTGTGCATCGGAAACTACTACTGGTCTTCCAGGGAACGATCAAAGCGTAGACTCTTTGAGACATTACTCCCATGGAGGCAAGTGATCATGGTGACTGTTGTATTCAATCCCGATGCATTTTCTGTGTTCCATCAACACTCTGATAGTCCACAGATTACAGAATGCCTTTAGATGTGCATCGGAAACTACTACTGGTCTTCCAGGGAACGATCAAAGCGTAGACTGTTTGAGACATTACTCCCATGGAGGAAAGTGCACATGGTGACTGTTGTATTCAATTCCGATGCAATGTCTGTGTTTCATCAACACTCTGATAGTCCACAGATTACAGAATGCCACCAGATGTGCATCGGAAATTACTAGTGGCCTTCAAGGGAACGATCAAAGCGTAGACTGTTTCAGACATTACTCCCATGGAGGTAAGTGTGGATGGTGACTGTTGTATTCTATCCCGATGCAATTTCTGTGATTCATCAACACTCTGATAGTCCAGAGATTACAGAATGCCACACGATGTGCATCGCAAACTGCTACTGGTCTTCCAGGGAACGATCAAAGCGTAGACTGATCGAGACATACCTCCCGTGGAGGAAAGTGCGCATGGTGACTGTTGTATTCAATCCCGATGCATTTTCTGTGTTTCATCAACACTCCCTAAGTCCACAGATTACAGAATGCTACCAGATGTGCATCGGAAACTACTACTGGTCTTCCAGGGAACGATCAAAGCGTAGACTGTTTGAGACATTACTCCCATAGAGGAAAGTGCGCACGGAAACTGTTGTATTCAATCGCGATGCAATTTCTGTGTTTCATCAAAAATGTGAAGGTCCTCAGATTACAGATTGTCTCCAGATGTGCATCGGAAAATACTACTGGTCTTCCTGGGAACGATCAAAACGTAGAGTGTTTGAGAATTACTCCCATTGAGGAAAGTGCGCATGGTAACTGCTGTATTCAATCCCAATGCAATTTCTGTGTTTCATCAACACTTTGAAGGTCCACAGATTACAGAATGCCACCAGATGTGCATCGAAAACTACTACTGGTCATCCAGGGAACGATCAAGGCGTAGACTGTTCGAGACATACCTCCCGTGGAGGAAAGTGCGCATGGTGACTGTTGTATTTAATCCCGATGCAATTTCTGTGTTTCATCAACACTTTGAAGGTCCACAGATTACAGATTGTCACCTAATGTGCATCGGAAACTATTTCTGGTCTTCCAGTTAACGATCAAAGCGTAGACTGTTTGAGACATACCTCCCGTGGAAGAAAGTGCCCAATTTGACTGTTGTATTCAATCCCGATGCAATTTCTGTGTTTCAGCTACACTCTGATAGTTCACAGGTTACAGAATGCCTCCAGATGTGCATCGGAAACTACTACTGGTCTTCCAGGGAACGATCAAAGCGTAGACTGTTTGAGACATTACTCCCTCGGAGGAAAGTTCGCATGGTGACTGTTGTATTCAATCCCGATGCATTTTCTGTGTTTCATCAACACTCTGATAGTCCACAGATTACAGAATGCCTTTAGATGTGCATCGGATACTACTACTGGTCTTCCAGGGAACGATCAAAGCGTAGACCTTTTGAGACATTACTCCCATGGAGGAAAATGCACATGGTGACTGTTGTATTCAATTCCGACGCAATTTCTGTGTTTCATTAACACTCTGATAGTCCACAGATTAAAGAATGCCACCAGACGTGCATCGGAAGCTACTACTGGTGTTCCAGGTAACGATCAAAGCGTAGACTGTTTGAGACATTACTCCCGTGGAGGAAAGTGCGCATGGTGACTGTTGTATTCAATCCCGATGCAAGTTCTGTGTTTCATCAACACCCTGATAGTCCACAGGTTACAGAATGCCACCAGATGTGCATCGGAAACTACTACTGGTCTTCCAGTGATCGATCAAAGCGTAGACTGTTTGAGATACTCCTGTGGAGGAAAGTGCGCATGGCGACTGTTTTATTCAATCCCGACGCAATTTCTGTGTTTCATCAACACTCTGATAGTTCACGGATTACAGAATGCCACCAGACGTGCATCGGAAATTAATACTGGTCTTCAAGGGAACGATCAAAGCTTAGACTGTTTCAGACATTACTCCCATGGAGGAAAGTGCGGATGGTGACTGTTGTATTCAATCCCGATGCAATTTCTGTGTTTCGTCAACATTCTGATAGTCCACAGATTACAGAGTGAGTCCAGATGTGCATCGTAAGCTTCTACTGGTCTTCCAGGGAATGATCAAAGCGTAGACTGTTTGAGAATTACTCCCATGGAGGAAAGTGGGCACGGTGACTGTTGTATTCAATCCTGATGCAATTTCTGTGTTTCATCAACACTCTGATAGCCCACAGATTACAGAATGCCACCAGACGTGCATCGGAACCTACTACTGGTCTCCCAGGTAACAATCAAAGCGTAGACTCTTTGAGACATTACTCCCGTGGAGAAGAGAGCGCATGGTGACTGTTGTATTCAATCCCGACGCAATTTCTGTGTTTCATCTACACTCTGATAGTCCACAGGTTACAGAATGCCTCCAGATGTGCATCGGAAACTACTACTGGTCTTCCAGGGAACGATCAAAGCGTAGACTGTTTGAGACATAACTCCCACGGAGGAAAGTTCGCATGGTGACTGTTGTATTGAATCCCGATGCATTTTCTGTGTTTCATCAACACTCTGATAGTCCACAGATTACAGAATGCCTTCAGATGTGCATCGGATACTACTACTGGTTTTCCAGGGAACGATCAAAGCGTAGACCGTTTGAGACATTACTCCCATGGAGGAAAATGCACATGGTGACTGTTGTATTCAATTCCGATGTAATTTCTGTGTTTCATCAACAGTCTGATAGTCCACAGAATACAGAATGCCTAAAGGTGTGCATCGGAAACTACTACTGGTCTTCCAGGGAACGATCAAAGCGTAGACTCTTTGAGACATTACTCCCATGGAGGCAAGTGATCATGGTGACTGTTGTATTCAATCCCGATGCATTTTCTGTGTTCCATCAACACTCTGATAGTCCACAGATTACAGAATGCCTTTAGATGTGCATCGGTAACTACTACTGGTCTTCCAGGGAACGATCAAAGCGTAGACTGTTTGAGACATTACTCCCATGGAGGAAAGTGCACATGGTGACTGTTGTATTCAATTCCGATGCAATGTCTGTGTTTCATCAACACTCTGATAGTCCACAGATTACAGAATGCCACCAGATGTGCATCGGAAATTACTAGTGGCCTTCAAGGGAACGATCAAAGCGTAGACTGTTTCAGACATTACTCCCATGGAGGTAAGTGTGGATGGTGACTGTTGTATTCTATCCCGATGCAATTTCTGTGATTCATCAACACTCTGATAGTCCACAGATTACAGAATGCCACACGATGTGCATCGCAAACTGCTACTGGTCTTCCAGGGAACGATCAAAGCGTAGACTGATCGAGACATACCTCCCATGGAGGAAAGTGCGCATGGTGACTGTTGTATTCAATCCAGATGCAGATTCTGTGTTTCATCAACACTCCCTAAGTCCACAGATTACAGAATGCTACCAGATGTGCATAGGAAACTACTACTGGTCTTCCAGGGAACGATCAAAGCGTAGACTGTTTGAGACATTACTCCCATAGAGGAAAGTGCGCATGGAAACTGTTGTATTCAATCGCGATGCAATTTCTGTGTTTCATCAAAAATTTGAAGGTCCTCAGATTACAGATTGTCTCCAGATGTGCATCGGAAAATACTACTGGTCTTCCTGGGAACGATCAAAACGTAGAGTGTTTGAGAATTACTCCCATTGAGGAAAGTGCGCATGGTAACTGTTGTATTCAATCCCAATGCAATTTCTGTGTTTCATCAACACTTTGAAGGTCCACAGATTACAGAATGCCACCAGATGTGCATCGAAAACTACTACTGGTCATCCAGGGAACGATCAAAGCGTAGACTGTTCGAGACATACCTCCCGTGGAGGAAAGTGCGCATGGTGACTGTTGTATTCAATCCCGATGCAATTTCTGTGTTTCATCAACACTTTGAAGGTCCACAGATTACAGATTGTCACCTAATGTGCATCGGAAACTATTTCTGGTCTTCCAGTTAACGATCAAAGCGTAGACTGTTTGAGACATACCTCCCGTGGTAGAAAGTGCCCAATTTGACTGTTGTATTCAATCCCGATGCAATTTCTGTGTTTCAGCTACACTCTGATAGTTCACAGGTTACAGAATGCCTCCAGATGTGCATCGGAAACTACTACTGGTCTTCCAGGGAACGATCAAAGCGTAGACTGTTTGAGACATTACCCCTCGGAGGAATGTTCGCATGGTGACTGTTGTATTCAATCCCGATGCATTTTCTGTGTTTCATCAACACTCTGATAGTCCACAGATTACAGAATGCCTTTAGATGTGCATCGGATACTACTACTGATCTTCCAGGGAACGATCAAAGCGTAGACCTTTTGAGACATTACTCCCATGGAGGAAAATGCACATGGTGACTGTTGTATTCAATTCCGACGCAATTTCTGTGTTTCATCAACACTCTGATAGTCCACAGATTAAAGAATGCCACCAGACGTGCATCGGAAGCTACTACTGGTGTTCCAGGTAACGATCAAAGCGTAGACTGTTTGAGACATTACTCCCGTGGAGGAAAGTGCGCATGGTGACTGTTGTATTCAATCCCGATGCAAGTTCTGTGTTTCATCAACACCCTGATAGTCCACAGGTTACAGAATGCCACCAGATGTGCATCGGAAACTACTACTGGTCTTCCAGTGATCGATCAAAGTGTAGACTGTTTGAGATACTCCTGTGGAGGAAAGTGCGCATGGCGACTGTTGTATTCAATCCCGACGCAATTTCTGTGTTTCATCAACACTCTGATAGTTCACAGATTACAGAATGCCACCAGACGTGCATCGGAAATTAATACTGGTCTTCAAGGGAACGATCAAAGCTTAGACTGTTTCAGACATTACTCCCATGGAGGAAAGTGCGGATGGTGACTGTTGTATTCAATCCCGATGCAATTTCTGTGTTTCATCAACACTCTGATAGTCCACAGATTACAGAGTGAGTCCAGATGTGCATCGTAAGCTACTACTGGTCTTCCAGGGAATGATCAAAGCGTAGACTGTTTGAGAATTACTCCCATGGAGGAAAGTGGGCACGGTGACTGTTGTATTCAATCCTGATGCAATTTCTGTGTTTCATCAACACTCTGATGGCCCACAGATTACAGAATGCCACCAGACGTGCATCGGAACCTACTACTGGTCTCCCAGGTAACAATCAAAGCGTAGACTCTTTGAGACATTACTCCCGTGGAGAAGAGAGCGCATGGTGACTGTTGTATTCAATCCCGACGCAATTTCTGTGTTTCATCTACACTCTGATAGTGCACAGGTTACAGAATGCCTCCAGATGTGCATCGGAAACTACTACTGGTCTTCCAGGGAACGATCAAAGCGTAGACTGTTTGAGACATAACTCCCACGGAGGAAAGTTCGCATGGTGACTGTTGTATTGAATCCCGATGCATTTTCTGTGTTTCATCAACACTCTGATAGTCCACAGATTACAGAATGCCTTCAGATGTGCATCGGATACTACTACTGGTTTTCCAGGGAACGATCAAAGCGTAGACCGTTTGAGACATTACTCCCATGGAGGAAAATGCACATGGTGACTGTTGTATTCAATTCCGATGCAATTTCTGTGTTTCATCAACAGTCTGATAGTCCACAGAATACAGAATGCCTAAAGGTGTGCATCGGAAACTACTACTGGTCTTCCAGGGAACGATCAAAGCGTAGACTCTTTGAGACATTACTCCCATGGAGGCAAGTGATCATGGTGACTGTTGTATTCAATCCCGATGCTTTTTCTGTGTTCCATTAACACTCTGATAGTCCACAGATTACAGAATGCCTTTAGTTGTGCATCGGAAACTACTACTGGTCTTCCAGGGAACGATCAAAGCGTAGACTGTTTGAGACATTACTCCCATGGAGGAAAGTGCACATGGTGACTGTTGTATTCAATTCCGATGCAATGTCTGTGTTTCATCAACACTCTGATAGTCCACAGATTACAGAATGCCACCAGACGTGCATCGCAAGCTACTACTGGTGTTCCAGGTAACAATCAAAGCGTAGACTGTTTGAGACATTACTCCCGTGGAGGAAAGTGCGCATGGTGACTGTTGTATTCAGTCTCGAAGCAATTTCTGTGTTTCATCAACACTCTGATAGTCCACAGGTTACAGAATGCCACCAGATGTGCATCTTAAACTACTACTGGTATTCCAGTGATCGATCAAAGCGTAGACTGTTTGAGATACTCCTGTGGAGGAAAGTGCGCATGGCGACTGTTGTATTCAATCCCGACGCAATTTCTGTGTTTCATCAACACTCTGATAGTTCACAGATTACAGAATGCCACCAGACGTGCATCGGAAATTACTACTGGTCTTCAAGGGAACGATCAAAGCTTAGACTGTTTCAGACATTACTCCCATGGAGGAAAGTGCGGATGGTGACTGTTGTATTCAATCCCGATGCAATTTTGTGTTTCATCAACACTCTGATAGTCCACAGATTACAGAATGCCACCAGATGTGCATCGCAAACTACTACTGGTCTTCCAAGAACGATCAAAGCGTAGACTGTTCGAGACATACCTCCCGTGGAGGAAAGTGCGCATGTTGGGTGTTGTATTCAATCCCGATGCAATTTCTGTGTTACATCAACACTCCCTGAATCCACAGATTACAGAATGCCACCAAATGTGCATCGGAAACTACAACTGGTCTTCCAGGGAACGATCAATGCGTAGACTGTTTGAGACATTACTCCCGTGGAGGAAAGTGCACATGGTGGCTGTTGTATTCAATCCCGATGCAATTTCTGTGTTTCATCTACACTCTGATAGTCCACAGGTTACAGAATGTCTCCAGATGTGCAACGGAAACTACTACTGGTCTTCCAGGGAACGATCAAAGCGTAGACTGTTTGAGACATTACTCCCACGGAGGAAAGGTCGCATGGTGACTGTTGTATTCAATCCCGATGCATTTTCTGTGTTTCATCAACACTCTGATAGTCCACAGATTGCAGAATGCCTTTAGATGTGCATCGGATACTACTACTGGTCTTCCAGGGAACGATCAAAGCGTAGACCGTTTGAGACATTACTCCCATGGAGGAAAATGCACATGCTGACTGTTGTATTCAATTCCGATGCAATTTCTGTGTTTCATCAACACTCTGATAGTCCACAGATTACAGAATGCCACCAGACGTGCATTCGAAGCTACTACTGGTCTTCCAGGTTATGATCAAAGCGTAGACTATTTGAGACATTACTCCCGTGGAGGAAAGTGCTCATGGTGACTGTTGTATTCAATCCCGATGCATTTTCTGTGTTTCATCAACACTCTGATAGTCCACAGATTACAGAATGCCTTTAGATGTGCATCGGATACTACTACTGGTCTTCCAGGGAACGATCAAAGCGTAGACTGTTTGAGACATTACTCCCGTGGAGGAAAGTGCGCATGGCGACTGTTGTATTCAATCCCGATGCAATTTCTGTGTTTCATCAACACTCTGATAGTCCACATATTACAGAATGTCACCAGATGTGCATCGGAAATTACTACTGGTCTTCAAGGGAACGATCAAATCTTAGACTGTTTGAGAATTACTCCCATGGAGGAAAGTGGGCATGGTGACTGTTGTATTCAATCCTGATGCAATTTCTGTGTTTCATCAACACTCTGATAGTCCACAGATTACTGAATGCCACCAGATGTGCATCGGAAGCTACGACTGGTCTCCCAGGTAACGATCAAAGCGTAGACTGTTTGAGACATTACTCCCGTGGAAGAAAGTGCGCATGGTGACTGTTGTATTCAATACCGATGCAATTTCTGTGTTTCATCAGCACTCTGATAGTCCACAGGTTACAGAATGCCACCAGATGTGCATCGGAAACTACTACTGGTCTTCCAGTGATCGATCAAAGCGTAGACTGTTTGAGATACTCCTGTGGAGGAAAGTGCGCATGGCGACTGTTGTATTCAATCCCGACGCAATTTCTGTGTTTCATCAACACTCTGATAGTTCACAGATTACAGAATGCCAACAGACGTGCATCGGAAATTACTACTGGTCTTCAAGGGAACGATCAAAGCTTAGACTGTTTCAGACATTACTCCCATGGAGGAAAGTGCGGATGGTGACTGTTGTATTCAATCCCGATGCAATTTCTGTGTTTCATCAACACTCTGATAGTTCACAGATTACAGAATGCCACCAGACGTGCATCGGAAATTACTACTGGTCTTCAAGGGAACGATCAAAGCTTAGACTGTTTGAGACATTACTCCCACGGAGGAAAGTTCGCATGGTGACTGTTGTATTCAATCCCGATGCATTTCCTGTGTTTCATCAACACTCTGATAGTCCACAGATTACAGAATGCCTTTAGATGTGCATCGGATACTACTACTGGTCTTCCAGGGAACGATCAAAGCGTAGACCGTTTGAGACATTACACCCATGGAGGAAAATGCACATGCTGACTGTTGTAATCAATTCCGATGCAATTTCTGTGTTTCATCAACACTCTGATAGTCCACAGATTACAGAATGCCACCAGACGTGCATTCGAAGCTACTACTGGTCTTCCAGGTTATGATCAAAGCGTAGACTATTTGAGACATTACTCCCGTGGAGGAAAGTGCTCATGGTGACTGTTGTATTCAATCCCGATGCATTTTCTGTGTTTCATCAACACTCTGATAGTCCACAGGTTACAGAATGCCTTTAGATGTGCATCGGATACTACTACTGGTCTTCCAGGGAACGATCAAAGCGTAGACTGTTTGAGACATTACTCCCGTGGAGGAAAGTGCGCATGGCGACTGTTGTATTCAATCCCGATGCAATTTCTGTGTTTCATCAACACTCTGATAGTCCACATATTACAGAATGTCACCAGATGTGAATCGGAAATTACTACTGGTCTTCAAGGGAACGATCAAAGCTTAGACTGTTTGAGAATTACTCCCATGGAGGAAAGTGGGCATGGTGACTGTTGTATTCAATCCTGATGCAATTTCTGTGTTTCATCAACACTGATAGACCACAGATTACTGAATGCCACCAGATGTGCATCGGAAGCTACGACTGGTCTCCCAGGTAACGATCAAAGCGTAGACAGTTTGAGACATTACTCCCGTAAAGGAAAGTGCGCATGGTGACTGTTGTATTCAATCCTGATGCAATTTCAGTGTTTCATCAACACTCTGATAGTCCACAGATTACAAAATGCCTCCAGATGTGCATCGGGAACTACTACTGGTCATCCAAGGAACGATCAAAGCGTAGACTGTTTGAGACATTACTCCCGTGGAGGAAAGTGTGCATGGCGAATGTTGTATTCAATCCCGATGCATTTTCTGTGTTTCATCAACACTCTGATAGTCCACAGATTACAGAATGCCACCAGATGTGCATCGGAAATTACTACTGGCCTTCAAGGGAACGATCAAAGCGTAGACTGTTTCAGACATTACTCCCATGGAGGAAAGTGTGGATAGTGACTGTTGTATTCAATCCCGATGCAATTTCTGTGTTTCATCAACACTCTGATAGTCCACAGACTACAGAATGCCACCAGATGTGCATCGCAAACTACTACTGGTCTTCCAGGGAACGATCAAAGCGTAGACTGATCGAGACATACCTCCCGTGAAGGAAAGTGCGCATGGTGACTGTTGTATTCAATCCTGATGCATTTTCTGTGTTTCATCAACACTCTGATAGTCCACAGATTACAGAATGACTTTAAATGTGCATCGGATACTACTACTGGTCTTCCAGGGAACGATCAAAGCGTAGACCGTTTGAGACATTACTCCCATGGAGGAAAATGCACATGGTGACTGTTGTATTCAATCCTGATGCAATTTCTGTGTTTCATCAACACTCTGATAGTCCACAGATTACAGAATGCCACCAGACGTGCATCGGAAGCAACGACTGGTCTCCCAGGTAACGATCAAAGCGTAGACTGTTTGAGACATTACTCCCGTAAAGGAAAGTGCGCATGGTGACTGTTGTATTCAATCCCGATGCAATTTCAGTGTTTCATCAACACTCTGATAGTCCACAGATTACAGAATGCCTCCAGATGTGCATCGGAAACTACTACTGGTCTTCCACGGAACGATCAAAGCGTAGACTGTTTGAGACATTACTCCCGTGGAGGAAAGTGTGCATGGCGAATGTTGCATTCAATCCCGATGCATTTTCTGTGTTTCATCAACACTCTGATAGTCCACAGATTACAGAATGCCACCAGATGTGCATCTGAAATTACTACTGGCCTTCAAGGGAACGATCAAAGCGTAGACTGTTTCAGACATTACTCCCATGGAGGAAAGTGTGGATGGTGACTGTTGTATTCAATCCCGATGCAATTTCTGTGTTTCATCAACACTCTAATAGTCCACAGATTACAGAATGCCACCAGATGAGCATCGCACACTACTACTGGTCTTCCAGGGAACGATCAAATCGTAGACTGAACGAGACATACCTCCCGTGGAGGAAAGTGCGCATGGTGACTGTTGTATTCAATCCCGATGCAGTTTCTGTGTTTCATCAACACTGCCTAAGTCCACAGATTACAGAATGCTACCAGATGTGCATCGGAAACTACTACTGGTCTTCCAGGGAACGATCAAAGCGTAGACTGTTTGAGACATTACTCCCATAGAGGAAAGTGCGCATGGTAACTGTTGTATTCAATCCCGATGCAATTTCTGTGTTTCATCAAAAATTTGAAGGTCCTCAGATTACAGATTGTCTCCAGATGTGCATCGGAAACTACTACTGGTCTTCCTGGGAACGATCAAAACGTAGAGTGTTTGAGAATTACTCCCATTGAGGAAAGTGCGCATGGTAACTGTTGTATTCAATCCCGATGCAATATCTGTGTTTCATCAACACTTTGAAGGTCCACAGATTACAGAATGCCACCAGATGTGCATCGCAAACTACTACTGGTCTTCCAGGGAACGATCAAAGCGTAGACTGTTCGAGACATACCTCTCGTGGAGGAAAGTGCGCATGGTGACTGTTGTATTCAATCCCGATGCAATTTCTGTGTTTCATCAACACTCAGATAGTCCACAGATTACAGAATGAGTCCAGATGTGCATCGGAAACTACTACTGGACTTCCAGGGAACGATCAGAGCGTAGCCTGTTTGAGACATTACTCCCGTGGAGGAAAGTGCGCATGGCGACTGTTGAATTCAATGCCGATGCAACATCTGTGTTTCATCAACACTCTGATAGTCCACAGATTACAGAGTGCCTCCAGATGTGCATCGGAAACTACTACTGGTCTTCCAGGGAACGATCAAAGCGTAGACTGTTTGAGACATTACACCCATGGAGGAAAGTGCACATGGGGACTGTTGTATTCCATTCCGATGCAATTTCTGTGTTTCATCAACACTCCGATAGTCCACAGATTACAGAATGCCACCAGACGTGTATCGGAAGCTACTACTGGTCTTCCAGGTAACGATCAAAGCGTAGACTGTTTGAGACATTACTCCCATGGAGGAAAATGCACATGGTGACTGTTGTATTCAATTCCGATGCAATTTCTGTGTTTCATCAACACTCTGATAGTCCACAGATTACAGAATGCCACCAGACGTGCATTAGAAGCTACTACTGGTCTTCCAGGTTATGATCAAAGCGTAGACTATTTGAGACATTACTCCCGTGGAGGAAAGTGCACATGGTGACTGTTGTATTCAATCCCGATGCATTTTCTGTGTTTCATCAACACTCTGATAGTCCACAGATTACAGAATGCCTTTAGATGTGCATCCGATACTACTACTGGTCTTCCAGGGAACGATCAAAGCGTAGACTGTTTAAGACATTACTCCCGTGGAGGAAAGTGCGCATGGCGACTGTTGTATTCAATCCCGATGCAATTTCTGTGTTTCATCAACACTCTAATAGTCCACATATTACAGAATGTCACCAGATATGCATCGAAAATTACTACTGGTTTTCAAGGGAACGATCAAAGCTTAGACTGTTTGAGAATTACTCCCATGGAGGAAAGTGGGCATGGTGACTGTTGTATTCAATCCTGATGCAATTTCTATGTTTCATCAACACTCTGATAGTCCACAGATTACTGAATGCCACCAGACGTGCATCGGAAGCTACGACTGGTCTCCCAGGTAACGATCAAAGCGTAGACTGTTTGAGACATTACTCCCGTAAAGGAAAGTGCGCATGGTGACTGTTGTATTCAATCCCGATGCAATTTCCGTGTTTCATCAACACTCTGATAGTCCACAGATTACAGAATGCCTCCAGATGTGCATCGGAAACTACTACTGGTCTTCCACGGAACGATCAAAGCGTAGACTGTTTGAGACATTACTCCCGTGGAGGAAAGTGTGCATGGCGAATGTTGCATTCAATCCCGATGCATTTTCTGTGTTTCATCAACACTCTGATAGTCCACAGATTACAGAATGCCACCAGATGTGCATCGGAAATTACTACTGGCCTTCAAGGGAACGATCAAAGTGTAGACTGTTTCAGACATTACTCCCATGGAGGAAAGTGTGGATGGTGACTGTTGTATTCAATCCCGATGCAATTTCTGTGTTTCATCAACACTCTGATAGTCCACAGATTACAGAATGCCACCAGATGTGCATCGCACACTACTACTGGTCTTCCAGGGAACGATCAAAGCGTAGACTGAACGAGACATACCTCCCGTGGAGGAAAGTGCGCATGGTGACTGTTGTATTCAATCCCGATGCAGTTTCTGTGTTTCATCAACACTCCCTAAGTCCACAGATTACAGAATGCCACCAGATGTGCATCGGAAACTACTACTGGTATTCCAGGGAACGATCAAAGCGTAGACTGTTTGAGACATTACTCCTATAGAGGAAAGTGCGCATGGTAACTGTTGTATTCAATCCCGATGCAATTTCTGTGTTTCATCAACACTCAGATAGTCCACAGATTACAGAATGAGTCCAGATGTGCATCGGAAACTACTACTGGACTTCCAGGGAACGATCAGAGCGTAGCCTGTTTGAGACATTACTCCCGTGGAGGAAAGTGCGCATGGCGACTGTTGAATTCAATGCCGATGCAACATCTGTGTTTCATCAACACTCTGATAGTCCACAGATTACAGAGTGCCTCCAGATGTGCATCGGAAACTACTACTGGTCTTCCAGGGAACGATCAAAGCGTAGACTGTTTGAGACATTACACCCATGGAGGAAAGTGCACATGGGGACTGTTGTATTCCATTCCGATGCAATTTCTGTGTTTCATCAACACTCCGATAGTCCACAGATTACAGAATGCCACCAGACGTGTATCGGAAGCTACTACTGGTCTTCCAGGTAACGATCAAAGCGTAGACTGTTTGAGACATTACTCCCATGGAGGAAAATGCACATGGTGACTGTTGTATTCAATTCCGATGCAATTTCTGTGTTTCATCAACACTCTGATAGTCCACAGATTACAGAATGCCACCAGACGTGCATTAGAAGCTACTACTGGTCTTCCAGGTTATGATCAAAGCGTAGACTATTTGAGACATTACTCCCGTGGAGGAAAGTGCACATGGTGACTGTTGTATTCAATCCCGATGCATTTTCTGTGTTTCATCAACACTCTGATAGTCCACAGATTACAGAATGCCTTTAGATGTGCATCCGATACTACTACTGGTCTTCCAGGGAACGATCAAAGCGTAGACTGTTTAAGACATTACTCCCGTGGAGGAAAGTGCGCATGGCGACTGTTGTATTCAATCCCGATGCAATTTCTGTGTTTCATCAACACTCTAATAGTCCACATATTACAGAATGTCACCAGATATGCATCGAAAATTACTACTGGTTTTCAAGGGAACGATCAAAGTTTGACTGTTTGAGAATTACTCCCATGGAGGAAAGTGGGCATGGTGACTGTTGTATTCAATCCTGATGCAATTTCTGTGTTTCATCAACACTCTGATAGTCCACAGATTACTGAATGCCACCAGACGTGCATCGGAAGCTACGACTGGTCTCCCAGGTAACGATCAAAGCGTAGACTGTTTGAGACATTACTCCCGTAAAGGAAAGTGCGCATGGTGACTGTTGTATTCAATCCCGATGCAATTTCCGTGTTTCATCAACACTCTGATAGTCCACAGATTACAGAATGCCTCCAGATGTGCATCGGAAACTACTACTGGTCTTCCACGGAACGATCAAAGCGTAGACTGTTTGAGACATTACTCCCGTGGAGGAAAGTGTGCATGGCGAATGTTGCATTCAATCCCGATGCATTTTCTGTGTTTCATCAACACTCTGATAGTCCACAGATTACAGAATGCCACCAGATGTGCATCGGAAATTACTACTGGCCTTCAAGGGAACGATCAAAGTGTAGACTGTTTCAGACATTACTCCCATGGAGGAAAGTGTGGATGGTGACTGTTGTATTCAATCCCGATGCAATTTCTGTGTTTCATCAACACTCTGATAGTCTACAGATTACAGAATGCCACCAGATGTGCATCGCACACTACTACTGGTCTTCCAGGGAACGATCAAAGCGTAGACTGAACGAGACATACCTCCCGTGGAGGAAAGTGCGCATGGTGACTGTTGTATTCAATCCCGATGCAGTTTCTGTGTTTCATCAACACTCCCTAAGTCCACAGATTACAGAATGCCACCAGATGTGCATCGGAAACTACTACTGGTATTCCAGGGAACGATCAAAGCGTAGACTGTTTGAGACATTACTCCTATAGAGGAAAGTGCGCATGGTAACTGTTGTATTCAATCCCGATGCAATTTCTGTGTTTCATCAAAAATTTGAAGGTCCTCAGATTACAGATTGTCTCCAGATGTGCATCGGAAACTACTACTGGTCTTCCTGGGAACGATCAAAACGTAGAGTGTTTGAGAATTACTCCCATTGAGGAAAGTGCGCATGGTAACTGTTGTATTCAATCCCGATGCAATATCTGTGTTTCATCAACACGTTGAAGGTCCACAGATTACAGAATGCCACCAGATGTGCATCGCAAACTACTACTGGGCTTCCAGGGAACGATCAAAGCGTAGACTGTTCGAGACATACCTCTCGTGGAGGAAAGTGCGCATGGTGACTGTTGTATTCAATCCCGATGCAATTTCTGTGTTTCATCAACACTCAGATAGTCCACAGATTACAGAATGAGTCCAGATGTGCATCGGAAACTACTACTGGACTTCCAGGGAACGATCAGAGCGTAGCCTGTTTGAGACATTACTCCCGTGGAGGAAAGTGCGCATGGCGACTGTTGTATTCAATGCCGATGCAACATCTGTGTTTCATCAACACTCTGATAGTCCACAGATTACAGAGTGCCTCCAGATGTGCATCGGAAACTACTACTGGTCTTCCAGGGAACGATCAAAGCGTAGACTGTTTGAGACATTACACCCATGGAGGAAAGTGCACATGGGGACTGTTGTATTCAATTCCGATGCAATTTCTGTGTTTCATCAACACTCTGATAGTCCACAGATTACAGAATGCCACCAGACGTGCATCGGAAGCTACTACTGGTCTTCCAGGTAACGATCAAAGCCTAGACTGTTTGAGACATTACTCCCGTGGAGGAAAGTGCGCATGGTGAATGTTGTATTCAATCCCGATGAAATTTCTGTGTTTCATCAACACTCTGATAGTCCACAGATTACAGAATGCCACCAGACGTGCATTAGAAGCTACTACTGGTCTTCCAGGTTATGATCAAAGCGTAGACTATTTGAGACATTACTCCCGTGGAGGAAAGTGCACATGGTGACTGTTGTATTCAATCCCGATGCATTTTCTGTGTTTCATCAACACTCTGATAGTCCACAGATTACAGAATGCCTTTAGATGTGCATCCGATACTACTACTGGTCTTCCAGGGAACGATCAAAGCGTAGACTGTTTAAGACATTACTCCCGTGGAGGAAAGTGCGCATGGCGACTGTTGTATTCAATCCCGATGCAATTTCTGTGTTTCATCAACACTCTAATAGTCCACATATTACAGAATGTCACCAGATATGCATCGAAAATTACTACTGGTTTTCAAGGGAACGATCAAAGCTTAGACTGTTTGAGAATTACTCCCATGGAGGAAAGTGGGCATGGTGACTGTTGTATTCAATCCTGATGCAATTTCTGTGTTTCATCAACACTCTGATAGTCCACAGATTACTGAATGCCACCAGACGTGCATCGGAAGCTACGACTGGTCTCCCAGGTAACGATCAAAGCGTAGACTGTTTGAGACATTACTCCCGTAAAGGAAAGTGCGCATGGTGACTGTTGTATTCAATCCCGATGCAATTTCCGTGTTTCATCAACACTCTGATAGTCCACAGATTACAGAATGCCTCCAGATGTGCATCGGAAACTACTACTGGTCTTCCACGGAACGATCAAAGCGTAGACTGTTTGAGACATTACTCCCGTGGAGGAAAGTGTGCATGGCGAATGTTGCATTCAATCCCGATGCATTTTCTGTGTTTCATCAACACTCTGATAGTCCACAGATTACAGAATGCCACCAGATGTGCATCGGAAATTACTACTGGCCTTCAAGGGAACGATCAAAGTGTAGACTGTTTCAGACATTACTCCCATGGAGGAAAGTGTGGATGGTGACTGTTGTATTCAATCCCGATGCAATTTCTGTGTTTCATCAACACTCTGATAGTCCACAGATTACAGAATGCCACCAGATGTGCATCGCACACTACTACTGGTCTTCCAGGGAACGATCAAAGCGTAGACTGAACGAGACATACCTCCCGTGGAGGAAAGTGCGCATGGTGACTGTTGTATTCAATCCCGATGCAGTTTCTGTGTTTCATCAACACTCCCTAAGTCCACAGATTACAGAATGCCACCAGATGTGCATCGGAAACTACTACTGGTATTCCAGGGAACGATCAAAGCGTAGACTGTTTGAGACATTACTCCTATAGAGGAAAGTGCGCATGGTAACTGTTGTATTCAATCCCGATGCAATTTCTGTGTTTCATCAAAAATTTGAAGGTCCTCAGATTACAGATTGTCTCCAGATGTGCATCGGAATCTACTACTGGTCTTCCTGGGAACGATCAAAACGTAGAGTGTTTGAGAATTACTCCCATTGAGGAAAGTGCGCATGGTAACTGTTGTATTCAATCCCGATGCAATATCTGTGTTTCATCAACACGTTGAAGGTCCACAGATTACAGAATGCCACCAGATGTGCATCGCAAACTACTACTGGGCTTCCAGGGAACGATCAAAGCGTAGACTGTTCGAGACATACCTCTCGTGGAGGAAAGTGCGCATGGTGACTGTTGTATTCAATCCCGATGCAATTTCTGTGTTTCATCAACACTCAGATAGTCCACAGATTACAGAATGAGTCCAGATGTGCATCGGAAACTACTACTGGACTTCCAGGGAACGCTCAGAGCGTAGCCTGTTTGAGACATTACTCCCGTGGAGGAAAGTGCGTATGGCGACTGTTGTGTTCAATGCCGATGCAACATCTGTGTTTCATCAACACTCTGATAGTCCACAGATTACAGAGTGCCTCCAGATGTGCATCGGAAACTACTACTGGTCTTCCAGGGAACGATCAAAGCGTAGACTGTTTGAGACATTACACCCATGGAGGAAAGTGCACATGGGGACTGTTGTATTCAATTCCGATGCAATTTCTGTGTTTCATCAACACTCTGATAGTCCACAGATTACAGAATGCCACCAGACGTGCATCGGAAGCTACTACTGGTCTTCCAGGTAACGATCAAAGCCTAGACTGTTTGAGACATTACTCCCGTGGAGGAAAGTGCGCATGGTGAATGTTGTATTCAATCCCGATGAAATTTCTGTGTTTCATCAACACTCTGATAGTCCACAGATTACAGAATGCCACCAGAGGTGCATCGCAAACTACTACTGATCTTCCAGGGAACGATCAAAGCGTAGACTGTTCGAGACATACCTCCCGTGGAGGAAAGTGCGCATGGTGACTGTTGTATTCAAACCCGATGCAATTTCTGTGTTTCATCAACACTCCCTAAGTCCACAGATTACAGAATGCCACCAGATGTGCATCGGAAACTACTACTGGTCTTCCAGGGAACGATCAAAGCGTAGACTGTTTGAGACATTACTCCCATAGAGGAAAGTGCGCATGCTGACTGTTGTATTCAATCCCGAGGCAATTTCTGTGTTTCATAAACACTTTGAAGGTCCACAGATTACAGATTGTCTCCAGATGTGCATCGGAAACTACTACTGGTCTTCCTGGGAACGATCAAAGCGTAGACTGTTTGAGAATTACTCCCATGGAGGAAAGTACGCATGGTAACTGTTGTATTCAATCCCGATGCAAATTCTGTGTTTCATCAACACTTTGAAGGTCCACAGATTACAGATTGTCGCCTAATGTGCATCGGAAACTATTTCTGGTCTTCCAGTTAACGATCAAAGCGTAGACTGTTTGCGACATACCTCCCGTGGAAGAAAGTGCCCAAGGTGACTGTTGTATTCAATCCCGATGCAATTTCTGTGTTTCATCTACACTCTGATAGTCCACAGGTTACAGAATGCCTCCAGATGTGCATCGGAAACTACTACTGGTCTTCCAGGGAACGATCAAAGCGTAGACTGTTTGAGACATTACTCCCACGGAGGAAAGTTCGCATAGTGACTGTTGTATATCAATCCCGATGCATTTTCTGTGTTTCATCAACACTCTGATAGTCCACAGATTACAGAATGCCTTTACATGTGCATCGGATACTACTACTGGTCTTCCAGGGAACGATCAAAGCGTAGACCGTTTGAGACATTACTCCCATGGAGGAAAATGCACATGGTGACTGTTGTATTCAATTCCGATGCAATTTCTGTGTTTCATCAACACTCTGATAGTCCACAGATTACAGAATGCCACCAGACGTGCATCGGAAGCTACTACTGGTGTTCCAGGTAACGATCAAAGCGTAGACTGTTTGAGACATTACTAGCGTGGAGGAAAGTGCGCATGGTGACTATTGTATTCAATCCCGATGCAATTTCTGTGTTTCATCAACACTCTGATAGTCCACAGGTTACAGAATGCCACCAGATGTGCATCGGAAACTACTACTGGTCTTCCAGTGATCGATCAAAGCGTAGACTCTTTGAGATACTCCTGTGGAGGAAAGTGTGCATGGCGACTGTTGTATTCAATCCCGACGCAATTTCTGTGTTTCATCAACACTCTGATAGTTCACAGATTACAGAATGCCACCAGACGTGCATCGGAAATTACTACTGGTCTTCAAGGGAACGATCAAAGCTTAGACTGTTTCAGACATTACTCCCATGGAGGAAATTGCGGATGGTGACTGTTGTATTCAATCCCGATGCAGTTTCTGTGTTTCATCAACACTCTGATAGTCCACAGATTACAGAGTGAGTCCAGATATGCATCGTAAGCTTCTACTGGTCTTCCAGGGAATGATCAAAGCGTAGACTGTTTGAGAATTACTCCCATTGAGGAAAGTGCACATGGCGAATGTTGCATTCAATCCCGATGCATTTTCTGTGTTTCATCAACACTCTGATAGTCCACAGATTACAGAATGCCACCAGATGTGCATCGGAAATTACTACTGGCCTTCAAGGGAACGATCAAAGCGTAGACTGAACGAGACATACCTCCCGTGGAGGAAAGTGCGCATGGTAACTGTTGTATTCAATCCCGATGCATTTTCTGTGTTCCATCAACACTCTGATAGTCCACAGATTACAGAATGCCTTTAGATGTGCATCGGAAACTACTACTGGTCTTCCAGGGAACGATCGAAGCGTAGACTGTTTGAGACATTACTCCCATGGAGGAAAGTGCACATGGCGAATGTTGCATTCAATCCCGATGCATTTTCTGTGTTTCATCAACACTCTGATAGTCCACAGATTACAGAATGCCACCAGATGTGCATCGGAAATTACTACTGGCCTTCAAGGGAACGATCAAAGCGTAGACTGTTTCAGACATTACTCCCATGGAGGAAAGTGTGGATGGTGACTGTTGTATTCAATCCCGATGCAATTTCTGTGTTTCATCAACACTCTGATAGTCCACAGATTACAGAATGCCACCAGATGTGCATCGCACTCTACTACTGGTCTTCCAGGGAACGATCAAAGCGTAGACTGAACGAGACATACCTCCCGTGGAGGAAAGTGCGCATGGTAACTGTTGTATTCAATCCCGATGCAGTTTCTGTGTTTCATCAACACTCCCTAAGTCCACAGATTACAGAATGCCACCAGATGTGCATCGGAAACTACTACTGGGCTTCCAGGGAACGATCAAAGCGTAGACTGTTTGAGACATTACTCCCATAGAGGAAAGTGCGCATGGTAACTGTTGTATTCAATCCCGATGCAATTTCTGTGTTTCATCAAAAATTTGAAGGTCCTCAAATTACAGATTGTCTCCAGATGTGCATCGGAAACTACTACTGGTCTTCCTGGGAACGATCAAAACGTAGAGTGTTTGAGAATTACTCCCATTGAGGAAAGTGCGCATGGTAACTGTTGTATTCAATCCCGATGCAATATCTGTGTTTCATCAACACTTTGAAGATCCACAGATTACAGAATGCCACCAGATGTGCATCGCAAACTACTACTGGTCTTCCAGGGAACGATCAAAGCGTAGACTGTTCGAGACATACCTCTCGTGGAGGAAAGTGCGCATGGTGACTGTTGTATTCAATCCCGATGCAATTTCTGTGTTTCATCAACACTCAGATAGTCCACAGATTACAGAATGAGTCCAGATGTGCATCGGAAACTACTACTGGACTTCCAGGGAACGATCAGAGCGTAGCCTGTTTGAGACATTACTCCCGTGGAGGAAAGTGCGCATGGCGACTGTTGTATTCAATGCCGATGCAACATCTGTGTTTCATCAACACTCTGATAGTCCACAGATTACAGAGTGCTTCCAGATGTGCATCGGAAACTACTACTGGTCTTCCAGGGAACGATCAAAGCGTAGACTGTTTGAGACATTACACCCATGGAGGAAAGTGCACATGGGGACTGTTGTATTCAATTCCGATGCAATTTCTGTGTTTCATCAACACTCTGATAGTCCACAGATTACAGAATGCCACCAGACGTGCATCGGAAGCTACTACTGGTCTTCCAGGTAACGATCAAAGCCTACACTGTTTGAGACATTACTCCCGTGGAGGAAAGTGCGCATGGTGAATGTTGTATTCAATCCCGATGCAATTTCTGTATTTCATCAACACTCTGATAGTCCACAGATTACAGAATGCCACCAGAGGTGCATCGCAAACTACTACTGATCTTCCAGGGAACGATCAAAGCGTAGACTGTTCGAGACATATATCCCGTGGAGGAAAGTGCGCATGGTGACTGTTGTATTCAAACCCGATGCAATTTCTGTGTTTCATCAACACTCCCTAAGTCCACAGATTACAGAATGCCACCAGATGTGCATCGGAAACTACTACTGGTCTTCCAGGGAACGATCAAAGCGTAGACTGTTTGAGACATTACTCCCATAGAGGAAAGTGCGCATGCTGACTGTTGTATTCAATCCCGAGGCAATTTCTGTGTTTCATAAACACTTTGAAGGTCCACAGATTACAGATTGTCTCCAGATGTGCATCGAAAACTACTACTGGTCTTCCTGGGAACGATCAAAGCGTAGACTGTTTGAGAATTACTCCCATGGAGGAAAGTACGCATGGTAACTGTTGTATTCAATCCCGATGCAATTTCTGTGTTTCATCAACACTCTGATAGTCCACAGATTACAGATTGTCGCCTAATGTGCATCGGAAACTATTTCTGGTCTTCCAGTTAACGATCAAAGCGTAGACTGTTTGAGACATACCTCCCGTGGAAGAAAGTGCCCAAGGTGACTGTTGTATTCAATCCCGATGCAATTTCTGTGTTTCATCTACACTCTGATAGTCCACAGGTTACAGAATGCCGCCAGATGTGCATCGGAAACTACTACTGGTCTTCCAGGGAACGATCAAAGCGTAGACTGTTTGAGACATTACTCCCACGGAGGAAAGTTCGCATAGTGACCGTTGTATATCAATCCCGATGCATTTTCTGTGTTTCATCAACACTCTGATAGTCCACAGATTACAGAATGCCTTTACATGTGCATCGGATACTACTACTGGTCTTCCAGGGAACGATCAAAGCGTAGACCGTTTGAGACATTACTCCCATGGAGGAAAATGCACATGGTGACTGTTGTATTCAATTCCGATGCAATTTCTGTGTTTCATCAACACTCTGATAGTCCACAGATTACAGAATGCCACCAGACGTGCATCGGAAGCTACTACTGGTGTTCCAGGTAACGATCAAAGCGTAGACTGTTTGAGACATTACTAGCGTGGAGGAAAGTGCGCATGGTGACTGTTGCATTCAATCCCGATGCAATTTCTGTGTTTCATCAACACTCTGATAGTCCACAGGTTACAGAATGCCACAAGATGTGCATCGGAAACTACTACTGGTCTTCCAGTGATCGATCAAAGCGTAGACTCTTTGAGATACTCCTGTGGAGGAAAGTGTGCATGGCGACTGTTGTATTCAATCCCGATGCAGTTTCTGTGTTTCATCAACACTCCCTAAGTCCACAGATTACAGAATGCCACCAGATGTGCATCGGAAACTACTACTGGTATTCCAGGGAACGATCAAAGCGTAGACTGTTTGAGACATTACTCCTATAGAGGAAAGTGCGCATGGTAACTGTTGTATTCAATCCCGATGCAATTTCTGTGTTTCATCAAAAATTTGAAGGTCCTCAGATTACAGATTGTCTCCAGATGTGCATCGGAATCTACTACTGGTCTTCCTGGGAACGATCAAAACGTAGAGTGTTTGAGAATTACTCCCATTGAGGAAAGTGCGCATGGTAACTGTTGTATTCAATCCCGATGCAATATCTGTGTTTCATCAACACGTTGAAGGTCCACAGATTACAGAATGCCACCAGATGTGCATCGCAAACTACTACTGGGCTTCCAGGGAACGATCAAAGCGTAGACTGTTCGAGACATACCTCTCGTGGAGGAAAGTGCGCATGGTGACTGTTGTATTCAATCCCGATGCAATTTCTGTGTTTCATCAACACTCAGATAGTCCACAGATTACAGAATGAGTCCAGATGTGCATCGGAAACTACTACTGGACTTCCAGGGAACGCTCAGAGCGTAGCCTGTTTGAGACATTACTCCCGTGGAGGAAAGTGCGTATGGCGACTGTTGTGTTCAATGCCGATGCAACATCTGTGTTTCATCAACACTCTGATAGTCCACAGATTACAGAGTGCCTCCAGATGTGCATCGGAAACTACTACTGGTCTTCCAGGGAACGATCAAAGCGTAGACTGTTTGAGACATTACACCCATGGAGGAAAGTGCACATGGGGACTGTTGTATTCAATTCCGATGCAATTTCTGTGTTTCATCAACACTCTGATAGTCCACAGATTACAGAATGCCACCAGACGTGCATCGGAAGCTACTACTGGTCTTCCAGGTAACGATCAAAGCCTAGACTGTTTGAGACATTACTCCCGTGGAGGAAAGTGCGCATGGTGAATGTTGTATTCAATCCCGATGAAATTTCTGTGTTTCATCAACACTCTGATAGTCCACAGATTACAGAATGCCACCAGAGGTGCATCGCAAACTACTACTGATCTTCCAGGGAACGATCAAAGCGTAGACTGTTCGAGACATACCTCCCGTGGAGGAAAGTGCGCATGGTGACTGTTGTATTCAAACCCGATGCAATTTCTGTGTTTCATCAACACTCCCTAAGTCCACAGATTACAGAATGCCACCAGATGTGCATCGGAAACTACTACTGGTCTTCCAGGGAACGATCAAAGCGTAGACTGTTTGAGACATTACTCCCATAGAGGAAAGTGCGCATGCTGACTGTTGTATTCAATCCCGAGGCAATTTCTGTGTTTCATAAACACTTTGAAGGTCCACAGATTACAGATTGTCTCCAGATGTGCATCGGAAACTACTACTGGTCTTCCTGGGAACGATCAAAGCGTAGACTGTTTGAGAATTACTCCCATGGAGGAAAGTACGCATGGTAACTGTTGTATTCAATCCCGATGCAAATTCTGTGTTTCATCAACACTTTGAAGGTCCACAGATTACAGATTGTCGCCTAATGTGCATCGGAAACTATTTCTGGTCTTCCAGTTAACGATCAAAGCGTAGACTGTTTGCGACATACCTCCCGTGGAAGAAAGTGCCCAAGGTGACTGTTGTATTCAATCCCGATGCAATTTCTGTGTTTCATCTACACTCTGATAGTCCACAGGTTACAGAATGCCTCCAGATGTGCATCGGAAACTACTACTGGTCTTCCAGGGAACGATCAAAGCGTAGACTGTTTGAGACATTACTCCCACGGAGGAAAGTTCGCATAGTGACTGTTGTATATCAATCCCGATGCATTTTCTGTGTTTCATCAACACTCTGATAGTCCACAGATTACAGAATGCCTTTACATGTGCATCGGATACTACTACTGGTCTTCCAGGGAACGATCAAAGCGTAGACCGTTTGAGACATTACTCCCATGGAGGAAAATGCACATGGTGACTGTTGTATTCAATTCCGATGCAATTTCTGTGTTTCATCAACACTCTGATAGTCCACAGATTACAGAATGCCACCAGACGTGCATCGGAAGCTACTACTGGTGTTCCAGGTAACGATCAAAGCGTAGACTGTTTGAGACATTACTAGCGTGGAGGAAAGTGCGCATGGTGACTATTGTATTCAATCCCGATGCAATTTCTGTGTTTCATCAACACTCTGATAGTCCACAGGTTACAGAATGCCACCAGATGTGCATCGGAAACTACTACTGGTCTTCCAGTGATCGATCAAAGCGTAGACTCTTTGAGATACTCCTGTGGAGGAAAGTGTGCATGGCGACTGTTGTATTCAATCCCGACGCAATTTCTGTGTTTCATCAACACTCTGATAGTTCACAGATTACAGAATGCCACCAGACGTGCATCGGAAATTACTACTGGTCTTCAAGGGAACGATCAAAGCTTAGACTGTTTCAGACATTACTCCCATGGAGGAAATTGCGGATGGTGACTGTTGTATTCAATCCCGATGCAGTTTCTGTGTTTCATCAACACTCTGATAGTCCACAGATTACAGAGTGAGTCCAGATATGCATCGTAAGCTTCTACTGGTCTTCCAGGGAATGATCAAAGCGTAGACTGTTTGAGAATTACTCCCATTGAGGAAAGTGCACATGGCGAATGTTGCATTCAATCCCGATGCATTTTCTGTGTTTCATCAACACTCTGATAGTCCACAGATTACAGAATGCCACCAGATGTGCATCGGAAATTACTACTGGCCTTCAAGGGAACGATCAAAGCGTAGACTGAACGAGACATACCTCCCGTGGAGGAAAGTGCGCATGGTAACTGTTGTATTCAATCCCGATGCATTTTCTGTGTTCCATCAACACTCTGATAGTCCACAGATTACAGAATGCCTTTAGATGTGCATCGGAAACTACTACTGGTCTTCCAGGGAACGATCGAAGCGTAGACTGTTTGAGACATTACTCCCATGGAGGAAAGTGCACATGGCGAATGTTGCATTCAATCCCGATGCATTTTCTGTGTTTCATCAACACTCTGATAGTCCACAGATTACAGAATGCCACCAGATGTGCATCGGAAATTACTACTGGCCTTCAAGGGAACGATCAAAGCGTAGACTGTTTCAGACATTACTCCCATGGAGGAAAGTGTGGATGGTGACTGTTGTATTCAATCCCGATGCAATTTCTGTGTTTCATCAACACTCTGATAGTCCACAGATTACAGAATGCCACCAGATGTGCATCGCACTCTACTACTGGTCTTCCAGGGAACGATCAAAGCGTAGACTGAACGAGACATACCTCCCGTGGAGGAAAGTGCGCATGGTAACTGTTGTATTCAATCCCGATGCAGTTTCTGTGTTTCATCAACACTCCCTAAGTCCACAGATTACAGAATGCCACCAGATGTGCATCGGAAACTACTACTGGGCTTCCAGGGAACGATCAAAGCGTAGACTGTTTGAGACATTACTCCCATAGAGGAAAGTGCGCATGGTAACTGTTGTATTCAATCCCGATGCAATTTCTGTGTTTCATCAAAAATTTGAAGGTCCTCAAATTACAGATTGTCTCCAGATGTGCATCGGAAACTACTACTGGTCTTCCTGGGAACGATCAAAACGTAGAGTGTTTGAGAATTACTCCCATTGAGGAAAGTGCGCATGGTAACTGTTGTATTCAATCCCGATGCAATATCTGTGTTTCATCAACACTTTGAAGATCCACAGATTACAGAATGCCACCAGATGTGCATCGCAAACTACTACTGGTCTTCCAGGGAACGATCAAAGCGTAGACTGTTCGAGACATACCTCTCGTGGAGGAAAGTGCGCATGGTGACTGTTGTATTCAATCCCGATGCAATTTCTGTGTTTCATCAACACTCAGATAGTCCACAGATTACAGAATGAGTCCAGATGTGCATCGGAAACTACTACTGGACTTCCAGGGAACGATCAGAGCGTAGCCTGTTTGAGACATTACTCCCGTGGAGGAAAGTGCGCATGGCGACTGTTGTATTCAATGCCGATGCAACATCTGTGTTTCATCAACACTCTGATAGTCCACAGATTACAGAGTGCTTCCAGATGTGCATCGGAAACTACTACTGGTCTTCCAGGGAACGATCAAAGCGTAGACTGTTTGAGACATTACACCCATGGAGGAAAGTGCACATGGGGACTGTTGTATTCAATTCCGATGCAATTTCTGTGTTTCATCAACACTCTGATAGTCCACAGATTACAGAATGCCACCAGACGTGCATCGGAAGCTACTACTGGTCTTCCAGGTAACGATCAAAGCCTACACTGTTTGAGACATTACTCCCGTGGAGGAAAGTGCGCATGGTGAATGTTGTATTCAATCCCGATGCAATTTCTGTATTTCATCAACACTCTGATAGTCCACAGATTACAGAATGCCACCAGAGGTGCATCGCAAACTACTACTGATCTTCCAGGGAACGATCAAAGCGTAGACTGTTCGAGACATACCTCCCGTGGAGGAAAGTGCGCATGGTGACTGTTGTATTCAAACCCGATGCAATTTCTGTGTTTCATCAACACTCCCTAAGTCCACAGATTACAGAATGCCACCAGATGTGCATCGGAAACTACTACTGGTCTTCCAGGGAACGATCAAAGCGTAGACTGTTTGAGACATTACTCCCATAGAGGAAAGTGCGCATGCTGACTGTTGTATTCAATCCCGAGGCAATTTCTGTGTTTCATAAACACTTTGAAGGTCCACAGATTACAGATTGTCTCCAGATGTGCATCGAAAACTACTACTGGTCTTCCTGGGAACGATCAAAGCGTAGACTGTTTGAGAATTACTCCCATGGAGGAAAGTACGCATGGTAACTGTTGTATTCAATCCCGATGCAATTTCTGTGTTTCATCAACACTCTGATAGTCCACAGATTACAGATTGTCGCCTAATGTGCATCGGAAACTATTTCTGGTCTTCCAGTTAACGATCAAAGCGTAGACTGTTTGAGACATACCTCCCGTGGAAGAAAGTGCCCAAGGTGACTGTTGTATTCAATCCCGATGCAATTTCTGTGTTTCATCTACACTCTGATAGTCCACAGGTTACAGAATGCCGCCAGATGTGCATCGGAAACTACTACTGGTCTTCCAGGGAACGATCAAAGCGTAGACTGTTTGAGACATTACTCCCACGGAGGAAAGTTCGCATAGTGACCGTTGTATATCAATCCCGATGCATTTTCTGTGTTTCATCAACACTCTGATAGTCCACAGATTACAGAATGCCTTTACATGTGCATCGGATACTACTACTGGTCTTCCAGGGAACGATCAAAGCGTAGACCGTTTGAGACATTACTCCCATGGAGGAAAATGCACATGGTGACTGTTGTATTCAATTCCGATGCAATTTCTGTGTTTCATCAACACTCTGATAGTCCACAGATTACAGAATGCCACCAGACGTGCATCGGAAGCTACTACTGGTGTTCCAGGTAACGATCAAAGCGTAGACTGTTTGAGACATTACTAGCGTGGAGGAAAGTGCGCATGGTGACTGTTGCATTCAATCCCGATGCAATTTCTGTGTTTCATCAACACTCTGATAGTCCACAGGTTACAGAATGCCACAAGATGTGCATCGGAAACTACTACTGGTCTTCCAGTGATCGATCAAAGCGTAGACTCTTTGAGATACTCCTGTGGAGGAAAGTGTGCATGGCGACTGTTGTATTCAATCCCGACGCAATTTCTGTGTTTCATCAACACTCTGATAGTTCACAGATTACAGAATGCCACCAGACGTGCATCGGAAATTACTACTGGTCTTCAAGGGAACGATCAAAGCTTAGACTGTTTCAGACATTACTCCCATGGAGGAAATTGCGGATGGTGACTGTTGTATTCAATCCCGATGCAGTTTCTGTGTTTCATCAACACTCTGATAGTCCACAGATTACAGAGTGAGTCCAGATATGCATCGTAAGCTTCTACTGGTCTTCCAGGGAATGATCAAAGCGTAGACTGTTTGAGAATTACTCCCATTGAGGAAAGTGCGCATGGTGACTGTTGTATTCAATCCCGATGCATTTTCTGTGTTCCATCAACACTCTGATAGTCCACAGATTACAGAATGCCTTTAGATGTGCATCGGAAACTACTACTGGTCTTCCAGGGAACGATCGAAGCGTAGACTGTTTGAGACATTACTCCCATGGAGGAAAGTGCACATGGTGACTGTTGTATTCAATCCCGATGCAATTTCTGTGTTTCATCTACACTCTGATAGTCCACAGGTTACAGAATGCCTCCAGATGTGCATCGGAAACTACTACTGGTCTTCCAGGGAAAGATCAAAGCGTAGACTGTTTGAGACATTACTCCCGTGGAGGAAAGTGAGCATGGCGAATGTTGCATTCAATCCCGATGCATTTTCTGTGTTTCATCAACACTCTGATAGTCCACAGATTACAGAATGCCACCAGATGTGCATCGGAAATTACTACTGGCCTTCAAGGGAACGATCAAAGCGTAGACTGTTTCAGACATTACTCCCATGGAGGAAAGTGTGGATGGTGACTGTTGTATTCAATCCCGATGCAATTTCTGTGTTTCATCAACACTCTGATAGTCCACAGATTACAGAATGCCACCTGATGTGCATCGCACTCTACTACTGGTCTTCCAGGGAACGATCAAAGCGTAGACTGAACGAGACATACCTCCCGTGGAGGAAAGTGCGCATGGTAACTGTTGTATTCAATCCCGATGCAGTTTCTGTGTTTCATCAACACTCCCTAAGTCCACAGATTACAGAATGCCACCAGATGTGCATCGGAAACTACTACTGGGCTTCCAGGGAACGATCAAAGCGTAGACTGTTTGAGACATTACTCCCATAGAGGAAAGTGCGCATGGTAACTGTTGTATTCAATCCCGATGCAATTTCTGTGTTTCATCAAAAATTTGAAGGTCCTCAGATTACAGATTGTCTCCAGATGTGCATCGGAAACTGCTACTGGTCTTCCTGGGAACGATCAAAACGTAGAGTGTTTGAGAATTACTCCCATTGAGGAAAGTGCGCATGGTAACTGTTGTATTCAATCCCGATGCAATATCTGTGTTTCATCAACACTTTGAAGGTCCACAGATTACAGAATGCCACCAGATGTGCATCGCAAACTACTACTGGTCTTCCAGGGAACGATCAAAGCGTAGACTGTTCGAGACATACCTCTCGTGGAGGAAAGTGCGCATGGTGACTGTTGTATTCAATCCCGATGCAATTTCTGTGTTTCATCAACACTCAGATAGTCCACAGATTACAGAATGAGTCCAGATGTGCATCGGAAACTACTACTGGACTTCCAGGGAACGATCAGAGCGTAGCCTGTTTGAGACATTACTCCCGTGGAGGAAAGTGCGCATGGCGACTGTTGTATTCAATGCCGATGCAACATCTGTGTTTCATCAACACTCTGATAGTCCACAGATTACAGAGTGCCTCCAGATGTGCATCGGAAACTACTACTGTTCCTCCAGGGAACGATCAAAGCGTAGACTGTTTGAGACATTACACCCATGGAGGAAAGTGCACATGGGGACTGTTGTATTCAATTCCGATGCAATTTCTGTGTTTCATCAACACTCTGATAGTCCACAGATTACAGAATGCCACCAGACGTGCATCGGAAGCTACTACTGGTCTTCCAGGTAACGATCAAAGCCTAGACTGTTTGAGACATTACTCCCGTGAAGGAAAGTGCGCATGGTGAATGTTGTATTCAATCCCGATGCAATTTCTGTATTTCATCAACACTCTGATAGTCCACAGATTACAGAATGCCACCAGAGGTGCATCGCAAACTACTACTGATCTTCCAGGGAACGATCAAAGCGTAGACTGTTCGAGACATACCTCCCGTGGAGGAAAGTGCGCATGGTGACTGTTGTATTCAAACCCGATGCAATTTCTGTGTTTCATCAACACTCCCTAAGTCCACAGATTACAGAATGCCACCAGATGTGCATCGGAAACTACTACTGGTCTTCCAGGGACGATCAAAGCGTAGACTGTTTGAGACATTACTCCCATAGAGGAAAGTGCGCATGCTGACTGTTGTATTCAATCCCGAGGCAATTTCTGTGTTTCATAAACACTTTGAAGGTCCACAGATTACAGATTGTCTCCAGATGTGCATCGGAAACTACTACTGGTCTTCCTGGGAACGATCAAAGCGTAGACTGTTTGAGAATTACTCCCATGGAGGAAAGTACGCATGGTAACTGTTGTATTCAATCCCGATGCAATTTCTGTGTTTCATCAACACTCTGATAGTCCACAGATTACAGATTGTCGCCTAATGTGCATCGGAAACTATTTCTGGTCTTCCAGTTAACGATCAAAGCGTAGACTGTTTGAGACATACCTCCCGTGGAAGAAAGTGCCCAAGGTGACTGTTGTATTCAATCCCGATGCAATTTCTGTGTTTCATCTACACTCTGATAGTCCACAGGTTACAGAATGCCGCCAGATGTGCATCGGAAACTACTACTGGTCTTCCAGGGAACGATCAAAGCGTAGACTGTTTGAGACATTACTCCCACGGAGGAAAGTTCGCATAGTGACTGTTGTATATCAATCCCGATGCATTTTCTGTGTTTCATCAACACTCTGATAGTCCACAGATTACAGAATGCCTTTACATGTGCATCGGATACTACTACTGGTCTTCCAGGGAACGATCAAAGCGTAGACCGTTTGAGACATTACTCCCATGGAGGAAAATGCACATGGTGACTGTTGTATTCAATTCCGATGCAATTTCTGTGTTTCATCAACACTCTGATAGTCCACAGATTACAGAATGCCACCAGACGTGCATCGGAAGCTACTACTGGTGTTCCAGGTAACGATCAAAGCGTAGACTGTTTGAGACATTACTAGCGTGGAGGAAAGTGCGCATGGTGACTGTTGTATTCAATCCCGATGCAATTTCTGTGTTTCATCAACACTCTGATAGTCCACAGGTTACAGAATGCCTCCAGATGTGCATCGGAAACTACTACTGGTCTTCCAGGGAAAGATCAAAAGCGTAGACTGTTTGAGACATTACTCCCACGGAGGAAAGTTCGCATGGTGACTGTTGTATTCAATTCCGATGTAATGTCTGTGTTTCATCAACAATCTGATAGTCCACAGATTACAGAATGCCACCAGACGTGCATCGGAATCTACTACTGGTGTTCCAGGTAACAATCAAAGCGTAGACTGTTTGAGACATTACTCCCGTCTAGGAAAGTGCGCATGGTGACTGTTGTATTCAATTCCGATGCAATTTCTGTATTTCATCAACACTCTGATAGTCCACAGGTTACAGAATGCCACCAGATGTGCATCGGAAATTACTACTGGTCTTCAAGGGTACGATCAAAACTTAGACTGTTTCAGACATTACTCCCATGGAGGAAAGTGCGGATGGTTACTGTTGTATTTAATCCCGATGCAATTTCTGTGTTTCATCAACACTCTGATAGTCCACAGATTACAGAATGCCACCAGATGTGCATCGCAAACTACTACTGGTCTTCCAAGGAACGATCAAAGCGTAGACTGTTCGAGACATACCTCCCGTGGAGGAAAGTGCGCATGTTGACTGTTGTATTCAATCCCGATGCAATTTCTCTGTTTCATCAACACTCTGATAGTTTACAGATTACAGAGTTACTCCAGATGTGCATCGTAAGCTACTACTGGTCTTCCAGGGAATGATCAAAGCGTAGACTGTTTGAGAATTACTCCCATGGAGGAAAGTGGGCATGGTGACTGTTGTATTCAATCCTGATTCAATTTCTGTGTTTCATCAACACTCTGATGGTCCACAGATAACAGAATGCCACCAGACGTGCATCGGAAGCTACTACTGGTCTCCCAGGTAACAATCAAAGCGTAGACTGTTTGAGGCATTACTCCCGTGGAGGAAAGTGCGCATGGTGACTGTTGTATTCAATCCCGATGCAATTTCTGTGTTTCATCTACACTCTGATAGTCCACAGGTTACAGAATGCCTCCAGATGTGCATCGGAAACTACTACTGGTCTTCCAGGGAACGATCAAAGCGTAGACTGTTTGAGACATTACTCCCACGGAGGAAAGTGCGGATGGTGACTGTTGTATTCAATCCCGATGCAATTTCTGTGTTTCATCAATACTCTGATAGTCCACAGATTACAGAATGCCACCAGACGTGCATCGGAAGCTACTACTGGTCTCCCAGGTAACAATTAAAGCGTAGACTGTTTGAGGCATTACTCCCGTGGAGGAAAGTGCGCATGGTGACTGTTGTATTCAATCCCGATGCAATTTCTGTGTTTCATCTACACTCTGATAGTCCACAGGTTACAGAATGCCTCCAGATGTGCATCGGAAACTACTACTGGTCTTCCAGGGAACGATCAAAGCGTAGACTGTTTGAGACATTACTCCCACGGAGGAAAGTGCGGATGGTGACTGTTGTATTCAATCGCGATGCAATTTCTGTGTTTCATCAACACTCTGATAGTCCACAGATTACAGAATGCCACCAGATGTGCATCGCAAACTACTACTGGTCTTCCAAGGAACGATCAAAGGGTAGACTCTTCGAGACATACCTCCCGTGGAGGAAAGTGCGCATGGTGACTGTTGTATTCAAACCCGATGCAATTTCTGTGTTTCATCAACACTCCCTAAGTCCACAGATTACAGAATGCCACCAGATGTGCATCGGAAACTACTACTGGTCTTACAGGGAACGATCAAAGCGTAGACTGTTTGAGACATTACTCCCATAGAGGAAAGTGCGCATGCTGACTGTTGTATTCAATCCCGAGGCAATTTCTGTGTTTCATAAACACTTTGAAGGTCCACAGATTACAGATTGTCTCCAGATGTGCATCGGAAACTACTACTGGTCTTCCTGGGAACGATCAAAGCGTAGACTGTTTGAGAATTACTCCCATGGAAGAAAGTACGCATGGTAACTGTTGTATTCAATCCCGATGCAATTTCTGTGTTTCATCAACACTTTGAAGGTCCACAGATTACAGATTGTCACCTAATGTGCATCGGAAACTATTTCTGGTCTTCCAGTTAACGATCAAAGCGTAGACTGTTTGAGACATACCTCCCGTGGAAGAAAGTGCCCAAGGTGACTGTTGTATTCAATCCCGATGCAATTTCTGTGTTTCATCTACACTCTGATAGTCCACAGGTTACAGAATGCCTCCAGATGTGCATCGGAAACTACTACTGGTCTTCCAGGGAACGATCAAAGCGTAGACTGTTTGAGACATTACTCCCACGGAGGAAAGTTCGCATAGTGACTGTTGTATTCAATACCGATGCATTTTCTGTGTTTCATCAACACTCTGATAGTCCACAGATTACAGAATGCCTTTACATGTGCATCGGATACTACTACTGGTCTTCCAGGGAACGATCAAAGCGTAGACCGTTTTTAGACATTACTCCCATGGAGGAAAATGCACATGGTGACTGTTGTATTCCATTCCGATGCAATTTCTGTGTTTCATCAACACTCTGATAGTCCACAGATTACAGAATGCCACCAGACGTTCATCGGAAGCTACTACTGGTGTTCCAGGTAACGATCAAAGCGTAGACTGTTTGAGACATTACTAGCGTGGAGGAAAGTGCGCATGGTGACTGTTGTATTCAATCCCGATGCAATTTCTGTGTTTCATCAACACTCTGATAGTCCACTGGTTACAGAATGCCACCAGATGTGCATCGGAAACTACTACTGGTCTTCCAGTGATCGATCAAAGCGTAGACTCTTTGAGATACTCCTGTGGAGGAAAGTGTGCATGGCGACTGTTGTATTCAATCCCGACGCAATTTCTGTGTTTCATCAACACTCTGATAGTTCACAGATTACAGAATGCCACCAGACGTGCATCGGAAATTACTACTGGTCTTCAAGGGAACGATCAAAGCTTAGACTGTTTCAGACATTACTCCCATGGAGGAAATTGCGGATGGTGACTGTTGTATTCAATCCCGATGCAATTTCTGTGTTTCATCAACACTCTGATAGTCCACAGATTACAGAGTGAGTCCAGATGTGGATCGTAAGCTTCTACTGGTCTTCCAGGGAATGATCAAAGCGTAGAGTGTTTGAGAATTACTCCCATGGAGGAAAGTGGGCATGGTGACTGTTGTATTCAATCCTGATGCAATTTCTGTGTTTCATCAACACTCTGATGGTCCACAGATTACAGAATGCCTAAAGGTGTGCATCGGAAACTACTACTGGTCTGCCAGGGAACAATCAAAGCGTATACTCTTTGAGACATTACTCCCATGGAGGCAAGTGCGCATGGTGACTGTTGTATTCAATCCCGATGCATTTTCTGTGTTCCATCAACACTCTGATAGTCCACAGTTTACAGAATGCCTTGAGATGTACATCGGAAACTACTACTGGTCTTCCAGGGAACGATCGAAGCGTAGACTGTTTGAGACATTACTCCCATGGAGGAAAGTGCACATGGTGACTGTTGTATTCAATCCCGATGCAATTTCTGTGTTTCATCTACACTCTGATAGTCCACAGGTTACAGAATGCCTCCAGATGTGCATCGGAAACTATTACTGGTCTTCCAGGGAAAGATCAAAGCGTAGACTGTTTGAGACATTACTCCCACGGAGGAAAGTTCGCATGGTGACTGATGTATTGAATCCCGATGCATTTTCTGTGTTTCATCAACACTCTGATAGTCCACAGATTACAGAATGCCTTTAGATGTGCATCGGATACTACTACTGGTTTTCCAGGGAACGATCAAAGCGTAGACCGTTTGAGACATTACTCCCATGGAGGAAAATGCACATGGTGACTGTTGCATTCAATTCCGATGCAATTTCTGTGTTTCATCAACAGTCTGATAGTCCACAGAATACAGAATTCCTAAAGGTGTGCATCGGAAACTACTACTGGTCATCCAGGGAACGATCAAAGCGTAGACGCTTTGAGACATTACTCCCATGTAGGCAAGTGCGCATGGTGACTGTTGTATTCAATCCCGATGCATTTTCTGTGTTCCATCAACACTCCGATAGTCCACAGATTACAGAATGCCTTTAGATGTGCATCGGAAACTACTACTGGTCTTCCAGGGAACGATCAAAGCGTAGACAGTTTGAGACATTACTCCCATGGAGGAAAGTGCACATGGTGACTGTTGTATTCAATTCCGATGTAATGTCTGTGTTTCATCAACAATCTGATAGTCCACAGATTACAGAATGCCACCAGACGTGCATCGGAAGCTACTACTGGTGTTCCAGGTAACAATCAAAGCGTAGACTGTTTGAGACATTACTCCCGTCTAGGAAAGTGCGCATGGTGACTGTTGTATTCAATCCCGATGCAATTTCTGTGTTTCATCAACACTCTGATAGTCCACAGGTTACAGAATGCCACCGGATGTGCATCGGAAATTACTACTGGTCTTCAAGGGAACGATCAAAGCTTAGACTGTTTCAGACATTACTCCCATGGCGGAAAGTGCGGATGGTTACTGTTGTATTCAATCCCGATGCAATTTCTGTGTTTCATCAACACTCTGATAGTCCACAGATTACAGAATGCCACCAGATGTGCATCGCAAACTACTACTGGTCTTCCAAGGAACGATCAAAGCGTAGACTGTTCGAGACATGCCTCCCGTGGAGGAAAGTGCGCATGTTATACTGTTGTATTCAATCCCGATGCAATTTCTGTGTTTCATCAACACTCCCTAAGTCCACAGATTACAGAATGCCACCAGATGTGAATCGGAAACTACACTGGGCTTCCAGGGAACGATCAATGCGTAGACTGTTTGAGACATTACTCCCATAGAGGTAAGTTCGAATAGTAACTGTTGTATTCGATCCCGATGCAATATCTTAGTTTCATAAACACATTGAAGATCCACATATTACAGAATGCCAACAGATGTGCATCGGAAGCTACTTCTTGTCTTCCAGGGAACGATCAAAGCGTAGACTGTTTGAGACATACCTCACGTGGAGGGAAGTGCGCATGATGACTGTTGTATTCAATCCCGATGCAATTTCTGTGTTTCATCAACACTCTGATAGTTTACAGATTACAGAGTTAGTCCAGATGTGCATCGTAAGCTACTACTGGTCTTCCAGGGAATGATCAAAGCGTAGACTGTTTGAGAATTACTCCCATGGAGGAAAGTGGGCATGGTGACTGTTGTATTCAATCCTGATTCAATTTCTGTGTTTCATCAACACTCTGATGGTCCACAGATTACAGAATGCCACCAGACGTGCATCGGAAGCTACTACTGGTCTCCCAGGTAACAATCAAAGCGTAGACTGTTTGAGGCATTACTCCCGTGGAGGAAAGTGCGCATGGTGACTGTTGTATACAATCCCGATGCAATTTCTGTGTTTCATCTACACTCTGATAGTCCACAGGTTACAGAATGCCTCCAGATGTGCATCGGAAACTACTACTGGTCTTCCAGGGAACGATCAAAGCGTAGACTGTTTGAGACATTACTCCCACGGAGGAAAGTGCGGATGGTGACTGTTGTATTCAATCCCGATGCAATTTCTGTGTTTCATCAACACTCTGATAGTCCACAGATTACAGAATGCCACCACATGTGCAACGCAAACTACTACTGGTCTTCCAAGGAACAATCAAAGGGTAGACTCTTCGAGACATACCTCCCGTGGAGGAAAGTGCGCATGTTGACTGTTGTATTCAATCCCGATGGAATTTCTGTGTCTCATAAACACTCCCTAAGTCCACAGATTACAGAATACCACCAGATGTGCATCGGAAACTACAACTGGGCTTCCAGGGAACGATCAAAGCGTAGACTGTTTGAGAATTACTCCCATGGAGGAAAGTGGGCATGGTGACTGTTGTATTCAATCCTGATTCAATTTCTGTGTTTCATCAACACTCTGATGGTCCACAGATTACAGAATGCCACCAGACGTGCATCGGAAGCTACTACTGGTCTCCCAGGTAACAATCAAAGCGTAGACTGTTTGAGGCATTACTCCCGTGGAGGAAAGTGCGCATGGTGACTGTTGTATTCAATCCCGATGCAATTTCTGTGTTTCATCTACACTCTGATAGTCCACAGGTTACAGAATGCCACCAGATGTGCATCGGAAGCTACTTCTTGTCTTCCAGGGAACGATCAAACCGTAGACTGTTTGTGACATACCTCACGTGGAGGAAAGTGCGCATGACGACTGTTGTATTCAATCCCGATGCAATTTCTGTGTTTCATCAACACTCTGATAGTTTACAGACTACAGAGTAAGTCCAGATGTGCATCGTAAGCTACTACTGGTCTTCCAGGGAATGATCAAAGCGTAGACTGTTTGAGAATTACTCCCATGGAGGAAAGTGGGCATGGTGACTGTTGTATTCAATCCTGATGCAATTTCTGTTTTTCATCAACACTCTGATGGTCCACAGATTACAGAATGCCACCAGACGTGCATCGGAAGCTACCACTGGTCTCCCAGGTAACAATCAAAGCGTAGACTGTTTGAGACATTACTCCCGTGGAGGAAAGTGCGCATGGTGACTGTTGTATTCAATCCCGATGCAATTTCTGTGTTTCATCTACACTCTGATAGTCCACAGGTTACAGAATGCCTCCAGATGTGCATCGGAAACTACTACTGGTCTTCCAAGGAACGATCAAAGCGTAGACTGTTTGAGACATTACTCCCACGGAGGAAAGTTCGCATGGTGACTGTTGTATTCAATCCCGCTGCATTTTCTGTGTTTCATCAACACTCTGATAGTCCACAGATTACAGAATGCCTTTAGATGTGCATCGGATACTAATACTGGTCTTCCAGGGAACGATCAAAGCGTAGACCGTTTGAGACATACTCCCATGGAGGAAAATGCACATGGTGACTGTTGTATTCAATTCCGATGCAATTTATGTGTTTCATCAACACTCTGATAGTCCACAGATTACAGAATGCCACCAGACGTGCATTCGAAGCTACTACTGGTCTTCCAGGTTATGATCAAAACGTAGACTATTTGAGACATTACTCCCGTGGAGGAAAGTGCACATGGTGACTGTTGTATTCAATCCCGATGCATTTTCTGTGTTTCATCAACACTTTGATAGTCCACAGATTACAGAATGCCTTTAGATGTGCATCGGATACTACTACTGGTCTTCCAGGGAACGATCAAAGCGTAGACTGTTTGAGACATTACTCCCGTGGAGGAAAGTGCGCATGGCGACTGTTGTATTCAATCCCGATGCAATTTCTGTGTTTCATCAACACTCTGATAGTCCACATATTACAGAATGTCACCAGATGTGCGTCGGAAATTACTACTGGTCTTCAAAGGAACGATCAAAGCTTAGACTGTTTGAGAATTACTCCCATGGAGGAAAGTGGGCATTGTGACTGTTGTATTCAATCCTGATTCAATTTCTGTGTTTCATCAACACTCTGATAGTCCACAGATTACTGACTGCCACCAGACGTGCATCGGAAGCTACGACTGGTCTCCCAGGTAACGATCAAAGCGTAGACTGTTTGAGACATTACTCCCGTAAAGGAAAGTGCGCATGGTGACTGTTGTATTCAATCCCGATGCAATTTCAGTGTTTCATCAACACCCTGATAGTCCACAGATTACAGAATGCCTCAAGATGTGCATCGGAAACTACTACTGGTCTTCCACGGAACTATCAAAGCGAAGACTGTTTGAGACATTACTCCCGTGGAGGAAAGTGTGCATGGCGAATGTTGTATTCAATCCCGATGCATTTTCTGTGTTTCATCAACACTCTGATAGTCCACAGATTACAGAATGCCACCAGATGTGTATCGCAAACTACTACTGGTCTTCCAGGGAAGGATCAAAGCGTAGACTGATCGAGACATACCTCCCGTGGAGGGAAGTGCGCATAGTGACTGTTGTATTCAATCCCGATGCAGTTTCTGTGTTTCATCAGCACTCCCTAAGTCCAAAGATTACAGAATGCCACCAGATGTGCATCGGAAACTACTACTGGTCTTCCAGGGATTGATCAAAGCGTAGACTGTTTGAGACATTACTCCCATAGACGAAAGTGCGCGTGGTAACTGTTGTATTCAATCCCGATGCAATTTCTGTGTTAAATCAAAAATTTGAAGGTCCTCAGATTACAGATTGTCTCCAGATGTGCATCGGAAACTACTACTGGTCTTCCTGGGAACGAACAAAACGTAGAGTGTTTGAGAATTACTCCCATTGAGGAAAGTGCGCATGGTAACTGTTGTATTCAATCCCGATGCAATTTCTGTGTTTCATCAACACTCTGATAGTTTACAGATTACAGAGTTAGTCCAGATGTGCATCGTAAGCTACTACTGGTCTTCCAGGGAATGATCAAAGCGTAGACTGTTTGAGAATTACTCCCATGGAGGAAAGTGGGCATGGTGACTGTTGTATTCAATCCTGATTCAATTTCTGTGTTTCATCAACACTCTGATGGTCCACAGATTACAGAATGCCACCAGACGTGCATCGGAAGCTACTACTGGTCTCCCAGGTAACAATCAAAGCGTAGACTGTTTGAGGCATTACTCCCGTGGAGGAAAGTGCGCATGGTGACTGTTGTATACAATCCCGATGCAATTTCTGTGTTTCATCTACACTCTGATAGTCCACAGGTTACAGAATGCCTCCAGATGTGCATCGGAAACTACTACTGGTCTTCCAGGGAACGATCAAAGCGTAGACTGTTTGAGACATTACTCCCACGGAGGAAAGTGCGGATGGTGACTGTTGTATTCAATCCCGATGCAATTTCTGTGTTTCATCAACACTCTGATAGTCCACAGATTACAGAATGCCACCACATGTGCAACGCAAACTACTACTGGTCTTCCAAGGAACAATCAAAGGGTAGACTCTTCGAGACATACCTCCCGTGGAGGAAAGTGCGCATGTTGACTGTTGTATTCAATCCCGATGGAATTTCTGTGTCTCATAAACACTCCCTAAGTCCACAGATTACAGAATACCACCAGATGTGCATCGGAAACTACAACTGGGCTTCCAGGGAACGATCAAAGCGTAGACTGTTTGAGAATTACTCCCATGGAGGAAAGTGGGCATGGTGACTGTTGTATTCAATCCTGATTCAATTTCTGTGTTTCATCAACACTCTGATGGTCCACAGATTACAGAATGCCACCAGACGTGCATCGGAAGCTACTACTGGTCTCCCAGGTAACAATCAAAGCGTAGACTGTTTGAGGCATTACTCCCGTGGAGGAAAGTGCGCATGGTGACTGTTGTATTCAATCCCGATGCAATTTCTGTGTTTCATCTACACTCTGATAGTCCACAGGTTACAGAATGCCACCAGATGTGCATCGGAAGCTACTTCTTGTCTTCCAGGGAACGATCAAACCGTAGACTGTTTGCGACATACCTCACGTGGAGGAAAGTGCGCATGACGACTGTTGTATTCAATCCCGATGCAATTTCTGTGTTTCATCAACACTCTGATAGTTTACAGACTACAGAGTAAGTCCAGATGTGCATCGTAAGCTACTACTGGTCTTCCAGGGAATGATCAAAGCGTAGACTGTTTGAGAATTACTCCCATGGAGGAAAGTGGGCATGGTGACTGTTGTATTCAATCCTGATGCAATTTCTGTTTTTCATCAACACTCTGATGGTCCACAGATTACAGAATGCCACCAGACGTGCATCGGAAGCTACCACTGGTCTCCCAGGTAACAATCAAAGCGTAGACTGTTTGAGACATTACTCCCGTGGAGGAAAGTGCGCATGGTGACTGTTGTATTCAATCCCGATGCAATTTCTGTGTTTCATCTACACTCTGATAGTCCACAGGTTACAGAATGCCTCCAGATGTGCATCGGAAACTACTACTGGTCTTCCAAGGAACGATCAAAGCGTAGACTGTTTGAGACATTACTCCCACGGAGGAAAGTTCGCATGGTGACTGTTGTATTCAATCCCGCTGCATTTTCTGTGTTTCATCAACACTCTGATAGTCCACAGATTACAGAATGCCTTTAGATGTGCATCGGATACTAATACTGGTCTTCCAGGGAACGATCAAAGCGTAGACCGTTTGAGACATACTCCCATGGAGGAAAATGCACATGGTGACTGTTGTATTCAATTCCGATGCAATTTATGTGTTTCATCAACACTCTGATAGTCCACAGATTACAGAATGCCACCAGACGTGCATTCGAAGCTACTACTGGTCTTCCAGGTTATGATCAAAACGTAGACTATTTGAGACATTACTCCCGTGGAGGAAAGTGCACATGGTGACTGTTGTATTCAATCCCGATGCATTTTCTGTGTTTCATCAACACTTTGATAGTCCACAGATTACAGAATGCCTTTAGATGTGCATCGGATACTACTACTGGTCTTCCAGGGAACGATCAAAGCGTAGACTGTTTGAGACATTACTCCCGTGGAGGAAAGTGCGCATGGCGACTGTTGTATTCAATCCCGATGCAATTTCTGTGTTTCATCAACACTCTGATAGTCCACATATTACAGAATGTCACCAGATGTGCGTCGGAAATTACTACTGGTCTTCAAAGGAACGATCAAAGCTTAGACTGTTTGAGAATTACTCCCATGGAGGAAAGTGGGCATTGTGACTGTTGTATTCAATCCTGATTCAATTTCTGTGTTTCATCAACACTCTGATAGTCCACAGATTACTGACTGCCACCAGACGTGCATCGGAAGCTACGACTGGTCTCCCAGGTAACGATCAAAGCGTAGACTGTTTGAGACATTACTCCCGTAAAGGAAAGTGCGCATGGTGACTGTTGTATTCAATCCCGATGCAATTTCAGTGTTTCATCAACACCCTGATAGTCCACAGATTACAGAATGCCTCAAGATGTGCATCGGAAACTACTACTGGTCTTCCACGGAACTATCAAAGCGAAGACTGTTTGAGACATTACTCCCGTGGAGGAAAGTGTGCATGGCGAATGTTGTATTCAATCCCGATGCATTTTCTGTGTTTCATCAACACTCTGATAGTCCACAGATTACAGAATGCCACCAGATGTGTATCGCAAACTACTACTGGTCTTCCAGGGAAGGATCAAAGCGTAGACTGATCGAGACATACCTCCCGTGGAGGGAAGTGCGCATAGTGACTGTTGTATTCAATCCCGATGCAGTTTCTGTGTTTCATCAGCACTCCCTAAGTCCAAAGATTACAGAATGCCACCAGATGTGCATCGGAAACTACTACTGGTCTTCCAGGGATTGATCAAAGCGTAGACTGTTTGAGACATTACTCCCATAGACGAAAGTGCGCGTGGTAACTGTTTATTCAATCCCGATGCAATTTCTGTGTTAAATCAAAAATTTGAAGGTCCTCAGATTACAGATTGTCTCCAGATGTGCATCGGAAACTACTACTGGTCTTCCTGGGAACGAACAAAACGTAGAGTGTTTGAGAATTACTCCCATTGAGGAAAGTGCGCATGGTAACTGTTGTATTCAATCCCGATGCAATTTCTGTGTTTCATCAACACTTTGAAGGTCCACAGATTACAGAATGCCACCAGATGTGCATCGCAAACTACTACTGGTCTTCCAGGGAACGATCAAAGCGTAGACTGTTCGAGACATACCTCCCGTGGAGGAAAGTGCGCATGGTGACTGTTGTATTCAATCCCGATGCAATATCTGTGTTTCATCAACACTCAGATAGTCCACAGATTACAGAATGAGTCCAGATGTGCATCGGAAACTACTACTGGACTTCCAGGGCACGATCAAAGCGTAGCCTGTTTGAGACATTACTTCCGTGGAGGAAAGTGCGCATGGCGACTGTTGTATTCAATGCCGATGCATTATCTGTGTTTCATCAACACTCTGATAGTCCACAGATTACAGAGTGCCTCCAGATGTGCATCGGAAACTACTACTGGTCTTCCAGTGAACGATCAAAGCGTAGACTGTTTGAGACATTACACCCATGGAGGGAAGTGCACATGGGGACTGTTGTATTCTATTCCGATGCAATTTCTGTGTTTCATCAACACTCTGATAGTCCACAGATTACAGAATGCCACCAGACGTGCATCGGAAGCTTCTACTGGTCTTCCAGGTAACGATCAAAGCGTAGACTGTTTGAGACATTACTCCCGTGGAGGAAAGTGCGCATGGTGAATGTTGTATTCAATCCCGATGCAATTTCTGTGTTTCATCAACACTCAGATAATCCACAGATTACAGAATGACTCCAGATGTGCATCGGAAACTACTACTGGTCTTCCAGGGAACGATCAAACGAAGACTGTTTGAGACATTACTCCCATGGAGGAAAGTGCACATGGTGACTGTTGTATTCAATCCCGATGCATTTACTGTGTTTCATCAACACTCTGATAGTCCACAGATTACAGAATGCCACCAGATGTGCATCGCAAACTACTACTGGTCTTCCAACGAACGATCAAAGCGTAGACTCTTCGAGACATACCTCCCGTGGAGGAAAGTGCGCATGTTGACTGTTGTATTCAATCCCGATGCAATTTCTGTGTCTCATCAACACTCCCTAAGTCCACAGATTACAGAATACCACCAGATGTGCATCGGAAACTACAACTGGGCTTCCAGGGAACGATCAATGCGTAGACTGTTTGAGACATTACTCCCATAGAGGTAAGTTCGAATAGTAACTGTTGTATTCAATCCCGATGCAATTTCTTAGTTTCATAAACACATTGAAGATCCACATATTACAGATTGCCACCAGATGTGCATCGGAAGCTACTTCTTGTCTTCCAGGGAACGATCAAACCGTAGACTGTTTGCGACATACCTCACGTGGAGGAAAGTGCGCATGATGACTGTTGTATTCAATCCCGATGCAATTTCTGTGTTTCATCAACACTCTGATAGTTTACAGATTACAGAGTTAGTCCAGATGTGCATCGTAAGCTACTACTGGTCTTCCAGGGAATGATCAAAGCGTAGACTGTTTGAGAATTACTCCCATGGAGGAAAGTGGGCATGGTGACTGTTGTATTCAATCCTGATGCAATTTCTGTGTTTCATCAACACTCTGATGGTCCACAGATTACAGAATGCCACCAGACTTGCATCGGAAGCTACTACTGGTCTCCCAGGTAACAATCAAAGCGTAGACTGTTTGAGACATTACTCCCGTGGAGGAAAGTGCGCATGGTGACTGTTGTATTCAATCCCGATGCAATTTCTGTGTTTCATCTACACTCTGATAGTCCACAGTTTACAGAATGCCTCCAGATGTGCATCGGAAACTACTACTGGTCTTCCAGGGAACGATCAAAGCGTAGACTGTTTGAGACATTACTCCCACGGAGGAAAGTTCGCATGGTGACTGTTGTATTCAATCCCGATGCATTTTCTGTGTTTCATCAACACTCTGATAGTCCACAGATTACAGAATGCCTTTAGATGTGCATCGGATACTACTACTGGTCTTCCAGGGAACGATCAAAGCGTAGACCGTTTGAGACATTACTCCCATGGAGGAAAATGCACATGGTGACTGTTGTATTCAATTCCGATGCAATTTATGTGTTTCATCAACACTCTGATAGGCCACAGATTACAGAATGCCACCAGACGTGCATTCGAAGCTACTACTGGCCTTCCAGGTTATGATCAAAACGTAGACTATTTGAGACATTACTCCCGTGGAGGAAAGTGCACATGGTGACTGTTGTATTCAATCCCGATGCATTTTCTGTGTTTCATCAACACTTTGATAGTCCACAGATTACAGAATGCCTTTAGATGTGCATCGGATACTACTACTGGTCTTCCAGGGAACGATCAAAGCGTAGACTGTTTGCGACATTACTCCCGTGGAGGAAAGTGCGCATGGCGACTGTTGTATTCAATCCCGATGCAATTTCTGTGTTTCATCAACACTCTGATAGTCCACAGATTACTGACTGCCACCAGACGTGCATCGGAAGCTACGACTGGTCTCCCACGTAACGATCAAAGCGTAGACTGTTTGAGACACTACTCCCGTAAAGGAAAGTGCGCATGGTGACTGTTGTATTCAATCCCGATGCAATTTCAGTGTTTCATCAACACCCTGATAGTCCACAGATTACTGACTGCCACCAGACGTGCATCGGAAGCTACGACTGGTCTCCCACGTAACGATCAAAGCGTAGACTGTTTGAGACACTACTCCTGTAAAGGAAAGTGCGCATGGTGACTGTTGTATTCAATCCCGATGCAATTTCAGTGTTTCATCAACACCCTGATAGTCCACAGATTACAGAATGCCTCCAGATGTGCATCGGAAACTACTACTGGTCTTCCACGGAACGATCAAAGCGTAGACTGATCGACACATACCTCCCGTGGAGGAAAGTGCGCATGGTGACTGTTGTATTCAATCCCGATGCAGTTTCTGTATTTCATCAACACTCCCTAAATCCAAAGATTACAGAATGCCACCAGATGTGCATCGGAAACTACTACTGGTCTTCCAGGGATCGATCAAAGCGTAGACTGTTTGAGACATTACTCCCATAGAGGAAAGTGCGCATGGTAACTGTTGTATTCAATCCCGATGCAATTTCTGTGTTTCATCAAAAATTTGATGGTCCTCAGATTACAGATTGTCTCCAGATGTGCATCGGAAACTACTACTGGTCTTCCTGGGAACGATCAAAACGTAGAGTGTTTGAGAATTACTCCCATTGAGGAAAGTGCGCATGGTAACTGTTGTATTCAAACCCGATGCAATTTCTTTGTTTCATCAACACTCAGATAGTCCACAGATTACAGAATGAGTCCAGATGTGCATCGGAAACTACTACTGGACTTCCAGGGAACGATCAAAGCGTAGCCTGTTTGAGACATTACTCCCGTGGAGGAAAGTGCGCATGGCGACTGTTGTATTCAATGCCGTTGCAACATCTGTGTTTCATCAACACTCTGATAGTCCACAGATTACAGAGTGCCTCCAGATGTGCATCGGAAACTACTACTGGTCTTCCAGGGAACGATCAAAGCGTAGACTGTTTGAGACATTACACCCATGGAGGAAAGTGCACATGGGGACTGTTGTATTTAATTCCGATGCAATTTCTGTGTTTCATCAACACTCTGATGGTCCACAGATTACAGAATGCCACCAGAGGTGCATCGGAAGCTACTACTGGTCTTCCAGGTAACGATCAAAGCGTAGACGGTTTGAGACATTACTCCCGTGGAGGAAAGTGCGCATGGTGAATGTTGTATTCAATCCCGATGCAATTTCTGTGTTTCATCAACACTCTGATAATCCACAGTTTACAGAATGACTCCAGATGTGCATCGGAAACTACTACTGGTCTTCCAGGGAACGATCAAAGCGTAGACTGTTTGAGACATTACACCCATGGAGGAAAGTGCACATGGGGACTGTTGTATTTAATTCCGATGCAATTTCTGTGTTTCATCAACACTCTGATGGTCCACAGATTACAGAATGCCACCAGAGGTGCATCGGAAGCTACTACTGGTCTTCCAGGTAACGATCAAAGCGTAGACGGTTTGAGACATTACTCCCGTGGAGGAAAGTGCGCATGGTGAATGTTGTATTCAATCCCGATGCAATTTCTGTGTTTCATCAACACTCAGATAATCCACAGATTACAGAATGACTCCAGATGTGCATCGGAAACTACTACTGGTCTTCCAGGGAACGATCAAACGAAGACTGTTTGAGACATTACTCCCATGGAGGAAAGTGCACATGGTGACTGTTGTATTCAATCCCGATGCATTTACTGTGTTTCATCAACACTCTGATAGTCCACAGATTACAGAATGCCACCAGATGTGCATCGCAAACTACTACTGGTCTTCCAACGAACGATCAAAGCGTAGACTCTTCGAGACATACCTCCCGTGGAGGAAAGTGCGCATGTTGACTGTTGTATTCAATCCCGATGCAATTTCTGTGTCTCATCAACACTCCCTAAGTCCACAGATTACAGAATACCACCAGATGTGCATCGGAAACTACAACTGGGCTTCCAGGGAACGATCAATGCGTAGACTGTTTGAGACATTACTCCCATAGAGGTAAGTTCGAATAGTAACTGTTGTATTCAATCCCGATGCAATTTCTTAGTTTCATAAACACATTGAAGATCCACATATTACAGATTGCCACCAGATGTGCATCGGAAGCTACTTCTTGTCTTCCAGGGAACGATCAAACCGTAGACTGTTTGCGACATACCTCACGTGGAGGAAAGTGCGCATGATGACTGTTGTATTCAATCCCGATGCAATTTCTGTGTTTCATCAACACTCTGATAGTTTACAGATTACAGAGTTAGTCCAGATGTGCATCGTAAGCTACTACTGGTCTTCCAGGGAATGATCAAAGCGTAGACTGTTTGAGAATTACTCCCATGGAGGAAAGTGGGCATGGTGACTGTTGTATTCAATCCTGATGCAATTTCTGTGTTTCATCAACACTCTGATGGTCCACAGATTACAGAATGCCACCAGACTTGCATCGGAAGCTACTACTGGTCTCCCAGGTAACAATCAAAGCGTAGACTGTTTGAGACATTACTCCCGTGGAGGAAAGTGCGCATGGTGACTGTTGTATTCAATCCCGATGCAATTTCTGTGTTTCATCTACACTCTGATAGTCCACAGTTTACAGAATGCCTCCAGATGTGCATCGGAAACTACTACTGGTCTTCCAGGGAACGATCAAAGCGTAGACTGTTTGAGACATTACTCCCACGGAGGAAAGTTCGCATGGTGACTGTTGTATTCAATCCCGATGCATTTTCTGTGTTTCATCAACACTCTGATAGTCCACAGATTACAGAATGCCTTTAGATGTGCATCGGATACTACTACTGGTCTTCCAGGGAACGATCAAAGCGTAGACCGTTTGAGACATTACTCCCATGGAGGAAAATGCACATGGTGACTGTTGTATTCAATTCCGATGCAATTTATGTGTTTCATCAACACTCTGATAGGCCACAGATTACAGAATGCCACCAGACGTGCATTCGAAGCTACTACTGGCCTTCCAGGTTATGATCAAAACGTAGACTATTTGAGACATTACTCCCGTGGAGGAAAGTGCACATGGTGACTGTTGTATTCAATCCCGATGCATTTTCTGTGTTTCATCAACACTTTGATAGTCCACAGATTACAGAATGCCTTTAGATGTGCATCGGATACTACTACTGGTCTTCCAGGGAACGATCAAAGCGTAGACTGTTTGCGACATTACTCCCGTGGAGGAAAGTGCGCATGGCGACTGTTGTATTCAATCCCGATGCAATTTCTGTGTTTCATCAACACTCTGATAGTCCACAGATTACTGACTGCCACCAGACGTGCATCGGAAGCTACGACTGGTCTCCCACGTAACGATCAAAGCGTAGACTGTTTGAGACACTACTCCCGTAAAGGAAAGTGCGCATGGTGACTGTTGTATTCAGTCCCGATGCAATTTCAGTGTTTCATCAACACCCTGATAGTCCACAGATTACTGACTGCCACCAGACGTGCATCGGAAGCTACGACTGGTCTCCCACGTAACGATCAAAGCGTAGACTGTTTGAGACACTACTCCTGTAAAGGAAAGTGCGCATGGTGACTGTTGTATTCAATCCCGATGCAATTTCAGTGTTTCATCAACACCCTGATAGTCCACAGATTACAGAATGCCTCCAGATGTGCATCGGAAACTACTACTGGTCTTCCACGGAACGATCAAAGCGTAGACTGATCGACACATACCTCCCGTGGAGGAAAGTGCGCATGGTGACTGTTGTATTCAATCCCGATGCAGTTTCTGTATTTCATCAACACTCCCTAAATCCAAAGATTACAGAATGCCACCAGATGTGCATCGGAAACTACTACTGGTCTTCCAGGGATCGATCAAAGCGTAGACTGTTTGAGACATTACTCCCATAGAGGAAAGTGCGCATGGTAACTGTTGTATTCAATCCCGATGCAATTTCTGTGTTTCATCAAAAATTTGATGGTCCTCAGATTACAGATTGTCTCCAGATGTGCATCGGAAACTACTACTGGTCTTCCTGGGAACGATCAAAACGTAGAGTGTTTGAGAATTACTCCCATTGAGGAAAGTGCGCATGGTAACTGTTGTATTCAAACCCGATGCAATTTCTTTGTTTCATCAACACTCAGATAGTCCACAGATTACAGAATGAGTCCAGATGTGCATCGGAAACTACTACTGGACTTCCAGGGAACGATCAAAGCGTAGCCTGTTTGAGACATTACTCCCGTGGAGGAAAGTGCGCATGGCGACTGTTGTATTCAATGCCGTTGCAACATCTGTGTTTCATCAACACTCTGATAGTCCACAGATTACAGAGTGCCTCCAGATGTGCATCGGAAACTACTACTGGTCTTCCAGGGAACGATCAAAGCGTAGACTGTTTGAGACATTACACCCATGGAGGAAAGTGCACATGGGGACTGTTGTATTTAATTCCGATGCAATTTCTGTGTTTCATCAACACTCTGATGGTCCACAGATTACAGAATGCCACCAGAGGTGCATCGGAAGCTACTACTGGTCTTCCAGGTAACGATCAAAGCGTAGACGGTTTGAGACATTACTCCCGTGGAGGAAAGTGCGCATGGTGAATGTTGTATTCAATCCCGATGCAATTTCTGTGTTTCATCAACACTCTGATAATCCACAGTTTACAGAATGACTCCAGATGTGCATCGGAAACTACTACTGGTCTTCCAGGGAACGATCAAAGCGTAGACTGTTTGAGACATTACTCCCATGGAGGAAAGTGCACATGGTGACTGTTGTATTCAATCCCGATGCATTTACTGTGTTTCATCAACACTCTGATAGTCCACAGATTACAGTATGCCTCCAGATGTGCATCGGAAACTACTACTGGTCTTCTAGGGAACGATCAAATCGTAGAGTTTTTGAGACATTACTCCCATGGAGGAAAGTGCACATGGTGACTGTTGTATTCAATTCCGATGCAATTTCTGTGTTTCATCAACACTCTGATAGTCCACAGATTACAGAATGCCACCAGACGTGCATCGGAAGCTACTACTGGTCTTCCAGGTAACGATCAAAGCGTAGACTGTTTGAGACATTACTCCCATAGAGGAAAGTGCGCATGGTGACTGTTGTATTCAATCCCGATGCAATTTCTGTGTTTCATCAACACTCTAATAATCCAGATTACAGAATGACTCCAGATGTGCATCGGAAACTACTACTGGTCTTCCAGGGAACGATCAAAGCGTAGACTGTTTGAGACATTACTCCCATAGAGGAAAGTGTGCGCATGGTAACAGTTGTAATCAATCCCGATGCAATTTCTGTGTTTCATCAACACTCCCTAAGTCCACAGATTACAGAATGCCACCAGATGTGCATCGGAAACTACTACTGGTCTTCCAGGGAACAATCAAAGCGTAGACTATTTGGGAATTACTCTCTGGAGGAAAGAGCGCATGGTGAATGTTGTATTCAATCCCGATGAAATTTCTGTGTTTCATCAACACTCTGATAGTCCACAGATTACAGAATGCCTCCAGATGTGCATCGGAAACTACTACTGGTCTTCCAGGGAACGATCAAAGCGTAGACTGTTTGAGACATTACTCCCATGGAGGAAAGTGCGGATGGTTACTGTTGTATTCAATCCCTATGCATTTTCTGTGTTCCATCAACACTCCCTAAGTCCACAGATAACAGAATGCCACCAGATGTGCATCGCAAACTACTACTGGTCTTCCAGGGAACGATCAAAGCGTAGACTGTTTGAGACATTACTCCCATGGAGGAAAGTGCACATGGTGACTGTTGTATTTAATTCCGATGCAATTTCTGTGTTTAATCAACACTCTGATAGTCCACAGATTACAGAATGCCACCAGATGTGCATCGAAAACTACTACTGGTCTTCCTAGGATCGATCAAATCGTAGACTGTTTGAGATACTCCTGTGGAGGAAAGTGCGCATGGCGACTGTTGTATTCAATCCCGACGCAATTTCTGTGTTTGATCAACACTCTGATAGTTCACAGATTACAGAATGCCACCAGATGTGCATCGGAAATTACTACTGGTCTTCAAGGGAACGATCAAAGCGTAGACTGTTTCAGACATTACTCCCATATAGGAAAGTGCGGATGGTGTCTGTTGTATTCAATCCCGATGCATTTTCTGTGTTTCATCAGCACTCTGATAGTCCACAGATTACAGAATGCACTTAGATGTGCATCGGAAACTACTACTGGTCTTCCAGGGAACGATCAAAGCGTAGACTGTTTGAGACATTACTCCCATGGAGGAAGGTGCACATGGTGAATGTTGTATTCAATCCCGATGCAATTTCTGTGTTTCATCAACACTTTGACGGTCCACAGATTACAGATTGTTCCAGATGTGCATTAGAAACGACTACTGGTCTTCCTGGGAACTTTCAAAACGTAGACTGTTTGAGAATTACTCCCATGGAGGAAAGTAGGCATGGTAACTGTTGTATTCAATCCCGATGCAATTTCTGTGTTTCATCAACACTTTGAAGGTCCACAGATTACAGATTGCCACCTGATGTGCATCTGAAACTATTTCTGGTCTTCCAGTTAACGATCAAAGCGTAGACCGTTTGAGACATACCTCCCGTGGAAGAAAGTGCGCAAGGCGACTGTTGTTTTCAATCCCGATGCAATTTCTGTGTTTCATCAACACTCTGATAGTCCACAGATTACAGAATGCCACCAGATGTGCATCGGAAATTACTACTGGTCTTCAAGGGAACGATCAAAGCGTAGACTGTTTCAGACATTACTCCCATGGAGGAAAGTGCGGATGGTGACTGTTGTATTTAATCCCGATGCAATTTCTGTGTTTCATCAACACTCTGATAGTCCACAGATTACAGAATGCCACCAGATGTGCTTCGCAAACTACTACTGGTCTTCCAGGGAACGATCAAAGCGTAGACTGTTCGAGACATACCTCCCGTGCCGGAAAGTGTTCATGGTGACTGTTGTATTCAATCCCGATGCAATTTCTGTGTTTCATCAACACTCTGATAGTCCACAGATTACAGAATGCCACCAGATGTGCATCGCAAACTACTACTGGTCTTCCAGGGAACGATCAAAGCGTAGACTGTTCGAGACATACCTCCCGTGGCGGAAAGTGTTCATGGTGACTGTTGTATTCAATCCCGATTCAATTTCTGTGTTTCATCAACACTCCCTAAGTGCACAGATTACAGAATGCCAACAGATGTGCATCGGAAACTACTACTGGTCTTCCAGGGAACGATCAAAGCGTAGACTGTTTGAGACATTACTGCCATAGAGGAAAGTACGCATGCTGACTGTTGTATTCAATCCCGATGAAATTTCTGTGTTTCATCAACACTTTGAAGGTCCACAGATTACAGAATGATTCCAGATGTGCATCGGAAACTACTACTGGTCTTCCAGGGATCGATCAAAGCGTAGACTGTTTGAGATATCTCCCGTGGAGGAAAGTGCGCATGGCGACTGTTGTATTCAATCCCGATGCAATTACTGTGTTTCATCAACACTCTGATAGTCCACACATTACAGAATGCCACCAGATGTGCATCGGAAATTACTACTGGTCTTCAAGGGAACGATCAAAGCGTAGACTGTTTCAGACATTACTCCCATGGAGGAAAGTGCGGATGGTGACTTTTGTATTCAATCCCGATGCATTTTCTGTGTTTCATCAACAATCTGATAGTCCACAGATTACAGAATGATTTTAGATGTGCATCGGAAACTACTACTGGTCTTCCAGGGAACGATCAAAGCGTAGACTGTTTGAGATACTCCCATGGAGGAAAGTGCGCATGGCGACTATTGTATTCAATCCCGATGCAATTTCTGTGTTTCATCAACACTCCCTAAGTCCACAGATTACAGAATGCCACCAGATGTGCATCGGAAACTACTACTGGCCTTCCAGGGAACGATCAAAGCGTAGACTGTTTGAGACATTAATGCCATAGAGGAAAGTGCGCATGCTGACTGTTGTATTCAATCCCGAGGCAATATCTGTGTTTCATCAACACTTTGAAGGTCCACAGATTACAGATTGTCTCCGGATGTGCATCGGAAACCACTACTGGTCTTCCTGGGAACGATCAAAACGTAGACTGTTTGAGAATTACTCCCATGGAGGAAAGTACTCGTGGTAACTGTTGTATTCAATCCCGATGCAATTTCTGTGTTTCATCAACACTTTGAAGGTCCGCAGATTACAGAATGCCACCAGATGTGCATCGGAAACTACTTCTGGTCTTCCAGGGAACGATCAAAGCGTAGACTGTTTGAGACATACCTCCCGTGGAGGAAAATGCGCATCTTGACTGTTGCATTCAATCCCGATGCAATTTTTGTGTTTCATCAACACTCTGATAGTCCACAGATTACAGAATGCCACCAGATGTGCATCGGAAACTACTACTATTCTTCCAGGGAACGATCAAAGCGTAGACTGTTTGAAACTCCCATGGAGGAAAGTGCACATGGTGACAGTTGTATTCAATCCCGATGCAATTTCTGTGTTTCATCAAAACTCTGATAGTCCACAGGTTACAGAATGCCACCAGATGTGCATCGGAAACTACTACTGGTCTTCCAGGGAACGATCAAAGCTAGACTGATTGAGACATTACTTCCGTGGAGGAAAGTGCGCATGGCGACTGTTGTATTCAATCTCGATGCAATTTCTGTGTTTCATCAACACTCTGATAGTCCAGAGATTACAGAATGGCACCAGATGTGAATCGGAAATTACTACTGGTCTTCAAGGGAACGATCAAAGCGTAGACTGTTTCAGACATTACTCCCATGGAGGAAAGTGCGGATGGTGACTGTTGTATTCAATCCCGATGCAATTTCTGTGTTTCATCAACACTCTGATAGTCCACAGATTACAGAATGCCACCAGATGTGCATCGCAAACTACTACTGATCTTCCAGGGAACGATCAAAGCGTAGACTGTTCGAGACATACCTCCCGTGGAGGAAAGTGCGCATGGTGACTGTTGTATTCATTCCCGATGCAATTTCTGTGTTTCATCAACACTCCCTAAGTCCACAGATTACAGAATGCCACCAGATGTGCATCGGAAACTACAACTGGTCTCTCAGGGAACGATCAAAGCGTAGACTGTTTGAGACATTACTCCCATAGAGGAAAGTGTGCGCATGGCAACAGTTGTATTCAATCCCGATGCAATTTCTGTGTTTCATCAACACTCCCTAAGTCCACAGATTACAGAATGCCACCAGATGTGCATCGGAAACTACTACTGGTCTTCCAGGGAACGATCAAAGCGTAGACTGTTTGGGAATTACACTCTGGAGGAAAGAGCGTATGGTGAATGTTGTATTCAATCCCGATGAAATTTCTGTGTTTCATCAACACTCTGATAGTCCACAGATTACAGAATGCCTCCAGATGTGCATCGGAAACTACTACTGGTCTTCCAGGGAACGATCAAAGCGTAGACTGTTTGAGACATTACTCCCATGGAGGCAAGTGCGCATGGTGACTGTTGTATTCAATCCCTATGCATTTTCTGTGTTCCATCAACACTCCCTAAGTCCACAGATTACAGAATGCCACCAGATGTGCATCGCAAACTACTATTGGTCTTCCAGGGAACGATCAAAGCGTAGACTGTTTGAGACATTACTGCCATGGAGGAAAGTGCACATGGTGACTGTTGTATTTAATTCCGATGCAATTTCTGTGTTTCATCAACACTCTGATAGTCCACAGATTACAGAATGCCACCAGATGTGCATCGAAAACTACTACTGGTCTTCCTAGGATCGATCAAATCGTAGACTGTTTGAGATACTCCTGTGGAGGAAAGTGCGCATGGCGACTGTTGTATTCAATCCCGACGCAATTTCCGTGTTTCATCAACACTCTGATAGTTCACAGATTACAGAATGCCACCAGATGTGCATCGGAAATTACTACTGGTCTTCAAGGGAACGATAAGAGCGTAGACTGTTTCAGACATTACTCCCATATAGGAAAGTGCGGATGGTGTCTGTTGTATTCAATCAAGATGCATTTTCTGTGTTTCATCAACACTCTGATAGTCCACAGATTACAGAATGAACTTAGATCTGCATCGGAAACTACTACTGGTCTTCCAGGGAACGATCAAAGCGTAGACTGTTTGAGACATTACTCCCATGGAGGAAGGTGCACATGGTGAATGTTGTATTCAATCCCGATGCAATTTCTGTGTTTCATCGACACTTTGAAGGTCCACAGATTACAGATTGCCACCTGATGTGCATCGGAAACTATTTCTGGTCTTCCAGTTAACGATCAAAGCGTAGACCGTTTGAGACATACCTCCCGTGGAAGAAAGTGCGCAAGGCGACTGTTGTATTCAATCCCGAAGCAATTTCTGTGTTTCATCAACACTGCGATAGTCCACAGATTACAGAATGCCACCCGATGTGCATCGGAAATTACTACTGGTCTTCAAGGGAACGATCAAAGCGTAGACTGTATCAGACATTACTCCCATGGAGGAAAGTGCGGATGGTGACTGTTGTATTCAATCCCGATGCAATTTCTGTGTTTCATCAACACTCTGATAGTCCACAGATTACAGAATGCCACCAGATGTGCTTCGCAAACTACTACTGGTCTTCCAGGGAACGATCAAAGGGTAGACTGTTCGAGACATACCTCCCGTGCCGGAAAGTGTTCATGGTGACTGTTGTATTCAATCCCGATGCAATTTCTGTGTTTCATCAACACTCTGATAGTCCACAGATTACAGAATGCCACCAGATGTGCATCGCAAACTACTACTGGTCTTCCAGGGAACGATCAAAGCGTAGACTGTTCGAGACATGCCTCCGGGGCGGAAAGTGTTCATGGTGACTGTTGTATTCAATCCCAATGAAATTTCTGTGTTTCATCAACACTTCCTAAGTGCAAAGATTACAGAATGCCAACAGATGTGCATCGGAAACTACTACTGGTCTTCCAGGGAACGATCAAAGCGTAGACTGTTTGAGACATTACTGCCATAGAGGAAAGTGCGCATGCTGACTGTTGTATTCAATCCCGAGGCAATTTCTGTGTTTCATCAACACTTTGAAGCTCCACAGATTACAGAATGCCTCCAGATGTGCATCGGAAACTACTACTGGTCTTCCAGGGAACAATCAAAGCGTAGACTATTTGGGAATTACTCTCTGGAGGAAAGAGCGCATGGTGAATGTTGTATTCAATCCCGATGAAATTTCTGTGTTTCATCAACACTCTGATAGTCCACAGATTACAGAATGCCTCCAGATGTGCATCGGAAACTACTACTGGTCTTCCAGGGAACGATCAAAGCGTAGACTGTTTGAGACATTATTCCCATGGAGGCAAGTGCGCATGGTGACTGTTGTATTCAATCCCTATGCATTTTCTGTGTTCCATCAACACTCCCTAAGTCCACAGATTACAGAATGCCACCAGATGTGCATCGCAAACTACTACTGGTCTTCCAGGGAACGATCAAAGCGTAGACTGTTTGAGACATTACTCCCATGGAGGAAAGTGCACATGGTGACTGTTGTATTTAATTCCGATGCAATTTCTGTGTTTCATCAACACTCTGATAGTCCACAGATTACAGAATGCCACCAGATGTGCATCGAAAACTACTACTGGTCTTCCCAGGATCGATCAAATCGTAGACTGTTTGAGATACTCCTGTGGAGGAAAGTGCGCATGGCGAATGTTGTATTCAATCCCGACGCAATTTCTGTGTTTCATCAACACTCTGATAGTTCACAGATTACAGAATGCCACCAGATGTGCATCGGAAATTACTACTAGTCTTCAAGGGAACGATCAAAGCGTAGACTGTTTCAGACATTACTCCCATATAGGAAAGTGCAGATGGTGTCTGTTGTATTCAATCCCGATGCATTTTCTGTGTTTCATCAGCACTCTGATAGTCCACAGATTACAGAATGCCACCAGATGTGCTTCGCAAACTACTACTGGTCTTCCAGGGAACGATCAAAGCGTAGACTGTTCGAGACATACCTACCGTGCCGGAAAGTGTTCATGGTGACTGTTGTATTCAATTTCTGTGTTTCATCAACACTCCCTAAGTGCACAGATTACAGAATGCCAACAGATGTGCATCGGAAACTACTACTGGTCTTCCAGGGAACGATCAAAGCGTAGACTGTTTGAGACATTACTTCCATAGAGGAAAGTACGCATGCTGACTGTTGTATTCAATCCCGAGGCAATTTCTGTGTTTCATCAACACTTTGAAGGTCCACAGATTACAGAATGATTCCAGATGTGCATCGGAAACTACTACTGGTCTTCCAGGGATCGATCAAAGCGTAGACTGTTTGAGACATTACTCCCATGGAGGAAGGTGCACATGGTGAATGTTGTATTCAATCCCGATGCAATTTCTGTGTTTCATCAACACTTTGACGGTCCACAGATTACAGATTGTTCCAGATGTGCATTAGAAACGAGTACTGGTCTTCCTGGGAACTTTCAAAACGTAGACTGTTTGAGAATTACTCCCATGGAGGAAAGTAGGCATGGTAACTGTTGTATTCAATCCCGATGCAATTTCTGTGTTTCATCAACACTTTGAAGGTCCACATATTACAGATTGCCACCTGATGTGCATCTGAAACTATTTCTGGTCTTCCAGTTAACGATCAAAGCGTAGACCGTTTGAGACATACCTCCCGTGGAAGAAAGTGCGCAAGGCGACTGTTGTTTTCAATCCCGATGCAATTTCTGTGTTTCATCAACACTCTGATAGTCCACAGATTACAGAATGCCACCAGATGTGCATCGGAAATTACTACTGGTCTTCAAGGGAGCGATCAAAGCGTAGACTGTTTCAGACATTACTCCCATGGAGGAAAGTGCGGATGGTGACTGTTGCATTCAATCCCGATGCAATTTCTGTGTTTCATCAACACTCTGATAGTCCACAGATTACAGAATGCCACCAGATGTGCTTCGCAAACTACTACTGGTCTTCCAGGGAACGATCAAAGCGTAGACTGTTCGAGACATACCTACCGTGCCGGAAAGTGTTCATGGTGACTGTTGTATTCAATTTCTGTGTTTCATCAACACTCCCTAAGTGCACAGATTACAGAATGCCAACAGATGTGCATCGGAAACTACTACTGGTCTTCCAGGGAACGATCAAAGCGTAGACTGGTTGAGACATTACTTCCATAGAGGAAAGTACGCATGCTGACTGTTGTATTCAATCCCGAGGCAATTTCTGTGTTTCATCAACACTTTGAAGGTCCACAGATTACAGAATGATTCCAGATGTGCATCGGAAACTACTACTGGTCTTCCAGGGATCGATCAAAGCGTAGACTGTTTGAGATATCTCCCGTGGAGGAAAGTGCGCATGGCGACTGTTGTATTCAATCCCGATGCAATTTCTGTGTTTCATCAACACTCTGATAGTCCACAGATTACAGAATGCCACCAGATGTGCATCGGAAATTACTACTGGTCTTCTAGGGAACGATCAAAGCGTAGACTGTTTCAGACATTACTCCCATGGAGGAAAGTGCGGATGGTGACTGTTGTATTCAATCCCGATGCATTTTCTGTGTTTCATCAACAATCTGATAGTCCACAGATTACAGAATGCCTTTAGATGTGCATCGGAAACTACTACTGGTCTTCCAGGGAACGATCAAAGCGTAGACTGTTTGAGATACTCCCGTGGAGGAAAGTGCGCATGGCGACTATTGTATTCAATCCCGATGCAATTTCTGTGTTTCATCAACACTCCCTAAGTCCACAGATTACAGAATGCCACCAGATGTGCATCGGAAACTACTACTGGCCTTCCAGGGAACGATCAAAGCGTAGACTGTTTGAGACATTAATGCCATAGAGGAAAGTGCGCATGCTGACTGTTGTATTCAATCCCGAGGCAATATCTGTGTTTCATCAACACTTTGAAGGTCCACAGAATACAGATTGTCTCCAGATGTGCATCGGAAACTACTACTGGTCTTCCTGGGAACGATCTAAACGTAGACTGTTTGAGAATTACTCCCATGGAGGAAAGTACTCGTGGTAACTGTTGTATTCAATCCCGATGCAATTTCTGTGTTTCATCAACACTTTGAAGGTCCGCAGATTACAGAATGCCACCAGATGTGCATCGGAAACTACTTCTGGTCTTCCAGGGAACGATCAAAGCGTAGACTGTTTCAGACATTACTCCCATGGAGGAAAGTGCGGATGGTGACTGTTGCATTCAATCCCGATGCAATTTCTGTGTTTCATCAACACTCTGATAGTCCACAGATTACAGAATGCCACCAGATGTGCATCGGAAACTACTACTGGTCTTCCAGGGAACGATCAAAGCGTAGACTGTTTGGGAATTACACTCTGGAGGAAAGAGCGTATGGTGAATGTTGTATTCAATCCCGATGAAATTTCTGTGTTTTATCAACACTCTGATAGTCCACAGATTACAGAATGCCTCCAGATGTGCATCGGAAACTACTACTGGTCTTCCAGGGAACGATCAAAGCGTAGACTGTTTGAGACATTACTCCCAGGGAGGCAAGTGCGCATGGTGACTGTTGTATTCAATCCCTATGCATTTTCTGTGTTCCATCAACACTCCCTAAGTCCACAGATTACAGAATGCCACCAGATGTGCATCGCAAACTACTACTGGTCTTCCAGGGAACGATCAAAGCGTAGACTGTTTGAGACATTACTCCCATGGAGGAAAGTGCACATGGTGACTGTTGTATTTAATTCCGATGCAATTTCTGTGTTTCATCAACACTCTGATAGTCCACAGATTACAGAATGCCACCAGATGTGCATCGAAAACTACTACTGGTCTTCCTAGGATCGATCAAATCTTAGACTATTTGAGATACTCCTGTGGAGGAAAGTGCGCATGGCGACTGTTGTATTCAATCCCGACGCAATTTCTGTGTTTCATCAACACTCTGATAGTTCACAGATTACAGAATGCCACCAGATGTGCATCGGAAATTACTACTGGTCTTCAAGGGAACGATAAGAGCGTAGACTGTTTCAGACATTACTCCCATATAGGAAAGTGCGGATGGTGTCTGTTGTATTCAATCAAGATGCATTTTCTGTGTTTCATCAACACTCTGATAGTCCACAGATTACAGAATGAACTTAGATCTGCATCGGAAACTACTACTGGTCTTCCAGGGATCGATCAAAGCGTAGACTGTTTGAGACATTACTCCCATGGAGGAAGGTGCACATGGTGAATATTGTATTCAATCCCGATGCAATTTCTGTGTTTCATCAACACTTTGAAGGTCCACAGATTACAGATTGCCACCTGATGTGCATCGGAAACTATTTCTGGTCTTCCAGTTAACGATCAAAGCGTAGACCGTTTGAGACATATCTCCCGTGGAAGAAAGTGCGCAAGGCGACTGTTGTATTCAATCCCGAAGCAATTTCAGTGTTTCATCAACACTCCGATAGTCCACAGATTACAGAATGCCACCCGATGTGCATCGGAAATTACTACTGGTCTTCAAGGGAACGATCAAAGCGTAGACTGTTTCAGACATTACTCCCATGGAGGAAAGTGCGGATGGTGACTGTTGTATTCAATCCCGATGCAATTTCTGTGTTTCATCAACACTCTGATAGTCCACAGATTACAGAATGCCACCAGATGTGCTTCGCAAACTACTACTGGTCTTCCAGGGAACGATCAAAGGGTAGACTGTTCGAGACATACCTCCCGTGCCGGAAAGTGCTCATGGTGACTGTTGTATTCAATCCCGATGCAATTTCTGTGTTTCATCAACACTCTGATAGTCCACAGATTACAGAATGCCACCAGATGTCCATCGCAAACTACTACTGGTCTTCCAGGGAACGATCAAAGCGTAGACTGTTCGAGACATGCCTCCCGTGGCGGAAAGTGTTCATGGTGACTGTTGTATTCAATCCCGATGCAATTTCTGTGTTTCATCAACACTTTGAAGGTCGGCAGATTACAGAATGCCACCAGATGTGCATCGGAAACTACTTCTGGTCTTCCAGGGAACGATCAAACCGTAGACTTTTTGAGACATACCTCCCGTGGAGGAAAATGCGCATCTTGACTGTTGCATTCAATCCCGATGCAATTTCTGCGTTTCATCAACACTCTGATAGTCCACAGATTATAGAATGCCACCAGATGTGCATCGGAAACTACTACTGGTCTTCCAGGGAACGATCAAAGCGTAGACTGTTTGAGAGATACATCCCGTGGAGGACAGTGCGCATGGTGACTGTTGTATTCAATCCCGATGCAATTTCTGTGTTTCATCAACACTCTGATAGTCCACAGATTACAGAATGCCACCAGATGTGCATCGGAAACTACTACTGGCCTTCCAGGGAACGATCAAAGCGTAGATTGTTTGAGACATTACTCCCGTGGAGTAAAGTGCGCATGGCGACTGTTCTATTCAATCCCGATGCAATTTCTGTGTTTCATCAACACTCTGATAGTCCACAGATTACAGAATGCCACCAGATGTGCATCGCAAACTACTACTGGTCTTCCAGGGAACGATCAAAGCGTAGACTGTATGTGTCACTACTCCCATGGAGGAAAGTGCGCATGGTGACTGTTGTATTCATCCCGATGCAATATCTGCGTTTCATCAACACTCTGATAGTCCACAGATTACGGAATGCCTTCAGATGTGCATCGGAAACTACTACTGGTCTTCCAGGAAGCGATCAAATCGTAGACTGTTTCAGACATTACTCCCATGGAGGAAAGTGCGCATGATGACTGTTGCATTCAATCTCGATGCAATTTCTGTGTTTCATCAACACTCTGATAGTCCACAGATTACAGAATGCCTCCAGGTGTGCATCGGAAACTACTACTGGACTTCCAGGGTACGATCAAAGCGTAGACTGTATGAGACATTACTCCCATGGAGGAAAGTGCGCATGGTGACTGTTGTACTCAATCCCGATGAAATTTTAGTGCTTCATCAACACTCTGATAGTCCACAGATTACAGAATCCCTCCAGATGTGCATCGGAAACCACTACTGGTCTTCCAGGGAACGATCAAAGCGTAGACTGTTAGAGACATACCTCCCGTGGATGTAAGTGCGCATGGTGACTTTTGTATTCAATCCCAATGCAATTTCTGTGTTTCATCAACACTCTGATAGTCCACAGATTACGGAATGCCTCCAGGTGTGCATCGGAAACTACTACTGGACTTCCTGGGAACGATCAAAGCGTAGACTGTTTGAGACATACATCCCGTGGAGGAAAATGTGCATCTTGACTGTTGCAACTAATCCCGATGGAATTTCTGTGTTTCATCAACACTCTGATAGTCCACAGATTACAGAATGCCACCAGATGTGCATCGAAACTACTACTGGTCTTCCAGGGAACGATCAAAGTGTAGACTGTTTGAGACATACCTCCAGTGGAGGACAGTGCGCATGGTGACTCTTGTATTCAATCCCGATGCAATTTCTGTGTTTCATCAACACTCTGATAGTCCACAGATTACAGAATGATACCAGATGTGCATCGGAAACTACTACTGGTCTTCCAGGGAATGATCGAAGCGTAGATTGTTTGAGACATTACTCCCGTGAAGGAAAGTGCGCATGGCGACTGTTGTATTCAATCCCAATGCAATGTCTGTGTTTCATCAACACTCTGATAGTCCACATATTACAGAATGCCTCCAGATGTGCATCGCAAGCTACTACTGGTCTTCCAGGCAACGATCAAGGCGTAGACTGTTCGAGACATACCTCCCGTGGAGGAAAGTGCGCATGGTGACTGTTGTATTCAATCCCAATGCAATTTCTGTGTTTCATCAACACTCTGCTGGTCCACAGATTACAGAATGCCACCAGATGTGAATCGGAAACTACTACTGGTCTTTCAGGGAACGATCAAAGCGTAGACTGTGTGAGACATAATTCAGATAGAGGAAAGTGCGCATGCTGACTGTTGTATTCAATCCCGAGGCATTTTCTGTGTTTCATCAACACTTTGAAGGTCCACAGATTACAGATTGTCTCCAAATGTGCATCGGAAACTACTACTGGTCTTCCGGGTAACGATCAAAACGTAGACTGTTTGAGAATTACTCCCATGGAGGAAAGTACGCATGGTAACTGTTGTATTCAATCCCGATGCTATTTCTCTGTTTCATCAACACTCCCTAAGTCCACAGATTACAGAATGCCACCAGATGTGGATCAGAAACTACTACTGGCCTTCCAGGGAACGATCAATGCGTAGACTGTTTGAGACATTACTGCCATAGAGGAAAGTGCGCATGCTGACAGTTGATTTCAATCCCGAGGCAATATCTGTGTTTCATCAACACTTTGAAGGTCCACAGATTACAGATTGTCTCCAGATGTGCATCGGAAACTACTACTGGTCTTCCTGGGAACGATCAAAACGTAGACTGTTTGAGAATTACTCCCATGGAGGGAAGTACTCATGGTAACTGTTGTATTCAATCCCGATGCAATTTCTGTGTTTCTTCAACACTTTGAAGGTCTGCAGATTACAGAATACCTCCAGATGTGCATCGGAAACCACTACTGGTCTTCAGGGAACCATCAAAGCGTAGACTGTTAGAGACATACCTCCCGTGGATGAAAGTGCGCATGGTGACTTTTGTATTCAACCCCGATGCAATTTCTGTGTTTCATCAACACTCTGATAGTCCACAGATTACGGAATGCCTCCAGGTGTGCATCGGAAACTACTACTGGACTTCCAGGGAACGATCAAAGCGTAGACTGTTTGAGACATACATCCCGTGGAGGAAAATGCGCCTCTTGACTGTTGCATTCAATCCCGATGAAATTTCTGTGTTTCATCAACACTCTGATAGTCCACAGATTACAGAATGACACCAGATGTGCATCGGGAACTACTACTGGTCTTCCAGGGAACGATCAAAGTGTAGACTGTTTGAGACATATCTCCCGTGGAGGACAGTGCACATGGTGACTCTTGTATTCAATCCCGATGCAATTTCTGTGTTTCATCAACACCCTGATAGTCCACAGATTACAGAATGCCACCAGATGTGCATCGGAAACTACTACTGGTCTTCCAGGGAACGATCAAAGCGTAGATTGTTTGAGACATTACTCCCGTGGAGGAAAGTGCGAATGGCGACTGTTGTATTCAATCCCGATTCAATCTCTGTGTTTCATCAACACTCTGATAGTCCACATATTACAGAATATCTCCAGATGTGCATCGCAATCTACTACTGGTCTTCCAGGGAACGATCAAGGCGTAGACTGTTCGAGACATACCTTCCGTGGAGGAAAGTGCGCATGGTGACTGTTGTATTCAATCCCAATGGAATTTCTGTGTTTCATCAACACTCTGCTGGTCCACAGATTACAGAATGCCACCAGATGTGAATCGAAAACTACTACTGGTCTTCCAGGGAACGATCAAATCGTAGACTGTGTGAGACATTATTCAGATAGAGGAAAGTGCGCATGCTGACTGTTGTATTCAATCCCGATGCATTTTCTGTGTTTCATCAAAACTTTGAAGGTCCACAGATTACAGATTGTCTCCAGATGTGCATCGGAAACTACTACTGGTCTTCCTGGGAACTATCAAAGCGTAGACTGTTTGAGAATTACTCCCATGGAGGAAAGTACGCATGGTAACTGTTGTATTCAATCCCGATGCAATTTCTGTGTTTCATCAACACTTTGAAGGTCCACAGATTACAGAATGCCACCAGATGTGCATCGGAAACTACTTCTGGTCCTCCAGGGAACGATCAAAGCGTTGACTGTTAGAGACATACCCCCCGTGGATGAAAGTGCGCATGGTGACTTTTGTATTCAATCCCGATGCAATTTCTGTGTTTCATCAACACTCTGATAGTCCACAGATTACGGAATGCCTCCAGGTGTGCATCGGAAAGTACTACTGGACTTCCAAGGAACGATCAAAGCGTAGACTGTTTGAGACATACATCCCGTGGAGGAAAATGCGCATCTTGACTGTTGCATTCAATCCCGATGCAATTTCTGTGTTTCATCAACACTCTGATAGTCCACAGATTACAGAATGCCACCAGATGTGCATCGGAAACTACTACTGGTCTTCCAGGGAACGATCAAAGTGTAGACTGTTTGAGACATACCTCCCGTGGAGGACAGTGCACATGGTGACTCTTGTATTCAATCCCGATGCAATTTCTGTGTTTCATCAACACTCTGATAGTCCACAGATTACAGAATGCCACAGGATGTGCATCGGAAACTACTACTGGTCTTCCAGGGAACGATCAAAGCGTAGATTGTTTGAGACATTACTCCCGTGGAGGAAAGTGCGAATGGCGACTGTTGTATTCAACCCCGATGCTATTTCTGTGTTTCATCAACACTCTTATAGTCCACATATTACAGAAAGCCTCCAGATGTGCATCGCAATCTACTACTGGTCTTCCAGGGAACGATCAAGGCGTGACTGTTCGACACATACCTCCCGTGGAGGAAAGTGCACATGGTGACTGTTGTATTCAATCCCAATGGAATTTCTGTGTTTCATCAACACTCTGCTGGTCCACAGATTACAGAATGCCACCAGATGTGAATCGAAAACTACTACTGGTCTTCCAGGGAACGATCAAAGCGTAGACTGTGTGAGACATTATTCAGATAGAGGAAAGTGCGCATGCTGACTGTTGTATTCAATCCCGAGGCATTTTCTGTGTTTCATCAACACTTTGAAGGTCCACAGATTACAGATTGTCTCCAGATGTGCATCGGAAACTACTACTGGTTTTCCTGGGAACTATCAAAGCGTAGACTGTTTGAGAATTACTCCCATGGAGGAAAGTACGCATGGTAACTGTTGTATTCAATCCCGATGCAATTTCTGTGTTTCATCAACACTCTGATAGTCCACAGATAACAGAATGCCACCAGATGTGCATCTTAAACTACTACTGGTCTTCCAGGGAACGATCAAAGCGTAGATTGTTTGAGACATTACTCCTGTGGAGGAAAGTGCGAATGGCGACTGTTGTATTCAATCCCGATGCCATTTCTGTGTTTCATCAACACTCTGATAGTCCACATATTACAGAATGCCTCCAGATGTGCATCGCAAACTACTACTGGTCTTCCAGGGAACGATCAAGGCGTAGACTGTTCGAGACATACCTCCCGTGGACGAAAGTGCGCATGGTGACTGTAGTTTTCAATCCTGATGCAATTTCTGTGTTTCATCAACACTCTGATAGTCCACAGATTAAAGAATGCCTCCAGATGTGCATCGGAAACTACTACTGGTCTTCCAGGGATCGATCAATGCGTAGACTGTTTGAGACATTACTCCCATGGTGGAAAGTTCGCATGGTGACTGTTGTATTGAATCCCGATGCAATTTCTGTGTTTCATCAACACTCAGTTAGTCCACAGATTTCAGAATGCCTCCAGATGTGCATCGGAAAGTACTACTGGTCTTCCAGGGAACGATCAAAGCGTAGACTGTATGTGACAGTACTCCCATGGAGGAAAGTGCGCATGGTGACTGTTGTATTCAATCCCGATGCAATTTCTGTGTTTCATCAACACTCTGATAGTCCACAGATTACAGAATGCCTTCAGATGTGCATCGGAAACTACTACTGGTCTTCCAGCAAGCGATCAAAGCGTAGACTGTTTCAGACATTACTCCCATGGAGGAAAGTGCGCATGGTGACTGTTGTATTCAATCCCGATGCAATTTCTGTGTTTCATCAACACTCTGATAGTCCACAGATTACGGAATGCCTAAACATGTGCATCGGAACCTACTTCAGGTCTTCCAGGGAACGATCAAAGCGTAGACTGTTTGACACATTACTCCTATGGAGGAAAGTGCGCATGGTGACTGTTGTATTCAATCTCGATGCAATTTCTGTTTCATCAACACTCTGATAGTCCACAGATTGTAGAATGCCTCCAGGTGTGCATCGGAAACTACTACTGGTCTTCCAGGGAACGATCAAAGCGTAGAATGTTTGAGACATTACTCCCGTGGAGGAAAGTGCGAATGGCGACTGTTGTATTCAATCCCGATTCAATTTCTGTGTTTCATCAACACTCTGATAGTCCACATATTACAGAATATCTCCAGATGTGCATCGCAATCTACTACTGGTCTTCCAGGGAACGATCAAGGCGTAGACTGTTCGAGACATACCTTCCGTGGAGGAAAGTGCGCATGGTGACTGTTGTATTCAATCCCAATGGAATTTCTGTGTTTCATCAACACTCTGCTGGTCCACAGATTACAGAATGCCACCAGATGTGAATCGAAAACTACTACTGGTCTTCCAGGGAACGATCAAATCGTAGACTGTGTGAGACATTATTCAGATAGAGGAAAGTGCGCATGCTGACTGTTGTATTCAATCCCGATGCATTTTCTGTGTTTCATCAAAACTTTGAAGGTCCACAGATTACAGATTGTCTCCAGATGTGCATCGGAAACTACTACTGGTCTTCCTGGGAACTATCAAAGCGTAGACTGTTTGAGAATTACTCCCATGGAGGAAAGTACGCATGGTAACTGTTGTATTCAATCCCGATGCAATTTCTGTGTTTCATCAACACTTTGAAGGTCCACAGATTACAGAATGCCACCAGATGTGCATCGGAAACTACTTCTGGTCCTCCAGGGAACGATCAAAGCGTTGACTGTTAGAGACATACCTCCCGTGGATGAAAGTGCGCATGGTGACTTTTGTATTCAATCCCGATGCAATTTCTGTGTTTCATCAACACTCTGATAGTCCAAAGATTACGGAATGCCTCCAGGTGTGCATCGGAAAGTACTACTGGACTTCCAGGGAACGATCAAAGCGTAGACTGTTTGAGACATACATCCCGTGGAGGAAAATGCGCATCTTGACTGTTGCATTCAATCCCGATGCAATTTCTGTGTTTCATCAACACTCTGATAGTCCACAGATTACAGAATGCCACCAGATGTGCATTGGAAACTACTACTGGTCTTCCAGGGAACGATCAAAGTGTAGACTGTTTGAGACATACCTCCCGTGGAGGACAGTGCACATGGTGACTCTTGTATTCAATCCCGATGCAATTTCTGTGTTTCATCAACACTCTGATAGTCCACAGATTACAGAATGCCACCAGATGTGCATCGGAAACTACTACTGGTCTTCCAGGGAACGATCAAAGCGTAGATTGTTTGAGACATTACTCCCGTGGAGGAAAGTGCGAATGGCGACTGTTGTATTCAATCCCGATGCTATTTCTGTGTTTCATCAACACTCTGATAGTCCACATATTACAGAATGCCTCCAGATGTGCATCGCAATCTACTACTGGTCTTCCAGGGAACGATCAAGGCGTAGACTGTTCGAGACATACCTCCCGTGGAGGAAAGTGCGCATGGTGACTGTTGTATTCAATCCCAATGGAATTTCTGTGTTTCATCAACACTCTGCTGGTCCACAGATTACAGAATGCCACCAGATGTGAATCGAAAACTACTACTGGTCTTCCAGGGAACGATCAAAGCGTAGACTGTGTGAGACATTATTCAGATAGAGGAAAGTGCGCATGCTGACTGTTGTATTCAATCCCGAGGCATTTTCTGTGTTTCATCAACACTTTGAAGGTCCACAGATTACAGATTGTCTCCAGATGTGCATCGGAAACTACTACTGGTTTTCCTGGGAACTATCAAAGCATAGACTGTTTGAGAATTACTCCCATGGAGGAAAGTACGCATGGTAACTGTTGTATTCAATCCCGATGCAATTTCTGTGTTTCATCAACACTCTGATAGTCCACAGATAACAGAATGTCACCAGATGTGCATCGGAAACTACTACTGGTCTTCCAGGGAACGATCAAAGCGTAGATTGTTTGAGACATTACTCCTGTGGAGGAAAGTGCGAATGGCGACTGTTGTATTCAATCCCGATGCCATTTCTGTGTTTCATCAACACTCTGATAGTCCACATATTACAGAATGCCTCCAGATGTGCATCGCAAACTACTACTGGTCTTCCAGGGAACGATCAAGGCGTAGACTGTTCGAGACATACCTCCCGTGGACGAAAGTGCGCATGGTGACTGTAGTTTTCAATCCTGATGCAATTTCTGTGTTTCATCAACACTCTGATAGTCCACAGATTAAAGAATGCCTCCAGATGTGCATCGGAAACTACTACTGGTCTTCCAGGGATCGATCAATGCGTAGACTGTTTGAGACATTACTCCCATGGTGGAAAGTTCGCATGGTGACTGTTGTATTGAATCCCGATGCAATTTCTGTGTTTCATCAACACTCTGATAGTCCACAGATTACGGAATGCCTAAACATGTGCATCGGAACCTACTTCAGTTCTTCCAGGGAACGATCAACGCGTAGACTGTTTGACACATTACTCCCATGGAGGAAAGTGCGCATGGTGACTGTTGTATTCAATCTCGATGCAATTTCTGTTTCATCAACACTCTGATAGTCCACAGATTGCAGAATGCCTCCAGGTGTGCATCGGAAACTACTACTGGACTTCCAGGGAACGATCAAAGCGTAGACTGTATGAGACATTACTCCCATGGAGGAAAGTACGCATGGTGACTGTTGTACTCAATCCCGATGCAATTTTAGTGCTTCATCAACACTCTGATAGTCCACAGATTACAGAATGCCTCCAGATGTGCATCGGAAACCACTACTGGTCTTCCAGGGAACGATCAAAGCGTAGACTGTTAGAGACATACCTCCCGTGGATAAAAGTGCGCATGCTGACTTTTGTATTCAATCCCGATGCAATTTCTGTGTTTCATCAACACTCTGATAGTCCACAGACTACGGAATGCCACCAGATGTGCATCGTAAACTACTACTGGTCTGCCAGGGAACGATCAAAGCGTACACTGTTTGACACATTACTAGCATGGAGGAAAGTGCGCATGGTGACTGTTGTATTCAATCCCGATGCAATTTCTGTGTTTCATCAACACCCTGATAGTCCACAGATTTCAGAATGCCTCCAGATGTGCATCGGAAACTACTACTGGTCTTCCAGGGAACGATCAAAGCGTAGACTGTTTGAGACATTACTCCCATGGAGGAAAGTGTGGATGGTGACTGTTGTATTCAATCCCGATGCAATTTCTGTGTTTCATCAACACTCTGATAGTCCACAGATTACAGAATGCCGCCAGTTGTGCATCGGAGACTACTACTGGTCTTCCAGGGAATGATCAAAGAGTAGACTGTTTGAGACACTACACCCGTGGAGGAAAGTGCGCATGGTGTTTGTTGTATTAAATCCCGAAGCAATTTCTGAGTTCCATCAACACTCTGATAGTCCACAGATTACAGAATGCCGCCAGACGTGCATCGGAAACTACTACTGGTCTTGCAGGGAACGATCAAAACGTAGACTGTTTCTGACATTACTCCCATACAGGAGAGTGCGGATGGTGACTGTTGTATACAATCCCGATGCAATTTCTATGTTTCATAATTACTCTGATAGTCCACAGATTACAGAATGCCACCAGATGTGCATCGGAAACTATACTGGTCTTCCAGGGAACGATCAAAGCGTACACTGTTTTAGACATTACTCCCGTGGAGGAAAGTGTGCATGGTGACAGTTGAAATCAATCCCGATGCAATTTCTGTGTTTCATCAACACTCTGATAGTCCACAGATTACAGAATGCCACAGGATGTGCATCAGAAGCTACTACTGGTCTTCCAGGGAACGATCAAATCGTAGTCTGTTTGAGGATTACTCGCATGGAGGAAAATGCGCATGGTGACTGTTGTATTCAATCCCGATGCAATTTCAGTGTTTCTTCAACAGTCTGATAATCCACAGATTACAGAGTGCCTCCAGATGTGCATCGGAAACTACTACTGGTTTTCCAGGGTACGATCAAAGCGTAGACTGTTTGAGACATTACTCCCTTGGAGAGATGTGCGCATGGTGACTGTTGTATTCTATCCCGATTCAATTTCTGTGTTTCATCAACACTCAGTTAGTCCACAGATTTCAAAATGCCTCCAGATGTGCATCGGAAACTACTACTGGTCTTCCAGGGAACGATGAAATCGTAGACTGTTTGAGACATTACTCCCATCGAGGAAAGTGCGCATGGTGACTGTTGTATTCAATCCCGATGCAATTTCTGTGTTTCATCGACACTCTGATAGTTCACAGATTACAGAATGCCTCCAGATGTGCATCTGAAATTACTTCAGGCCTTGCAGGGAACGATCAAAGCGTATACTGTTTGAGACATTACTCCCATGGAGGAAAGTGCGCATGGAGATTGTTGTAATCAATCCCGATGCAATTTCTTTGTTTCATCAACACTCTGATAGGCCACAGATTACAAAATGTCTCCAGATGTGCATCGGAAACTACTTCTGGTCTTCCAGGGAACGATCAAAGACGTAGACTGTTTGAGACATTACTCTCATGGAGGAAAGTGCGCATGGTGACTGTTATATTCAATCCCGATGCATTTTCTGTGTTTCATCAAAACTCTATTAGTCCACAGATTACAGAATGCCTTTAGATGTGCATCGCTAACTACTACTGGTCTTCCTGGGAACGATAAAAGAGAAGACTGTTTGAGACATTACTCCCATTGCTGAAATGGCACATGGTGACTGTTGTATTCAATTGCGATGCATTTTCTGCGTTACATCAACACTCTGATAGTCCACAGATTACAGAATTACATTAGATGTGCATCCGAAACTGCTACTGGTCTTGCAGGTAACGATCAAGCGTAGACTGTTTGAGACATTACTCCCATGGAGGAAAGTGCGCATGGTGACTGTTGTATTCAACCCCGATGCAATTTCTGTGCTTCACCAACACTTTGAAGGTCCAGAGACTACAGATTGTCTCCAGATGTGCATCGGAAACTACTACTGGTCTTCCTGGGAACGATCAAAACGTAGGCTGTTTGAGAATTACTCCCATGGAGGAAAGTACGCATGGTGACTGTTGTATTCAACCCCGATGCAATTTCTGTGTTACATCAACACTCTGATAGTCCAAAAGTTACAGAATGCCACCAGATGTGCATCGGAAAGTACTACTGGTCTTCCAGAGAACGATCAAAGCGTAGACTGTTTGAGACATTTCTCCCGTTTAGGAAAGTGCGCATGGAGATTGTTGTAATCAATCCCGATGCAATTTCTTTGTTTCATCAACACTCTGATAGGCCACAGATTACAGAATGTCTCCAGATGTGCATCGGAAACTACTTCTGGGCTTCCAGGGAACGATCAAAGACGTAGACTGTTTGAGACATTACTCCCATGGAGGAAAGTGCGCATGGTGACTGTTATATTCAATCCCGATGCATTTTCTGTGTTTCATCAACACTCTATTAGTCCACAGATTACAGAATGCCTTTATATGTGCATCGCTAACTACTACTGGTCTTCCTGGGAACGATAAAAAAGAAGACTGTTTGAGACTTTACTCCCATTGCTGAAAGGGCACATGGTGACTGTTGTATTCAATTGCGATGCATTTTCTGTGTTACATCAACACTCTGATAGTCCACAGATTACAGAATTATATTAGATGTGCATCCGAAACTGCTACTGGTCTTCCAGGTAACGATCAAAGCGTAGACTGTTTGAGACATTACTCCCGTGGAGGAAAGTGCGCGTGGTGACTGTTGTATTCAACCCCGATGCAATTTCTGTGCTTCATCAAAACTTTGAAGGTCCAGAGACTACAGATTGTCTCCAGATGTGCATCGGAAACTACTACTGGTCTTCCTGGGAGAGATCAAAACGTAGGCTGTTTGAGAATTACTCCCATGGAGGAAAGTACGCATGGTAACTGTTGTATTCAATCCCGATGCAATTTCTGTGTTTCATCATCACTTTGAAGGTCCACAGATTGCATAATGCCACCAGATGTGCATCAGAAACTTCTTCTGGTCTTCCAGGGAACGATCAAAGCGTAGACTGTTTGAGACATTCCTCCCGTGGAGGAATGTGCGCATGGTGACTGTTGTATTCAATCCCGATGCAATTTCTGTGTTTCATCAACACTCTGATAGTCCACAGATTACAGAATGCCTCCAGATGTGCATCGGAAACTACCTCAGGTCTTCCAGGGAACGATCAAAGCGTAGGCTGTTTGGGACAACACTCCCATGGAGTAAAGTGCGCATGGTGACTGTTGTATTGAATCCCGGTGGAATTTCTGTGTTTCATCAACACTCTGATAGTCCACAGATTACAGAATTCCTCCAGGTGTGCATCGAAAACTACTACTGGACTTCCAGGGATCGATTACAACGTAGACTGTTTGAGACATTACTCCCATGGAGGAAAGTGAGCATGGTGGCTATTGTACTCAATCCCGATGCAATTTTAGTGCTTCATCGACACTGATAGTCCACAGATTACAGAATGCCTGCAGATGTGCTTCAGAAACTACTACTGGTCTTCCAGGGAACGATCAAATCGTAGACTGTTAGAGACATTACTCCCATGGAGGAAAGTGCGCATGGTGACTGTTGTATTCAATCCCGATGCAATTTCTGTGTTTCATTAACAATGTGGTAGTCCATAGATTACAGAATGCCTCCAGATGTGCATCGGAAACTACTTCACGTCTTCCAGGGAACGATCAAAGCGTAGGCTGTTTGAGACATTACTCCCATGGAGGAAAGTGCGTATAGCGACTGTTGTATTCAATCCCGATGCAATTTCTGTGTTTCATCAACCCTCTGATAGTCCACAGATTACAGAATGCCTCCAGATGTGCATCGGAAACTACCTCAGGTCTTCCAGGGAACGATCAAAGCGTAGGCTGTTTGGGACAACACTCCCATGGAGTAAAGTGCGCATGGTGACTGTTGTATTCATTCGCGATGGAATTTCTGGGTTTCATCAACACTCTGATAGTCCACAGATTACAGAATGCCTCCAGACGTGCATCGGAAACTACTACTGGTCTTCCTGGGAACGATCAAAGCGTAGACTGTTTCAGACACTACTCCCATGGAGGAAAGTACGCATGGTGACTGTTGTATTCAATCCCGATGCAATTTCTGTGTTTCATCAACACTCTGATAGTCCACAGATTACAGAATGCCTCAAGATGTGCATCCGAAACTACTACTGGATTTCAAGGGAACCATCAAAGCGTAGACCGTTTAGACATTACTCCCATTTGGGAAAGTGCGCATGGTGACTATTTATTCAATCCCGATGCAATTTCTGTGTTTCATCAGCACTCTGATAGTCCACAGATTACAGAATGCCTCCAGATGTGCATCGGAAACTACTACTGGTCTTACAGGGAACGATCAAAGCGTAGACTGTTAGAAACAATACTCCCATGGAGGAAAGTGCACATGTTGACTGTTGTATTCAATCTCGATGCAATTTCTGTGTTTCATCAACACTCTGATGGTCCACAGATTACAGATTGCATCCAGATGTGCATCGGAAACTACTACTGGTCTTCCAGGGAACGATCAAATCGTAGACTGTTTGAGACATTACTTCCATGGAGGAAAGTGCGCATGGTGACTGTTGTGTTCAATCCCGGTGCAATATCTGTGTTTCATCAACACTCTGATAGTCCACAGATTACAGAATGCCTCCAGATGTGCATCGGAAACTACTTCAGGCCTTCCACGGAACGATCAAAGCGTAAGCTGATTGAGACAACACTCCCATGGAGTAAAGTGCGCATGGTGACTGTCGTATTCAATCCCGATGGAATTTCTGTGTTTCATCAACACTCTGATGGTCCACAGATTACAGAATGCCTCCAGATGTGCATCGGGAACTACTACTGGTCCTCCAGGGAACGATCAAAGCGTAGACTGTTTGAGACATTACTCCAATGGAGGAAAGTGCGCATGGTGTCTGTTGTATTCAATTCCGATGCAATTTCTGTGTTTCATCAACACTTTGAAGGTCCACGGATTACAGAATGCCATCAGATGTGCATCGGAAACTGCTACTGGTCCTCCAGGGAACGATCAAAGCGTAGACTGTTTGAGACATTGCTCCCATGGAGGAAAGTGCGCATGGTGACTGTTGTATTCAATCCCGATGCAATTTCTGTGTTTCATCAACACTCTGATAGTCCACTGATTACAGAATACCTCCAGATGTGCATCGGAAACTACTTCAGGCCTTCCACGGAACGATCAAAGCGTAGGCTGTTTGAGACAACACTCCCATGGAGTAAAGTGCGCATGGTGACTGTTGTATTGAATCCCGGTGGAATTTCTGTGTTTCGTCAACACTCTGATAGTCCACAGATTACAGAATGCCTCCAGATGTGCATCGGAAACTACTACTGGTCTTCCAGGGAACGATCAAAGCGTAGACTGTTTGCGACATTACTCCCATGGAGGAAAGTGCGCATGGTGTCTGTTGTATTCAATTCCGATGCAATTTCTGTGTTTCATCAACAGTCTGATAGTCCACAGATTACAGAAATCCTCCAGGTGTGCATCGGAAACTACTACTGGACTTCAAGGGAACGATCAAAGCGTACACTGTTTGAGACATTACTCCCATGGAGGAAAGTGCGCATGGTGACTGTTGTACTCAATCCCGAGGCAATTTCTGTGTTTCATCAACACTCTGATAGTCCACAGATTACAGAATGCCTCCTGATGTGCATCGGAAAGTAATACTGTTCTTCCAGGGAACGATCACAGCGAAGACTGTTTGAGACATTACTAACATGGAGGAAAGTGCGGATAGTGACGTATTCAATCACGATGCAATTTCTGTGTTTCCTTAACACTTTGAAGGTCCACGGATTACAGAATGCCTCCAGATGTGCATCGGAAACTGCTACTGGTCCTCCAGGGAACGATCAAAGCGTAGACTGTTTGAGACATTGCTCCCATGGAGGAAAGTGCGCATGGTGACTGTTGTATTCAATCCCGATGCAAATTCTGTGTTTCATCAACACTCTGATAGTCCACAGATTACAGAATGCCTCCAGATGTGCATCCGAAACTACTACTGGTTTTCAAGGGAACGATCAAAGCGTAGACCGTTTAGACATTACTCCCATTTAGGATAGAGCGCATGGTGACTGTTTTATTCAATCCCGATGCAATTTCTGTGTTTCATCAGCACTCTGGTAGTCCACAAATTACAGAATGCCTTCAGATGTGCATCGGAAACTACTATTGGTCTTCCAGGGAACGATCAAAGCGTAGACTGTTTGAGACAATACTCCCATCGAGGAAAGTGCGCATGGTGACTGTTGTATTCAATCCCGATGCAATTTCTGTGTTTCATCAACACTCTGATAGTCCACAGATTACAGAATGCCTCCAGATGTGCATCGGAAACTACTTCAGGCCTTCCACGGAACGATCAAAGCGTAGGCTGTTTGAGACAACACTCCCATGGAGTAAAGTGCGCATGGTGACTGTTGTATTGAATCCCGGTGGAATTTCTGTGTTTCATCAACACTCTGATAGTCCACAGATTACAGAATGCCTCCAGATGTGCATCGGAAACTACTACTGGTCTTCCAGGGAACGATGAAAGCGTAGACTGTTTGCGACATTACTCCCATGGAGGAAAGTGCGCATTGTGACTGTTGTACTGAATTCCGATGCAATTTCTGTGTTTCATCAACAGTCTGATAGTCCACAGATTACAGAATGCCTCCAGCTGTGCATCAGAAACTACTTCTGGTCTTCCAGGGAACGATCAAAGCCTTGGCTGTTTGAGACAACACCCCCATGGAGTAAAGTGCGCATGGTGACTGTTGTATTCAATACCGATGGAATTTCTGTGTTTCATCAACACTCTGATAGTCCACAGATTACAGAATGCCTCCAGATGTGCATCGGAAACTACTACTGGTCTTCCAGGGAACGATCAAAGCTTAGACCGTTTGAGACATTACTCCCATGGAGGAAAGTGCGCATGGTGACTGTTGTATTCAATTCCGATGCAATATCTGTGTTTCATCGACATTCTGATAGTCCCCAGATTACAGAATGCCTCCAGGTGTGCATCGGAAACTACTACTGGACTTCCAGGGAACGATCAAAGCGTACACTGTTTGAGACATTACTACCATGGAGGAAAGTGCGTATGGTGACTGTTGTACTCAATCCCGATGCAATTTTCGTGTTTCATAAACACTCTGATAGTCCACAGATTACAGAATGCCTCCAGATGTGCATCGGAAACTACTACTGGTCTACCAGGGAACGATCAAAGCGTAGACTGTTAGGGACATTACTCCCATGGAGGAAAGTGCGCATGGTGACTGTTGTATTCAATCCCGATGCAATTTCTTAGTTTCATCAACACTCTGATAGTCCACAGATTACAGAATGCCTCCTGATGTGCATCGGAAAGTAACACTGGTCTTCCAGGGAACGATCAAAGCGTAGTCTGTTTGAGACATTACTAACATGGAGGAAAGTGCGGATGGTGACGTATTCAATCCCGATGCAATTTCTGTGTTTCATTAACACTCTGATAGTCCACAGATGACAGAATGCCTCCAGATGTGCATCGGAAACTGCTACTGGTCCTCCAGGGAACGAGCAAAGCGTAGACGGTTTGAGACATTGGTCCCATGGAGGAAAGTGTGCATGGTGACTGTTGTATTCAATCCCGATGCAATTTCTGTGTTTCATCAACACTGTGATAGTCCACAGATTACAGAATGGCTCCAGATGTGCATCCGAAACTACTACTGGTTTTCAAGGGAACGATCAAAGCGTAGACCGTTTAGACATCACTCCCATTTAGGAAAGTGCGCATGGTGACTGTTTTATTCAATCCCGATGCAATTTCTGTGTTTCATCAGCACTCTGATAGTCCACAGATTACAGAATGCCTTCAGATGTGCATCGGAAACTACTACTGGTCTTCCAGGAAACGATCAAAGCGTAGACTGTTTGAGACATTACCCCCATGGAGGAAAGTGCGCATGGTGACTATTGTATTCAATTCCGATGCAATTTATGTGTTTCATCAACAGTCTGATAGTCCACAGATTACAGAATTCCTCCAGGTGTGCATCGAAAACTACTACTGGACTTCCAGGGATCGATTACAACGTAGACTGTTTGAGACATTACTCCCATGGAGGAAATTGCGCATGGTGGCTATTGTACTCAATCCCGATGCAATTTTAGTGCCTCATCAACACTGATAGTCCACAGACTACAGAATGCCTGCAGATGTGCTTCAGAAACTACTACTGGTCTTCCAGGGAACGATCAAAGCGTAGACTGTTAGAGACATTACTCCCATGGAGGAAAGTGCGCATGGTGACTGTTGTATTCAATCCCGATGCAATTTCTGTGTTTGATTAACAATGTGGTAGTCCACAGATTACAGAATGCCTGCAGATGTGCATCGGAAACTACTTCACGTCTTCCAGGGAACGATCATAGCGTAGACTCTTTGAGACATTACTCCCATGGAGGAAAGTGCGCATAGCGACTGTTGTATTCAATCCCGATGCAATTTCTGTGTTTCATCAGCACTCTGATAGTCCACAGATTACAGAATGCCTCCAGATGTGCATCGGAAACTACCTCAGGTCTTCCAGGGAACGATCAAAGCGTAGGCTGTTTGGGACAACACTCCCATGGAGTGAAGTGCGCATGGTGACTGTTGTATTCAATCCCGATGGAATTTCTGTGTTTCATCAACACTCTGATAGTCCACAGATTACAGAATGCCTCCAGACGTGCATCGGAAACTACTACTGGTCTTCCAGGGAACGATCAAAGCGTAGACTGTTTCAGACATTACTCCCATGGAGGAAAGTGCGCATGGTGACTGTTGTATTCAATCCCGATGCAATTTCTGTGTTTCATCAACACTCTGATAGTCCACAGATTACAGAATGCCTCAACATGTGCATCCGAAACTACTACTGGATTTCAAGGGAACCATCAAAGCGTAGACCGTTTAGACATTACTCCCATTTGGGAAAGTGCGCATGGTGACTGTTCTATTCAATCCCGATGCAATTTCTGTGTTTCATCAGCACTCTGATAGTCCACAGATTACAGAATGCCTCCAGATGTGCATCGGAATCTACTACTGGACTTACAGGGAAAGATCAAAGCGTAGACTGTTAGAAACAATACTCCCATGGAGGAAAGTGCACATGTTGACTGTTGTATTCAATCTCGATGCAATTTCTGTGTTTCATCAACACTCTGATAGTCCACAGATTACAGATTGCATCCAGATGTGCATCGGAAGCTACTACTGGTCTTCCAGGGAACGATCAAATCGTAGACTGTTTGAGACATCACTCCCATGGAGGAAAGTGCGCATGGTGGCTGTTGTGTTCAATCCCGATGCAATTTCTGTGTTTCATCAACACTCTGATAGTCCACAGATTACAGAATGCCTCCAGATGTGCATCGGAAACTACTTCAGGCCTTCCACGGAACGATCAAAGCGTAGGCTGTTTGAGACAACACTCCCATGGAGTAAAGTGCGCATGGTGACTGTTGTATTCAATCCCGATGGAATTTCTGTGTTTCATCAACACTCTGATAGTCCACAGTTTACACAATGCCTCCAGATGTGCATCGGAAACTACTACTGGTCTTCCAGGGAACGATCAAAGCGTAGACTGTTTGAGACATTACTCCCATGGAGGAAAGTGCGCATGGTGACTGTTGTATTCAATTCCGATGCAATTTCTGTGTTTCATCAACAGTCTGATAGTCCACAGATTACAGAATACCTCCAGGTGTGCATCGGAAACTACTACTGGACTTCCAGGGAACGATCAAAGCGTACACTGTTTGAGACATTACTCCCATGGATGAAAGTGCGCATGGTGACTGTTGTAATCAATCCCTATGCAATTTTAGTGTTTCATAAACACTCTGATAGTCCACAGATTACAGAATGCCTCCAGATGTGCATCGGAAACTACTATTGATCTACCAGGGAACGATCAAAGCGTAGACTGTTAGGGACATTACTCCCATGGAGGAAAGTGCGCATGGTAGGTGTTGTATTCAATCCCGATGCAATTTCTTTGTTTCATCAACACTCTGATAGTCCACAGATTACAGAATGCCTCGTGATGTGCATCGGAAAGTAACACTGGTCTTCCAGGGAACGATCAAACCGTAGACTGTTTGAGACATTAGTAACATGGAGGAAAGTGCGGATAGTGACGTATTCAATCCCGATGCAATTTCTGTGTTTCATCAACACTTTGAAGGTCCACGGATTACAGAATGCCTTCAGATGTGCATCGGAAACTGCTACTGGTCCTCCAGGGAACGATCAAAGCGTAGACTGTTTGAGACATTGCTCCCATGGAGGAAAGTGCGCATGGTGACTGTTGTATTCAATCCCGATGCAATTTCTGTGTTTCATCAACACTCTGATAGTCCACAGATTACAGAATGCCTCCAGATGTGCATCCGAAACTACTACTGGTTTTCAAGGGAACGATCAAAGCGTAGACCGTTTGAACATTACTCCCATTTAGGATAGAGCGCATGGTGACTGTTTTATTCCATCACGATGCAATTTCTGTGTTTCATCAGCACTCTGATAGTCCACAAATTACAGAATGCCTTCAGATGTGCATCGGAAACTACTACTGGTCTTCCAGGGAACGATCAAAGCGTAGACTGTTTGAGACATTACTCCCATCGAGGAAAGTGCGCATGGTGACTGTTGTATTCAATCCCGATGCAATTTCTGTGTTTCATCAACACTCTGATAGTCCACTGATTACAGAATGCCTCCAGATGTGCATCGGAAACTACTTCAGGCCTTCCACGGAACGATCAAAGCGTAGGCTGTTTGAGACAACACTCCCATGGAGTAAAGTGCGCATGGTGACTGTTGTATTGAATCCCGGTGGAATTTCTGTGTTTCATCAACACTCTGATAGTCCACAGATTACACAATGCCTCCAGATGTGCATCGGAAACTACTACTGGTCTTCCAGGGAACGATCAAAGCGTAGACTGTTTGCGACATTACTCCCATGGAGGAAAGTGCGCATGGTGTCTGTTGTATTCAATTCCGATGCAATTTCTGTGTTTCATCAACAGTCTGATAGTCCACAGATTACAGAAATCCTCCAGGTGTGCATCGGAAACTACTACTGGACTTCAAGGGAACGATCAAAGCGTACACTGTTTGAGACATTACTCCCATGGAGGAAGGTGCGCATGGTGACTGTTGTACTCAATCCCGAGGCAATTTCTGTGTTTCATCAACACTCTGATAGTCCACAGATTACAGAATGCCTCCTGATGTGCATCGGAAAGTAAAACTGTTCTTCCAGGGAACGATCAAAGCGAAGACTGTTTGAGACATTACTAACATGGAGGAAAGTGCGGATAGTGACGTATTCAATCCCGATGCAATTTCTGTGTTTCCTTAACACTTTGAAGGTCCACGGATTACAGAATGCCTCCAGATGTGCATCGGAAACTGCTACTGGTCCTCCAGGGAACGATCAAAGCGTAGACTGTTTGAGACATTGCTCCCATGGAGGAAAGTGCGCATGGTTACTGTTGTATTCAATCCCGATGCAATTTCTGTGTTTCATCAACACTCTGATAGTCCACAGATTACAGAATGCCTCCAGATGTGCATCCGAAACTAGGGAACGATCAAAGCGTAGACCGTTTAGACATTACTCCCATTTAGGATAGAGCGCATGGTGTCTGTTTTATTAAATCCCGATGCAATTTCTGTGTTTCATCAGCACTCTGGTAGTCCACAAATTACAGAATGCCTTCAGATGTGCATCGGAAACTACTACTGGTCCTCCAGGGAATGATCAAAGCGTAGACTGTTTGAGACATTACTCCCGTGGAGGAAAGTGCGTATGGTGACTGTTGTATTCAATCCCGATGTAATTTCTGTGTTTCATCAACACTCTGATAATCCACAGATTACAGAATGCATCCAGATGTGCATCGGAAACTACTACTGGTCTTCAAGGGAACGATCAAAGCGTAGACTGTTTGAGACATTACTACCATGGAGGAAAGTGCGGATGGTGAGTGAGGTATTCAATCCCGATGCAATTTCTGTGTTTCATCAACACTCTGATAGTCCACAGATTACAGAATGCCTCCAGATGTGCATCGGAAACTACTACTGGTCTTCCAGAGAACGATCAAAGCGTAGACTCTTTGAGACATTACTCCCATGGAGGAAAGTGCGCATGGTGACTGTTGTATTCAATCCCGATGCAATTTCTGTGTTTCATCAACAGTCTGATAGTCCACAGATTACAGAATGCCTCCAGATGTGCATCGGAAACTACTACTGGTCTTCCAGGGAACGATCAAAGCGTAGACTGTTTGAGACATTACTCCCATGGAGGAGAGTGCGCATGGTGACTGTTGTACTCGATCCCGATGCAATTTTAGTGTTTCATAAACACTCTGATAGTCCACAGATTACAGAATGCCTCCAGATGTGCATCGGAAACTATTACTGGTCTTTCAGTGAACGATCAAAGCGTAGACTGTTAGAGACATTACTCCCATGGAGGAAAGTGCGCATGGTAACTGTTGCATTCATCCCGATGCAATTTCTGTGTTTCATCAACACTTTGAAGATCCACGGATAACAGAATGCCTCCAGATGTGCATCGGAAACTAAAACTGGTCCTCAAGGGAACGATCAAAGCGTAGATTGTTTGAGACAATGCTCGCATGGAGGAAAGTGCGCATGGTGACTGTTGTATTCAATCCCGATGCAATATCTGTGTTTCATCAACACTCTGATAGTCCACAGATTGCAGAATTTCTCCAGATGTGCATCGGAAACTACTACTGGTCTTAAAGGGAACGATCAAAGCGTAAACTCTTTAAAACATTACTCCCATGGAGGAAAGTGCGCATGGTGACTGTTGTATTTAATCCCGATGCAATTTCAGTGTTTCATCAACACTCTGATAGTCCACAGATTACAGAATGCCTCCAGATGTGCATCGGAAACTACTACTGGTCTTCCAGGGAACGATCAAAGCGTAGACTGTTTGAGAATTACTCCCATGGAGGAAAGTGCGGATGGTGACTGTTGTATTCACTCTCGATGCAATTTCTGTGATTCATCAACACTTTGCAGGTCCACAGATTACAGAAGCCACCACATGTGCATCGGAATCTACTACTGGTCTTCAAGGGAACGATTAGAGCGTAGACTGTTTGAGAATTACTCCCATGGAGGAAAGTGCGGATGCTGACTGTTGTATTCACTCCCGATGCAATTTCTGTGTTTCATCAACACTTTGAAGGTCCACAGATTACAGAATGCCTCCAGATGTGCATCGGGAACTACTTCTGGTCTCCCAGGGAACGATCAAAGCGTAGACTGTTTCAGACATTACTCCCATGGAGGTAAGTGCGCATGGTGACTGTTGTATTCAATCAAGAGGCAATTTCTGTGTTTCATCAACACTCTGATAGTCCACAGATTACAGAATGCCTCCAGATCTGCATCGGAAACTACCACTGGTCTTTCAGCGAACGATCAAAGCGTAGACTGTTTCAGACATTACTCCCACGGAGGAAAGTGCGCATGGTGACTGTTGTATTCAATCAAGAGGCAATTTCTGTGTTTCATCAACACTCTGATAGTCCACAGATTACAGAATGCCTCCAAATGTGCATCGGAAACTACTACTGATCTTCCAGGGAACGATCAAAGCGTAGACTGTTAGAGACATTACTTACAAGGTGGAAAGTGCGCATGGTAACTGTTGTAATCAATCCCGATGCAATGTCTGTGATTCATCAACACTTTGATAGTCCACAGATTACAGAATTGCTCCAGATGTGCATCGCAAACTTACACTGGTCTTCCAAGGAACGATCAAAGCGTAGACTGTTTGAGACATTTTTAACATGGAGTAAAGTGCGGATGGTGACTGTTGTATTCAATCCCGATGCAATTTCTGTGTTTCATCAGCACTTCGAAGGTCCACAGATTACAGAATGCCTCCAGATGTGCATCGGAAACTACTACTGGTCTTCCAGGGAACGATCAAAGCGTAGACTGTTTGAGAATTACTCCCATGGAGGAAAGTGCGGATGGTGACTGTTGTATTCGCTCTCGATGCAATTTATGTGATTCATCAACACTTTGCAGGTCCACAGATTACAGAAGCCACCAGATGTGCATCGGAAACTACTACTGGTCTTCAAGGGAACGATTAGAGCGTAGACTGTTTGAGAATTACTCCAATGGAGGAAAGTGCGGATGCTGACTGTTGTATTCACTCCCGATGCAAATTCTGTGTTTCATCAACACTTTGAAGGTCCACAGATTACAGAATGCCTCCAGATGTGCATCGGAAACTACTTCTGGTCTCCCAGGGAACGATCAAAACGTAGACTGTTTCAGACATTACTCCCATGGAGGAAAGTGCGCATGGTGACTGTTGTCTTCAATCCCGAGGCAATTTCTGTGTTTCATCAACACTTTGAAGGTCCACAGATTACAGAATTCCTCCAGATGTGCGTCGGAGACTACTACTGGTCTTCCAGGGAACGATCAAACCGTTGACGTTTGAGAATTACTCCAATGGAGGAAACTGCGAATTGTCACTGTTGTATTCAAACCCGATGCAATTTCTGTGTTTCATCAACACTCTGATAGTCCACAGATTACAGAATGCCTCCAGATGTGCATCGGAAACTATTACTGGTCTTTCAGTGAACGATCAAAGCGTAGACTGTTAGAGACATTACTCCCATGGAGGAAAGTGCGCATGGTAACTGTTGCATTCATCCCGATGCAATTTCTGTGTTTCATCAACACTTTGAAGATCCACGGATAACAGAATGCCTCCAGATGTGCATCGGAAACTAAAACTGGTCCTCAAGGGAACGATCAAAGCGTAGATTGTTTGAGACAATGCTCGCATGGAGGAAAGTGCGCATGGTGACTGTTGTATTCAATCCCGATGCAATATCTGTGTTTCATCAACACTCTGATAGTCCACAGATTGCAGAATTTCTCCAGATGTGCATCGGAAACTACTACTGGTCTTAAAGGGAACGATCAAAGCGTAAACTCTTTAAAACATTACTCCCATGGAGGAAAGTGCGCATGGTGACTGTTGTATTTAATCCCGATGCAATTTCAGTGTTTCATCAACACTCTGATAGTCCACAGATTACAGAATGCCTCCAGATGTGCATCGGAAACTACTACTGGTCTTCCAGGCAACGATCAAAGCGTAGACTGTTTGAGAATTACTCCCATGGAGGAAAGTGCGGATGGTGACTGTTGTATTCGCTCTCGATGCAATTTATGTGATTCATCAACACTTTGCAGGTCCACAGATTACAGAAGCCACCAGATGTGCATCGGAAACTACTACTGGTCTTCAAGGGAACGATTAGAGCGTAGACTGTTTGAGAATTACTCCCATGGAGGAAAGTGCGGATGCTGACTGTTGTATTCACTCCCGATGCAAATTCTGTGTTTCATCAACACTTTGAAGGTCCACAGATTACAGAATGCCTCCAGATGTGCATCGGAAACTACCTCTGGTCTCCCAGGGAACGATCAAAACGTAGACTGTTTCAGACATTACTCCCATGGAGGAAAGTGCGCATGGTGACTGTTGTCTTCAATCCCGAGGCAATTTCTGTGTTTCATCAACACTTTGAAGGTCCACAGATTACAGAATTCCTCCAGATGTGCGTCGGAGACTACTACTGGTCTTCCAGGGAACGATCAAACCGTTGACGTTTGAGAATTCTTCCCATGGAGGAAACTGCGAATTGTCACTGTTGTATTCAAACCCGATGCAATTTCTGTGTTTCATCAACACTCTGATAGTCCACAGATTACAGAATGCCTCCAAATCTGCATCGGAAACTACCACTGGTCTTCCAGCGAACGATCAAAGCGTAGACTGTATCAGACATTACTCCCACGGAGGAAAGTGCGCATGGTGACTGTTGTATTCAATCAAGAGGCAATTTCTGTGTTTCATAAACACTCTGATAGTCCACAAATTACATAATGCCACCAGATGTGCATCGGAAACTACTACTGGTCTTCCAGGGAACGATCAAAGCGTAGACTGTTTCAGACTTTGCTACCATGGAGGAGAGTGCGGATGGTGAATGTTATATTCAATCAAGATGCAATATCTGTGTTTCATCAACACTCAGTTAGTCCACAGATTTCAGAATGCACCCAGATGTGCATCGAAATCTACTACTGGTCTTCCATTGAACGATCAAAGCGTAGACTGTTTGAGACATTACTGCCATGGAGGAAAGTGCGCATGATGACTGTTGTATTCAATCCCGATGCAATTTCTGTGTTTCATCAACAGTCTGATAGTCCACAGATTACAGAATGCCTCCAGATGTGCATCGGAAACTACTACTGGTCTTCCACGGAACGATCAAAGCGTAGACTGTTTGAGACATTACTCCCATGGAGGAAAGTGCGCATGGTGACTGTTGTATTCAATCCCGATGCAATTTCTGTGTTTCATCAACAGTCTGATAGTCCACAGGTTACAGAATGCCTCCAGATGTGCATCGGAAAGTACCACTGGTCTTCCAGGGAAAGATCAAAGCGTAGACCTTTTGAGACATTACTCCCATGGAGGAAAGTGCGCATGGTGACTGTTGTATTCAATCCCGATTCAATTTATGTGTTTCATCAACAGTCTGATAGTCCACAAATTACATTATGCCACCAGATGTGCAACGGAAACTACTACTGGTCTTCCAGGGAACGATCAAATCGTAGACTGTTTCAGACTTTACTCCCATGGAGGTGAGTGCGAATGGTGACTGTTGTATTCAATGCCGATGCAATTTCTGTGATTCATCAACATTCAGTTAGTCCACAGATTTCAGAATGCCTCCTGACGTGCATCGAAAACTACTACTGGTCTTCTAGGGAACGATCAAAGCGTAGACTGTTTGAGACAATACTCCCATGCAGGAAAGTGCGCATGGTGACTGCTGTATTCAATCCCGATGCAATTTATGTGTTTCATCAACACTCTGATAGTCCACAGATTACAGAATGCCTCTAGATGTGCATCGGACACTACTACTGGTCTTCCAGGGAACGATCAAAGCGTAGACTGCTTGAGACATTACTCCCATGGAGGAAAGTGCGCATAGTTACTGTTGTATTACAATTCCGATGCAATTTCTGTGTATCATCAACAGTCTGGTAGTCCACAGATTGCAGAATGATCCAGGTGTGCATCACAAACTACTACTGGTCTTCCAGGGAACGATCAAAGCGTAGACTGTTTGAGACATTACTCCCATGGAGGAAAGTGCGCATGGTAACTGTTGTATTCATTCCCGATGCAATTTCTGTGTTTCATCAACACTCTGATAGTCCACAGATTACAGAATGCCTCCTGACGTGCTTAGGAAAGTAACACTGGTCTTCCAGGGAACGATCAAAACATAGGCTGTTTGACACATTACTAACATTGAGGAAAGTCGCATGGTGACTGTTGTATTCAATCCCGATGCAATTTCTGTGTTTCATCAACACTTTGAAGGTAAACGGATTACTGAATGCCTCCAGATGTGCATCGGAAACTAAAACTGGTCCTCCAGAGAACTATCAAAGCGTAGATTATTTGAGACATTGCTCCCATGGAGGAAAGTGCGCATGGTGACTGTTGTATTCAATCCCGATGCAAATTCTGTGTTTCATCAACGCGCTGATAGTCCACAGATTGCAGAATGCCTCCAGATGTGAATCGGAAACTACTACTGGTCTTCCAGGGAACGATCAAAGCGTAAACTCTTTAAGACATTACTCCCATTAAGGAATGTGCGCATGGTGACTGTTGTATTCAATCCCGATGCATTGTCTGTGTTTCATCAACAGTCTGATACTCCACAGATTACAGAATGCCTCCAGATGTGCATCGGAAACCACTACTGGTCTTCCACTGAACGATCAAAGCGTAGACTGTTTGAGAATTACTCCCATGGAGGAAAGCGCAGATTTTGACTGTTGTATTCAATCCCGATGAAATTTCTGTGTTTCATCAATACTCAGATAGTCCACAGACTACAGAATGCCTCCAGATGTGCATCGGAAACTACTACTGGTCTTCCAGAGAACGATCAAAGCGTAGACTGTTAGAGACATTACACCCAAGGTGGAAAGTGCGCATGGTATCTGTTGTATTCAATCCCGATGCAATTTCTGTGTTTCATCAACACTTTGATAGTCCACAGATTACAGAATTCCTCCAGATGTGCATCGCAAACTTACACTGGTCTTCCAAGGAACGATCAAAGCGTAGACTGTTTGAGACATTTTTAACATGGAGGAAAGTTCGGATGGTGACTGTTGTATTCAATCCCGATGCAATTTCAGTGTTTCATCAGCACTTTGAAGGTCCACAGATTACAGAATGCCTCCAGATGTGCATCGGAAACTACTTCTGGTCTTCCTGGGAACGATCAAAGCGTAGACTGTTTGAGAGATTTCTCCCATGGAGGAAAGTGCGCATTGTGATTGTTGTATTCATTCCCGATGCAATTTCTGCGTTTCATCAACAGTCTGATAGTCCACAGATTACAGAATGCCTCCAGATGTTCATCGGAAACTACTACTGGTCTTCCAGGGATCGATCAAAGCGTAAAATCTTTGAGATATTACTCCCATGGAGGAAGGTAAGCATCGTGACTGTTGTATTCAATCCCGATGCAATTTCTATGTTTCATCAACACTCAGTTAGTCCACAGATTTCAGAATGCCTCCATATGTGCATGGAAACTACTTCTGGTATTCCAGGGCACGATCAAAGCGTAGACTGTATGAGACACTACTCCCATGGAGGGAAGTGCGCATGGTGACTGTCGTATTCAATCCCGATGCAATTTATGTGTTACATGAACACTCTGATATTCCACAGATTACAGAATGCCTCCAGATGTGCATCGGAAACTACTACTGGTCTTCCAAAGATGGATCAAAGCGTAAACTCTTTGAGACATTACTCCCATAGACGAAGGTAAGCATCGTGACTGTTGTATACAATCCCGGTGCAATTTCTGTGTTTCATCAATACTCTGATAGTCCACAGATTACAGAATGCCTCCAGATGTGCATCGGAAACTACTACTGGTCTTCCAGAGAACGATCAAAGCGTACACTCTTTGAGACATTACTCCCATGGAGGAGAGTGCGCATGGTGACTGTTGTAATCAATCCCGATGCAATTTCTGTGTTTCATAAACAGTCTGATAGCCCACAGGTTACAGAATGCCTACAGATGTGCATCGGAAACTACCACTGGTCTTCCAGGGAACGATCAAAGCGTAGACTGTTTGAGACATTACTCCCATGGAGGAAAGTGCGCATGGTGACTGTTGTATTCAATCCCGATGCAATTTATGTGTTTCATCAACACTCTGATAGTCCACAGATTACAGAATGCTACCAGATGTGCATCGGAAACTACTACTGGTCTTCCACAGAACGATCAAAGAGTAGACTGTTTGAGACACTACTCACGTGAAAGAAAGTGAGCATGGTGACTGTAGTGTTCAATCCCGATGCAATTTCTGAGTTTCATCAACAGTCTGGTAGTCCACAAAATACATAACGCCACCAGATGTGCATCGGAAACTACTACTGGTCTTCCAGGGAACGATCAAAGCGTAGACTGTTTCAGACTTTACTCCCATTTAGGAAAGTGCGGATGGTGACTGTTGTATTCAATCCCGATGCAATTTCTGTGTATCATCAACACTCAGTTAGTCCACAGATTTCAGAATGCCTCCAGATGTGCATCGAAAACTACTACCGGTCTTCCAGGGAACGACAAAGCGTAGACTGTTTGAGACATTACTGCCATGGAGGAAAGATGCATGGTGACTGTTGTATTCAATCCCGATGCAATTTCTGTGTTTCATCAACACTCTGATAGCCAACAGATTACAGAATGCCTCCAGATGTGCATCGGAAACTACTTCTGGCTTTCCAGGGAACGATCAAAGCGTAGACTCTTTGAGACACTACTCCCATGGAGGAAAGTGCGCATGGTGACTGTTGTATTCAATCCCGATGCAATTTCTGTGTTTCATAAACACTCTGATAGCCCACAGATTACAGAATGCCTCCTGGTATGCATCGGAAACTACTACTGATCTTCCAGGGAACGATCAAAGCGTAAACTGTTTAAGACATTACTCCCATGGAGGAAAGTGTGCATGGTGACTGTTGTATTCAATCCCGATGCAATTTCTGTGTTTCATCAACACTCCGATACTCCACAGATTACAGAATGCCTCCAGATGTGCATCGGAAACTACTTCAGAACTTCCAGGGAACGATAAATGCGTAGACTGTTTGAGACATTACTCCCATGGAGGGAAGTGCGCATGGTGACTGTTGTATTGAATCCCGATGCAATATCTGTGTCTCATCAACACTCAGTTGGTCCACAGATTTCAGAATGCCTCCAGATGTGCATCGAAAACTACTACAGGTCTTCCAGGGAACGATCAAAGCGTAAACTCTTAAAGACATTACTCCCACGGAGGAAAGTGCGCATGGTGACTGTTGTATTCAATCAAGAGGCAATTTCTGTGTTTCATCAACACTCTGATAGTCCACAGATTACAGAATGCTACCAGATGTGCATCGGAAACTACTACTGGTCTTCCACAGAACGATCAAAGAGTAGACTGTTTGAGACACTACTCACGTGAAAGAGAGTGAGCATGGTGACTGTAGTGTTCAATCCCGATGCAATTTCTGAGTTTCATCAACAGTCTGGTAGTCCACAAAATACATAACGCCACCAGATGTGCATCGGAAACTACTACTGGTCTTCCAGGGAACGATCAAAGCGTAGACTGTTTCAGACTTTACTCCCATTTAGGAAAGTGCGGATGGTGACTGTTGTATTCAATCCCGATGCAATTTCTGTGTATCATCAACACTCAGTTAGTCCACAGATTTCAGAATGCCTCCAGATGTGCATCGGAAACTACTACCGGTCTTCCAGGGAACGACAAAGCGTAGACTGTTTGAGACATTACTGCCATGGAGGAAAGATGCATGGTGACTGTTGTATTCAATCCCGATGCAATTTCTGTGTTTCATCAACACTCTGATAGCCCACAGATTACAGAATGCCTCCAGATGTGCATCGGAAACTACTTCTGGCTTTCCAGGGAACGATCAAAGCGTAGACTCTTTGAGACACTACTCCCATGGAGGAAAGTGCGCATGGTGACTGTTGTATTCAATCCCGATGCAATTTCTGTGTTTCATCAACACTCCGATACTCCACAGATTACAGAATGCCTCCAGATGTGCATCGGAAACTACTTCAGAACTTCCAGGGAACGATAAATGCGTAGACTGTTTGAGACATTACTCCCATGGAGGAAAGTGCGCATGGTGACTGTTGTATTCAATCCCGCTGCAATATCTGTGTTTCATCAACACTCTGATAGTCCACAGATTACAGAATGCCTCCAGATCTGCATCGGAAACTACCACTGGTCTTCCAGCGAACGATCAAAGCGTACACTGTTTCAGACATTACTCCCACGGAGGAAAGTGCGCATGGTGACTGTTGTATTCAATCAAGAGGCAATTTCTGTGTTTCATCAACACTCTGATGGTCCACAGATTACAGAAGGTCTCCAAATGTGCATCGGAAACTTCTACTGATCTTCCAGGGAACGATCAAAGCGTAGACTGTTAGAGACATTACTCCCAAGGTGGTAAGTGCGCATGGTAACTGTTGTAATCAATCCCGATGCAATTTCTGTGATTCATCAACACTTTGATAGTCCACAGATTACAGAATTCCTCCAGATGTGCATTGCAAACTTACACTGGTCTTCCAAGGAACGATCAAAGCGTAGACTGTTTGAGACATTTTTAACATGGAGTAAAGTGCGGATGGTGACTGTTGTATTCAATCCCGATGCAATTTCTGTGTTTCATCAGCACTTCGAAGGTCCACAGATTACAGAATGCCTCCAGATGTGCATCGGAAACTACTACTGGTCTTCCAGGGAACGATCAAAGCGTAGACTGTTTGAGAATTACTCCCATGGAGGAAAGTGCGGATGGTGACTGTTGTATTCACTCTCGATGCAATTTCTGTGATTCATCAACACTTTGCAGGTCCACAGATTACAGAAGCCACCAGATGTGCATCGGAAACTACTACTGGTCTTCAAGGGAACGATTAGAGCGTAGACTGTTTGAGAATTACTCCCATGGAGGAAAGTGCGGATGCTGACTGTTGTATTCACTCCCGATGCAATTTCTGTGTTTCATCAACACTTTGAAGGTCCACAGATTACAGAATTCCTCCAGATGTGCATCGGAAACTACTTCTGGTCTCCCAGGGAACGATCAAAGCGTAGACTGTTTGAGACATTACTGCCATGGAGGAAAGTGCGCATGATGACTGTTGTATTCAATCCCGATGCAATTTCTGTGTTTCATCAACACTCTGATAGTCCACAGATTACAGAATGCCTCCAGATGTGCATCGGAATCTACTACTGGTCTTCCTGCTAACGATCATAGCGTAGACTGTTAGAGACATTACTCCCATGGAGGAAAGTCGCATGGTAACTGTTGTATTCATTCCCGATGCAATTTCTGTGTTTCATCAACACTCTGATAGTCCACAGATTACAGAATGCCTCCTGACGTGCTTAGGAAAGTAACACTGGTCTTCCAGGGAACGATCAAAACATAGGCTGTTTGACACATTACTAACATTGAGGAAAGTCGCATGGTGACTGTTGTATTCAATCCCGATGCAATTTCTGTGTTTCATCAACACTTTGAAGGTCCACGGATTACAGAATGCCTCCAGATGTGCATCGGAAACTAAAACTGGTCCTCCAGAGAACTATCAAAGCGTAGATTATTTGAGACATTGCTCCCATGGAGGAAAGTGCGCATTGTGACTGTTGTATTCAATCCCGATGCAATTTCTGTGTTTCATCAACGCGCTGATAGTCCACAGATTGCAGAATGCCTCCAGATGTGAATCGGAAACTACTACTGGTCTTCCAGGGAACGATCAAAGCGTAAACTCTTTAAGACATTACTCCCATTAAGGAAAGTGCGCATGGTGACTGTTGTATTCAATCCCGATGCATTGTCTGTGTTTCATCAACAGTCTGATACTCCACAGATTACAGAATGCCTCCAGATGTGCATCGGAAACCACTACTGGTCTTCCACTGAACGATCAAAGCGTAGACTGTTTGAGAATTACTCCCATGGAGGAAAGCGCAGATTTTGACTGTTGTATTCAATCCCGATGCAATTTCTGTGTTTCATCAATACTCAGATAGTCCACAGATTACAGAATGCCTCCAGATGTGCATCGGAAACTACTACTGGTCTTCCAGAGAACGATCAAAGCGTAGACTGTTAGAGACATTACACCCAAGGTGGAAAGTGCGCATGGTATCTGTTGTATTCAATCCCGATGCAATTTCTGTGTTTCATCAACACTTTGATAGTCCACAGATTACAGAATTCCTCCAGATGTGCATCGCAAACTTACACTGGTCTTCCAAGGAACGATCAAAGCGTAGACTGTTTGAGACATTTTTAACATGGAGGAAAGTTCGGATGGTGACTGTTGTATTCAATCCCGATGCAATTTCAGTGTTTCATCAGCACTTTGAAGGTCCACAGATTACAGAATGCCTCCAGATGTGCATCGGAAACTACTTCTGGTCTGCCTGGGAACGATCAAAGCGTAGACTGTTTGAGAGATTTCTCCCATGGAGGAAAGTGCGCATTGTGATTGTTGTATTCATTCCCGATGCAATTTCTGCGTTTCATCAACAGTCTGATAGTCCACAGATTACAGAATGCTTCCAGATGTTCATCGGAAACTACTACTGGTCTTCCAGGGATCGATCAAAGCGTAAAATCTTTGAGATATTACTCCCATGGAGGAAGGTAAGCATCGTGACTGTTGTATTCAATCCCGATGCAATTTCTATGTTTCATCAACACTCAGTTAGTCCACAGATTTCAGAATGCCTCCATATGTGCATGGAAACTACTTCTGGTATTCCAGGGAACGATCAAAGCGTAGACTGTATGATACACTACTCCCATGGAGGGAAGTGCGCATGGTGACTGTTGTATTCAATCCCGATGCAATTTATGTGTTACATGAACACTCTGATATTCCACAGATTACAGAATGCCTCCAGATGTGCATCGGAAACTACTACTGGTCTTCCAAAGATGGATCAAAGCGTAAACTCTTTGAGACATTACTCCCATAGACGAAGGTAAGCATCGTGACTGTTGTATACAATCCCGGAGCAATTTCTGTGTTTCATCAATACTCTGATAGTCCACAGATTACAGAATGCCTCCAGATGTGCATCGGAAACTACTACTGGTCTTCCAGAGAACGATCAAAGCGTAGACTCTTTGAGACATTACTCCCATGGAGGAGAGTGCGCATGGTGACTGTTGTATTCAATCCCGATGCAATTTCTGTGTTTCATAAACAGTCTGATAGCCCACAGGTTACAGAATGCCTACAGATGTGCATCGGAAACTACCACTGGTCTTCCAGGGAACGATCAAAGCGTAGACTGTTTGAGACATTACTCCCATGGAGGAAAGTGCGCATGGTGACTGTTGTATTCAATCCCGATGCAATTTATGTGTTTCATCAACACTCTGATAGTCCACAGATTACAGAATGCTACCAGATGTGCATCGGAAACTGCTACTGGTCTTCCACAGAACGATCAAAAAGTAGACTGTTTGAGACACTACTCACGTGAAAGAAAGTGAGCATGGTGACTGTAGTGTTCAATCCCGATGCAATTTCTGAGTTTCATCAACAGTCTGGTAGTCCACAAAATACATAACGCCACCAGATGTGCATCGGAAACTACTACTGGTCTTCCTGGGAACGATCAAAGCGTAGACTGTTTCAGACTTTACTCCCATTTAGGAAAGTGCGGATGGTGACTGTTGTATTCAATCCCGATGCAATTTCTGTGTATCATCAACACTCAGTTAGTCCACAGATTTCAGAATGCCTCCAGATGTGCATCGAAAACTACTACCGGTCTTCCAGGGAACGATCAAAGCGTAGACTGTTTGAGACATTACTGCCATGGAGGAAAGTTGCATGGTGACTGTTGTATTCAATCCCGATGCAATTTCTGTGTTTCATCAACACTCTGATAGCCCACAGATTACAGAATGCCTCCAGATGTGCATCGGAAACTAATTCTGGTCCTCCAGGGAACGATCAAAGCGTAGACTCTTTGAGACACTACTCCCATGGAGGAAAGTGCGCATGGTGACTGTTGTATTCAATCCCGATGCAATTTCTGTGTTTCATAAACACTCTGATAGCCCACAGATTACAGAATGCCTCCTGGTATGCATAGGAAACTACTACTGATCTTCCAGGGAACGATCAAAGCGTAAACTGTTTAAGACATTACTCCCATGGAGGAAAGTGCGCATGGTGACTGTTGTATTCAATCCCGATGCAATTTCTGTGTTTCATCAACACTCTGATACTCCACAGATTACAGAATGCCTCCAGATGTGCATCGGAAACTACTTCAGAACTTCCAGGGAACGATAAAAGCGTAGACTGTTTGAGACATTACTCCCATGGAGGGAAGTGCGCATGGTGACTGTTGTATTATATCCCGATGCAATATCTGTGTTTCATCAACACTCAGTTGGTCCACAGATTTCAGAATGCCTCCAGATGTGCATCGAAAACTACTACAGGTCTTCTAGGGAACGATCAAAGCGTAAACTCTTAAAGACATTACTCCCATGGAGGAAAGTGCGCATGGTGACTGTTGTATTCAATCCCGCTGCAATATCTGTGTTTCATCAACACTCTGATAGTCCACAGATTACAGAATGCCTCCAGATCTGCATCGGAAACTACCACTGGTCTTCCAGCGAACGATCAAAGCGTAGACTGTTTCAGACATTACTCCCACGGAGGAAAGTGCGCATGGTGACTGTTGTATTCAATCAAGAGGCAATTTCTGTGTTTCATCAACACTCTGATAGTCCACAGATTACAGAATGCCTCCAAATGTGCATCGGAAACTTCTACTGATCTTCCAGGGAACGATCAAAGCGTAGACTGTTAGAGACATTACTCCCAAGGTGGAAAGTGCGCATGGTAACTGTTGTAATCAATCCCGATGCAATTTCTGTGATTCATCAACACTTTGATAGTCCACAGATTACAGAATTCATCCAGATGTGCATTGCAAACTTACACTGGTCTTCCAAGGGACGATCAAAGCGTAGACTGTTTGAGACATTTTTAACATGGAGTAAAGTGCGGATGGTGACTGTTGTATTCAATCCCGATGCAATTTCTGTGTTTCATCAGCACTTCGAAGGTCCACAGATTACAGAATGCCTCCAGATGTGCATCGGAAACTACTACTGGTCTTCCAGGGAACGATCAAAGCGTAGACTGTTTGAGAATTACTCCCATGGAGGAAAGTGCGGATGGTGACTGTTGTATTCACTCTCGATGCAATTTCTGTGATTCATCAACACTTTGCAGGTCCACAGATTACAGAAGCCACCAGATGTGCATCGGAAACTACTACTGGTCTTCAAGGGAACGATTAGAGCGTAGACTGTTTGAGAATTACTCCCATGGAGGAAAGTAAGGATGCTGACTGTTGTATTCACTCCCGATGCAATTTCTGTGTTTTATCAACACTTTGAAGGTCCACAGATTACAGAATGCCTCCAGATGTGCATCGGAAACTACTTCTGGTCTCCCAGGGAACGATCAAAGCGTAGACTGTTTCAGACATTACTCCCATGGAGGAAAGTGCGCATGGTGACTGTTGTCTTCAATCCCGAGGCAATTACTGTGTTTCATCAACACTTTGAAGGTCCACAGATTACAGAATTCCTCCAGTTGTGCATCGGAAACTACTACTGGTCTTCCAGGGAACGATCAAAGCGTAGACTGTTTCAGACTTTACTACCATGGAGGAGAGTGCGGATGGTGACTGTTATATTCAATCAAGATGCAATTTCTGTGTTTCATCAACACTCAGTTAGTCCACAGATTTCAGAATGCACCCAGATGTGCATCGAAATCTACTACTGGTCTTCCACGGAACGATCAAAGCGTAGACTGTTTGAGACATTACTCCCATGGAGGAAAGTGCGCATGGTGACTGTTGTATTCAATCCCGATGCAATTTCTGTGTTTCATCAACAGTCTGATAGTCCACAGGTTACAGAATGCCTCCAGATGTGCATCGGAAAGTACCACTGGTCTTCCAGGGAAAGATCAAAGCGTAGACCTTTTGAGACATTACTCCCATGGAGGAAAGTGCGCATGGTGACTGTTGTATTCAATCCCGATTCAATTTATGTGTTTCATCAACAGTCTGATAGTCCACAAATTACATTATGCCACCAGATGTGCAACGGAAACTACTACTGGTCTTCCAGGGAACGATCAAAGCGTAGACTGTTTCAGACTTTACTCCCATGGAGGAGAGTGCGAATGGTGACTGTTGTATTCAATCCCGATGCAATTTATGTGTTTCATCAACACTCTGATAGTCCACAGATTACAGAATGCCTCTAGATGTGCATCGGAAACTACTACTGGTCTTCCAGGGAACGATCAAAGCGTAGACTGCTCGAGACATTACTCCCATGGAGGAAAGTGCGCATAGTTACTGTTGTATTACAATTCCGATGCAATTTCTGTGTATCATCAACAGTCTGGTAGTCCACAGATTGCAGAATGATCCAGGTGTGCATCACAAACTACTACTGGTCTTCCAGGGAACGATCAAAGCGTAGACTGTTTGAGACATTACTCCCATGGAGGAAAGTGCGCATGGTGACTGTTGTACTCAATCCCGATGCAATTTCTGTGTTTCATCAACACTCTGATAGTCCACAGATTACAGAATGCCTCCAGATGTGCATCGGAATCTACTACTGGTCTTCCAGCTAACGATCAAAGCGTAGACTGTTAGAGACATTACTCCCATGGAGGAAAGTGCGCATGGTAACTGTTGTATACATTCCCGATGCAATTTCTGTGTTTCATCAACACTCTGATAGTCCACAGATTACAGAATGCCTCCTGACGTGCTTAGGAAAGTAACACTGGTCTTCCAGGGAACGATCAAAACATAGGCTGTTTGACACATTACTAACATTGAGGAAAGTGCGCATGGTGACTGTTGTATTCAATCCCGATGCAATTTCTGTGTTTCATCAACACTTTGAAGGTCCACGGATTACTGAATGCCTCCAGATGTGCATCGGAAACTAAAACTGGTCCTCCAGAGAACTATCAAAGCGTTGATTATTTGAGACATTGCTCCCATGGAGGAAAGTGCGCATGGTGACTGTTGTATTCAATCCCGATGCAATTTCTGTGTTTCATCAACGCGCTGATAGTCCACAGATTGCAGAATGCCTCCAGATGTGAATCGGAAACTACTACTGGTCTTCCAGGGAACGATCAAAGCGTAAACTCTTTAAGACATTACTCCCATTAAGGAAAGTGCGCATGGTGACTGTTGTATTCAATCCCGATGCATTGTCTGTGTTTCATTAACAGTCTGATACTCCACAGATTACAGAATGCCTCCAGATGTGCATCGGAAACCACTACTGGTCTTCCACTGAACGATCAGAGCGTAGACTGTTTGAGAATTACTCCCATGGAGGAAAGCGCAGATTTTGACTGTTGTATTCAATCCCGATGCAATTTCTGTGTTTCATCAATACTCAGATAGTCCACAGATTACAGAATGCCTCCAGATGTGCATCGGAAACTACTACTGGTCTTCCAGAGAACGATCAAAGCGTAGACTGTTAGAGACATTACACCCAAGGTGGAAAGTGCGCGTGGTATCTGTTGTATTCAATCCCGATGCAATTTCTGTGTTTCATCAACACTTTGATAGTCCACAGATTACAGAATGCCTCCAGATGTGCATCGGAAACTACTACTGGTCTTCCTGGGATCGATCAAAACGTAGAGTGTTTGAGAATTACTCCCATTGAGGAAAGTGCGCATGGTAACTTTTGTATTCAATCCCGATGCAATTTCTGTGTTTCATCAGCACTTTGAAGGTCCACAGATTACAGAATGCCTCCAGATGTGCATCGGAAACTACTTCTGGTCTTCCTGGGAACGATCAAAGCGTAGACTGTTTGAGACATTTCTCCCATGGAGGAAAGTGCGCATGGTGATTGTTGTATTCATTCCCGATGCAATTTCTGCGTTTCATCAACAGTCTGATAGTCCACAGGTTACAGAATGCCTCCAGATGTTCATCGGAAACTACTACTGGTCTTCCAGGGATCGATCAAAGCGTAAAATCTTTGAGATATTACTCCCATGGAGGAAGGTAAGCATCGTGACTGTTGTATTCAATCCCGATGCAATTTCTATGTTTCATCAACACTCAGTTAGTCCAGAGATTTCAGAATGCCTCCATATGTGCATGGAAACTACTTCTGGTATTCCAGGGAACGATCAAAGCGTAGACTGTATGAGACACTACTCCCATGGAGGGAAGTGCGCATGGTGACTGTTGTATTCAATCCCGATGCAATTTCTGTGTTACATGAACACTCTGATATTCCACAGATTACAGAATGCCTCCAGATGTGCATCGGAAACTACTACTGGTCTTCCAAAGATGGATCAAAGCGTAAACTCTTTGAGACATTACTCCGATAGACGAAGGTAAGCATAGTGACTGTTGTATACAATCCCGGTGCAATTTCTGTGTTTCATCAATACTCTGATAGTCCACAGATTACAGAATGCCTCCAGATGTGCATCGGAAACTACTACTGGTCTTCCAGAGAACGATCAAAGCGTAGACTCTTTGAGACATTACTCCCATGGAGGAGAGTGCGCATGGTGACTGTTGTATTCAATCCCGATGCAATTTCTGTGTTTCATAAACAGTCTGATAGCCCACAGGTTACAGAATGCCTACAGATGTGCATCGGAAACTAAGACTGGTCTTCCAGGGAACGATCGAAGCGTAGACTGTTTGAGACATTACTCCCATGGAGGAAAGTGCGCATGGTGACTGTTGTATTCAATCCCGATGCAATTTATGTGTTTCATCAACACTCTGATAGTCCACAGATTACAGAATGCTACCAGATGTGCATCGGAAACTACTACTGGTCTTCCACAGAACGATCAAAGAGTAGACTGTTTGAGACACTACTCACGTGAAAGAAAGTGCGCATGGTGACTGTTGTATTCAATCCCGATGCAATTTCTGTGTTTCATAAACAGTCTGATAGCCCACAGGTTACAGAATGCCTACAGATGTGCATCGGAAACTAAAACTGGTCCTCCAGGGTACGATCAAAGCGTAGACTGTTTGAGACATTGCTCCCATGGAGGAGAGTGCTCATGGTGACTGTTGTATTCAATCCCGATGAAATTTCTGTGTTTCATCAACACTCTGATAGTCCACAGATTACAGAATGCCTCCAGATGTGCATCGGTAACTACTACTGGTCTTCCAGGGGACGATCAAAGCGTAGACAGTTTGAGACATTACTCCCATGGAGGAAAGTGCGCATGGTGACTGTTGTATTGAGTCCTGAGGCAATTTCTGTGTTTCATCAACACTTTGAAGGTCCACAGATTACAGATTGTCTACAGATGTGCAACGATAACTACTACTGGATTTCCAGGGAACGATCAAAACGTAGACTGTTTGAGAATTACTCCCATGGAGGAAAGTGCTCATGGTGAATGTTGTATTCAATCCCGATGCAATTAATGTGATTCATCAACACTTTGAAGGTCCACAGATTACAGAATGCCACCAGATGTGCATCGGAAACTACTACTGGTCTTCAAGGGAACGATAAAAGCGTAGATTGTTTAAGAATTACTCCCATGTTGGAAAGTGCGGATGGTGACTGTTGTATTCACTCCCGATGCAATTTCTACGTTTCATCCACATTTTGAAGGTCCACAGATTACAGAATGCCCCCAGATGTGCATCGGAAACTACTTCTGGTCTCCCAGTTAACGATCAAAGCGTAGACTGTTTCAGAAATTACTCCCATGGGGGAAAGTGCGCATGGTGACTGTTGTATTCAATCCCGAGGCAATTTTTATGTTTCATCAACACTTTGAAGGTCCACAGATTACAGAATGCCTCCAGATGTGCGTCGGAAACTACTACTGGTCTTCCAGGGAACGATCAAAGCGTAGACGTTTGAGAATTACTCCCATGGAGGAAACTGCGAATGGTGACTGTTGTATTCAATCCCGATGAAATTTCTGTGTTTCGTCAACACTCTGATAGTCCACAGATTACAGAATGCCTCCAAATGTGCATCGGAAACTACTACTGGTCTTCTAGGGAACGATCAATACGTAGACTGTTAGAGACATTACTCCCAAGGTGGAAAGTGCGCATAGTAACTGTTGTATTCAATCCCGATGTAATTTCTGTGTTTCATCAACACTTTGATAGTCCACAGATTACAGAATTCCTCCAGATGTGCATCGGAAACTACTACTGGTCTTTAAGTGAACGATAAAAGCGTAGACTGTTTGAGAATTACTCCCATGTAGGAAAGTGCGGATGGTGACTGTTGTATTCACTCCCGATACAATTTCTGTGTTTCATTAACACTTTGAAGGTCCACAGATTACAGAATGCCTCCAGATGTGCATCGGAAACTACTTCTGGTCTCCCAGGGAACGATCAAAGCGTAGACTGTTTGAGACATTACTCCCATCGAGGAAAGTGCGCATGGTGACTGTTGTATTCAATCCCGAGGCAATTTCCCGGTTTCATCAACACTTTGAAGGTCCACAGATTACAGAATGCCTTCAGATGTGCGTCGGAAACTACTACTGGTCTTCCAGGGAACGATCAAAGCGTAGACGTTTGAGAATTACTCCCATGGAGGAAACTGCGAATGGTGACAGTTGTATTCAATCACGATGAAATTTCGGTGTTTCATTAACACTCTGATAGTCCACAGATTACAGAATGCGTCCAGATGTGCATCGGAAACTACTACTGGTCTTCCAGGTAACGATCAAAGCGTAGGCTGTTTGAGACATTACTCCCATGGAGGAAAGTGCGCATGGTGACTGTTGTATTCAATTCCGATGCAATTTCTGTGTTTCATCAACAGTCTGATAGTCCACAGATTACAGAATGCCTGCAGGTGTGCCACGGAAACTACTACTGGTCTTCCAGGGAACGTTGAAAGCGTAGACTGTTTGAGACATTACTCCATGGAGGAAAGTGCGCTTGGTGACTGTTGTACTCAATCCCGATGCAATTTTAGTGTTTCATAAACACTCTGATAATCCACAGATTACAGAATGCCTCCAAATGTGCATCGGAAACTACTACTGGTCTTCCAGGGATCGATCATAGCGTAAAATCTTTAAGACATTACACCCATGGAGGAAAGTGCGCATGGTGACTGTTGTATTAAATCCCGATGCATTGTCTGTGTTTCATCAACAGTCTGATATTCCACAGATTACAGAATGCCTCCAGATGTGCATCGGAAACTACTACTGGTCTTCCAGGGAACGATAAAAAAAAGACTGTTTGAGACATTACTCCCATGGAGCAAAGAGCTCATGTTGACTGTTATATTCAATCCCGATGCAATTTCTGTGTTTTATGAACACTCTGATAGTCCACAGATTACAGAAAGCCTCCAGATGTGCATCGGAAACTACTACTGGTCTTCCAGCTAACGATCAAAGCGTAGACTGTTTGAGACATTACACCCATGGAGGAAAGTGGGCATGGTGACTGTTGTATACAATCCCGAAGCAATATCTGTGATTCATCAACACTTTGAAGGACCACAGATTACAGAATGCCACCAGATGTGCATCGGAAACTACTACTGGTCTTCAAGGGATCGATAAAAGCGTAGACTGTTTGAGAATTACTCCCATTTAGGAAAGTGCGGATGGTGACTGTTGTATTCACTCCCGATGCAATTTCTGTGTTTCATCAACACTTTGAAGGTCCACTGATTACAGAATGCCTCCAGATGTGCGTCGGAAACTACTACTGGTCTTCCAGGGAACGATCAAAGCGTAGAGGTTTAAGAATTACTCCCATGGAGGAAACTGTGAATGGTGACTGTTGTATTCAATCCCGATTAAATTTCTGTGTTTCATCAACAGTCTGATAGTCCACAGATTACAGAATGAGTCCAAATTTGCATCGGAAACTACTACTGGTCTTCCAGGGAACGATCAAAATGTAGCCTGTTAGAGACAGTACTCCCAAGGTGGAAAGTGCGCATGGTAACTGTTGTATTCAAACCCGATGCAATTTCTGTGTTTCATCAACACTTTGATAGTCCACAGATTACAGAATTCCTCCAGATGTGCATCGGAAACTACTACTGGCCTTCCAAGGAACGATAAAAGCGTAGACTGTTAGAAACATTACTCCCATGGAGGAAAGTGCGCATGGTGACTGTTGTATTCAATCCCAAGGCAATTTCTGTTTTTCATCAACATTCTGATAGTCCACAGATTACAGAATGCCACCAAATATGCATCGGAAACTACTACTGGTCTTCCAAGGATCGATCAAAGCGTAGACTGTTAGAGACATTACTCCCATGGAGGAAAGTGCGCGTGGTGACTGTTGTATTCAATCCCGATGCAATATCTGTGTTTCATCAACAGTCTGATAGTCCACAGATTACAGAATGCCTCCAGGTGTGCCACGGAAACTACTACTGGTCTTCCAGGGAACGATCAAAGCGTAGCATGTTTCAGACATTTCTCTCATGGAGGAAAGTGGACATGGTGACTGTTCTATTCAATCCCAATGTAATTTCTGTGATTCATCAACACTTTGAAGGTCCACAGAATACAGTATGCCACCAGATGTGCATCGGAAACTACTACTGGTCTTCAAGGGAACAATCAAAGCGTAGACTGTTTGAAAATTACTCCCATGGAATATAGTGCGGATGGTGACTGTTGTATTCACGCCCGATGCAAGTTCTGTGCATCATCAACACTGTGAAGGTCCACAGATTACAGAATGCCTCCAGATGTGCATCGGAAACTACTACTGGTCTTCCAAGGAACGATCAAAGCTTAGACTGTTAGAGACATTACTCCCAAGTTGGAAAGTGCGCATGGTGACTGTTGTATTCAATCCCGATGCAATTTCTGTGTTTCATCAACACTCAGTTAGTCCACAGATTTCAGAATGCCTCCAGATGTGCATCGGAAACTACTACTGGTCTTCCGGGGAACGATAAAAGCTTAGACTGTTAGAGACATTAATCCCATGGAGGAAAGTGCGCATGGTGATTGCTATATTCAATCCCGATGTAATTTCTGTGTTTCATCAAAACTCAGATAGTCCACAGATTACAGAATGCCTCCAGGTGTGCCACGGAAACTACTACTGGTCTTCCAGGGAACGATCAATACGTAGACTGTTAGAAACATTACTCCCAAGGTGGAAAGTGTGCATGGTAACTGTTGTATTCAATCCCGATGCAATTTCTGTGTTTCATCAACACTTTGATAGTCGACAGATTACAGAATTCCTCCAGATGTGCATCGGAATCTTACACTGGTCTTCCAGGGAACAATCAAACCGTAGACTGTTTGAGACATTTTTAACATGGAGGAAAGAGCGGATGGTGACTGTTGTATTCAATCCCGATGCAATTTCTGTGTTTCATCAGCACTTTGAAGGTCCACAGATTACAGAATGCCTCCAGATGTGCATCGGAAACTGCTTCTGGTCTTCCAGTGAACGCTCAAAGAATAGACTGTTTGAGACATTACTCCCATGGATGAACGTGCGTTGGTGCCATTTCTATTCAAGTCCTATGCAATTTCTGTGTTTCATCAACACTCTGATAGTCCACAGATTACAGAATGCCTCCAGATGTGCATCGGAAACTAGTACTGGTCTTCCAGGGATTGATCAAAGCGTAGACTGTTAGAGTCTTTACTCCCATGGAGGAAAGTGCGCATGGTGAATGTTGTATTCTATCGCGATGCAATTTCTGTGCTTCATCAACACTCTGATAGTCCAAAGATTACAGAATGCCTCCAGATGTGCGTCGGTAACTACTACTGGTCATCCCGGGAACGATCAATGCGTAGACTGATTGAGACATTACTCCCATGGAGGATAGTGCGGATGGTGACTGTTGTATTCACTCGCGATGCAATTTCTGTGATTCATAAACATTTTGAAGGTCCACAGATTACAGAATGCCACCAGATGTACATCGGAAACTACTACTGGTTCCAGGGAACGATCAAAGCGTAGACTGTTTGAGACATTACCCCCATGGAGGAAAGTGCGCATGGTGACTGTTGTATTCAATCCCGATGCATTTTCTGTGTTTCATCAACACTCTGATAGTCCACAGATTGCAGAATGCCTCAAGATGTGCATCGGAAACTGCAACTGGTCTTCCTGGGAACGATCAAAGCGTAGGCTGTCTTAGACAATACTCCAATGGAGGAAAGTGCGCATGGTGACTGTTGTATTCACGTCCGATGCAATTTCTGTGTTTCATCAACTCTCTGATAGTCCATAGATTACAGAATGCCTCCAGATGTGCATCGGAAACTACTTCTAATCTTCCAGGGTACGATCAAAGAATAGACTGTTTGAGACATTACTACCATGGAGGAAATTGCGCATGGTGAATGTTGTATTCAATCCCGATGCATTATCTGTGTTTCATCAACACTCTGATAGTCCACAGATTACAGAATGCCTCCAGATGTGCATCGGAAACTACTACTGATCTTCCACGGAACGATCAAAGCGTAGACTGTTTGAGACATTACTCCCATGGAGGAAAGTGGGCATGGTGACTGTTGTATTCACTCCCGATGCAATTTCTGTGATTTATTAACACTTTTAAGGTCCACAGATGACAGAATGCCACCAGATGTGCATCGGAAACTACTACTGGTCTTCAAGGGAACGATCAAAGCGTAGACTGTTTGAGAATTACTCCCATGGGGGAAAGTGCGGATGGTGACTGTTGTATTCAACCCCGATGCAATTTCTGTGATTTATCAACACTTTGAAGGGCCACAGATTACAGATTGCCACCAGATGTGCATCGGAAACTACTACTGGTCTTCAAGGGAACGATAAAATCGTAGACTGTTTGAGAATTACTCCCATGGAGGAAAGAGCGGATGGTGACTGTTGTATTCAATCCCGAGGCAATATCTGTGTTTCATCAACACTTTTAAGGTCCACAGATTACAGAATGCCTCCAGATGTGCGTCGGAAACTACTAATGGTCTTCCAGGGAACGATCAAAGCGTAGACGTTTGAGAATTACTCCCATGGAGAAAACTGCGAATGGTGACTGTTGTATTCAATCCCGATGCAGTTTCAGTGTCTCATCAACACTCTGATAGTCCACAGATTACAGAATGCCTCCAAATGTGCATCGGAAACTACTACTGGTCTTCCAGGGAACGATCAAAACGTAGACTGTTAGAGACATTATTCCCAAGGTGGAAAGTGCGCATGGTAACTGTTGTATTCAATCCCGATGCAACTTCTGTGTCTCATCAACACCTAGATAGTCCACAGATTACAGAATGCCTCCAGATGTGCATCGGAAACTACCACTGGTCTTCCAGCAAACGATCAAATCGTAGACTGTTAGAGACATTACTCCCAAGGTGGAAAGTGCGCATGGTGACTGTTGTATTCAATCCCGATGCAATATCTGTGTTTCATCAGCACTTTGAAGGTCCACAGATTACAGAATGCCTCCAGATGTGCATCGGAAACTACTTCTGGACTTCCGGGGAACGATAAAAGCTTAGACTGTTAGAGACATTACTCCCATGGAGGAAAGTGCGCATGGTGACAGCTGTATTCAATCCCGATGTAATTTCTGTGTTTCATCAACACTCAGATTGTCCACAGATTACAGAATGCCTCCAGATGTGCATCGGAATCTAATACTGGTCTTCCAGGGAATGGTCAAAGCGTAGACTGTTAGAGACATTACTCCCAAGCAGGAAAGTGCGCATGGTAACTGTTGTATTCAATCCCGATGCAATTTATGTGCTTCTTCAACACTTTGATAGTCCACAGATTACAGAATTCCTCCAGATGTGCGTCGGAAGATTACACTGGCCTTCCAGGGAACGATCAAAGCGTGGGACTGTTTGAGACATTTCAACATGGAGGAAAGTGCGGACGGTGACTATTGTATTCAATCCCGATGCAATTTCTGTGTTTCATCAGCACTTTGAAGTTCCACAGACTACAGAATGCCTCCAGATGTGCATCGGAAACTACTTCCGGTCTTCCAGGGAACGATCAAAGAATAGACTGTTTGAGACATTACTCCCATGGAGGAAAGTGCGCATGGTGACTGCTGTATTCAATCCCGATGTAATTTCTGTGTTTCATCCACACTCAGATAGTCCACAGATTACAGAATGAATCCAGATGTGCATCGGAAACTACTACTGGTCTTCCAGGGAATTATCAAAGCGTAGACTGTTAGAGACATTACTCCCATGGAGGAAAGTGGGCATGGTGACTTTTCTATTCAATCCCGGTGCAATTTCTGTGATTCATCAACACTTTGAAGGTCCACAGAATACAGAATGCCACCAGATGTGCATCGGAAACTACTACTGGTCTTCAAGGGAACGATCAAAGCATAGACTGTTTGAGAATTACTCCCATGGAGGTAAGTGCGGATGGTGACTGTTGTATTCAATTACGATGTATTTTCTGTGTTTCATCAACACTTTGATAGTCCACAGATTACAGAATGCCTACAGATGTGCATCGGAAACTACTACTGGTCTTCCTTGGAACGATCAAAGCGTAGTCTGTTTGAGAAATTACTTTTACGGAGGAAAGTGGCATAGTGACAGTTATATTCAATCCCGATGCAATTTCTGTGTTTCATCAACGGTCTGATAGTGCACAGATTGCATAATGCCTCCAGATGTGCATCGGAAACTACTACTGGTTTCCAGGGAACGATCAAAGCGTAGACTGTTTGAGACATTACTCCCATGGAGGAAAGTGCGCATGGTGACTGTTGTATTCAATCCCGATGCATTTTCTGTGTTTCATCAACACTCTGATAGTCCACAGATTACAGAATGCCTCCAGATGTGCATCGGAAACTACTACTGGTCTTCCTGGGAACGATCAAAGCGTAAACTGTCAGAGTCAATACTCCCATTTAGAGAAAGTGCGCATGGTGACTGTTGTATTCAATCCCAATGCATTTTCTGCGTTTCATCAACACTCTGATAGTCCACAGATTACAGAATGCCTCCAGATGTGCATCGGAAACTACTACTGGTCGTCCACTGAACGATCAAAGCGTAGACTGTTAGAGACTTTACACACATGGAGGAAAGTGCGCATGGTGACTTTTGTATTCTATCGCGATGCAATTTCTGTGTTTCATCAACACTCTGATAGTCCACAGATTACAGAATGCCTCCAGATGTGCATCGGTAACTACTACTGGCCTTCCAGGGAACGATCAAAGCGTAGACTGTTTGAGACATTACTCCCATGGAGGAAAGTGCGCATGGTGACTGTTGTATTGAATCCCGAGGCATTTTCTGTGTTTTATCAACACTTTGAAGGTCCACAGATTAGAGACTGTCTATAGATGTGCATCGATAACTACTACTGGCCTTCCAGGGAACGATCAAAACGTAGACTGTTTGAGAATTACTCCCATGGAGGGAAGTGCGCATGGGGACTGTTGTATTCAATTACGATGTATTTTCTGTGTTTCATCAACACTTTGATAGTCCACAGATTACAGAATGCCTACAGATGTGCATCGGAAACTACTACTGGTCTTCCTTGGAACGATCAAAGCGTAGTCTGTTTGAGACATTACTTTTACGGAGGAAAGTGCGCATAGTGACAGTTATATTCAATCCCGATGCAATTTCTGTGTTTCATCAACGTTCTGATAGTCCACAGATTACAGAATGCCTCCAGATGTGCATCGGAAACTATTTCTAATCTTAAAGGGTACGATCAAAGAATAGACTGTTTGAGACATTACTCCTATGGAGGAAAGTGCGCATGGTGCCTGTTGTATTCAATCCCGATGCAATTTCTGTGTTTCATCAGCACTTTGAAGTTAAATAGATTACAGAATGCCTCCAGATGTGCATTAGAAACTACTACTGGTCATGCTGGGAACGATAAATGCTTAGACTGTTAGAGACATTACTCCCATGGAGGAAAGTGCGCATGGTGACTGCTGTATTCAATCCCGATGTAATTTCTGTGTTTCATCCACACTCAGATAGTCCACAGATTACAGAATGAATCCAGATGTGCATCGGAAACTACTACTGGTCTTCCAGGGAATTATCAAAGCGTAGACTGTTAGAGACATTACTCCCATGGAGGAAAGTGGGCATGGTGACTTTTCTATTCAATCCCGGTGCAATTTCTGTGATTCATCAACACTTTGAAGGTCCACAGAATACAGAATGCCACCAGATGTGCATCGGAAACTACTACTGGTCTTCAAGGGAACGATCAAAGCATAGACTGTTTGAGAATTACTCCCATGGAGGTAAGTGCGGATGGTGACTGTTGTATTCACTCGCGATGCAATTTCTGTGATTCATCAACACTTTGAAGGTCCACAGATTACAGAATGCCACCAGATGTTCATCGGAAACTACTACTAATCTTCAAGGGAACGATCAAAGCGTAGACTGTTTGAGAATTACTCCCATGGAGGAAAGTGCGGATGGTGATTGTTGTATTCACGCCCGATGCAATTTCTGTGTTTCATCAACACTTTGAAGGTCCACAGTTTACAGAATGCCTCCAGATGTGCATCGGAAAGTATTTCTGGTCTCCCAGGGAACGATCAAAGCGTAGACTGTATCAGACTTTACTCCCATGGAGGAAAGTGCGCATGGTGACTGTTGTATTCAATCCCGAGGCAATTTCTGTGTTTCATCAACACTCTGATAGTCCACAGATTACAGAATGCCTCCAAATGTGCATCGGAAACTACTACTGGTCTTCCAGGGAACGATCAAAGCGTAGACTGTTAGAGACATTACTCCCAAGGTTGAAAGTGCGCATTGTGACTGTTGTATTCAATCCCGATGCAATTTCTGTGTTTCATCAGCACTTTGAAGTTCCACAGATTACAGAATGCCTCCAGATGTGCATCGGAAACTACTTCTGGACTTCCGGGGAACGATAAAAGCTTAGACTGTTAGAGACATTACTCCCATGGAGGAAAGTGCGCATGGTGACAGCTGTATTCAATCCCGATGTAATATCTGTGTTTCATCAACACTCAGATAATCCACAGATTACAGAATGCCTCCAGATGTGCATCGGAATCTAATACTGGTCTTCCAGGGAATGGTCAAAGCGTAGACTGTTAGAGACATTACTCCCAAGCAGGAAAGTGCGCATGGTAACTGTTGTATTCAATCCCGATGCAATTTATGTGCTTCATCAACACTTTGATAGTCCACAGATTACAGAATTCCTCCAGACGTGCGTCGGAAAATTACACTGGCCTTCCAGGGAACGATCAAAGCGTGGGACTGTTTGAGACATTTCAACATGGAGGAAAGTGCGGATGGTGACTGTTGTATTCAATCCCGATGCAATTTCTGTGTTTCATCAGCACTTTGAAGTTCCACAGACTACAGAATGCCTCCAGATGTGCATCGGAAACTACTTCCGGTCTTCCAGGGAACGATCAAAGAATAGACTGTTTGAGACATTACTCCCATGGAGGAACGTGCGCATGGTGCCTGTTGTATTCACTCCCGATGCAATTTCTGTGTTTCATCAACACTCTGATAGTCCACAGATTACAGAATGCCTCCAGATGTGCATCGGAAACTACTACTGGTCTTCCGGGGAACGATAAAAGCTTAGACTGTTAGAGACAATACTCCCATGGAGGAAAGTGCGCATGGGGACTGTTGTATTCAATCCCGATGTAATTTCTGTGTTTCATCAACGGTCTGATAGTGCACAGATTGCATAAGGCCTCCAGATGTGCATCGGAAACTACTACTGGTTTCCAGGGAACGATCAAAGCGTAGACTGTTTGAGACATTACTCCCATGGAGGAAAGTGCGCATGGTGACTGTTGTATTCAATCCCGATGCATTTTCTGTGTTTCATCAACACTCTGATAGTCCACAGATTACAGAATGCCTCCAGATGTGCATCGGAAACTACTACTGGCCTTCCTGGGAACGATCAAAGCGTAAACTGTCTGAGTCAATACTCATATTTAGAGAAAGTGCGCATGGTGACTGTTGTATTCAATCCCAATGCATTTTCTGTGTTTCATCAGCACTCTGATAGTCCACAGATTACAGAATGCCTCCAGATGTGCATCAGAAACTACTACTGGTCGTCCACTTAACGATCAAAGCGTAGACTGTTAGAGACTTTACACACATGGAGGAAAGTGCGCATGGTGACTTTTGTATTCTATCGCGATGCAATTTCTGTGTTTCATCAACACTCTGATAGTCCACAGATTACAGAATGCCTCCAGATGTGTATCGGTAACTACTACTGGTCTTCCAGGGAACGATAAAATTGGAGACTGTTTGAGAATTACTCCCATGGAGGAAAGTGCGCATGGGGACTGTTGTGTTCCATCCCGATGCAATTTCTGTGATTCACCAACACTTTGAAGGTCCACACATTACAGAATGCAACCAGATGTGTATCGGAAACTACTACTGATCTTCAAGGGAACGATAAAAGCGTAGACTGTTTGAGATATATTCCCATGGAGGAAAGTGCGGATGGTGACTGTTGTATTCACGCCCGATGCAATTTCTGTGTTTCATCAACATTTTGAAGGTCCACAGATTACAGAATGACTCCAGATGTGCATCGGAAACTATTTCTAATCTTAAAGGGTACGATCAAAGAATAGACTGTTTGAGACATTACTCCTATGGAGGAAAGTGCGCATGGTGCCTGTTGTATTCAATCCCGATGCAATTTCTGTGTTTCATCAGCACTTTGAAGTTCCATAGATTACAGAATGCCTCAAAATGTGCATCGGAAACTACTACTGGTCTTCCAGGGAACGATCAAAGCGTAGACTGTTAGAGACATTACTCCCAAGGCGGAAAGTGCGCATGGTGACTGTTGTATTCAATCCCGATGCAATTTCTGTGTGTCATCAGCACTTTGAAGGTCCACAGATTACAGAATGCCTCCAGATGTGCATCGGAATCTAATACTGGTCCTCCAGGGAATGGTCAAAGCGTAGACTGTTAGAGACATTACTCCCAAGCAGGAAAGTGCGCATGGTAACTGTTGTATTCAATCCCGATGCAATTTATGTGCTTCATCAACACTTTGATAGTCCACAGATTACAGAATTCCTCCAGATGAGCGTCGGAAAATTACACTGGCCTTCCAGGGAACGATCAAAGCGTGGGACTGTTTGACACATTTCAACATGAGGAAAGTGCGGATGGTGACTGTTGTATTCAATCCCGATGCAATTTCTGTGTTTCATCAGCACTTTGAAGTTCCACAGACTACAGAATGCCTCCAGATGTGCATCGGAAACCACTTCCGGTCTTCCAGGGAACGATCAAAGAATAGACTGTTTGAGACATTACTCCCATGGAGGAACGTGCGCATGGTGCCTGTTGTATTCACTCCCGATGCAATTTCTGTGTTTCATCAACACTCTGATAGTCCACAGATTACAGAATGCCTCCAGATGTGCATCGGAAACTACTACTGGTCTTCCGGGGAACGATAAAAGCTTAGACTGTTAGAGACAATACTCCCATGGAGGAAAGTGCGCATGGGGACTGTTGTATTCAATCCCTATGTAATTTCTGTGTTTCATCAACGGTCTGATAGTCCACAGATTACAGAATGCCTCCAGATGTGTATCGGAAAGTACTACTGGTCTTCCTGGGAACGATCAAAGCGTAAACTGTCTGAGTCAATACTCCCATTTAGAGAAAGTGCGCATGGTGACTGTTGTATTCAATCCCAATGCATTTTCTGTGTTTCATCAACACTCTGATAGTCCACAGATTACAGAATGCCTCCAGATGTGCATCGGAAAGTACTACTGGTCTTCCTGGGAACGATCAAAGCGTAAACTGTCTGAGTCAATACTCCCATTTAGAGAAAGTGCGCATGGTGACTGTTGTATTCAATCCCAATGCATTTTCTGTGTTTCATCAACACTCTGATAGTCCACAGATTACAGAATGCCTCCAGATGTGCATCAGAAACTACTACTGGTCGTCCACTGAACGATCAAAGCGTAGACTGTTAGAGACTTTACACACATGGAGGAAAGTGCGCATGGTGACTTTTGTATTCTATCGCGATGCAATTTCTGTGTTTCATCAACACTCTGATAGTCCACAGATTACAGAATGCCTCCAGATGTGTATCGGTAACTACTACTGGTCTTCCAGGGAACGATAAAATTGTAGACTGTTTGAGAATTACTCCCATGGAGGAAAGTGCGCATGGGCACTGTTGTATTCCATCCCGAAGCAATTTCTGTGTTTCATCAACACTTTGATAGTCCACAGATTACAGAATTCCTCCAGATGTGCATCGGAAACTACTGCTGGTCTTCCAGGGAACGATCAAAGCGTAGACTGTTTGAGACATTACTCCCATGCAGGAAAGTGCGGATGGTGACTGTTGTATTCACTCCCGATGCAATTTCTGTGTTTCATCAACACTCTGATAGTCCACAGATTACAGAATGCAACCAGATGTGTATCGGAAACTACTACTGATCTTCAAGGGAACGATCAAAGCGTAGACTGTTTGAGATATATTCCCATGGAGGAAAGTGCGGATGGTAACTGTTGTATTCACGCCCGATGCAATTTCTGTGTTTCATCAACATTTTGAAGGTCCACAGATTACAGAATGACTCCAGATGTGCATCGGAAACTATTTCTAATCTTAAAGGGTACGATCAAAGAATAGACTGTTTGAGACATTACTCCTATGGAGGAAAGTGCGCATGGTGCCTGTTGTATTCAATCCCGATGCAATTTCTGTGTTTCATCAGCACTTTGAAGTTCCATAGATTACAGAATGCCTCCAGATGTGCATTGGAAACTACTACTGGTCATGCGGGGAACGATAAATGCTTAGACTGTTAGAGACATTACTCCCATGGAGGAAAGTGCGCATGGTGACTGCTGTATTCAATCCCGATGTAATTTCTGTGTTTCATCCACACTCAGACAGTCCACAGATTACAGAATGAATCCAGATGTGCATCGGAAACTACTACTGGTCTTCCAGGGAATTATCAAAGCGTAGACTGTTAGAGACTTTACTCCCATGGAGGAAAGTGCGCATGGTGCCTGTTGTATTCTATCCAGATGCAATTTCTGTGTTTCATCAACACTCTGATAGTCCACAGATTACAGAATTCCTCCTGATGTGCATCGGTAACTACTACTGGTCTTCCAGGGAACGATAAAAATGTAGATTGTTTGAGAATTACTCCCATGGAGGAAAGTGCGCATGGGGACTGTTGTATTCAATCCCGATGCAATTTCTGTGTTTCATCAAGACTTTGATAGTCCACAGATTACAGAATTCCTCCAGATGTGCATCGGAAACTACTGCTGGCCTTCCTGGGAACGATCAGAGCGTAGACTGTTTGAGACATTACTCCCATGCAGGAAAGTGCGGAAGGTGACTGTTGTATTCACTCCCGATGCAATTTCTGTGATTCATCAACACTTTGAAGGTCCACACATTACAGAATGCAAACAGATGTGTATCGGAAACTACTACTGTTCTGCAAGGGAACGATCAAAGCGTAAACTTTTTGAGAATTACTCCCATGGAGGAAAGTGCGGATGGTGACTGTTGTATTCACTCCCGATGCAATTTCTGTGATTCATCAACACTTTGAAGGTCCACAGATTACAGAATGCCACCAGATGTGTATCGGAAACTACTACTGATCTTCAAGGGAACGATCAAAGCGTAGACTGTTTGAGAATTACTCCCATGGAGGAAAGTGCGGATGGTGACGGTTGTATTCACGCAAGATGCAATTTCTGTGTTTCATCAACACTTTGAAGGTCCACAGATTACCGAATGCCTCCAGATGTGCATCGGAAACTACTTCTGGTCTCCCAGGGAACGATCAAAGCGTAGACTGCTTCAGACATTACTCCCATGGAGGAAAGTGCGCATGGTGACTGTTGTATTCAATCCCGAGGCAATTTCTGTGTTTCATCAACACTCTGATAGTCCACAGATTACAGAATGCCTCCAAATGTGCATCGGAAATTACTACTGATCTTCCAGGGAACTATCAAAGCGTAGACTGTTAGAGACATTACTCCCAAGGGGGAAAGTGCGCATGGTAACTGTTGCATTCAATCCCGATGCAATTAATGTGTTTCATCAACACTTTGATAGTCCACAGATTACAGAATTCCTCCAGATGTGCGTCGGAAACTTACACTGGTCTTCCAGGGAACGATCAAAGCGTAGACTGTTTGAGACATTTTTAACATGGAGGAAAGTGCAGATGGTGACTGTTGTATTCAATCCCGATGCAATTTCTGTGTTTCATCAGCACTTTGAAGGTCCACAGATTACAGAATGCCTCCAGATGTGCATCGGAAACTACTTCTGGACTTCCAGGGAACGATCAAAGAATAGACTGTTTGAGACATTACTCCCATGGAGGAACGTGCGCATGGTGCCTGTTGTATTCAATCCCGATGCAATTTCTGTTTTTCATCAACACTCTGATAGTCCACAGATTACAGAATGCCTCCAGATGTGCATCGGAAACTACTACTGGTCTTCCAGGGAATTATCAAAGCGTAGACTGTTAGAGACAATACTCCCATGGAGGAAAGTGCGCATGGGGACTGTTGTATTCAATCCCGATGTAATTTCTGTGTTTCGTCAACGGTCTGATAGTCCACAGATTACAGAATGCCTCCAGATGTGTATCGGAAAGTACTACTGGTCTTCCTGGGAACGATCAAAGCGTAAACTGTCTGAGTCAATACTCCCATTTAGAGAAAGTGCGCATGGTGACTGTTGTATTCAATCCCAATGCATTTTCTGTGTTTCATCAACACTCTGATAGTCCACAGATTACAGAATGCCTCCAGATGTGCATCGGAAAGTACTACTGGTCTTCCTGGGAACGATCAAAGCGTAAACTGTCTGAGTCAATACTCCCATTTAGAGAAAGTGCGCATGGTGACTGTTGTATTCAATCCCAATGCATTTTCTGTGTTTCATCAACACTCTGATAGTCCACAGATTACAGAATGCCTCCAGATGTGCATCGGAAACTACTACTGGTCTTCCTGGGAACGATCAAAGCGTAGACTGTTACAGACTTTACTCCCATGGAGGAAAGTGCGCATGGTGACTGTTGTATTCTATCGCGATGCAATTTTTGTGTTTCATCAACACTCTGATAGTTCGCAGATAACAGAATGCCTCCAGATGTGCATCGGTAACTACTACTGGTCTTCCAGGGAACGATCAAAGCCTAGACTGTTTGAGACATTACTCCCATGGAGGAAAGTGCGCATGGTGACAGTTGTATTGAATCCCGAGGCAATTTCTGTGTTTCAACAACACTTTGAAGGTCCACAGATTACAGATTGTCTACAGATGTGCATCGATAACGACTACTGGCCTTCCAGGGAACGATCAAAACGTAGACTGTTTGAGAATTACTCCCATGGAGGAAAGTGCGCATGGTGCCTGTTGTATTCAATCCCGATGCAATTTCTGTGTTTCATCAGCACTTTGAAGGTCCATAGATTACAGAATGCCTCCAGATGTGCATCGGAAGCTACTTCTGGACTTCCAGTGAACGACCAAATATTAGACTGTTTGAGACACTACTCCCATGGAGAAAAGTGCACATGGTGCCTGTTGTACTCAATCCCGATGTAATTTCTGTGTTTCATCAACACTCTGATAGTCCACAGATTACAGAATGCCTCCAGATGTGCATTGGAAACTACTACGGGTCTTCCGGGGAACGATAAAAGCTTAGACTGTTAGAGACTTTACTCCCATGGAGGAAAGTGCGCATGGTGACTGTTGTATCCTATCCCGATGCAATTTCTGTGTTTCATCAACACTCTGATAGTCCACAGATTACAGAATGCCTCCTGATGTGCATCGGTAACTACTACTGGTCTTCCAGGGAGCGATAAATGCGTAGACTGTTTGAGAATTACTCCCATGGAGGAAAGTGCGCATGGGGACTGTTGTATTCAATCCAGATGCAATTTCTGTGTTTCATCAACACTTTGATAGTCCACAGATTACAGAATGCCTCCAGATGTGCATCGGAAACTACTGCTGGTCTTCCAGGGAACGATCAAAGCGTAGACTGTTTGAGATATTACTCACATGCAGGAAAGTGCGCATGGTGACTGTTGTGTGCAATCCCGATGCAATTTCTGTGTTTCATCAATATTCTGATAGTCCACAGAATACAGAATACCTACAGATGTGCATCGAAACTACTACTGGTCTAACAGGGAACGATCAAATCGTAGACTGTAAGAGACATTACTCCCATGGGGGAAAATGCGCATGGTGACTGCTGAATTCAATCCCGATGCAATATCTGTGTATATTTAACACTCTGATAGTCCACAGATTACAGAATGCCTCCAGATGTGCATCGGAAACTACCACTGGTCTTCAAGGGAACGATCAAAGCGTAGACTGTTTGAGACATTACTCCCATGGAGGAAAGTTTCATGGTGACTGTTGTATTTAATCCCGAGGCAATTTCTGTGTTTCATCAACACTCTGATAGTCCACAGATTACAGAATGCCTCCAAATGTGCATCGGAAACTACTACTGGTCTTCCAGGGAACGATCAAAGCGAAGACTGTTAGAGACATTACTCCAAAGGGGGAAAGTGCGCATGGTAACTGTTGTATTCAATCCCGATGCAATTTATGAGTTTCATCAACACTTTGATAGTCCACAGATTACAGAATGCCTCCAGATGTGCATCGGAAACTACTACTGGTCTTCCTGGGAACGATCAAAGCGTAGACTGTTACAGACTTTACTCCCATGGAGGAAAGTGCGCATGGTGACTGTTGTATTCTATCGCGATGCAATTTTTGTGTTTCATCAACACTCTGATAGTTCGCAGATAACAGAATGCCTCCAGATGTGCATCGGTAACTACTACTGGTCTTCCAGGGAACGATCAAAGCCTAGACTGTTTGAGACATTACTCCCATGGAGGAAAGTGCGCATGGTGACAGTTGTATTGAATCCCGAGGCAATTTCTGTGTTTCAACAACACTTTGAAGGTCCACAGATTACAGATTGTCTACAGATGTGCATCGATAACGACTACTGGCCTTCCAGGGAACGATCAAAACGTAGACTGTTTGAGAATTACTCCCATGGAGGAAAGTGCGCATGGTGCCTGTTGTATTCAATCCCGATGCAATTTCTGTGTTTCATCAGCACTTTGAAGGTCCATAGATTACAGAATGCCTCCAGATGTGCATCGGAAGCTACTTCTGGACTTCCAGTGAACGACCAAATATTAGACTGTTTGAGACACTACTCCCATGGAGAAAAGTGCACATGGTGCCTGTTGTACTCAATCCCGATGTAATTTCTGTGTTTCATCAACACTCTGATAGTCCACAGATTACAGAATGCCTCCAGATGTGCATTGGAAACTACTACGGGTCTTCCGGGGAACGATAAAAGCTTAGACTGTTAGAGACTTTACTCCCATGGAGGAAAGTGCGCATGGTGACTGTTGTATCCTATCCCGATGCAATTTCTGTGTTTCATCAACACTCTGATAGTCCACAGATTACAGAATGCCTCCTGATGTGCATCGGTAACTACTACTGGTCTTCCAGGGAGCGATAAATGCGTAGACTGTTTGAGAATTACTCCCATGGAGGAAAGTGCGCATGGGGACTGTTGTATTCAATCCAGATGCAATTTCTGTGTTTCATCAACACTTTGATAGTCCACAGATTACAGAATGCCTCCAGATGTGCATCGGAAACTACTGCTGGTCTTCCAGGGAACGATCAAAGCGTAGACTGTTTGAGATATTACTCACATGCAGGAAAGTGCGCATGGTGACTGTTGTGTGCAATCCCGATGCAATTTCTGTGTTTCATCAATATTCTGATAGTCCACAGAATACAGAATACCTACAGATGTGCATCGAAACTACTACTGGTCTAACAGGGAACGATCAAATCGTAGACTGTAAGAGACATTACTCCCATGGGGGAAAATGCGCATGGTGACTGCTGAATTCAATCCCGATGCAATATCTGTGTATATTTAACACTCTGATAGTCCACAGATTACAGAATGCCTCCAGATGTGCATCGGAAACTACCACTGGTCTTCAAGGGAACGATCAAAGCGTAGACTGTTTGAGACATTACTCCCATGGAGGAAAGTTTCATGGTGACTGTTGTATTTAATCCCGAGGCAATTTCTGTGTTTCATCAACACTCTGATAGTCCACAGATTACAGAATGCCTCCAAATGTGCATCGGAAACTACTACTGGTCTTCCAGGGAACGATCAAAGCGAAGACTGTTAGAGACATTACTCCAAAGGGGGAAAGTGCGCATGGTAACTGTTGTATTCAATCCCGATGCAATTTATGAGTTTCATCAACACTTTGATAGTCCACAGATTACAGAATTCCTCCAGATGTGCATCGGAAACTTACACTGGTCTTCCAGGGAACGATCAAAACGTAGACTGTTTGATACATTTTTATCATGGAGGAAAGTGCGGATGGTGACTGTTGTACACAATCCCGATGCAATTTCTGTGTTTCATCAGCACTTTGAAGGTCCACAGATTACAGAATGCCTCCAGATGTGCATCGGAAACTACTTCTGGTCTTCCAGGGAACGATCAAAGAATAGACTGTTTGAGACATTACTCCCATGGAGGAACGTGCGCATGGTGCCTGTTGTATTCAATCCCGATGCAATTTCTGTTTTTCATCAACACTCTGATAGTCCACAGATTACAGAATGCCTCCAGATGTGCATCGGAAAATACTACTGGTCTTCCGGGGAACGATAAAACTTAGACTGTTAGAGACATTACTCCCATGGAGGAAAGTGCGAATGGGGACTGTTGTATTCAATCCCGATGTAATTTCTGTGTTTCATCAACACTTTGATAGTCCACAGATTACAGAATGCCTCCAGATGTGCATCAAAAACTACTACTGGTCTTCCTGGGAACGATCAAAGCGTAGTCTGTTTGAGACATTACTTTTACGGAGGAAAGTGCGCATAGTGACAGTTATATTCAATCCCGTTGCAATTTCTGTGTTTCATCAACGCTCTGATAGTCCACAGATTACATAATGCCTCCAGATGTGCATCGGAAACTACTACTGGTTTCCAGGGAACGATCAAAGCGTAGACTGTTTGAGACATTACACCCATGGAGGAAAGTGCGCATGGTGACTGTTGTATTCAATCCCGATGCATTTTCTGTGTTTCATCAACACTCTGATAGTCCACAGATTACAGAATGCCTCCAGATGTGCATCGGAAACTACTACTGGTCTTCCTGGGAACGATCAAAGCGTAGACTGTTAGAGACTTTACTCCCATGGAGGAAAGCGCGCATGGTGACTGTTGTATTCTATCGCGATGCAATTTTTGTGTTTCATCAACACTTTGATAGTTCACAGATAACAGAATGCCTCCAGATGTGCATCGGTAACTACTACTGGTCTTCCAGGGAACGATCAAAGCCTAGACTGTTTGAGACATTACTCCCATGGAGGAAAGTGCGCATGGTGACAGTTGTATTGAATCCCGAGGCAATTTCTGTGTTTCAACAACACTTTGAAGGTCCACAGATTACAGATTGTCTACAGATGTGCATCGATAACGACTACTGGCCTTCCAGGGAACGATCAAAACGTAGACTGTTTGAGAATTACTCCCATGGAGGAAAGTGCGCATGGTGCCTGTTGTATTCAATCCCGATGCAATTTCTGTGTTTCATCAGCACTTTGAAGGTCCATAGATTACAGAATGCCTCCAGATGTGCATCGGAAGCTACTTCTGGACTTCCAGTGAACGACCAAAGAATAGACTGTTTGAGACACTACTCCCATGGAGAAAAGTGCACATGGTGCCTGTTGTACTCAATCCCGATGTAATTTCTGTGTTTCATCAACACTCTGATAGTCCACAGATTACAGAATGCCTCCAGATGCGCATTGGAATCTACTACGGGTCTTCCGGGGAACGATAAAAGCTTAGACTGTTAGAGACTTTACTCCCATGGAGGAAAGTGCGCATGGTGACTGTTGTATCCTATCCCGATGCAATTTCTGTGTTTCATCAACACTCTGATAGTCCACAGATTACAGAATGCCTCCTGATGTGCATCGGTAACTACTACTGGTCTTCCAGGGAACGATAAATGCGTAGACTGTTTGAGAATTACTCCCATGGAGGAAAGTGCGCATGGGGACTGTTGTATTCAATCCAGATGCAATTTCTGTGTTTCATCAACACTTTGATAGTCCACAGATTACAGAATGCCTCCAGATGTGCATCGGAAACTACTGCTGGTCTTCCAGGGAACGATCAAAGCGTAGACTGTTTGAGATATTACTCACATGCAGGAAAGTGCGCATGGTGACTGTTGTGTGCAATCCCGATGCAATTTCTGTGTTTCATCAATATTCTGATAGTCCACAGAATACAGAATACCTACAGATGTGCATCGGAAACTACTACTGGTCTAACAGGGAACGATCAAATCGTAGACTGTAAGAGACATTACTCCCATGGGGGAAAATGCGCATGGTGACTGCTGTATTCAATCCCGATGCAATATCTGTGTATATTTAACACTCTGATAGTCCACAGATTAGAGAATGCCTCCAGATGTGCATCGGAAACTACCACTGGTCTTCAAGGGAACGATCAAAGCGTAGACTGTTTGAGACATTACTCCCATGGAGGAAAGTTTCATGGTGACTGTTGTATTTAATCCCGAGGCAATTTCTGTGTTTCATCAACACTCCGATAGTCCACAGATTACAGAATGCCTCCAGATGTGCATCGGAAACTACTACTGGTCTTCCAGGGAACGATCAAAGCGAAGACTGTTAGAGACATTACTCCAAAGGGGGAAAGTGCGCATGGTAACTGTTGTATTCAATCCCGATGCAATTTATGAGTTTCATCAACACTTTGATAGTCCACAGATTACAGAATTCCTCCAGATGTGCATCGGAAACTTACACTGGTCTTCCAGGGAACGATCAAAGCGTAGACTGTTTGATACATTTTTATCATGGAGGAAAGTGCGGATGGTGACTGTTGTACACAATCCCGATGCAATTTCTGTGTTTCATCAGCACTTTGAAGGTCCACAGATTACAGAATGCTTCCAGATGTGATCTGAAACTACTTCTGGTCTTCCAGGGAACGATCAAAGCGTAGTCTGTTTGAGACATTACTTTTACGGAGGAAAGTGCGCATAGTGACAGTTGTATTCAATCCCGATGCAATTTCTGTGTTTCATCAACGCTCTGATAGTCAACAGATTACAGAATGCCTCCAGATGTGCATCGGAAACTACTTCCAATCTTCCAGGGAACGATCAAAGAATAGACTGTTTGAGACATTACTCCCATGGAGGAACGTGCGCATGGTGCCTGTTGTATTCAATCCCGATGCAATTTCTGTTTTTCATCAACACTCTGATAGTCCACAGATTACAGAATGCCTCCAGATGTGCATCGGAAACTACTACTGGTCTTCCGGGGAACGATAAAAGCTTAGACTGTTAGAGACATTACTCCCATGGAGGAAAGTGCGAATGGGGACTGTTGTATTCAATCCCGATGTAATTTCTGTGTTTCATCAACACTTTGATAGTCCACAGATTACAGAATGCCTCCATATGTGCATCAAAAACTACTACTGGTCTTCCTGGGAACGATCAAAGCGTAGTCTGTTTGAGACATTACTTTTACGGAGGAAAGTGCGCATAGTGACAGTTATATTCAATCCCGTTGCAATTTCTGTGTTTCATCAACGCTCTGATAGTCCACAGATTACATAATGCCTCCAGATGTGCATCGGAAACTACTACTGGTTTCCAGGGAACGATCAAAGCGTAGACTGTTTGAGACATTACACCCATGGAGGAAAGTGCGCATGGTGACTGTTGTATTCAATCCCGATGCATTTTCTGTGTTTCATCAACACTCTGATAGTCCACAGATTACAGAATGCCTCCAGATGTGCATCGGAAACTACTACTGGTCTTCCTGGGAACGATCAAAGCGTAGACTGTTAGAGACTTTACTCCCATGGAGGAAAGTGCGCATGGTGACTGTTGTATTCTATCGCGATGCAATTTTTGTGTTTCATCAACACTCTGATAGTTCACAGATAACAGAATGCCTCCAGATGTGCATCGGTAACTACTACTGGTCTTCCAGGGAACGATCAAAGCCTAGACTGTTTGAGACATTACTCCCATGGAGGAAAGTGCGCATGGTGACAGTTGTATTGAATCCCGAGGCAATTTCTGTGTTTCAACAACACTTTGAAGGTCCACAGATTACAGATTGTCTACAGATGTGCATCGATAACGACTACTGGCCTTCCAGGGAACGATCAAAACGTAGACTGTTTGAGAATTACTCCCATGGAGGAAAGTGCGCATGGTGCCTGTTGTATTCAATCCCGATGCAATTTCTGTGTTTCATCAGCACTTTGAAGGTCCATAGATTACAGAATGCCTCCAGATGTGCATCGGAAGCTACTTCTGGACTTCCAGTGAACGACCAAAGAATAGACTGTTTGAGACACTACTCCCATGGAGAAAAGTGCACATGGTGCCTGTTGTACTCAATCCCGATGTAATTTCTGTGTTTCATCAACACTCTGATAGTCCACAGATTACAGAATGCCTCCAGATGCTCATTGGAATCTACTACGGGTCTTCCGGGGAACGATAAAAGCTTAGACTGTTAGAGACTTTACTCCCATGGAGGAAAGTGCGCATGGTGACTGTTGTATCCTATCCCGATGCAATTTCTGTGTTTCATCAACACTCTGATAGTCCACAGATTACAGAATGCCTCCTGATGTGCATCGGTAACTACTACTGGTCTTCCAGGGAACGATAAATGCGTAGACTGTTTGAGAATTACTCCCATGGAGGAAAGTGCGCATGGGGACTGTTGTATTCAATCCAGATGCAATTTCTGTGTTTCATCAACACTTTGATAGTCCACAGATTACAGAATGCCTCCAGATGTGCATCGGAAACTACTGCTGGTCTTCCAGGGAACGATCAAAGCGTAGACTGTTTGAGATATTACTCACATGCAGGAAAGTGCGCATGGTGACTGGTGTGCAATCCCGATGCAATTTCTGTGTTTCATCAATATTCTGATAGTCCACAGAATACAGAATACCTACAGATGTGCATCGGAAACTACTACTGGTCTAACAGGGAACGATCAAATCGTAGACTGTAAGAGACATTACTCCCATGGGGGAAAATGCGCATGGTGACTGCTGTATTCAATCCCGATGCAATATCTGTGTATATTTAACACTCTGATAGTCCACAGATTACAGAATGCCTCCAGATGTGCATCGGAAACTACCACTGGTCTTCAAGGGAACGATCAAAGCGTAGACTGTTTGAGACATTACTCCCATGGAGGAGAGTTTCATGGTGACTGTTGTATTTAATCCCGAGGCAATTTCTGTGTTTCATCAACACTCCGATAGTCCACAGATTACAGAATGCCTCCAGATGTGCATCGGAAACTACTACTGGTCTTCCAGGGAACGATCAAAGCGAAGACTGTTAGAGACATTACTCCAAAGGGGGAAAGTGCGCATGGTAACTGTTGTATTCAATCCCGATGCAATTTATGAGTTTCATCAACACTTTGATAGTCCACAGATTACAGAATTCCTCCAGATGTGCATCGGAAACTTACACTGGTCTTCCAGGGAACGATCAAAGCGTAGACTGTTTGATACATTTTTATCATGGAGGAAAGTGCGGATGGTGACTGTTGTACACAATCCCGATGCAATTTCTGTGTTTCATCAGCACTTTGAAGGTCCACAGATTACAGAATGCTTCCAGATGTGATCTGAAACTACTTCTGGTCTTCCAGGGAACGATCAAAGCGTAGTCTGTTTGAGACATTACTTTTACGGAGGAAAGTGCGCATAGTGACAGTTGTATTCAATCCCGATGCAATTTCTGTGTTTCATCAACGCTCTGATAGTCCACAGATTACAGAATGCCTCCAGATGTGCATCGGAAACTACTTCCAATCTTCCAGGGAACGATCAAAGAATAGACTGTTTGAGACATTACTCCCATGGAGGAACGTGCGCATGGTGCCTGTTGTATTCAATCCCGATGCAATTTCTGTTTTTCATCAACACTCTGATAGTCCACAGATTACAGAATGCCTCCAGATGTGCATCGGAAACTACTACTGGTCTTCCGGGGAACGATAAAAGCTTAGACTGTTAGAGACATTACTCCCATGGAGGAAAGTGCGAATGGGGACTGTTGTATTCAATCCCGATGTAATTTCTGTGTTTCATCAACACTTTGATAGTCCACAGATTACAGAATGCCTCCAGATGTGCATCAAAAACTACTACTGGTCTTCCTGGGAACGATCAAAGCGTAGTCTGTTTGAGACATTACTTTTACGGAGGAAAGTGCGCATAGTGACAGTTATATTCAATCCCGTTGCAATTTCTGTGTTTCATCAACGCTCTGATAGTCCACAGATTACATAATGCCTCCAGATGTGCATCGGAAACTACTGCTGGTCCTCCAGGGAACGATCAAAGCGTAGACTGTTTGAGACATTACTCCCATGCAGGAAAGTGCGCATGGTGACTGTTGTGTGCAATCCCGATGCAATTTCTGTGTTTCATCAATATTCTGATAGTCCACAGAATACAGAATACCTACAGATGTGCATCGGAAACTACTACTGGTCTTCCAGGGAACGATCAAATCGTAGACTGTAAGAGACATTACTCCCATGGGGGAAAGTGCGCATGGTGACTGCTGTATTCAATCCCGATGCAATATCTGTGTTTCATTAACACTCTGATAGTCCACAGATTACAGAATGCCTCCAAATGTGCATCGGAAACTACTGCTGGTCCTCCAGGGAACGATCAAAGCGTAGACTGTTTGAGACATTACTCCCATGGAGGAAAGTGCGCATGGGGACTGTCGTATTGAATCCCGAGGCAATTTCTGTGTTTCATCAACACTTTGAAGGTCCACAGATTACAGATTGTCTACAGATGTGCATCGGAAACGACTACTGGTCTTCCAGGGAACGATCAAAACGTAGACTGTTTGAGAATTACTCCCATGGAGGAAAGTGCGCATGGGGACTGTTGTATTCAATCCCGAGGCAATTTCTGTGTTTCATCAACACTCTGATAGTCCACAGATTACAGAATGCCTCCAAATGTGCATCGGAACCTACTACTGGTCTTCCAGGGAACGATCAAAGCGTAGACTGTTAGTGATATTACTCCAAAGGGGGAAAGTGCGCATGGTAACTGTTGTATTCAATCCCGAAGCAGTTGATGTGTTTCATCAACACTTTGGTAGTCCACAGATTACAGAATTCCTCCAGATGTGCATCGGGAACTTACACTGGTCTTACAGGGAACGATCAAAGCGTAGACTGTTTGAGACATTTTTAACATGGAGGTAAGTGCGGATGGTGACTGTAGAATACAATCCCGATGCAATTTCTGTGTTTCATCAGCACTTTGAAAGTCCACAGATTACAGAATGCCTCCAGATGTGATCGGAAACTACTTCTGGTCTTCCAGGGAACGATCAAAGAATTGACTGTTTGAGACATTACTCCCATGGAGGAACGTGCGCATGGTGCCTGTTGTATTGAATCACGATGCAATTTCTGTGTTTTATCAACACTTCGAATGTCCACAGATTACATATTGTCTACAGATGTGCATCGATAACTACTACTGGTCTTCCAGGGAACGATCAAAACGTAGACTGATTGAGAATTACCCCCATGGAGGAAAGTGCGCATGGGGACTGTTGTATTCAATCCCGATGCATATTCTGTGTTTCATCAACACTCTGATAGTCCACAGATTACAGAATGCCTACAGATGTGCATCGGAAACTACTACTGGTCTTCCTGGGAACGATCAAAGCGTAGACTGTCTGAGACAATACTCCCATGGAGGAAAGTGCGCATGGTGACTGTTGTATTCAATCCCGATGCAATTTCTGTGTTTCATCAACACTCTGATAGTCCACAGATTACAGAATGCCTCCAGATGTGCATCGGAAACTACTTCCAATCTTCCAGGGTACGATCAGAGAATAGACAGTTTGAGACATTACTCCCATGGAGGAAAGTGCGCATGGTGCCTGTTGTATTCAATCCCGATAAAATTTCTGTGTTTCATCAACAGTCTGATAGTCCAGATATTACAGAATGCCTCCAGATGTGCATCGGAAACTACTACTGGTCTTCCTGGGAACGATCAAAGCGTAGACTGTTTAAGACATTACTCCCAAGGAGGAAAGTGATCATGGTGACTGTTGTATTCAATCCCGATGCAATTTCTGTGTTTCATCAACACTCTGATAGTCCACAGATTTCAGAATGCCTCCAGATGTGCATTTGAAACTACTACTGGTTTTCCGGGGAACGATAAAAGCTTAGATTGTTAGAGACATTAGTCCCATGGAGGAAAGTGCGCATGGTGACTGCTGTATTCAATCCCGATGCGATTTCCGTGTTTCATCAACACTCTGATAGTCCACAGATTACAGAATTCCTCCAGATGTGCATCGGAAACTTACACTGGTCTTCCAGGGAACGATCAAAGCGTAGACAGTTTGAGACATTCGTAACATGGAGGAAAGTGAGGATGGTGACTGTTGTATTCACGCCCGATGCCATTTGTGTGTTTCATCAGCACTTTGAAGGTCCACAGATTACAGAATGCCTCCAGATGTGCATCGGAAACAACTTCTGGTCTTCCAGGGAACGATCAAAGAATAGACTGTTTGAGACATTACTCCCATGGAGCAACGTGCGCATGGTGTCTGTTGTATTGAATCCCGATGCAATTTCTGTGTTTCATCAACACTCTGATAGTCCACAGATTACAGAATGCCTCCAGATGTGCATCGGAAACTACTACTGGTTTTCCAGGGAACGATCGAAGCGTAGACTGTTTGAGACATTACTCTCATGGAGGAAAGTGGGCATGGTGACTGCTGTATTCAATCCCGATGTAATTTCTGTGTTTCATCAACACTCAGATAGTCCACAGATTACAGAATGCCTCCAGATGTGCATCGGAAACTACTACTGGTGTTCCATGAAATAATCAAATCGTAGACTGTTAGAGACTTTACTCCCATGGAGGAAAGTGCGCATGGTGACTGTTGTATTGTATCCCGATGCAATTTCTGTGTTTCATCAACACTCTGATAGTCCACAGATTACAGAATGCCTCCTGATGTGCATCGGTAACTACTACTGGTCTCCCAGGGAACGATAAAAACGTAGACTGTTTGTGAATTACTCCCATGGAGGAAAGTGCGGATGGTGACTGTTGTATTCACGCACGATGCAATTTCTGTGTTTCATCAACACTTTGAAGGTCCACAGATTACAGAATGCCTCCAGATTTGCATCGTAAACTACTACTGGTCTTCCAGGGAATTATCAAAGCGTAGACTGCTTCAGACATTACTTCCATGGAGGAAAGTCGGCATGGTGACTGTTGCATTCAATCCCGAGGCAATTTCTGTGTTTCATCAACACTTTGAAGGTCCACAGATAACAGATTGTCTACAGATATGCATCGATAACTACTACTGGTCTTCCAGGGAACGATCAAAACGTAGACTGTTTGAGAATTACTCCCATGGGGGAAAGTGCGCATGGGGACTGTTGTATTCAATCCCGATGCAAATTATGTGTTTCATCAACACTTTGATAGTCCACAGATTACAGAATTCCTCCAGATGTGCATCGGAAACTTACACTGGTCTTCCAGGGACGATCAAAGCGTAGACTGTTTGAGACATTTTTAACATGGAGGAAAGTGCGGATGGTGACTGTTGTATTCTATCCCGATGCAATTTCTGTGTTTCGTCAGCACATTGAAGTTCCACAGATTACAGAATGCCTCCAGATGTGAATCGGAAACTACTTCTGGTCTTCCAGGGAACGATCAAAGAATAGACTGTTTGACACATTACTCCCATGGAGGAACGTACGCATGGTGACTGTTGTATTCAATCCCGACGCAATTTCTCTGTTTCATCAACACTCTGATAGTCCACAGATTACAGAATGCCTCCAGATGTGCATCGGAAGCTACTACTGGTTTTCCGGGGAACGATAAAAGCTTAGACTGTTAGAGACTTTACTCCCATGGAGGAAAGTGCGCATGGTGACGGTTGTATTCTATCGCGATGCAATTTCTGTGTTTCATCAACACTTTGAAGGTCCACAGATTACAGATTGTCTACAGATGTGCATCGATAACTACTACTGGTCTTCCAGGGAACGATCAAAACCTAGACTGTTTGAGAATTTCTCCCATGGAGGAAAATGCGCATGGTGACGGTTGTATTCTATCGCGATGCAATTTCTGTGTTTCATCAACACTCTGATAATCCACAGATTACAGAATGCCTCCAGATGTGCATCGTTAACTACTACTGGTCTTCCAGGGAACGATCAAAACGTAGACTGTTTGAGAATTACTCCCACGGAGGAAACTGCGCATGGGGACTGTTGTATTCAATCCCGATGCAATTTCTGTGTTTCATCAACACTTTGATAGTCCAAAGCTTACGGAATGCCCCCAGATGTGCATCGGAAACTACTACTGGTCTTCAAGGGAACGATCAAAGCGTAGTCTGTTTGAGACATTACTTTTACAGAGGAAAGTGCGCATAGTGACAGTTGTATTCAATCCCGATGCCATTTCTGTGTTTCATCAACGCTCTGATAGTCCACAGATTACATAATGCCTCCAGATGTGCATCGGAAACTACTACTGGATTCCAGGGAACGATCAAAGCGCATACTGTTTGAGACATTACTCCCATGGAGGAAGTGCGCATGGAGACTGTTGTATTCAATCCCGATGCAATTTCTGTGTTTCATCAACACTCTGATAGTCCACAGATTACAGAATGCCTCCAGATGTGCATCGGAAACTACTACTGGTTTTCCGGGGAACGATAAAAGCTTAGACTGTTAGAGACTTTACTCCCATGGAGGAAAGTGCGCATGGTGACTGTTGTATTGAATCCCGAGGCAATATCTGTGTTTCATCAACACTTTGAAGGTCCACAGATAACAGATTGTTTACAGATGTGCATCGATAACTACTACTGGTCTTCCAGGAAACGATCAAAACGTAGACTGTTTGAGAATTACTCCCATGGAGGAAAGTACGCATGGGGATTGTTGTATTCAATCCCGAGGAAATTTCTGTGTTTCATCAACACTCTGATGGTCCACAGATTACAGAATGCCTCCAGATGTGCATCTGAAACTACCACTGGTCTTCAAGGGACGATAAAAGCGTAGACTGTTTGAGACATTACTCCGATGGAGGAAAGTGCTCATGGTGACTGTTGTATTCAATCCCGATGCAATTGCTGTGTTTCATCAACATTCTGATAGTCCACAAATTGCAGATTGTCTCCAGATGTGCATCGGAATCTACTACTGGTCTTCCTGGGAACGATCAAAGCGTTGACTGTTTCAGAGATTATTCCCATGGAGGAATGTGCGCATGGTGAACGTTGCATTCAATCCTTATGCAATGTCTGTGTTTCATCAACAGTCTGATAGTCCACAGATTACAGAATGCCACCAGATGTGCATCGGAAACAACTACTGGTCTTCCGGGGAACGATCAAAGCTTAGACTGTTAGAGACATTACTCCCATGGAGGAAAGTGCGCATGGTGACTGCTGTATTCACGCCCGATGCAATTTCTGTGTTTCATCAACACTCTGATAGTCAACAGATTACAGAATTCCTCCAGATGTGCATCGGAAACTACTACTGGTTTTCCGGGGAACGATAAAAGCTTAGACTGTTAGAGACATTACTCCCATGGAGGAAAGTGCGCGTGGTGACTGCTGTATTCAATCCCGATGTAATTTCTGTGTTTCATCAACACTCAGATAGTCCACAGATTACAGAATGCCTCCAGATGTGCATCGGTAACTACTACTGGTCTTCCAGGGAACGATAAAAGCGTATACTGTTTGAGACATTACTCCCATGGAGGAAAGTCCTCATGGTGACTTTTGTCTTGATTCCCGAGGCAATTTCTGTGTTTCATCAACACTTTGAAGGTCCACAGATTACAGATTGTCTACAGATGTGCATCGATAACTACTACTGGTCTTCCAGGGAACGATCAAAACGTAGACTGTTTGAGAATTACTCCCATGGAGGAAAATGCGCATGGTGACGGTTGTATTCTATCGCGATGCAATTTCTGTGTTTCATCAACACTCTGATAGTCCACAGATTACAGAATGCCTCCAGATGTGCATCGGTAACTACTACTGGTCTTCCAGGGAACGATCAAATCGTAGACTGTTTGAGAATTACTCCCATGGAGGAAAGTGCGCATGGGGACTGTTGTATTCAATCCCGATGCAATTTCTGTGTTTCATCAACACTTTGATAGTTCAAAGATTACGGAATGCCTCCAGATGTGCATCGGAAACTACTACTGGTCTTCCAGGGAACGATCAAAGCGTAGTCTGTTTGAGACATTACTTTTACAGAGGAAAGTGCGCATAGTGACAGTTGTATTCAATCCCGATGCCATTTCTGTGTTTCATCAACGCTCTGATAGTCCACAGATTACATAATGCCTCCAGATGTGCATCGGAAACTACTACTGGATTCCAGGGAACGATCAAAGCGCATACTGTTTGAGTCATTACTCCCATGGAGGCAAGTGTGCATGGTGACTGTTGTATTCAATCCCGATGCAATTTCTGTGTTTCATCAACACTCTGATAGTCCACAGATTACAGAATGCCTCCAGATGTGCATCGGAAACTACTTCCAATCTTCCAGGGTACAATCAAAGAATAGACTCTTTGAGACGTTACTCCCATGGAGGAAAGTGCTCATGGTGACTGTTGTATTCAATCCCGACGCAATTTCTCTGTTTCATCAACACTCTAAGAGTCCACATGTTACAGAATGCGTCCAGATGTGCATCGGAAACTACTACTGGTATTCCAGGAAACGATCAAAGCGTAGACTGTTATAGACATTACTCCCATGTAGGAAAGTGCGCATGGTGACTGATGTATTCAATCCCGATGCAATATCTGTGTTTCATCAACACTCGGATAGTCCACACATTACAGAATGCCACCAGATGTGCATTGGAAACTACTAATGGTCTTCCGGGGTACGATAAAAGCTTAGACTGTTAGAGACATTACTCTCATGGAGGAAAGTGCGCATGGTGACTGCTGTATTCAATCCCGATGTAATTTCTGTGTTTCATCAACACTCAGATAGTCCACAGATTACAGAATGCCTCCAGATGTGCATCGGAAACTACTACTGGTGTTCCATGAAATAATCAAATCGTAGACTGTTAGAGACTTTACTCCCATGGAGGAAAGTGCGCATGGTGACTGTTGTATTGTATCCCGATGCAATTTCTGTGTTTCATCAACACTCTGATAGTCCACAGATTACAGAATGCCTCCTGATGTGCATCGGTAACTACTACTGGTCTCCCAGGGAACGATAAAAACGTAGACTGTTTGAGAATTACTCCCATGGAGGAAAGTGCGGATGGTGACTGTTGTATTCACGCCCGATGCAATTTCTGTGTTTCATCAACACTTTGAAGGTCCACAGATTACAGAATGCCTCCAGATGTGCATCGGAAACTACTTATGGTCTCCCAGGGAACGATCAAAGCGTAGACTGCTTCAGACATTACTCCCATGGCGGAAAGTGGGCATGGTGACTGTTGCATTCAATCCCGAGGCAATTTCTGTGTTTCATCAACACTCTGATAGTCCACAGATTACAGAATGCCTCCAAATGTGCATCGGAAACTACTACTGGTCTTCCAGGGATTGATCAAAGCGTAGACTGTTAGAGACTTTACTCCCATGGCGGAAAGTGCGAATGGTGACTGTTGTATTGAATCCCGAGGCAATTTCTGTCTTTCATCAACACTTTGAAGGTCCACAGATAACAGATTGTCTACAGATGTGCATCGATAACTACTACTGGTCTTCCAGGGAACGATCAAAACGTAGACTGTTTGAGAATTACTCCCATGGGGGAAAGTGCGCATTGGGACTGTTGTATTCTATCCCGATGCAATTTCTGTGTTTCGTCAGCACATTGAAGTTCCACAGATTACAGAATGCCTCCAGATGTGAATCGGAAACTACTTCTGGTCTTCCAGGGAACGATCAAAGAATAGACTGTTTGACACATTACTCCCATGGAGGAACGTGCGCATGGTGACTGTTGTATTCAATCCCAACGCAATTTCTCTGTTTCATCAACACTCTGATAGTCCACAGATTACAGAATGCCTCCAGATGTGCATCGGAAACTACTACTGGTTTTCCGGGGAACGATAAAAGCTTAGACTGTTAGAGACTTTACTCCCATGGAGGAAAGTGCGCATGGTGACGGTTGTATTCTATCGCGATGCAATTTCTGTGTTTCATCAACACTTTGAAGGTCCACAGATTACAGATTGTCTACAGATGTGCATCGATAACTACTACTGGTCTTCCAGGGAACGATCAAAACCTAGACTGTTTGAGAATTTCTCACATGGAGGAAAATGCGCATGGTGACGGTTGTATTCTATCGCGATGCAATTTCTGTGTTTCATCAACACTCTGATAATCCACAGATTACAGAATGCCTCCAGATGTGCATCGGTAACTACTACTGGTCTTCCAGGGAACGATCAAAACGTAGACTGTTTGAGAATTACTCCCACGGAGGAAACTGCGCATGGGGACTGTTGTATTCAATCCCGATGCAATTTCTGTGTTTCATCAACACTTTGATAGTCCAAAGATTACGGAACGCCCCCAGATGTGCATCGGAAACTACTACTGGTCTTCCAGGGAACGATCAAAGCGTAGTCTGTTTGAGACATTACTTTTACAGAGGAAAGTGCGCATAGTGACAGTTGTATTCAATCCCGATGCCATTTCTGTGTTTCATCAACGCTCTGATAGTCCACAGATTACATAATGCCTCCAGATGTGCATCGGAAACTACTACTGGATTCCAGGGAACGATCAAAGCGCATACTGTTTGAGATATTACTCCCATGGAGGAAGTGCGCATGGAGACTCTTGTATTCAATCCCGATGCAATTTCTGTGTTTCATCAACACTCTGATAGTCCACAGATTACAGAATGCCTCCAGATGTGCATCGGAAACTACTTCCAATCTTCCAGGGTACAATCAAAGAATAGACTGTTTGAGACGTTACTCCAATGGAGGAAACTGCTCAAGGTGACTGTTGTATTCAATCCCGACGCAATTTCTCTGTTTCATCAACACTCTGAGAGTCCACAGGTTACAGAATGCCTCCAGATGTGCATCGGAAACTACTACTGGTATTCCAGGAAACGATCAAAGCGTAGACTGTTTGAGACTTTTCTCCCATGGAGGAAAGGGCGCATGGTGGCGGTTGTATTGTATCGCGATGCAATTTCTGTGTTTCATCAACACTCTGATAGTGCACAGATTACAGAAAGCCTCCAGATGTGCATCGGTAACTACTACTGGTCTTCCAGGGAACGATCAAAGCGTAGACTGTTTGAGACATTACTCCCATGGAGGAAAGTGCGCATGGTGACTGTTGTATTGAATCCCGAGGCAATATCTGTGTTTCATCAACACTTTGAAGGTCCACAGATAACAGATTGTTTACAGATGTGCATCGATAACTACTACTGGTCTTCCAGGAAACGATCAAAACGTAGACTGTTTCAGAATTACTCCCATGGAGGAAAGTACGCATGGGGACTGTTGTATTCAATCCCGAGGAAATTTCTGTGTTTCATCAACACTCTGATGGTCCACAGATTACAGAATGCCTCCAGATGTGCATCTGAAACTACCACTGGTCTTCAAGGGACGATAAAAGCGTAGACTGTTTGAGACATTACTCCGATGGAGGAAAGTGCTTATGGTGACGTTTGTATTCAATCCCGATGCAATTGCTGTGCTTCATCAACACTCTGATAGTCCACAAATTGCAGATTGTCTCCAGATGTGCATCGGAATCTACTACTGGTCTTCCTGGGAACGATCAAAGCGTTGACTGTTTCAGAGATTATTCCCATGGAGGAATGTGCGCATGGTGAATGTTGCATTCAATCCCGATGCAATGTCTGTGTTTCATCAACAGTCTGATAGTCCACAGATTACAGAATGCCACCAGACGTGCATCGGAAACAACTACTGGTCTTCCGGGGAACAATCAAAGCTTAGACTGTTAGAGTCATTACTCCCATGGAGGAAAGTGCGCATGGTGACTGCTGTATTCACGCCCGATGCAAATTCTGTGTTTCATCAACACTCTGATAGTCTACAGATTACAGAATGCCTCCAGATGTGCATCGGAAACTACTACTGGTTTTCCGGGGAACGATAAAAGCTTAGACTGTTAGAGACATTACTCCCATGGAGGAAAGTGCGCGTGGTGACTGCTGTATTCAATCCCGATGTAATTTCTGTGTTTCATCAACACTCAGATAGTCCACAGATTACAGAATGCCTCCAGATGTGCATCGGTAACTACTACTGGTCTTCCAGGGAACGATCAAAGCGTAGACTGTTTGAGACATTACTCCCATGGAGGAAAATGCGCATGGTGACGGTTGTATTCTATCGCGATGCAATTTCTGTGTTTCATCAACACTCTGATAGTCCACAGATTACAGAATGCCTCCAGATGTGCATCGGTAACTACTACTGGTCTTCCAGGGAACGATCAAAACCTAGACTGTTTGAGAATTACTCCCATGGAGGAAAGTGCGCATGGGGACTGTTGTATTCAATCCCGATGCAATTTCTGTGTTTCATCAACACTTTGATAGTCCAAAGATTACGGAATGCCTCCAGATGTGCATCGGAAACTACTACTGGTCTTCCAGGGAACGATCAAAGCGTAGTCTGTTTGAGACATTACTTTTACAGAGGAAAGTGCGCATAGTGACAGTTGTATTCAATCCCGATGCCATTTCTGTGTTTCATCAACGCTCTGATAGTCCACAAATTACATAATGCCTCCAGATGTGCATCGGAAACTACTACTGGATTCCAGGGAACGATCAAAGCGCATACTGTTTGAGTCATTACTCCCATGGAGGCAAGTGCGCATGGTGACTGTTGTATTCAATCCCGATGCAATTTCTGTGTTTCATCAACACTCTGATAGTCCACAGATTACAGAATGCCTCCAGATGTGCATCGGAAACTACTTCCAATCTTCCAGGGTACAATCAAAGAATAGACTCTTTGAGACGTTACTCCCATGGAGGAAAGTGCTCATGGTGACTGTTGTATTCAATCCCGACGCAATTTCTCTGTTTCATCAACACTCTAAGAGTCCACATGTTACAGAATGCGTCCAGATGTGCATCGGAAACTACTACTGGTATTCCAGGAAACGATCAAAGCGTAGACTGTTATAGACATTACTCCCATGTAGGAAAGTGCGCATGGTGACTGATGTATTCAATCCCGATGCTATATCTGTGTTTCATCAACACTCGGATAGTCCACACATTACAGAATGCCTCCAGATGTGCATCGGAAACTACTACTGGTCTTCCAGGGATTGATAAAAGCGTAGACTGTTAAAGACTTTACTCCCATGGAGGAAAGGGCGCATGGTGACGGTTGTATTGTATCGCGGTGCAATTTCTGTGTTTCATCAACACTCTGATAGTGCACAGATTACAGAAAGCCTCCAGATGTGCATCGGTAACTACTACTGGTCTTCCAGGGAACGATCAAAACGTAGACTGTTTGAGAATTACTCCCACGGAGGAAACTGCGCATGGGGACTGTTGTATTCAATCCCGATGCAATTTCTGTGTTTCATCAACACTTTGATAGTCCAAAGATTACGGAACGCCCCCAGATGTGCATCGGAAACTACTACTGGTCTTCCAGGGAACGATCAAAGCGTAGTCTGTTTGAGACATTACTTTTACAGAGGAAAGTGCGCATAGTGACAGTTGTATTCAATCCCGATGCCATTTCTGTGTTTCATCAACGCTCTGATAGTCCACAGATTACATAATGCCTCCAGATGTGCATCGGAAACTACTACTGGATTCCAGGGAACGATCAAAGCGCATACTGTTTGAGATATTACTCCCATGGAGGAAGTGCGCATGGAGACTCTTGTATTCAATCCCGATGCAATTTCTGTGTTTCATCAACACTCTGATAGTCCACAGATTACAGAATGCCTCCAGATGTGCATCGGAAACTACTTCCAATCTTCCAGGGTACAATCAAAGAATAGACTGTTTGAGACGTTACTCCAATGGAGGAAACTGCTCAAGGTGACTGTTGTATTCAATCCCGACGCAATTTCTCTGTTTCATCAACACTCTGAGAGTCCACAGGTTACAGAATGCCTCCAGATGTGCATCGGAAACTACTACTGGTATTCCAGGAAACGATCAAAGCGTAGACTGTTTGAGACTTTTCTCCCATGGAGGAAAGGGCGCATGGTGGCGGTTGTATTGTATCGCGATGCAATTTCTGTGTTTCATCAACACTCTGATAGTGCACAGATTACAGAAAGCCTCCAGATGTGCATCGGTAACTACTACTGGTCTTCCAGGGAACGATCAAAGCGTAGACTGTTTGAGACATTACTCCCATGGAGGAAAGTGCGCATGGTGACTGTTGTATTGAATCCCGAGGCAATATCCGTGTTTCATCAACACTTTGAAGGTCCACAGGTAACAGATTGTTTACAGATGTGCATCGATAACTACTACTGGTCTTCCAGGAAACGATCAAAACGTAGACTGTTTGAGAATTACTCCCATGGAGGAAAGTGCGCATGGGCACTGTTGTATTCAATCCCGAGGCAATTTCTGTGTTTCATCAACACTTTGAAGGTCCACATATTACAGATTGTCTACAGATGTGCATCGGTAACTACTACTGGTCATCCAGGGAACGGTCAAAGCGTAGACTGTTAGAGACATTACTCCCAAGGGGGAAAGTGCGCATGGTAACTGTTGTATTCAATCCCGATGCAATTTCTGTGTTTCATCAACACTCTGATAGTCCACAGATTACAGAATGCCTCCAGATGTGCAACGGAAACTACTACTGGTCTTCCAGGGATTGATCAAAGCGTAGACTGTTAGAGACTTTACTCCCACGGCGGAAAGTGCGAATGGTGACTGTTGTACTGAATCCCGTGGCAATTTCTGTGTATCATCAACACTTTGAAAGTCCACAGATTACAGATTGTTTACAGATGTGCATCGATAGCTACTACTGGTCTTCCAGGGAACGATCAAAGCGTAGACTGTTTGAGACATTCCTCCCATGGAGGAAAGTGCGCATGGTGACTGTTGTATTGAATCCCGAGGCAATTTCTGTGTTTCATCAACACTTTGAAGGTCCACAGATAACAGATTGTCTACAGACGTGCATCGATAACTACTACTGGTCTTCCAGGGAACGATCAAAACGTAGACTGTTTGAGAATTACTCCCATGGGGGAAAGTGCGCATGGGGACTGTTGTATTCAATACCGAGGCAATTTCTGTGTATCATCAACATTCTGATAGTATACAGATTACAGAATGCCTCCAAATGTGCATCGGAAACTACTACTGGTCTTCCAGGGAACGATCAATGCGTAGACTGTTAGAGACATTACTCCCATTGGGGAAAGTGCGCATGGTAACTGTTGTATTCAATCCCGATGCAATTTATGTGTTTCATCAACACTTTGATAGTCCACAGATTACAGAATTCCTCCAGATGTGCATCGGAAACTTACACTGCTCTTCCAGGGAACGATAAAAGCGTAGACTGTTTGAGACATTTTTAACATGGAGGAAAGTGCGGATGGTGACTGTTGTATTCAATCCCGATGCAATTTCTGTGTTTCATCAGCACATTGAAGTTCCACAGATTACAGAATGCCTCCAGATGTGCATCGGAAACTACTTCTGGTCTACCAGGGAACGATCAAAGAATAGACTGTTTGACACATTACTCCCATGGAGGAACGTGCGCATGGTGACTGTTGTATTCAATCCCGACGCAATTTCTCTGTTTCATCAACACTCTGATAGTCCACAGATTACAGAATGCCTCCAGATGTGCATCGGTAACTACTACTGGTCTTCCAGGGAACGATCAAAACGTATAGTGTTTGAGAATTACTCCCATGGAGGAAAATGCGCATGGTGACGGTTGTATTCTATTGCGATGCAATTTCTGTGTTTCATCAACACTCTGATAATCCACAGATTACAGAATGCCTCCAGATGTTCATCGGTAACTACTACTGGTCTTCCAGGGAACGATCAAAACCTAGACAGTTTGAGAATTACTCCATTGGAGGAAAGTGCGCATGGGGGCTGTTGTATTCAATCTCGATGCAATTTCTGTGTTTTTTATCAACACTTTGATAGTCCAAAGATTACGGAATGCCCCCAGATGTGCATCGGAAACTACTACTGGTCTTCCAGGGAACGATCAAAGCGTAGTCTGTTTGAGACATTACTTTTACAGAGGAAAGTGCGCATAGTGACAGTTGTATTCAATCCCGATGCCATTTCTGTGTTTCATCAACGCTCTGATAGTCCACAGATTACATAATGCCTCCAGATGTGCATCGGAAACTACTACTGGATTCCAGGGAACGATCAAAGCGCATACTGTTTGAGACATTACTCCCATGGAGGCAAGTGCGCATGGAGACTGTTGTATTCAATCCCGATGCAATTTCTGTGTTTCATCAACACTCTGATAGTCCACAGATTACAGAATGCCTCCAGATGTGCATCGGAAACTACTTCCAATCTTCCAGGGTACAATCAAAGAATAGACTGTTTGAGACGTTACTCCCATGGAGGAAAGTGCTCATGGTGACTGTTGTATTCAATCCCGACGCAAAATTTCTCTGTTTCATCAACACTCTGAGAATCCCCAGGTTACAGAATGCCTCCAGATGTGCATCGGAAACTACTACTGGTATTCCAGGAAACGATCAAAGCGTAGACTGTTATAGACATTACTCCCATGTAGGAAAGTGCGCATGGTGACTGAGGTATTCAATCCCGATGCAATATCTGTGTTTCATCACCACTCGGATAGTCCACACATTACAGAATGCCTCCAGGTGTGCATCGTAAACTACTACTGGTCTTCCATGGATTGATCAAAGCGTAGACTGTTAGAGACTTCACTCCCATGGAGGAAAGGGCGCATGGTGACGGTTGTATTGTATCGCGATACAATTTCTGTGTTTCATCAACACTCTGATAGTGCACAGATTACAGAAAGCCTCCAGATGTGCATCGGTAACTACTACTGGTCTTCCAGGGAACGATCAAAGCGTGGACTGTTTGAGACATTACTCCCATGGAGGAAAGTGCGCATGGTGACTGTTGTATTGAATCCCGAGGCAATATCTGTATTTCATCAACACTTTGAAGGTCCACTGATAACAGATTGTTTACAGATGTGCATGGATAACTACTACTGGTCTTCCAGGAAACGATCAAAACGTAGACTGTTTGAGAATTACTCCCATGGAGGAAAGTACGCATTGGGACTGTTGTATTCAATCCCGATGCAATTTCTGTGTTTCATCAACACTCTGATGGTCCACAGATTACAGAATGCCTCCAGATGTGGATCTGAAACTACCACTGGTCTTCAAGGGACGATAAAAGCGTAGACTGTTTGAGACATTACTCCCATGGAGGAAAGTTCTTATGGTGACTGTTGTATTCAATCCCGATGCAATTGCTGTGTTTCATCAACACTCTGATAGTCCACAAATTGCAGATTGTCTCCAGATGTGCATCGGAATCTACTACTGGTCTTCCTGGGAACGATCAAAACGTAGACTGTTTCAGAGATTATTCCCATGGAGGAATGTGCGCATGGTGAATGTTGCATTCAATCCAGATGCAATGTCTGTGTTTCATCAACAGTCTGATAGTCCACAGATTACAGAATGCCACCAGATGTGCATCGGAAACAACTACTGGTCTTCCGGGGAACGATCAAAGCTTAGACTGTTAGAGACATTACTCCCATGGAGGAAAGTGCGCATGGTGACTGCTGTATTCACGCCCGATGCAATTTCTGTGTTTCATCAACACTCTGATAGTCTACAGATTACAGAATGCTTCCAGATGTGCATCGGAAACTACTACTGGTTTTCCGGGGAACGATAAAAGCTTAGACTGATAGAGACATTACTCCCATGGAGGAAAGTGCGCGTGGTGACTGCTGTATTCAATCCCGATGTAATTTCTGTGTTTCATCAACACTCAGATAGTCCACAGATTACAGAATGCCTCCAGACGTGCATCGGAAACCACTACTGGTCTTCCAGGGATTGATCAAAGCGTAGACTGTTAGAGACTTTACTCCCATGGAGGAAAGTGCGCATGGTGACGGTTGTATTCTATCGCGATGCAATTTCTGTGTTTCATCAACACTCTGATAGTCCACAGATTACAGAATGCCTCCAGATGTGCATCGGTAACTACTACTGGTCTTCCAGGGAACGATCAAAGCGTAGACTGTTTGAGACATTACTCCCATGGAGGAAAGTCCGCATGGTGACTGTTGTATTGAATCCCGAGGCAATTTCTGTGTTTCATCAACACTTTGAAGGTCCACATATTACAGATTGTCTACAGATGTGCATCGGTAACTACTACTGGTCTTCCAGGGAACGATCAAAACGTAGACTGTTTGAGAATTACTCCCATGGAGGAAAATGCGCATGGTGACGGTTGTATTCTATCGCGATGCAATTTCTGTGTTTCATCAACACTCTGATAGTCCACAGTTTACAGAATGCCTCCAGATGTGCATCGGAAACTACTACTGGTCTTCCAGGGAAAGAGCAAAACGTAGACTGTTTGAGAATTACTCCCATGGAGGAAAGTGCGCATGGGGACTGTTGTATTCAATCCCGATGCAATTTCTGTGTTTCATCAACACTTTGATAGTCCAAAGATTACGGAATGCCCCCAGATGTGCATCGGAAACTACTACTGGTCTTCCAGGGAACGATCAAAGCGTAGTCTGTTTGAGACATTACTTTTAAAGAGGAAAGTGCGCATAGTGACAGTTGTATTCAATCCCGATGCCATTTCTGTGTTTCATCAATGCTCTGATAGTCCACAGATTACATAATGCCTCCAGAAGTGCATCGGAAACTACTACTGGATTCCAGGGAACGATCAAAGCGTAGACTGTTTGAGACATTACTCCCATGGAGGAAAGTGCGCATGGTGACTGTTGTATTGAATCCTGAGGCAATATCTGTGTTTCATCAACACTTTGAAGGTCCACAGATAACAGACTGTTTACAGATGTGCATCGATAACTACTACTGGTCATCCAGGGAACGATCAAAGCGTAGACTGTTTGTGACATTTTTAACATGGAGGAAAGTGCGGATGGTGACTGCTGTATTCACGCCCGATGCCATTTCTGTGTTTCATCAGCACTTTGAAGGTCCACAGATTACAGAATGCCTCCAGATGTGCTTTGGAAACTACTACTGGTCTTCCAGGGATCGATCAAAGCGTAGACTGTTAGAGACTTTACTCCCATGGCGGAAAGGGCGCATGGTGACGGTTGTATTGTATCGCGATGCAATTTCTGTGTTTCATCAACACTCTGATAGTGCACAGATTACAGAAAGCCTGCAGATGTGCATCGGTAACTACTACTGGTCTTCCAGGGAACGATCAAAGCGTAGACTGTTTGAGATATTACTCCCATGGAGGAAAGTGCGCATGGTGACTGTTGTATTGAATCCCGAGGCAATATCTGTGTTTAATCAACACTTTGACGGTCCACAGATAACAGATTGTTTACAGATGTGCATCGATAACTACTACTGGTCTTCCAGGAAACGATCAAAACGTAGACTGATTGAGAAATACTCCCATGGAGGAAAGTACGCATTGGGACTGTTGTATTCAATCCCGAGGAAATTTCTGTGTTTCATCAACACTCTGATGGTCCACAGATTATAGAATGCCTCCAGATGTGCATCTGAAACTACCACTGGTCTTCAAGGGACGATAAAAGCGTAGACTGTTTGAGACATTACTCCCATGGAGGAAAGTGGGCATGGGGACTGTTGTATTCAATCCCGATGCAATTTCTGTGCTTCATCAACACTTTGATAGTCCAAAGATTACGGAATGCCTCCAGATGTGCATCGGAAACTACTACTGGTTCTCCAGGGAACGATCAAAGCGTAGTCTGTTTGAGACATTACTTTTAAAGAGGAAAGTGCGCATAGTGACAGTTGTATTCAATCCCGATGCCATTTCTGTGTTTCATCAACGCTCTGATAGTCCACAGATTACATAATGCCTCCAGATGTGCATCGGAAACTACTACTGGATTCCAGGGAACGATCAAAGCGCATACTGTTTGAGACATTACTCCCATGGAGGCAAGTGCGCATGGTGACTGTTGTATTCAATCCCGATGCAATTTCTGTGTTTCATCAACACTCTGATAGTCCACAGATTACAGTATGCCTCCAGATGTGCATCGGAAACTACTTCCAATCTTCCAGGGTACAATCAAAGAATAGACTGTTTGAGAATTTACTCCCATGGAGGAAAGTGCTCATGGTGACTGTTGTATTCAATCCCGACGCAATTTCTCTGTTTCATCAACACTCTAAGAGTCCACAGGTAACAGAATGCGTCCAGATGTGCATCGGAAACTACTACTGTTAGCCAGGAAACGATCAATGCGTAGACTGTTATAGACATTACTCCCATGTAGGAAAGTGCGCATGGTGACTGATGTATTCAATCCCGATGCAATATCTGTGTTTCATCAACACTCGGATAGTCCACACATTACAGATTGCCTCCAGATGTGCATCGGAAACTACTACTGGTCTTCCAGGGATTGATCAAAGCGTAGACTGTTTGAGACATTACTCCCATGGAGGAAAGTGCGCATGGTGACTGTTGTATTGAATCCCGAGGCAATATCCGTGTTTCATCAACACTTTGAAGGTCCACAGGTAACAGATTGTTTACAGATGTGCATCGGTAACTACCACTGGTCTTCCAGGAAACGATCAAAACGTAGACTGTTTGAGAATTACTCCCATGGAGGAAAGTGCGCATGGGGACTGTTGTATTCAATCCCGAGGAAATTTCTGTGTTTCATCAACACTCTGATAGTCCACAGATTACAGAATGCCTCCAAATGTGCATCGGAAACTACTACTGGTCATCCAGGGAACGATCAAAGCGTAGACTGTTAGAGACATTACTCCCAAGGGGGAAAGTGCGCATGGTAACTGTTGTATTCAATCCCGATGCAATTTCTGTGTTTCATCAACACTCTGATAGTCCACAGATTACAGAATGCCTCCAGATGTGCATCGGAAACTACTACTGGTCTTCCAGGGACCGATCAAAGCATAGTCTGTTTGAGACATTACATTTACGGAGGGAAGTGCGCATGGGGACTGTTGTATTCAATCCCGATGCAATTTCTGTGTTTCATCAACACTTTGATAGTCCAAAGATTACAGAATGCCTCCAGATGTGCATCGGAAACTACTACTGGTCTTCCAGGGATTGATCAAAGCGTAGACTGTTAGTGACTTTACTCCCATGGAGGAAAGGGCACATGGTGACGGTTGTATTGTATCGCGATGCAATTTCTGTGTTTCATCAACACTCTGATAGTGCACAGATTACAGAAAGCCTCCAGATGTGCATCGGTAGCTACTACTGGTCTTCCAGGGAACGATCAAAGCGTAGACTGTTTGAGACATTACTCCCATGGAGGAAAGTTCGCATAGTGACTGTTGTATTGAATCCCGAGGCAATATCTGTGTTTCATCAACACTTTGAAGGTCCACAGATAACAGATTGTTTACAGATGTGCATCGATAACTACTACTGGTCTTCCAGGAATCGATCAAAACGTAGACTGTTTGAGAATTACTCCTATGGAGGAAAGTGCGCATGGGGACTGTTGTATTCAATCCCGAGGAAATTTCTGTGTTTCATCAACACTCTGATGGTCCACAGATTACAGAATGCCTCCAGATGTGCATCTGAAACTACCACTGGTCTTCAAGGGACGATAAAAGCGTAGACTGTTTGAGACATTACTCCCATGGAGGAAAGTGCTCATGGTGACTGTTGTATTCAATCCCGATGCTATTGCTGTGTTTCATCAACACTCTGATAGTTCACAAATTGCAGATTGTCTCCAGATGTGCATCAGAATCTACTACTGGTCTTCCTGGGAACGATCAAAGCGTAGACTGTTTCAGAGATTATTCCCATGGAGGAATGTGCGCATGGTGAATGTTGCATTCAATCCCGATGCAATGTCTGTGTTTCATCAACAGTCTGATAGTCCACAGATTACAGAATGCCTCCAGATGTGCATCGGAAACTACTACTGGTCTCCCAGGGAACGATCAAGGCCTAGTCTGTTTGAGACATTACATTTACGGAGGAAAGTGCGCATGGGGACTGTTGTATTCAATCCCGATGCAAATTTCTGTGTTTCATCAACACTTTGATAGTCCAAAGATTACGGAATGCCTCCAGATGTGCATCGGAAACTACTACTGGTCTTCCAGGGAACGATTAAAGCGTAGTCTGTTTGAGACATTACTTTTACGGAAGAAAGTGCGCATAGTGACAGTTGTATTCAATCCCGATGCCATTTCTGTGTTTCATCAACGCTCTGATAGTCCACAGATTACATAATGCCTCCAGATGTGCATCAGAAACTACTACTGGATTCCAGGGAACGATCAAAGCGCATACTATTTGAGACATTACTCCCATGGAGGAAAGTGCGCATGGTGACTGCTGTATTCAATCCCGATGTAATTTCTGTGTTTCATCAACACTCAGATAGTCCACAGATTACAGAATGCCTCCAGATGTGCATCGGAAACTACTACTGGTCTTCCAGGGAATGATAAAAGCGTAGAGTGTTAGCGACTTTGCTCCCATGGAGAAAAGTGCGCATGGTGACTGTTGTATTCTATCCCGATGCAATTTTTGTGCTTCATCAACACTTTGATAGTCCACAGATTACAGAATTCCTCCAGACGTGCATCGGAAACTTACACTGGTCTTCCAGGGAACGATCAAAGCGTAGACTGTTTGAGACATTTTTAACATGGAGGAAAGTGCGGATGGTGACTGTTGTATTCAATCCCGATGCAATTTCTGTGTTTCATCAACACTCTGATAGTCCACAGATTACAGAATGCCTCCAGATGTGCATCGGAAACTACTACTGGTCTTCCGGGGAACGATAAAAGCTTAGACTGTTAGAGACATTACTCACATGGTGGAAAGTGCGCATGGTGACTGCTGTATTTAATACCGATGTCATTTCTGTGTTTCATCAACACTTTGATAAATCAAAGATTACGGAATGCCTCCAGATATGCATCGGAAACTACTACTGGTCTTCCAGGGAACGATCAAAGCGTAGTCTGTTTGAGACATTACTTTTACGGAGGAAAGTGCGCATAGTGACAGTTGTATTCCATCCCGATGCAATTTCTGTGTTTCATCAACGCTCTGATAGTCCACAGAATACAGAATGCCTCCAGATGTGCATCGGAAACTACTTCCACTCATCCAGGGTACGATCAAAGAATAGACTGTTTGAGACATTACTCCCATGGAGGAAAGTGCTCATCGTGACTGTTGTATTCAATCCCGATGCAATTTCTGTGTTTCATCAACACTCTGATAGTCCACAAATTGCAGATTGTCTCCAGATGTGCATCGGAATCTACTACTGGTCTTCCTGGGAACGTTGAAAGCGTAGACTGTTTCAGACATTTTCCCATGGAGGAATGTGCGCATGGTGACTGTTGTAATCAATCCCGAAGCAAGTTCTGTGTTTCATCAATATTCTGATAGTCCACAGAATACAGAATAATTACAGATGTGCATCGGAAACTACTACTGGTCTTCCAGGGAACGATCAAAGAGTAGACTGTTTGAGACATTACTCCCATGGAGGAAATTGCTCATGGTGACTGTTGTATTCAATCCCGATGCAATTTCTCTGCTTCATCAACACTCTGAGAGTCCACAGATTACAGAATGCCTCTAGATGTGCATCGGAAACTACTACTGGTATTCCAGGAAACGATCAATGCGTAGACTGTTAGAGACATTACTCCCATGGAGGAAAGTGCGCATTGTGGCTGATGTATTCACGCCCGATGCAATTTCTGTGTTTCATCAACACTTTGAAGGTCCAAAGATTACAGAATGCCTCCAGATGTGCATCGGAAACTACTTCTGGTCACCCAGGGAACGATCAATGCGTAGACTGTTTCAGACATTACTCCCATGGAGGAAAGTGCGCATGGTGACTGTTGTATTCAATCCCAAGGCAATATCTGTGTTTCATCGACACTCAGATAGTCCACAGATTACAGAATGCCTCCAGGTGTGCATCGGAAACTACTACTGGTCTTCCAGGGAACGATCAAAGGGTAGACTGTAAGAGACATTAATCCCAAGGAGGAAAGTGCGCATGATAACTGTTGTATTCAATCCCGATGAAATTTCGGTGTTTTATCAACACTTTGGTAGTCCACAGATTACAGAATTCTTCCAGATGTGCATCGGAAACTTACACTGGTCTTCCAGGGAACGATCAAAGCGTAGACTGATAGAGACATTACTCCCATGGAGGAAAGTGCGCATGGTGACTGCTGCATTCAATCAGGATGCAATTTCTGTATTTCATCAACACTCAGATTGTCCACAGATTACAGAATGCCTCCAGATGTGCATCGGAAACTACTACTGGTCTTCCAGGGATTGATCAAAGCGTAGACTGTTAGAGACTTTACTCCCATGGAGGAAAGTGCGGATGGTGACTGTTGCATTCTATCGCGATGGAATTTCTGTGTTTCATCAACACTCTGATAGTCCACAGATTACAGAATGCCTCCAGATGTGCATCGGTAACTACTACTGGTCTTCCAGGGAACGATCAAAGCGTAGACTGTTTGAGACATTACTTTTACGGAGGAAAGTGCGCATAATGACAGTTGTATTCAATCCCGATGCAATTTCTGTGTTTCATCAACGCTCTGATAGTCCACAGATTACATAATGCCTCCAGATGTGCGTCGGAAACTACTACTGGATTCCAGGGAATGATCAAAGCCATACTGTTTGAGACATTACTCCCAAGGAGGCAAGTGCGCATGGCGACTGTTGTATTCAATCCCGATGCATTTTCTGTGTTTCATCAACACTCTGATAGTCCACAGATTACAGAATGCCTACTGATGTGCATCGGAAACTACTACTGGTCTTCCTGGGAACGATCAAAGCGTACACTGTCTGAGACAATACTCCCATGGAGGAAAGTGCGCATGGTGACTGTTGTATTCAATCCCGATGCAATATCTGTGTTTCATCAACACTCTGATAGTCCACAGATTACAGAATGCCTCCAGATGTGCATCGGAAACTACCTCCAATCTTCCAGGGTACGATCAAAGAATAGACTGTTTGAGACATTACTCCCATGCAGGAAAGTGCGCATAGTGACTTCTGTGTTCAATCCAGATGCAATTTCTGTGTTTCATCAATATTCCGATAGTCCACAGAATACAGAATGCCTACAGATGTGCATCGGAAACTACTACTGGTCTTGAAGGGAACGATCTAAGTGTAGACTGTTTGAGACGTTACTCCCTTGGAGGAAAGTGCTCATGGTGACTGTTGTATTCAATCCCGATCCAATTTCTCTGTTTCATCAACACTCTGATAGTCCACAGATTACAGAATGCCTTCAGATGTGCATCTGAAAATACCACTGGTCTTCAAGGGACGATTAAAGCGTAGACTGGTTGGGACATTACTCCCATGGAGGAAAGTGCTCATGGTGACTGTTGTATTCAATCCCGATGCAATTTCTGTGTTTCATCAACTCTTTGATAGTCCACAAAATGCAGATTGTCTCCAGATGTGCATCGGAATCTACTACTGGCCTTCCTGGGATCGATCAAAGCGTAGACTGTTTGAGACATTACTCCCATGCAGGAAAGTGCGAATGGTGGCTGTTGTATTCAATCCCGATGCAATGTCTGTGTTTCATCAACACTCTGATAGTCCACAGATTACAGAATGCCTACAGATGTGCATCGGAAACTACTACTGGTCTTCCAGGGAACGATCAAAGCGTAGACTGTTTGAGACATTACTCCCATGGAGGAAAGTGCTCATGGTGACTGATGTATTCAATTCCGATGCTATTTCTCTGCTTCATCAACACTCTGAGAGTCCACAGATTACATAATGCCTCTAGATGTGCATCGGAAACTACTACTGGTATTCCAGGAAACGATCAAAGCGTAGACTGTTAGAGACATTACTCCGATGGAGGAAAGTACGCATGGTGACTGCTGTATTCAATCCCAAGGCAATTTCTGTGTTTCATCAACACTCTGATAGTCCACAGATTACAGAATGCCTCCAAATGTGCATCGAAAACTACTACTGGTCTTCCAGGGAACGATCAAAGGGTAGACTGTTAGAGACATTACTCCCAAGGTGGAAAGTGCGCATGATAACTGTTGTATTCAATCCCGATGCAATTTCTGTGTTTCATCAACACTTTGAAGGTCCACAGATTACAGATTGTCTACAGATGTGCATCGATAACTACTACTGGTCTTCCAGGGAACGATCAAAGCGTAGACTGTTTGAGAATTACTACCATGGAGGAAAGTGCGCTTGGTTACTGTTGTATTCAATCCCAAGGCAATTTCTGTGTTTCATCAACACTCTGATAGTCCACAGATTACAGAATGCCTCCAAATGTGCATCGAAAACTACTACTGGTCTTCCAGGGAACGATCAAAGGGTAGACTGTTACAGACATTACTCCCAAGGTGGAAAGTGCGCATGATAACTGTTGTATTCAATCCCGATGCAATTTCTATGTTTCATCAACACTTTGAAGGTCCACAGATTACAGATTGTCTACAGATGTGCATCGATAACTACTACTGGTCTTCCAGGGAACGATCAAAACGTAGACTGTTTGAGAATTACTACCATGGAGGAAAGTGCGCATGGTTACTGTTGTATTCAATCCCGATGCAATTTCTGTGTTTCATCAACACTTTCATAGTCCACAGATTACAGAATGCCTCCAGATGTGCATCGGAAACTACTACTGGTCTTCCAGGGAACGATCAAAACGTAGTCTGTTTGAGACATTACTTTCACGGAGGAAAGTGCGCATAGTGACAGTTGCATTCAATCCCGATGCAATTTCTGTGTTTCATCAACGCTCTGATAGTCCACAGATTACAGAATGCCTCCAGATGTGCATCGGAAACTACTACCGGTTTCCAGGGAACGATCAAAGCGTAGACTGTTTGAGACATAACTCCCATGGAGGAAAGTGCGCATGGTGACTTGTATTCAATCCCGATGCAATTTCTGTGTTTCATCAACACTTTGATAGTCCACAGATTACAGAATGCCTCCAGATGTGCATCGGAAACTACTACTGGATTCCAGGGAATGATCAAAGCCATACTGTTTGAGACATTACTCCCAAGGAGGCAAGTGCGCATGGCGACTGTTGTATTCAATCCCGATGCATTTTCTGTGTTTCATCAACACTCTGATAGTCCACAGATTACAGAATGCCTACTGATGTGCATCGGAAACTACTACTGGTCTTCCTGGGAACGATCAAAGCGTAGACTGTCTGAGACAATACTCCCATGGAGGAAAGTGCGCATGGTGACTGTTGTATTCAATCCCGATGCAATATCTGTGTTTCATCAACACTCTGATAGTCCACAGATTACAGAATGCCTCCAGATGTGCATCGGAAACTACCTCCAATCTTCCAGGGTACGATCAAAGAATAGACTGTTTGAGACATTACTCCCATGCAGGAAAGTGCGCATAGTGACTTCTGTGTTCAATCCAGATGCAATTTCTGTGTTTCATCAATATTCCGATAGTCCACAGAATACAGAATGCCTACAGATGTGCATCGGAAACTACTACTGGTCTTGAAGGGAACGATCTAAGTGTAGACTGTTTGAGACGTTACTCCCTTGGAGGAAAGTGCTCATGGTGACTGTTGTATTCAATCCCGATCCAATTTCTCTGTTTCATCAACACTCTGATAGTCCACAGATTACAGAATGCCTTCAGATGTGCATCTGAAAATACCACTGGTCTTCAAGGGACGATTAAAGCGTAGACTGGTTGGGACATTACTCCCATGGAGGAAAGTGCTCATGGTGACTGTTGTATTCAATCCCGATGCAATTTCTGTGTTTCATCAACTCTTTGATAGTCCACAAAATGCAGATTGTCTCCAGATGTGCATCGGAATCTACTACTGGCCTTCCTGGGATCGATCAAAGCGTAGACTGTTTGAGACATTACTCCCATGCAGGAAAGTGCGAATGGTGGCTGTTGTATTCAATCCCGATGCAATGTCTGTGTTTCATCAACACTCTGATAGTCCACAGATTACAGAATGCCTACAGATGTGCATCGGAAACTACTACTGGTCTTCCAGGGAACGATCAAAGCGTAGACTGTTTGAGACATTACTCCCATGGAGGAAAGTGCTCATGGTGACTGATGTATTCAATTCCGATGCTATTTCTCTGCTTCATCAACACTCTGAGAGTCCACAGATTACATAATGCCTCTAGATGTGCATCGGAAACTACTACTGGTATTCCAGGAAACGATCAAAGCGTAGACTGTTAGAGACATTACTCCGATGGAGGAAAGTACGCATGGTGACTGCTGTATTCAATCCCAAGGCAATTTCTGTGTTTCATCAACACTCTGATAGTCCACAGATTACAGAATGCCTCCAAATGTGCATCGAAAACTACTACTGGTCTTCCAGGGAACGATCAAAGGGTAGACTGTTAGAGACATTACTCCCAAGGTGGAAAGTGCGCATGATAACTGTTGTATTCAATCCCGATGCAATTTCTGTGTTTCATCAACACTTTGAAGGTCCACAGATTACAGATTGTCTACAGATGTGCATCGATAACTACTACTGGTCTTCCAGGGAACGATCAAAGCGTAGACTGTTTGAGAATTACTACCATGGAGGAAAGTGCGCATGGTTACTGTTGTATTCAATCCCAAGGCAATTTCTGTGTTTCATCAACACTCTGATAGTCCACAGATTACAGAATGCCTCCAAATGTGCATCGAAAACTACTACTGGTCTTCCAGGGAACGATCAAAGGGTAGACTGTTACAGACATTACTCCCAAGGTGGAAAGTGCGCATGATAACTGTTGTATTCAATCCCGATGCAATTTCTATGTTTCATCAACACTTTGAAGGTCCACAGATTACAGATTGTCTACAGATGTGCATCGATAACTACTACTGGTCTTCCAGGGAACGATCAAAACGTAGACTGTTTGAGAATTACTACCATGGAGGAAAGTGCGCATGGTTACTGTTGTATTCAATCCCGATGCAATTTCTGTGTTTCATCAACACTTTGATAGTCCACAGATTACAGAATGCCTCCAGATGTGCATCGGAAACTACTACTGGTCTTCCAGGGAACGATCAAAACGTAGTCTGTTTGAGACATTACTTTCACGGAGGAAAGTGCGCATAGTGACAGTTGCATTCAATCCCGATGCAATTTCTGTGTTTCATCAACGCTCTGATAGTCCACAGATTACAGAATGCCTCCAGATGTGCATCGGAAACTACTACCGGTTTCCAGGGAACGATCAAAGCGTAGACTGTTTGAGACATAACTCCCATGGAGGAAAGTGCGCATGGTGACTTGTATTCAATCCCGATGCAATTTCTGTGTTTCATCAACACTTTGATAGTCCACAGATTACAGAATGCCTCCAGATGTGCATCGGAAACTACTACTGGTCTTCCAGGGAACGATCAAATCGTAGTCTGTTTGAGACATTACTTTTACGGAGGAAAGTGCGCATAGTGACAGCTGCATTCAATCCCGATGCAATTTCTGTGTTTCATCAACGCTCTGATAGTCCACAGATTACAGAATGCCTCCAGATGTGCATCGGAAACTACTACTGGTTTCCAGGGAACGATCAAAGCGTAGACTGTTTGAGACATAACTCCCATGGAGGAAAGTGCGCATGGTGACTGTTGTGTTCAATCCCGATGCATTTTCTGTGTTTCATCAACACTCTGATAGTCCACAGATTACAGAATGCCTCCAGATGTACATCGGAAACTACTACTGGTCTTCCTGGGAACGATCAAAGCGTAGACTGTCTGAGACAATACTCCCATGGAGGAAAGTGCGCATGGTGACTGTTGTATTCAATCCCGATGCAATTTCTGTGTTTCATCAACACTCTGATAGTCCACAGATTACAGAATGCCTCCAGATGTGCATCGGAAACTACTTCCAATCTTCCAGGGTGCGATCAAAGAATAGATTGATTGAGACATTACTCCCATGGAGGAAAGTGCGCATGGTGCCTGTTGTATTCAATCCCGATGCAATTTCTGAGTTTCATCAAAAGTCTGATAGTCCAGAGGTTACAGAAAATCTCCAGATGTGCATCGGAAACTACTTCTGGTCTTCCAGGGAACGATCAAAGAATAGACTGTTTGAGACATTACTCCCATGGAGGAACGTGCGCATGGTGCCTGTTGTATTCAATCCCGATCCAATTTCTGTGTTTCATCAACACTCTGATAGTCCACAGATTACAGAATGCCTCAAGATGTGCATCGGAAACTGCTACTGGTCTTCCGGGGATCGATAAAAGCTTAGACGGTTAGAGACATTACTCCCATGGAGGAAAGTGCGCATGGTGACTGTTGTATTGTATCGCGATGCAATTTCTGTGTTTCATCAACACTCTGATAGTCCACAGATTACAGAATGACTCCAGATGTGCATCGATAACTACTACTGGCCTTCCAGGGAACGATCAAAGCGTAGACTGTTTGAGACATTACTCCCATGGAGGAAAGTGCGCATGGTGACTGTTGTATTGAAGCCCGAGTCAATTTCTGTGTTTCATCAGCACTTTGAAGTCCCACAGATTACAGAATGCCTCCAGATGTGCATCGGAAACGGCTTCTGGTCTTCCAGGGAACGATCAAAGAATAGACTGTGTGAGACATTACTCCCATGGAGGAACGTGCGCATGGTGACTGTTGTATTCAATCCCGATGCAATTTCTGAGTTTCATCAAAAGTCTGATAGTCCAGAGATTACAGAATGCCTCCAGATGTGCATCGGAAACTACTACTGGTCTTCCGGGGAACGATAAAAGCTTAGACTGTTAGAGACATTACTCCCATGGAGGAAAGTGCGCATGGTGACTGCTGTATTCAATTTTGATGTAATATCTGTGTTTCATCATTACTCAGATAGTCCGCAGATTACAGATTGCCTCCAGATGAGCATCAGAAACTACTACTGGTCTTCCAGGGATTGATCAAAGCGTAGACTGTTAGAGACTTTACTCCCATGGAGGAAAGTGCGCATGGTGACGGTTGTATTTTATCGCTATGCAATTTATGTGTTTCATCAACACTCTGATAGTCCTCAGATTACGGAATGCCTCCAGATGTGCATCGGTAACTACTACTGGTCTTCCAGGGACCGATCAAAGCGTAGACTGTTTGAGTCATTACTCCCATGGAGGAAAGTGCGCATGGTGACTGTTTTACTGAATCCCGAGGCAATTTCTGTGTTTCACTAACACTTTGAATGTCCACAGATTAGAGATTGTCTACAGATGTGCATCGATAACTACTACTGGTCTTCCAGGGAACGATCAAAACGTAGAATGTTTGAGAATTATTCCCAAGGGGGAAAGTGCGCATGGGGACTGTTGTATTCAATCCTTATGCAATTTCTGTGTTTCATCAACACTTTGATAGTCCATAGATTACTTAATGCCTCCAGATGTGCATCGGAAACTGCTACTGGTCTTCCGGGGATCGATAAAAGCTTAGACGGTTAGAGACATTACTCCCATGGAGGAAAGTGCGCATGGTGACTGTTGTATTGTATCGCGATGCAATTTCTGTGTTTCATCAACACTTTGATAGTCCAACGATTACGGAATGACTCCAGATGTGCATCGGAAACTACTACTGGTCTTCCAGGGAACGATCAAAGCGTAGTCTGTTTGAGACATTACTTTTACGGAGGAAAGTGCGCATAGTGACAGTTGTATTCAATCCCGATGCAATTTCTGTGTTTCATCAACGCTCTGATAGTCCATAGATTACATAATGCCTCCAGATCTGCATTGTAAACTACTACTGGATTCCAGGGAACGATCAAAGCGCAACTGTTTGAGACATTACTCCCATGGAAGCAAGTGCGCATGGTGACTGTTGTATTCAATCCCGATTCATTTTCTGTGTTTCATCAACACTCTGATAGTCCACAGATTACAGAATGCCTACAGATGTGCAACGGAAACTACTACTGGTCTTCCTGGGAACGATCAAAGCGCAGACTGTCTGAGACAATACTCCCATGGAGGAAAGTGCGCATGGTGACTGTTGTATTCAATCCCGATGCAATTTCTGTGTTTCATCAACACTCTGATAGTCCACAGATTACAGAATGCCTCCAGATGTTCATCGGAAACTACTTCCAATCTTCCAGGGTATGATCAAAGAATAGACTGTTAGAGACATTACTCCTATGGAGGAAATTGCGCATGGTGCCTGTTGTATTCAATCCCGATGCAATTTCTGTGTCTCATCAACAGTCTGATAGTACAGAGATTACAGAATGCCTCCAGATGTGCATCGGAAACTACTACTGGTCTTCCAGGGAACGATCAAAGCGTAGACTGTTTGAGACATTACTCCCATGGAGGAAAGTGGGCATGGTGACTGTTGTATTCAGTCCCGATGCAATTTCTGTGTTTCATCAACACTCAGATAGTCCAGAGATTACAGAATGCCTTCAGATGTGCATCGGAAACTACTACTGGTCTTCTGGGGAACGATAAAAGCCTAGACTGTTAGAGACATTACTCCCATGAAGGAAAGTGCGCATGGTGACCGCTGTATTACATCCCGATGTAATTTCTGTGTTTCATCAACACTCAGATAGTCCACAGATTACAGAATGCCTCCAGATGTGCATCGGAAACTACTACTGGTCTTCCAGGGAATGATCAAATTGTAGACTGTTAGAGACTTTACTCCCATGGAGGAAAGTGCGCATGGTGACTGTTGTATTCTATCCCGATGCAATTTCTGTGTTTCATCAACACTCTGATAGTCCACAGATTACAGAATACCTCCAGATGTGCATCGGAAACGACTACTGGTCTTCCAATGAACGATCAAAGCGTAGACCGTTTGAGACATTACTCCCATGCAGGAAAGTGCGCATGGTGACTGTTGTGTTCAAACCAGATGCAATTTCTGTGTTTCATCAATATTCTGATAGTCCACAGAATACAGAATGCCTACAGATGTGCATCGGAAGCTACTACTGGTCTTCCAGGGAACGATCAAAGTGTAGACTGTTTGAGACTTTACTCCCATGGAGGAAAGTGCTCATGGTGACTGTTGTATTCAATCCCGATGCAATTTCTCTGTTTCATCAACACTCTGAGAGTCCACAGATTACAGAATGCCTCCAGATGTGCATCGGAAACTACTACTGGTCTTCCAGGGAACGATCAAAACGTACACTGTTTGAGACATTACTCCCATGGAGGAAAGTGCTCATGGTGACTGATGTATTCAATCCCGATGCAATTTCTCTGCTTCATCAACACTCTGAGAGTCCACAGATTACATAATGCCTCTAGATGTGCATCGGAAACTACTACTGGTATTCCAGGAAACGATCAAAGCGTAGACTGTTAGAGACATTACTCCCATGGAGGAAAGTACGCATGGTGACTGCTGTATTCACGCCCGATGCAATTTCGGTGTTTCATCAACACTTTGAAGGTCCACAGATTACAGAATGGCTCCAGATGTGCATCGGAAATTACTTCTGGTCTCCCAGGGGACGATCAAAGCGTAGACTGTTTCAGACATTACTCCCATGGAGGAAAGTGCGCATGGTGACTGTTGTATTCAATCCCAAGGCAATTTCTGTGTTTCATCAACACTCTGATAGTCCACAGATTACAGAATGCCTCCAAATGTGCATCGAAAACTACTACTGGTCTTCCAGGGAACGATCAAAGGGTAGACTGTTAGAGACATTACTCCCAAAGTGGAAAGTGCGCATGATAACTGTTGTATTCAATCCCGATGCAATTTCTGTGTTTCATCAACACTTTGAAGGTCCACAGATTACAGATTGTCTACAGATGTGCATCGATAACTACTAGTGGTCTTCCAGGGAACGATCAAAACGTAGACTGTTTGAGAATTACTACCATGGAGGAAAGTGCGCATGGTTACTGTTGTATTCAATCCCGATGCAATTTCTGTGTTTCATCAACACTTTGATAGTCCACAGATTACAGAATGCCTCCAGATGTGCATCGGAAACTACTACTGGTCTTCCAGGGAACGATGAAAGCGTAGACTGTTTGAGACATAACTCCCATGGAGGAAAGTGCGCATGGTGACTGTTGTATTCAATCCCGATGCATTTTCTGTGTTTCATCAACACTCTGATAGTCCACAGATTACAGAATGGCTCCAGATGTGCATCGGAAATTACTTCTGGTCTCCCAGGGGACGATCAAAGCGTAGACTGTTTCAGACATTACTCCCATGGAGGAAAGTGCGCATGGTGACGGTTGTATTCAATCCCAAGGCAATTTCTGTGTTTCATCAACACTCTGATAGTCCACAGATTACAGAATGCCTCCAAATGTGCATCGAAAACTACTACTGGTCTTCCAGGGAACGATCAAAGGGTAGACTGTTAGAGACATTACTCCCAAAGTGGAAAGTGCGCATGATAACTGTTGTATTCAATCCCGATGCAATTTCTGTGTTTCATCAACACTTTGAAGGTCCACAGATTACAGATTGTCTACAGATGTGCATCGATAACTACTAGTGGTCTTCCAGGGAACGATCAAAACGTAGACTGTTTGAGAATTACTACCATGGAGGAAAGTGCGCATGGTTACTGTTGTATTCAATCCCGATGCAATTTCTGTGTTTCATCAACACTTTGATAGTCCACAGATTACAGAATGCCTCCAGATGTGCATCGGAAACTACTACTGGTCTTCCAGGGAACGATGAAAGCGTAGACTGTTTGAGACATAACTCCCATGGAGGAAAGTGCGCATGGTGACTGTTGTATTCAATCCCGATGCATTTTCTGTGTTTCATCAACACTCTGATAGTCCACAGATTACAGAATGCCTCCAGATGTACATCGGAAACTACTACTGGTCTTCCTGGGAACGATCAAAGCGTAGACTGTCTGAGACAATACTCCCATGGAGGAAAGTGCGCATGGTGACTGTTGTATTCAATCCCGATGCAATTTCTGTGTTTCATCAACACTCTGATAGTCCAGAGATTACGGAATGCCTCCAGATGTGCATCGGAAACTACTTCTGGTCTTCCAGGGAACGATCAAAGAATAGACTGTTTGAGACATTACTCCCATGGAGGAACGTGCGCATGGTGCCTGTTGTATTCAATCCCGATCCAATTTCTGTGTTTCATCAACACTCTGATAGCCCACAGATTACAGAATGCCTCAAGATGTGCATCCGTAACTCCTACTGGTCTTCCGGGGATCGATAAAAGCTTAGACTGTTAGAGACATTACTCCCATGGAGGAAAGTGCGCATGGTGACTGTTGTATTTTATCGCGATGCAATTTCTGTGTTTCATCAACACTCTGATAGTCCACAGATTACAGAATGACTCCAGATGTGCATCGGTAACTACTGCTGGTCTTCCAGGCAACGATCAAAGCGTAGACTGTTTGAGACATTACTCCCATGGAGGAAAGTGCGCATGGTGACTGTTGTATTGAAGCCCGAGTCAATTTCTGTGTTTCATCAGCACTTTGAGGTCCCACAGATTACAGAATGCCTCCAGATGTGCATCGGAAACTACTTCTGGTCTTCCAGGGAACGATCAAAGAATAGACTGTTTGAGACATTACTCCCATGGAGGAAAGTGGGCATGGTGACTGTTGTACTGAATCCCGAGGCAATTTCTGTGTTTCATCAACACTTTGAAGGTCCACAGATTACAGATTGTCTGCAGATGTGCATCGATAACTACTACTGGTCTTCCAGGGAACGATCAAAACGTAGACTGTTTGAAAATTATTCCCAAGGGGGAATGTGCGCATGGGGACTGTTGTATTCAATCCTTATGCAATTTCTGTGTTTCATCAACACTTTGATAGTCCAAAGATTACGGAATGCCTCCAGATGTGCATCGGAAACTACTACTGGTCTTCCAGGGAACGATAAAAGCTTAGACTCTTAGAGACATTACTCCCATGGAGGAAAGTGCGCATGGTGACTGCTGTATTCAATCCCGATGTAATTTCTGTGTTTCATCAACACTATGATAGTCCACAGATTACAGAATGACTCCAGATGTGCATCGGTAACTACTACTGGTCTTCCAGGGAACGATCAAAGCGTAGACTGTTTGAGACATTACTCCCATGGAGGAAAGTGCGCATGGTGACTGTTGTATTGAATCACGAGGCATTTTCTGTGTTTCATCAGCACTTTGAAGTAACACAGATTACAGAATGCCTCCAGATGTGCATCGGAAACTACTTCTGGTCTTCCAGGGAACGATCAAAGAATAGACTGTTTGAGACATTACTCCCATGGAGGAACGTGCGCATGGTGACTGATGTATTCAATCCCGATGCAATTTCTGTGTTTCATCAACACTCTGATAGTCCACAGATTACAGAATGCCTCAAGATGTGCATCGGAAACTACTACTGGTCTTTCGGTTAACGATAAAATCTTAGACTGTTAGAGACATTACTCCCATGGAGGAAAGTGCGCATGTTGACTGCTGTATTCAATCCCGATGTAATTTCTGTGTTTCATCAACACTCAGATAGTCCACAGATTACAGAATGCCTCCAGATGAGCATCGGAAACTACTACTGGTCTTCCAGGGATTGATCAAAGCGTAGACTGTTAGAGACTTTACTCCCATGGAGGAAAGTGCGCATGGTGACGGTTGTATTTTATCGCGATGCAATTTCTGTGTTTCATCAACACTCTGATAGTCCACAGATTACAGAATGCCTCCAGATGTGCATCGGTAACTACTACTGGTCTTCCAGGGAACGATCAAAGCGTAGACTGTTTGAGACATTACTCCCATGGAGGAAAGTGGGCATGGTGACAGTTGTACTGAATCCCGAGGCAATTTCTGTGTTTCATCAACACTTTGAAGGTCCACAGATTACAGATTGTCTGCAGATGTGCATCGATAACTACTACTGGTCTTCCAGGTAACGATCAAAGCGTAGTCTGTTTGAGAAATTACTTTTACGGAGGAAAGTGCGCATAGTGAGAGTTGTATTGAATCCCGATGCAACTTCTGTGTTTCATCAACGCTATGATAGTCCACAGATTACATAATGCCTCCAGATGTGCATCGGAAACTACTACTGGATTCCAGGGAACGATCAAAGCGCATACTGTTTGATACATTACTCCCATGGAGGCAAGTGCGCATGGTGACTGTTGTATTCAATCCCGATTCATTTTCTGTGTTTCATCAACATTCTGATAGTCCACAGATTACAGAATACCTACAGATGTGCGTCGGAAACTACTACTGGATTCCAGGGAACGATCAAAGCGCAGACTGTCTGAGACAATACGCCCATAGAGGAAAGTGCGCATGGTGACTGTTGTATTCAATCCCGATGCAATTTCTGTGCTTCATCAACACACTGATATTCCACAGATTACAGAATGCCTCCATATGTGCATCGGAAACTACTTCCAATCTTCCAGGGTACGATCAAAGAATAGACTGTTTGAGACATTACTCCCATGGAGGAAATTGCGCATGGTGCCTGTTGTATTCAATCCCGATGCAATTTCTGAGTTTCATCAACAGTCTGATAGTCCAGAGATTACAGAATGCCTCCAGATGTGCATCGGAAACTACTACTGGTCTTCCAGGGAACGATAAAAGCTTAGACTGTTAGAGACATTACTCCCATGGAGGAAAGTGCGCATGGTGACTGTTGTATTGAATCCCGAGGCAATTTCTGTGTTTCATCAACACTTTGAAGGTCCACAGATTACAGATTGTCTACAGATGTGCATCGATAACTACTACTGGTCTTCCAGGGAACGATCAAAACGTAGACTGTTTGATAATTACTCCCATGGAGGAAAGTGCGCAAGGTGACTGTTGTATTCAATCCCGATGCAATTTCTGTGTTTCATCAACACTCTGATAGTCCACAGATTACAGAATGCCTCCAGATGTCCATCGGAAACTACTTCCAATCTTCCAGGGTACGATCAAGGAATAGACTGTTTGAGACATTACTCCCATGGAGGAAATTGCGCATGGTGCCTGTTGTATTCAATCCCGATGCAATTTCTGAGGTTCATCAACAGTCTGATAGTCCAGAGATTACAGAATGCCTCCAGATGTGCATCGGAAACTACTACTGGTCTTCCAGGGAACGATAAAATCTTAGACTGTTAGAGACATTACTCCCATGGAGGAAAGTGCGCATGGTGACTGGTGTATTCATTCCCGATGTAATTTCTGTGTTTCATCAACACTCAGATAGTCCACAGATTACAGAATGCCTCCAGATGTGCATCGGAAACTACTACTGGTCTTCCAGGGAATGATCAAATTGTAGACTGTTTGAGACTTTACTCCCATGGAGGAAAGTGCGCATGGTGACTGTTGTATTCTATCCCAATGCAATTTCTGTGTTTCATCAACACTCTGATAGTCCACAGATTACAGAATGCCTACTGATGTGCATCGGTAACTACTACTGTTCTTCCAGGGAACGATAAAAGCGTAGACTGTTTGAGAATTACTCCCATGGAGGAAAGTGCGCATGGGGACTGTTGTATTCAATCCCGATGCAATTTCTGTGTTTCATCAACACTTTGATAGTCCACAGATTACAGAATGCCTCCAGATGTGCATCGGAAACTACTACTGGTCTTCCAATGAACGATCAAAGCGTAGACTGTTTGAGACATTACTCCCATGCAGGAAAGTGCGCATGGTGACTGTTGTGTTCAAACCAGATACAATTTCTGTGTTTCATCAAAATTCAAATAGTCCACAGAATACAGAATGCCTACAGATGTGCATCGGAAACTACTACTGGTCTTCCATTGAATGATCAAAGTGTAGTCTGTTTGAGACGTTACTCCCATGGAGGAAAGTGCTCATGGTGACTGTTGTATTCAGTCCCGATGCAATTTCTGTGTTTCATCAACGCTCTGATAGTCCACAGATTACAGAATGCCTCCAGATGTGCATCGGAAACTACTACTGGTTTCCAGGAAACGATCAAAGTGTAGACTGTTTGAGACATAACTCCCATGGAGGAAAGTGCGCATGGTGACTGTTGTATTCAATCCCGATACATTTTCTGTGTTTCATCAACACTCTGATAGTCCACAGATTACAGAAAGCCTCCAGATGTACATCGGAAACTACTACTGGTCTTCCTGGGAACGATCAAAGCGTAGACTGTCTGAGACAATACTCCCATGGAGGAAAGTGCGCATGGTGACTGTTGTATTGTATCGCGATGCAATTTCTGTGTGTCATCAACACTCTGATAGTCCACAGATTACAGAATGTCTCCAGATGTGCATCGGAAACTACTTCCAATCTTCCAGGGTACGATCAAAGAATAGATTGATTGAGACATTACTCCCATGGGGGAAAGTGCGCATGGTGCCTTTTGTATTCAATCCCGATCCAATTTCTGTGTTTCATCAACACTCTGATAGTCCACAGATTACAGAATGCCTCAAGATGTGCATCGGTAACTACTACTGGTCTTCCAGGGAACGATCAAAGCGTAGACTGTTTGAGACATTACTCCCATGGAGGAACGTGCGCATGGTGCCTGTTGTATTCAATCCCGATCCAATTACTGAGTTTCATCAACACTCTGATAGTCCACAGATTACAGAATGCCTCAAGATGTGCATCGGTAACTACTACTGGTCTTCCGGGGATCGATAAAACCTTAGACTGTTAGAGACATTACTCCCAAGGAGGAAAGTGCGCATGGTGACTGTTGTATTGTATCGCGATGCAATTTCTGTGTTTCATCAACACTCTGATAGTCCACAGATTACAGAATGACTCCAGATGTGCATCGGTAACTACTACTGGTCTTCCAGGGAACGATCAAAGCGTAGACTGTTTGAGACATTACTCCCATGGAGGAAAGTGCGCATGGTGACTGTTGTATTGTATCGCGATGCAATTTCTGTGTTTCATCAACACTCTGATAGTCCACAGATTACAGAATGACTCCAGTTGTGCATCGGTAATTACTACTGGTCTTCCAGGGAACGATCAAAGCGTAGACTGTTTGAGACATTACTCCCATGGAGGAAAGTGCGCATGGTGTCTGTTGTATTGAAGCCCGAGTCAATTTCTGTGTTTCATCAGCACTTTGAAGTCCCACAGATTACGGAATGCCTCCAGATGTGCATCGGAAACTACTACTGGTCTTCCAGGGAACGATCAAAGCGTAGTCTGTTTTAGACATTACTTTTACGGAGGAAAGTGCGCATAGTGACAGTTGTATTCAATCCCGATGCATTTTCTGTGTTTCATCAACGCTCTGATAGTCCATAGATTACATAATGCCTCCAGATTTGCATTGGAAACTACTACTGGTCTTCCTGGGAACGATCAAAGCGCAGACTGTCTGAGACAATACTCCCATGGAGGAAAGTGCGCATGGTGACTGTTGTATTCAATCCCGATGCAATTTCTGTGTTTCATCAACACTCTGATAGTCCACAGATTACAGAATGCCTCCAGATGTGCATCGGTAACTACTACTGGTCTTCCAGGGAACGATCAAAACGTAGACTGTTTGAGAATTACTCCCATGGAGGAAAGTGCGCATGGGGACTGTTGTATTCAATCCTTATGCAATTTCTGTGTTTCATCAACACTTTGATAGTCCATAGATTACTTAATGCCTCCAGATGTGCATCGGAAACTACTACTGGTCTTCCAGGGAACGATCAAAGCGTAGTCTGTTTGAGAAATTACTTTTACGGTGGAAAGTGCGCATAGTGAGAGTTGTTTTCAATCCCGATGCAACTTCTGTGTTTCATCAACGCTATGATAGTCCACAGATTACATAATGCCTCCAGATGTGCATCGGAAACTACTACTGGATTCCAGGGAACGATCAAAGCGCATACTGTTTGATACATTACTCCCATGGAGGCAAGTGCGCATGGTGACTGTTGTATTCAATCCCGATTCATTTTCTGTGTTTCATCAACATTCTTATAGTCCACAGATTACAGAATACCTACAGATGTGCATCGGAAACTACTACTGGATTCCAGGGAACGATCAAAGCGCAGACTGTTTGAGACATTACTCCCATGGAGGAAAGTGCGCATTTTGACTGTTGTATTGTATCGCGATGCAATTTCTGTGTTTCATCAACACTCTGATAGTCCACAGATTACAGAATGCCTCCAGATGTGCATCGGTAACTACTACTGGTCTTCCAGGGAACGATCAAAGCGTAGACTGTTTGAGACATTCCTCCCATGGAGGAAAGTGGGCATGGTGACTGTTGTACTGAATCCCGAGGCAATTTCTGTGTTTCATCAACACTTTGAAGGTCCACAGATTACAGATTGTCTGCAGATGTGCATCGATAACTACTACTGGTCTTCCAGGTAACGATCAAAAGGTAGACTGTCTGAGAATTACTCCCATGGAGGAAAGTGCGCATGGGGACTGTTGTATTCAATCCTTATGCAATTTCTATGTTTCAACAACACTTTGATAGTCCATAGATTACGTAATGCCTCCAGATGTGCATCGGAAACTACTACTGGTCTTCCAGGGAACGATCAAAGCGTAGTCTGTTTGAGAAATTACTTTTACGGAGGAAAGTGCGCATAGTGAGAGTTGTATTCAATCCCGATGCAACTTCTGTGTTTCATCAACGCTATGATAGTCCACAGATTACAGAATGCCTCCAGATGTGCATCGGAAACTACTACTGGTCTTCCAGGGAACGATGAAAGCGTAGACTGTTTGAGACATAACTCCCATGGAGGAAAGTGCGCATGGTGACTGTTGTATTCAATCCCGATGCATTTTCTGTGTTTCATCAACACTCTGATAGTCCACAGATTACAGAATGCCTCCAGATGTACATCGGAAACTACTACTGGTCTTCCTGGGAACGATCAAAGCGTAGACTGTCTGAGACAATACTCCCATGGAGGAAAGTGCGCATGGTGACTGTTGTATTCAATCCCGATGCAATTTCTGTGTTTCATCAACACTCTGATAGTCCAGAGATTACAGAATGCCTCCAGATGTGCATCGGAAACTACTTCTGGTCTTCCAGGGAACGATCAAAGAATAGACTGTTTGAGACATTACTCCCATGGAGGAACGTGCGCATGGTGCCTGTTGTATTCAATCCCGATCCAATTTCTGTGTTTCATCAACACTCTGATAGCCCACAGATTACAGAATGCCTCAAGATGTGCATCCGTAACTCCTACTGGTCTTCCGGGGATCGATAAAAGCTTAGACTGTTAGAGACATTACTCCCATGGAGGAAAGTGCGCATGGTGACTGTTGTATTTTATCGCGATGCAATTTCTGTGTTTCATCAACACTCTGATAGTCCACAGATTACAGAATGACTCCAGATGTGCATCGGTAACTACTGCTGGTCTTCCAGGGAACGATCAAAGCGTAGACTGTTTGAGACATTACTCCCATGGAGGAAAGTGCGCATGGTGACTGTTGTATTGAAGCCCGAGTCAATTTCTGTGTTTCATCAGCACTTTGAGGTCCCACAGATTACAGAATGCCTCCAGATGTGCATCGGAAACTACTTCTGGTCTTCCAGGGAACGATCAAAGAATAGACTGTTTGAGACATTACTCCCATGGAGGAACGTGCGCATGGTGACTGTTGTATTCAATCTCGATGCAATTTCTGTGTTTCATCAACACTCTGATAGTCCACAGATTACAGAATGCCTCCAGATGTGCATCGGAAACTACTACTGGTCTTCCGGGGAACAATAAAAGCTTAGACTGGTAGAGACATTACCCCCATGGAGGAAAGTGCGCATGGTGACTGCTGTATTCAATCCCGATGTAATATCTGTGTTTCATCACCAATCAGATAGTCCACAGATTACAGATTGCCTCCAGATGAGCATCAGAAACTACTACTGGTCTTCCAATGATTGATCTAAGCGTAGACTGTTAGGGACTTTACTCCCATGGAGGAAAGTGCGCATGGTGACGGTTGTATTTTATCGCGATGCAATTTATGTGTTTCATCAACACTCTGATAGTCCTCAGATTACAGAATGCCTCCAGATGTGCATCGGTAACTACTACTGGTCTTCCAGGGAACGATCAAAGCGTAGACTGTTTGAGACATTACTCCCATGGAGGAAAGTGCGCATGGTGACTGTTGTATTGAAGCCCGAGTCAATTTCTGTGTTTCATCAGCACTTTGAGGTCCCACAGATTACAGAATGCCTCCAGATGTGCATCGGAAACTACTTCTGGTCTTCCAGGGAACGATCAAAGAATAGACTGTTTGAGTCATTACTCCCATGGAGGAAAGTGCGCATGGTGACTGTTTTACTGAATCCCGATGCAATTTCTGTGTTTCATTAACACTTTGAAGGTCCACAGATTACAGATTGCCTACAGATGTGCATCGATAACTACTACTGGTCTTCCAGGGAACGATCAAAACGTAGACTGTTTGAAAATTATTCCCAAGGGGGAATGTGCGCATGGGGACTGTTGTATTCAATCCTTATGCAATTTCTGTGTTTCATCAACACTTTGATAGTCCAAAGATTACGGAATGCCTCCAGATGTGCATCGGAAACTACTACTGGTCTTCCAGGGAACGATAAAAGCTTAGACTCTTAGAGACATTACTCCCATGGAGGAAAGTGCGCATGGTGACTGCTGTATTCAATCCCGATGTAATTTCTGTGTTTCATCAACACTCTGATAGTCCACAGATTACAGAATGACTCCAGATGTGCATCGGTAACTACTACTGGTCTTCCAGGGAACGATCAAAGCGTAGACTGTTTGAGACATTACTCCCATGGAGGAAAGTGCGCATGGTGACTGTTGTATTGAATCACGAGGCAATTTCTGTGTTTCATCAGCACTTTGAAGTAACACAGATTACAGAATGCCTCCAGATGTGCATCGGAAACTACTTCTGGTCTTCCAGGGAACGATCAAAGAATAGACTGTTTGAGACATTACTCCCATGGAGGAACGTGCGCATGGTGACTGATGTATTCAATCCCGATGCAATTTCTGTGTTTCATCAACACTCTGATAGTCCACAGATTACAGAATGCCTCAAGATGTGCATCGGAAACTACTACTGGTCTTTCGGTTAACGATAAAATCTTAGACTGTTAGAGACATTACTCCCATGGAGGAAAGTGCGCATGTTGACTGCTGTATTCAATCCCGATGTAATTTCTGTGTTTCATCAACACTCAGATAGTCCACAGATTACAGAATGCCTCCAGATGAGCATCGGAAACTACTACTGGTCTTCCAGGGATTGATCAAAGCGTAGACTGTTAGAGACTTTACTCCCATGGAGGAAAGTGCGCATGGTGACGGTTGTATTTTATCGCGATGCAATTTCTGTGTTTCATCAACACTCTGATAGTCCACAGATTACAGAATGCCTCCAGATGTGCATCGGTAACTACTACTGGTCTTCCAGGGAACGATCAAAGCGTAGACTGTTTGAGACATTACTCCCATGGAGGAAAGTGGGCATGGTGACTGTTGTACTGAATCCCGAGGCAATTTCTGTGTTTCATCAACACTTTGAAGGTCCACAGATTACAGATTGTCTGCAGATGTGCATCGATAACTACTACTGGTCTTCCAGGTAACGATTAAAGCGTAGTCTGTTTGAGAAATTACTTTTACGGAGGAAAGTGCGCATAGTGAGAGTTGTATTGAATCCCGATGCAACTTCTGTGTTTCATCAACGCTATGATAGTCCACAGATTACATAATGCCTCCAGATGTGCATCGGAAACTACTACTGGATTCCAGGGAACGATCAAAGCGCATACTGTTTGATACATTACTCCCATGGAGGCAAGTGCGCATGGTGACTGTTGTATTCAATCCCGATTCATTCTCTGTGTTTCATCAACATTCTGATAGTCCACAGATTACAGAATACCTACAGATGTGCGTCGGAAACTACTACTGGATTCCAGGGAACGATCAAAGCGCAGACTGTCTGAGACAATACGCCCATAGAGGAAAGTGCGCATGGTGACTGTTGTATTCAATCCCGATGCAATTTCTGTGCTTCATCAACACACTGATATTCCACAGATTACAGAATGCCTCCATATGTGCATCGGAAACTACTTCCAATCTTCCAGGGTACGATCAAAGAATAGACTGTTTGAGACATTACTCCCATGGAGGAAATTGCGCATGGTGCCTGTTGTATTCAATCCCGATGCAATTTCTGAGTTTCATCAACAGTCTGATAGTCCAGAGATTACAGAATGCCTCCAGATGTGCATCGGAAACTACTACTGGTCTTCCAGGGAACGATAAAAGCTTAGACTGTTAGAGACATTACTCCCATGGAGGAAAGTGCGCATGGTGACTGTTGTATTGAATCCCGAGGCAATTTCTGTGTTTCATCAACACTTTGAAGGTCCACAGATTACAGATTGTCTACAGATGTGCATCGATAACTACTACTGGTCTTCCAGGGAACGATCAAAACGTAGACTGTTTGATAATTACTCCCATGGAGGAAAGTGCGCAAGGTGACTGTTGTATTCAATCCCGATGCAATTTCTGTGTTTCATCAACACTCTGATAGTCCACAGATTACAGAATGCCTCCAGATGTCCATCGGAAACTACTTCCAATCTTCCAGGGTACGATCAAGGAATAGACTGTTTGAGACATTACTCCCATGGAGGAAATTGCGCATGGTGCCTGTTGTATTCAATCCCGATGCAATTTCTGAGGTTCATCAACAGTCTGATAGTCCAGAGATTACAGAATGCCTCCAGATGTGCATCGGAAACTACTACTGGTCTTCCAGGGAACGATAAAATCTTAGACTGTTAGAGACATTACTCCCATGGAGGAAAGTGCGCATGGTGACTGGTGTATTCATTCCCGATGTAATTTCTGTGTTTCATCAACACTCAGATAGTCCACAGATTACAGAATGACTCCAGATGTGCATCGGAAACTACTACTGGTCTTCCAGGGAATGATCAAATTGTAGACTGTTAGAGACTTTACTCCCATGGAGGAAAGTGCGCATGGTGACTGTTGTATTCTATCCCAATGCAATTTCTGTGTTTCATCAACACTCTGATAGTCCACAGATTACAGAATGCCTACTGATGTGCATCGGTAACTACTACTGTTCTTCCAGGGAACGATAAAAGCGTAGACTGTTTGAGAATTACTCCCATGGAGGAAAGTGCGCATGGGGACTGTTGTATTCAATCCCGATGCAATTTCTGTGTTTCATCAACACTTTGATAGTCCACAGATTACAGAATGCCTCCAGATGTGCATCGGAAACTACTACTGGTCTTCCAATGAACGATCAAAGCGTAGACTGTTTGAGACATTACTCCCATGCAGGAAAGTGCGCATGGTGACTGTTGTGTTCAAACCAGATACAATTTCTGTGTTTCATCAAAATTCAAATAGTCCACAGAATACAGAATGCCTACAGATGTGCATCGGAAACTACTACTGGTCTTCCATTGAATGATCAAAGTGTAGTCTGTTTGAGACGTTACTCCCATGGAGGAAAGTGCTCATGGTGACTGTTGTATTCAGTCCCGATGCAATTTCTGTGTTTCATCAACGCTCTGATAGTCCACAGATTACAGAATGCCTCCAGATGTGCATCGGAAACTACTACTGGTTTCCAGGAAACGATCAAAGTGTAGACTGTTTGAGACATAACTCCCATGGAGGAAAGTGCGCATGGTGACTGTTGTATTCAATCCCGATACATTTTCTGTGTTTCATCAACACTCTGATAGTCCACAGATTACAGAAAGCCTCCAGATGTACATCGGAAACTACTACTGGTCTTCCTGGGAACGATCAAAGCGTAGACTGTCTGAGACAATACTCCCATGGAGGAAAGTGCGCATGGTGACTGTTGTATTGTATCGCGATGCAATTTCTGTGTTTCATCAACACTCTGATAGTCCACAGATTACAGAATGTCTCCAGATGTGCATCGGAAACTACTTCCAATCTTCCAGGGTACGATCAAAGAATAGATTGATTGAGACATTACTCCCATGGGGGAAAGTGCGCATGGTGCCTTTTGTATTCAATCCCGATCCAATTTCTGTGTTTCATCAACACTCTGATAGTCCACAGATTACAGAATGCCTCAAGATGTGCATCGGTAACTACTACTGGTCTTCCAGGGAACGATCAAAGCGTAGACTGTTTGAGACATTACTCCCATGAAGGAACGTGCGCATGGTGCCTGTTGTATTCAATCCCGATCCAATTACTGTGTTTCATCAACACTCTGATAGTCCACAGATTACAGAATGCCTCAAGATGTGCATCGGAAACTCCTACTGGTCTTCCGGGGATCGATAAAACCTTAGACTGTTAGAGACATTACTCCCATGGAGGAAAGTGCGCATGGTGACTGTTGTATTGTATCGCGATGCAATTTCTGTGTTTCATCAACACTCTGATAGTCCACAGATTACAGAATGACTCCAGATGTGCATCGGTAACTACTACTGGTCTACCAGGGAACGATCAAAGCGTAGACTGTTTGAGACATTACTCCCATGGAGGAAAGTGCGCATGGTGACTGTTGTATTGTATCGCGATGCAATTTCTGTGTTTCATCAACACTCTGATAGTCCACAGATTACAGAATGACTCCAGATGTGCATCGGTAACTACTACTGGTCTTCCAGGGAACGATCAAAGCGTAGACTGTTTGAGACATTACTCCCATGGAGGAAAGTGCGCATGGTGTCTGTTGTATTGAAGCCCGAGTCAATTTCTGTGTTTCATCAGCACTTTGAAGTCCCACAGATTACGGAATGCCTCCAGATGTGCATCGGTAACTACTACTGGTCTTCCAGGGAACGATCAAAGCGTAGACTGTTTGAGTCATTACTCCCATGGAGGAATGTGCGCATGGTGACTGTTTTACTGAATCCCGAGGCAATTTCTGTGTTTCATTAACACTTTGAAGGTCCACAGATTACAGATTGCCTACAGATGTGCATCGATAACTACTACTGGTCTTCCAGGGAACGATCAAAACGTAGACTGTTTGAGAATTATTCCCAAGGGGGAAAGTGCGCATGGGGACTGTTGTATTCAATCCTTATGCAATTTCTGTGTTTCATCAACACTTTGATAGTCCAAAGATTACGGAATGCCTCCAGATGTGCATCGGAAACTACTACTGGTCTTCCAGGGAACGATCAAAGCGTAGTCTGTTTTAGACATTACTTTTACGGAGGAAAGTGCGCATAGTGACAGTTGTATTCAATCCCGATGCATTTTCTGTGTTTCATCAACGCTCTGATAGTCCATAGATTACATAATGCCTCCAGATTTGCATTGGAAACTACTACTGGATTCCAGGGAACGATCAAAGCGTAACTGTTTGAGACATTACTCCCATGGAGGCAAGTGCACATGGTGACTGTTGTATTCAATCCCGATTCGTTTTCTGTGTTTCATCAACACTCTGATAGTCCACAGATTACAGAATGCCTACAGACGTGCAACGGAAACTACTACTGGTCTTCCTGGGAACGATCAAAGCGCAGACTGTCTGAGACAATACTCCCATGGAGGAAAGTGCGCATGGTGACTGTTGTATTCAATCCCGATGCAATTTCTGTGTTTCATCAACACTCTGATAGTCCACAGATTACAGAATGCCTCCAGATGTGCATCGGTAACTACTACTGGTCTTCCAGGGAACGATCAAAACGTAGACTGTTTGAGAATTACTCCCATGGAGGAAAGTGCGCATGGGGACTGTTGTATTCAATCCTTAGGCAATTTCTGTGTTTCATCAACACTTTGATAGTCCATAGATTACTTAATGCCTCCAGATGTGCATCGGAAACTACTACTGGTCTTCCAGGGAACGATCAAAGCGTAGTCTGTTTGAGAAATTACTTTTACGGTGGAAAGTGCGCATAGTGAGAGTTGTTTTCAATCCCGATGCAACTTCTGTGTTTCATCAACGCTATGATAGTCCACAGATTACATAATGCCTCCAGATGTGCATCGGAAACTACTACTGGATTCCAGGGAACGATCAAAGCGCATACTGTTTGATACATTACTCCCATGGAGGCAAGTGCGCATGGTGACTGTTGTATTCAATCCCGATTCATTTTCTGTGTTTCATCAACATTCTTATAGTCCACAGATTACAGAATACCTACAGATGTGCATCGGAAACTACTACTGGATTCCAGGGAACGATCAAAGCGCAGACTGTTTGAGACATTACTCCCATGGAGGAAAGTGCGCATTTTGACTGTTGTATTGTATCGCGATGCAATTTCTGTGTTTCATCAACACTCTGATAGTCCACAGATTACAGAATGACTCCAGATGTGCATCGGTAACTACTACTAGTCTTCCAGGGAACGATCAAAGCGTAGACTGTTTGAGACATTACTCCCATGGAGGAAAGTGCGCATGGTGACTGTTGTATTGAAGCCCGAGTCAATTTCTGTGTTTCATCAGCACTTTGAAGTCCCACAGATTACGGAATGCCTCCAGATGTGCATCGGTAACTACTACTGGTCTTCCAGGGAACGATCAAAGCGTAGACTGTTTGAGTCATTACTCCCATGGAGGAAAGTGCGCATGGTGACTGTTTTACTGAATCCCGAGGCAATATCTGTGTTTCATTAACACTTTGAAGGTCCACAGATTACAGATTGCCTACAGATGTGCATCGATAACTACTACTGGTCTTCCAGGGAACGATCAAAACGTAGACTGTTTGAGAATTATTCCCAAGGGGGAAAGTGCGCATGGGGACTTTGTATTCAATCCTTATGCAATTTCTGTGTTTCATCAACACTTTGATAGTCCAAAGATTACGGAATGCCTCCAGATGTGCATCGGAAACTACTACTGGTCTTCCAGGGAACGATCAAAGCGTAGTCTGTTTGTGACATTACTTTTACGGAGTAAAGTGCGCATAGTGACAGTTGTATTCAATCCCGATGCAATTTCTGTGTTTCATCAACGCTCTGATAGTCCATAGATTACATAATGCCTCCAGATTTGCATTGGAAACTACTACTGGATTCCAGGGAACGATCAAAGCGTAACTGTTTGAGACATTACTCCCATTGAGGCAAGTGCACATGGTGACTGTTGTATTCAATCCCGATTCGTTTTCTGTGTTTCATCAACACTCTGATAGTCCACAGATTACAGAATGCCTACAGATGTGCAACGGAAACTACTACTGGTCTTCCTGGGAACGATCAAAGCGCAGACTGTCTGAGACAATACTCCCATGGAGGAAAGTGCGCATGGTGACTGTTGTATTCAATCCCGATGCAATATCTGTGTTTCATCAACACTCTGATAGTCCACAGATTACAGAATGCCTCCAGATGTGCATCGGTAACTACTACTGGTCTTCCAGGGAACGATCAAAGCGTAGACTGTTTGAGACATTACTCCCATGGAGGAAAGTGGGCATGGTGACTGTTGTACTGAATCCCGAGGCAATTTCTGTGTTTCATCAACACTTTGAAGGTCCACAGATTACAGATTGTCTGCAGATGTGCATCGATAACTACTACTGGTCTTCCAGGTAACGATCAAAACGTAGACTGTTTGAGAATTACTCCCATGGAGGAAAGTGCGCATGGGGACTGTTGTATTCAATCCTTATGCAATTTCTGTGTTTCATCAACACTTTGATAGTCCATAGATTACTTAATGCCTCCAGATGTGCATCGGAAACTACTACTGGTCTTCCAGGGAACGATCAAAGCGTAGTCTGCTTGAGAAATTACTTTTACGGAGGAAAGTGCGCATAGTGAGAGTTGTTTTCAATCCCGATGCAACTTCTGTGTTTCATCAACGCTATGATAGTCCACAGATTACATAATGCCTCCAGATGTGCATCGGAAACTACTACTGGATTCCAGGGAACGATCAAAGCGCATACTGTTTGATACATTACTCCCATGGAGGCAAGTGCGCATGGTGACTGTTGTATTCAATCCCGATTCATTTTCTGTGTTTCATCAACATTCTGATAGTCCACAGATTACAGAATACCTACAGATGTGCATCGGAAACTACTACTGGATTCCAGGGAACGATCAAAGCGCAGACTGTCTGAGACAATACGCCCATGGAGGAAAGTGCGCATGGTGACTGTTGTATTCAAAACCGATGCAATTTCTGTGCTTCATCAACACACTGATAATCCACAGATTACAGAATGCCTCAAGATGTGCATCGGAAACTACTACTAGTCTTCCAGGGTACGATCAAAGCGTAGACAGTTTGAGACATTACTCCCATGGTGGAAAGTGCGCATGGTGACTGTTGTATTTAATCCCGATGCAATTTCTGTGTTTCATCAACACTCTGATATTCCACAGATTACAGAATGCCTCAAGATGTGCATCGGAAACTACTACTGGTCTTCCGGGGAACGATAAAAGCTTAGACTCTTAGAGACATTACTCCCATGGAGGAAAGTGCGCATGGTGAGTGCTGTATTCAATCCCGATGTAATTTCTGTGTTTCATCAACACTCAGATAGTCCACAGATTACTGAATGCCTCCAGATGTGCATCGGAAACTACTACTGGTCTTCCAGGGATTGATCAAAGCTTAGACTGTTAGAGACTTTACTCCCATGGAGGAAAGTGCGCATGGTGACTGTTGTATTCTATCGCGATGCAATTTCTGTGTTTCATCAACACTCTGATAGTCCACAGATTACAGAATGACTCCAGATGTGCATCGGTAACTACTACTGGTCTTCCAGGGAACGATCAAAGCGTAGACTGTTTGAGACATTACTCCAATGGAGGAAAGTGCGCATGGTGACTGTTGTATTGAATCACGAGGCAATTTCTGTGTTTCATCAGCACTTTGAAGTAACACAGATTACAGAATGCCTCCAGATGTGCATCGGAAACTACTTCTGGTCTTCCAGGGAACGATCAAAGAATAGACTGTTTGAGACATTACTCCCATGGAGGAACGTGCGCATGGTGACTGATGTATTCAATCCCGATGCAATTTCTGTGTTTCATCAACACTCTGATAGTCCACAGATTACAGAATGCCTCAAGATGTGCATCGGAAACTACTACTGGTCTTTCGGTTAACGATAAAATCTTAGACTGTTAGAGACATTACTCCCATGGAGGAAAGTGCGCATGTTGACTGCTGTATTCAATCCCGATGTAATTTCTGTGTTTCATCAACACTCAGATAGTCCACAGATTACAGAATGCCTCCAGATGAGCATCGGAAGCTACTACTGGTCTTCCAGGGATTGATCAAAGCGTAGACTGTTAGAGACTTTACTCCCATGGAGGAAAGTGCGCATGGTGACGGTTGTATTTTATCGCGATGCAATTTCTGTGTTTCATCAACACTCTGATAGTCCACAGATTACAGAATGCCTCCAGATGTGCATCGGTAACTACTACTGGTCTTCCAGGGAACGATCAAAGCGTAGACTGTTTGAGACATTCCTCCCATGGAGGAAAGTGGGCATGGTGACTGTTGTACTGAATCCCGAGGCAATTTCTGTGTTTCATCAACACTTTGAAGGTCCACAGATTACAGATTGTCTGCAGATGTGCCTCGATAACTACTACTGGTCTTCCAGGTAACGATCAAAAGGTAGACTGTTTGAGAATTACTCCCATGGAGGAAAGTGCGCATGGGGACTGTTGTATTCAATCCTTATGCAATCTCTGTGTTTCAACAACACTTTGATAGTCCATAGATTACGTAATGCCTCCAGATGTGCATCGGAAACTACTACTGGTCTTCCAGGGAACGATCAAAGCGTAGTCTGTTTGAGAAATTACTTTTACGGAGGAAAGTGCGCATAGTGAGAGTTGTATTCAATCCCGATGCAACTTCTGTGTTTCATCAACGCTATGATAGTCCACAGATTACATAATGCCTCCAGATGTGCATCGGAAACTACTACTGGATTCCAGGGAACGATCAAAGCGCATACTGTTTGATACATTACTCCCATGGAGGCAAGTGTGCATGGTGACTGTTGTATTCAATCCCGATTCATTTTCTGTGTTTCATCAACATTCTGATAGTCCACAGATTACACAATACCTACAGATGTGCATCGGAAACTACTACTGGATTCCAGGGAACGATCAAAGCGCAGACTGTCTGAGACAATACGCCCATGGAGGAAAGTGCGCATGGTGACTGTTGTATTCAATCCCGATGCAATTTCTGTGCGTCATCAACACACTGATAATCCACAGATTACAGAATGCCTCCATATGTGCATCGGAAAATACTTCCAATCTTCCAGGGTACGATCAAAGAATAGACTGTTTGAGACATTACTCCCATGGAGGAAATTGCGCATGGTGCCTGTTGTATTCAATCGCGATGCAATTTCTGAGTTTCATCAACAGTCTGATAGTCCAGAGATTACAGAATGCCTCCAGATGTGCATCGGAAACTACTACTGGTCTTCCAGGGAACGATAAAACTTAGACTGTTAGAGACATTAGTCCCATGGAGGAAAGTGCGCATGGTGACTGCTGTATTGAATCCCGAGGCAATTTCTGTGTTTCATCAACACTTTGAAGGTCCACAGATTACAGATTGTCTACAGATGTGCATCGATAACTACTACTGGTCTTCCAGGGAACGATCAAAACGTAGACTGTTTGAGAATTACTCCCATGGAGGAAAGTGCGCAAGGTGACTGTTGTATTCAATCCCGATGCTATTTCTGTGTTTCATCAACACTCTGATAGTCCACAGATTACAGAATGCCTCCAGATGTCCATCGGAAACTACTTCCAATCTTCCAGGGTACGATCAAGGAATAGACTGTTTGAGACATTACTCCCATGGAGGAAATTGCGCATGGTGCCTGTTGTATTCAATCCCGATGCAATTTCTGAGGTTCATCAACAGTCTGATAGTCCAGAGACTACAGAATGCCTCCAGATGTGCATCGGAAACTACTACTGGTCTTCCAGGGAACGATAAAAGCTTAGACTGTTAGAGACATTACTCCCATGGAGGAAAGTGCGCATGGTGACAGCTGTATTCAATCCCGATGTAATATCTGTGTTTCATCAACACTCAGATAGTCCACAGAATACAGACTGCCTCCAGATGAGCATCAGAAACTACTACTGGTCTTCCAGGGATTGATCAAAGCGTAGACTGTTAGAGACTTTACTCCCATGGAGGAAAGTGCGCATGGTGACGGTTGAATTTAACGCGATGCAATTTATGTGTTTCATCAACACTCTGATAGTCCTCAGATTACGGAATGCCTCCAGATGTGCATCGGTAACTACTACTGGTCTTCCAGGGAACGATCAAAGCGTAGACTGTTTGAGTCATTACTCCCATGGAGGAAAGTGCGCATGGTGACTGTTGTATTCAATCCCGATGCAATTTCTGTGTTTCACCAACACTCTGATAGTCCACTGATTACAGAATGACTCCAGTTGTGCATCGGAAACTACTACTGGTCTTCCAGTTAACGATCAAAGCGTAGACTGTTTGAGAATTATTCCCAAGGGGGAAAGTGCGCATGGGGACTGTTGTATTCAATCCTTATGCAATTTCTGTGTTTCATCAACACTTTGATAGTCCAAAGATTACGGAATGCCTCCAGATGTGCATCGGAAACTACTACTGGTCTTCCAGGGAACGATCAAAGCGTAGTCTGTTTGAGACATTACTTTTACGGAGGAAAGTGCGCATAGTGACAATGGTATTCAATCCCGATGCAATTTCTGTGTTTCATCAACGCTCTGATAGTCCATAGATTACATAATGCCTCCAGATTTGCATTGGAAACTACTACTGGATTCCAGGGAACGATCAAAGCGTAACTGTTTGAAACATACTCCCATGGAGGCAAGTGCACATGGTGACTGTTGTATTCAATCCCGATTCATTTTCTGTGTTTTATCAACACTCTGATAGTCCACAGATAACAGAATGCCTACAGATGTGCAACGGAAACTACTACTGGTCTTCCTGGGAACGATCAAAGCGCAGACTGTCTGAGACAATACTCCCATGGAGGAAAGTGCGCATGGTGACTGTTGTATTCAATCCCGATGCAATTTCTGTGTTTCATCAACACTCTGATAGTCCACAGATTACAGAATGCCTACAGATGTGCATCGGAAACTACCACTGGTCTTCCAGGGAACGATAAAAGCTTAGACTGTTAGAGACATTACTCCCATGGAGGAAAGTGCGCATGGTGACTGCTGTATTCATTCCCGATGTAATTTCTGTGTTTCATCAACACTCAGATAGTCCACAGATTACAGAATGCCTCCAGATGAGCATCGGAAACTACTACTGGTCTTCCAGGGATTGATCAAAGCGTAGACTGTTAGAGACTTTACTCCAACGGAGGAAAGTGCGCATGGTGACGGTTGTATTTTATCGCGATGCAATTTCTGTGTTTCATCAACACTCTGATAGTCCACAGATTACAGAATGCCTCCAGATGTGCATCGATAACTACTACTGGTCTTCCAGGGAACGATCAAAGCGTAGTCTGTTTGAGAAATTACTTTTACGGAGGAAAGTGCGCATAGGGACTGTTGTATTCAATCCTTATGCAATTTCTGTGTTTCATCAACACTCTGATAGTCCACAGATTACAGAATGCCTACAGATGTGCATCGGAAACTACCACTGGTCTTCCAGGGAACGATAAAAGCTTAGACTGTTAGAGACATTACTCCCATGGAGGAAAGTGCGCATGGTGACTGCTGTATTCATTCCCGATGCAATTTCTGTGTTTCATCAACACTTTGATAGTCCATAGATTACGTAATGCCTCCAGATGTGCATCGGAAACTACTACTGGTCTTCCAGGGAACGATCAAAGCGTAGTCTGTTTGAGAAATTACTTTTACGGAGGAAAGTGCGCATAGTGAGAGTTGTATTCAATCCCGATGCAACTTCTGTGTTTCATCAACGCTATGATAGTCCACAGATTACATAATGCCTCCAGATGTGCATCGGAAACTACTACTGGATTCCAGGGAACGATCAAAGCGCATACTGTTTGATACATTACTCCCATGGAGGCAAGTGCGCATGGTGACTGTTGTATTCAATCCCGATTCATTTTCTGTGTTTCATCAACATTCTGATAGTCCAGAGATTACAGAATGCCTCCATATGTGCATCGGAAACTACTTCCAATCTTCCAGGGTACGATCAAAGAATAGACTGTTTGAGACATTACTCCCATGGAGGAAATTGCGCATGGTGCCTGTTGTATTCAATCCCGATGCAATTTCTGAGTTTCATCAACAGTCTGATAGTCCAGAGATTACAGAATGCCTCCAGATGTGCATCGGAAACTACTACTGGTCTTCCAGGGAACGATAAAAGCTTAGACTGTTAGAGACATTACTCCCATGGAGGAAAGTGCGCATGGTGACTGTTGTATTGAATCCCGAGGCAATTTCTGTGTTTCATCAACACTTTGAAGGTCCACAGATTACAGATTGTCTACAGATTTGCATCGATAACTACTACTGGTCTTCCAGGGAACGATCAAAACGTAGACTGTTTGAGAATTACTCCCATGGAGGAAAGTGCGCAAGGTGACTGTTGTATTCAATCCCGATGCAATTTCTGTGTTTCATCAACACTCTGATAGTCCACAGATTACAGAATGCCTCCAGATGTCCATCGGAAACTACTTCCAATCTTCCAGGGTACCATCAAGGAATAGACTGTTTGAGACATTACTCCCATGGAGGAAATTGCGCATGGTGCCTGTTGTATTCAATCCCGATGCAATTTCTGAGGTTCATCAACAGTCTTATAGTCCAGAGATTACAGAATGCCTCCAGATGTGCATCGGAAACTACTACTGGTCTTCCAGGAAACGATAAAAGCTTAGACTGTTAGAGACATTACTCCCATGGAGGAAAGTGCGCATGGTGACTGCTGTATTCATTCCCGATGTAATTTCTGTGTTTCATCAACACTCAGATAGTCCACAGATTACAGAATGCCTCCAGATGTGCATCGGAAACTACTACTGTTCTTCCAGGGAACGATAAAAGCGTAGACTGTTTGAGAATTACTCCCATGGAGGAAAGTGCGCATGGGGACTGTTGTATTCAATCCCGATGCAATTTCTGTGTTTCATCAACACTTTGATAGTCCACAGATTGCAGAATGCCTCCAGATGTGCATCGGCAACTACTACTGGTCTTCCAATGAACGGTCAAAGCGTAGACTGTTTGAGACAATACTCCCATGGAGGAAATTGCGCATGGTGACTGTTGTATTCAATCCCGATGCAATTTCTGTGTTTCATCAACACTCTGATAGTCCACAGATTACAGAATGCCTCCAGATGTGCATCGGAAACTACTTCCAATCTTCCAGGGTACGATCAAAGAATAGACTGTTTGAGACATTACTCCCGTGGAGGAAATTGCGCATGGTGCCTGTTGTATTCAATCCCGATGCAATTTCTGAGTTTCATCAACAGTCTGATAGTCCAGAGATTACAGAATGCCTCCAGATGTGCATCGGAAACTACTACTGGTCTTCCAGGGAACGATAAAAGCTTAGACTGTTAGAGACATTACTCCCATGGAGGAAAGTGCGCATGGTGACTGTTGTATTGAATCCCGAGGCAATTTCTGTGTTTCATTAACACTTTGAAGGTCCACAGATTACAGATTGTCTGCAGATGTGCATCGATAACTACTACTGGTCTTCCAGGGAAAGATCAAAACGTAGACTGTTTGAGAATTACTCCCACGGAGGAAAGTGCGCATGGTGACTGTTGTATTCAATCCCGATGCAATTTCTGTGTTTCATCAACACTGTGATAGTCCACAGATTACAGAATGAATCCAGATGTCCATCGGAAACTACTTCCAATCTTCCAGGGTACGATCAAGGAATAGACTGTTTGAGACATTACTCCCATGGAGGAAATTGCGCATGGTGCCTGTTGTATTCAATCCCGATGCAATTTCTGAGGTTCATCAACAGTCTGATAGTCCAGAGATTACAGAATGCCTCCAGATGTGCATCGGAAACTACTACTGGTCTTCCAGGGAACGATAAAAGCTTAGACTGTTAGAGACATTACTCCCATGGAGGAAAGTGCGCATGGTGACTGCTGTATTCAATCCCGATGTAATTTCTGTGTTTCATCAACACTCAGATAGTCCACAGATTACAGAATGCCTCCAGATGTGCATCGGAAACTACTACTGGTCTTCCAGGGAATGATCAAATTGTAGACTGTTAGAGACTTTACTCCCATGAAGGAAAGTGCGCATGGTGACTGTTGTATTCTATCCCAATGCAATTTCTGTGTTTCATCAACACTCTGATAGTCCACAGATTACCGAATGCCAACTGATGTGCATCGGTAACTACTACTGTTCTTCCAGGGAACGATAAAATCGTAGACTGTTTGAGAATTACTCCCATGGAGGAAACTGCGCATGGGGACTGTTGTATTCAATCCCGATGCAATTTCTGTGTTTCATCAACACTTTGATAGTCCACAGATTACAGAATGCCTCCAGATGTGCATCGGAAACTACTGCTGGTCTTCCAATGAACGATCAAAGCGTAGACTGTTTGAGACATTACTCCCATGCAGGAAAGTGCGCAAGGTGACTGTTGTGTTCAAACCAGATGCAATTTCTGTGTTTCATCAAAATTCAGATAGTCCACAGGATACAGAATGCCTACAGATGTGCATCGGAAACTACTACTGGTCTTCCATTGAATGATCAAAGTGTAGACTGTTTGAGACGTTACTCCCATGGAGGAAAGTGCTCAAGGTGACTGTTGTATTCAATCCCGATGCAATTTCTGTGTTTCATCAACACTCTGAGAGTCCGCAGATTACAGAATGCCTCCAGGTGTGCATCGGAAACTACTACTGGTATTCCAGGAAACGATCAAAGCGTAGACTGTTAGAGACATTACTCCCATGGAGGAAAGTGCGCATGGTGACTGCTGAATTTAGTCCCGATGCAATATCTGTGTTTCATCAACACTCTGATAGTCCACAGATTACAGAATGCCTCCAGATGTGCATCTGAAACTACCACTGGTCTTCAAGGGACGATCAAAGCGTAGACTGTTTGAGACATTACTCCCATGGAGGAAAGTCCTCATGGTGACTGTTGTATTGAATCCCGATGCAATTTCTGTGTTTCATCAACACTCTGATAGTCCACAAATTGCACATTGTCTCCAGATGTGCATCGGAATCTACTACTGGTCTTCCTGGGAACGATCAAAGCGTAGACTGTTTCAGACATTATTCCCATGGAGGAATGTGCGCATGGTGACTGTTGTATTCAATCATTATGCAATGTCTGTGTTTCATCAACAGTCTCATAGTCCACAGATTACAGAATGCCTACAGATGTGCATCGGAAACTACTACTGGTCTTCCTGGAACGCTCAAAGCGTAGACTGTCTGAGACAATACTCCCATGGGGGAAAGTGCGCATGGTGACTCTTGTATTCAATCCCGATGCAATTTCTGTGTTTCATCAACACTCTGATAGTCCACAGATTACAGAATGCCTCCAGATGTGCATCGAAAACTACTTCCAATCTTCCAGGGTACGATCAAAGAATAGACTGTTTGAGACATTACTCACATGGAGGAAAGTGCGCGTGGTGCCTGTTGTATTCAATCCCGTTGCAATTTCTATGTTTCATCAACGCTCTGATAGTCCACAGGTTACATAATGCCTCCAGATGTGCAATGGAAACTACTACTGGTTTTCCAGGGAACGATCTAAGAATGGACTGTTTGAGACATTACTCCCATGGAGGAACGTGCGCATGGTGCCTGTTGTATTCGATCTCGATGCAATTTCTGTGTTTCATCAACACTCTGATAGTCCACAGATTACAGAATGCCTCCAGATGTGCATCGGAAACTACTACTGGTCTTCCGGGGAACGATAAAAGCTTAGACTGTTAGAGACATTACTCCCATGGAGGAAAGTGCGCATGGTGACTGCTGTATTCAATCCCGTTGTAATTTCTGTGTTCATCAACACTCAGATAGTCCACAGATTACAGAATGCCTCCAGATGTGCATCGGAAACTACTACTGGTCTTCCAGGGATTGATCAAATCGTAGACTGTTAGAGACTTTACTCCCATGGAGGAAAGTGCGCATGGTGACGGTTGTATTTTATCGCGATGCAATTTCTGTGTTTCATCAACACTCTGATAGTCCACAGATTACAGAATGCCTCCAGATGCGCATCGGTAACTACTACTGGTCTTCCAGGGAACGATCAAAGCGTAGACTGTTTGGGATATTACTCCCATGGAGGAAAGTCCGCATGGTGACTGTTGTACTGAATCCCGAGGCAATTTCTGTGTTTCATCAACACTTTGAAGGTCCAGAGATTACAGAATGCCTCCAGATGTGCATCGGAAACTACTACTGGTCTTCCGGGGAACGATAAAAGCTTAGACTGTTAGAGACATTACCCCCATGGAGGAAAGTGCGCATGTTGACTGCTGTATTCAATCCCGATGTAATTTCTGTGTTCATCAACACTCAGATAGTCCACAGATTACAGAATGCCTCCAGATGTGCATCGGAAACTACTACTGGTCTTCCAGGGATTGATCAAAGCGTAGACTGTTAGAGACTTTACTCCCATGGAGGAAAGTGCGCATGGTGACGGTTGAATTTTATCGCGATGCAATTTCTGTGTTTCATCAACACTCTGATAGTCCACAGATTACAGAATGCCTCCAGATGTGCATCGGTAACTACTACTGGTCTTCCAGGGAACGACCAAAGCGTAGACTGTTTGAGACATTACTCCCATGGAGGAAAGTGCGCATGGTGACTGTTGTACTGAATCCCGAGGCAATTTCTGTGTTTCATCAACACTTTGAAGGTCCAGAGATTACAGATTGTCTACAGCTGTGCATCGATAACTACTACTGGTCTTCCAGGGAACGATCAAAACATAGACTGTTTGAGAATTACTCCATGGAGGAAAGTGCGCATGGGGACTGTTGTATTCAAACCCGATGCAATTTCTGTGTTTCATCAACACTTTGATAGTCCAAAGATTACGTAATGCCTCCAGATGTGCATCGGAAACTACTACTGGTCTTCCAGGGAACGATCAAAGCGTAGTCTGTTTAAGACATTACTTTTACGGAGGAAATTGCGCATAGTGACAGTTGTATTCAATCCCGATGTAATTTCTGTGTTTCATCAACGCTCTGATAGTCCACAGATTACATAATGCCTCCAGATGTGCATCGGAAACTGCTACTGGATTCCAGGGAACGATCAAAGCGCATACTGTTTGAGACATTACTCCCAAGGAGGCAAGTGCGCATGGTGACAGTTGTATTGAATCCCGATGCATTTTCTGTGTTTCATCAACACTCTGATAGTCCACAGATTACAGAATGCCTCCAGATGTGCATCGGAACTACTTCCAATCTTCCAGGGTACGATCAAAGAATAGACTGTTTGAGACATTACTCACATGGAGGAAAGTGCGCATGGTGCCTGTTGTATTCAATCCCGATGCATTTTCTGAGTTTCATCAACAGTCTGATAGTCCAGAGATTACAGAATGCCTCCAGATGTGCATCGGAAACTACTACTGGTCTTCCAGGGAACGATCAAAGCGTAGACTGTTTGAGACATTACTCCCATGGAGGAAAGTGGGCATGGTGACTGTTGTATTCAATCCCGATGCAATTTCTGTGTTTCATCAACACTCTGATAGTCCAGAGATTACAGAATGCCTCCAGATGTGCATTGGAAACTACTACTGGTCTTCCGGTGAACGATAAAAACTTACACTGTTAGAGACATTACTGTCATGGAGGAAAGTGCGCATGGTGACTGCTGTATTCAATCCCGATGTAATTTCTCTGTTTCATCAACACTCAGATAGTCCACAGATTACAGAATGCCTCCAGATGAGCATCGGAAACTACTACTGGTCTTCAAGGTAATGATCAAAGTGTAGACTGTTGAGACTTTACTCCCATGGAGGAAAGTGCGCATGGTGACTGTTGTATTCTATCCCGATGCAATTTCTGTGTTTCATTAACACTCTGATAGTCCACAGATTACACAATGCCTCCTGATGTGCATCGGTAACTACTACTGGTCTTCCAGGGAACGATAAAAACGTAGACTGTTTGAGAATTACTCCCATGGAGGAAAGTGCGCATGGGGACTGTTGTATTCAATCCCGATGAAATTTCTGTGTTTCATCAACACTTTGATAGTCCACAGATTACAGAATGCATCCAGATGTGCATCGCAAACTACTTCTGGTCTTCCAGGGAACGATCAAAGTGTAACTGTTTGAGACGGAACTTCCAAAGAGGAAAGTGCTCATGGTGACTGTTGTATTCAATCCCGATGCAATATCTGTGTTTCATCAACACTCCGATAGTCCACAGATTACAGAATGCCTCCAGATGTGCATCGGAAACTACTTCCAATCTTCCAGGGTACGATCAAAGAATAGACTGTTTGAGACATTACTCACATGGAGGAAAGTGCGCATGGTGCCTGTTGTATTCAATCCCGATGCAATTTCTGAGTTTCATCAACAGTCTGATAGTCCAGAGATTACAGAATGCCTCCAGATGTGCATCGGAAACTACTACTGGTCTACCAGGGAACGATCAAAGCGTAGACTGTTTGAGACATTACTCCCATGGAGGAAAGTCGGCATGGTGACTGTTGTATTCAATCCCGATGCAATTTCTGTGTTTCATCAACACTCTGATAGTCCAGAGATTACAGAATGTCTCCAGATGTGCATTGGAAAATCCTACTGGTCTTCCGGTGAACGATAAAAGCTTAGACTGTTAGAGACATTACTCTCATGGAGGAAAGTGCGCATGATGAGTGCTGTATTCAATCCCGATGTAATTTCTGTGTTTCATCAACACTCAGATAGTCCACAGATTACAGAATGCCTCCAGATGTGCATCGGAAACTACTACTGGTCTTCAAGGGAATGATCAAAGTGTAGACTGTTAGAGACTTTACTCCCATGGAGGAAAGTGCGCATGGTGACTGTTGTATTCTGTCCCGATGCAATTTCTGTGTTTCATCAACACTCTACAAGTCCACAGATTACAGAAAGCCTCCAGATGTGCATCGGAAACTACTTCCAATCTTCCAGGGTACGATCATAGAATAGACTGTTTGAGACATTACTCACATGGAGGAAAGTGCGCATGGTGCCCGTTGTATTCAATCCCGATGCAATTTCTGTGTTTCATCAACACTTTGATAGTCCACAGATTACAGAATGCCTCCAGATGTGCATCGCAAACTACTTCTGGTCTTCCAGGGAACGATCAAAGTGTAACTGTTTGAGACGGAACTTCCAAAGAGGAAAGTGCTCATGGTGACTGTTGTATTCAATCCCGATGCAATATCTGTGTTTCATCAACACTCCGATAGTCCACAGATTACAGAATGCCTCCAGATGTGCATCGGAAACTACTTCCAATCTTCCAGGGTACGATCAAAGAATAGACTGTTTGAGACATTACTCACATGGAGGAAAGCGCGCATGGTGCCCGTTGTATTCAATCCCGATGCAATTTCTGTGTTTCATCAACACTTTGATAGTCCACAGATTACAGAATGCCTCCAGATGTGCATCGCAAACTACTTCTGGTCTTCCAGGGAACGATCAAAGTGTGACTGTTTGAGACGTTACTCCCATGGAGGAAAATGAACATGGTGACTGTTGTATTCAATCCCGATGCAATTTCTCTGTTTCATCAACACTCTGAGAGTCCACAGATTACAGAATGCCACCAGATGTGCATCGGAAACTACTACTGGTATTCCAAGAAACGATCAAAGCGTAGACTGTTTGAGACATTACTCCCATGGAGGAAAGTGCGCATGGTGACTGTTGTAATGAATCCCGAGGCAATTTCTGTGTTTCATCAACACCTTGAAGGTCCAGAGATTACAGATTGTCTAGAGATGTGCATCGATAACTACTACTGGTCTTCCAGGGAACGATCAAAACATAGACTGTTTGAGAATTACTCCATGGATGAAAGTGCGCATGGGGACTGTTGTATTCAATCCCGATGCAATTTCTTTGTTTCATCAACACTTTGATAGTCCAAAGATTACGTAATGCCTCCAGATGTGCATCGGAAACTACTACTGGTCTTCCAGGGAACGATCAAAGCGTAGTCTGTTTAAGACATTACTTTTACGGAGGAAAGTGCGCATAGTGACAGTTGTATTCAATCCCGATGCAATTTCTGTGTTTCATCAACGCTCTGATGGTCCACAGATTACATAATGCCTCCAGATGTGCATCGGAAACTACTACTGGATTCCAGGGAACGATCAAAGCGCATACTGTTTGAGACATTACTCCCAAGGAGGCAAGTGCGCATGGTGACAGTTGTATTGAATCCCGATGCATTTTCTGTGTTTCATCAACACTCTGATAGTCCACAGATTACAGAATGCCTCCAGATGTGCATCGGAAACTACTTCCAATCTTCCAGGGTACGATCAAAGAATAGACTGTTTGAGACATTACTCACATGGAGGAAAGTGCGCATGGTGCCTGTTGTATTCAATCCCGATGCATTTTCTGAGTTTCATCAACAGTCTGATAGTCCAGAGATTACAGAATGCCTCCAGATGTGCATCGGAAACTACTACTGGTCTTCCAGGGAACGATCAAAGCGTAGACTGTTTGAGACATTACTCCCATGGAGGAAAGTGGGCATGGTGACTGTTGTATTCAATCCAGTTGCAATTTCTGTGTTTCATCAACACTCTGATAGTCCAGAGATTACATAATGCCTCCAGATGTGCATTGGAAACTACTACTGGTCTTCCGGTGAACGATAAAAGCTTACACTGTTAGAGACATTACTCTCATGGAGGAAAGTGCGCATGGTGACTGCTGTATTCAATCCCGATGTAATTTCTGTGTTTCATCAACACTCAGATAGTCCACAGATTACAGAATGCCTCCAGAAGAGCATCGGAAACTACTACTGGTCTCCAAGGTAATGATCAAAGTGTAGACTGTTAGAGACTTTACTCCCATGGAGGAAAGTGCGCATGGTGACTGTTGTATTCTATCCCGATGCAATTTCTGTGTTTCATTAACACTCTGATAGTCCACAGATTACAGAATGCCTCCTGATGTGCATCGGTAACTACTACTGGTCTTCCAGGGAACGATAAAAACGTAGACTGTTTGAGAATTACTCCCATGGAGGAAAGTGCGCATGGGGACTGTTGTATTCAATCCCGATGAAATTTCTGTGTTTCATCAACACTTTGATAGTCCACAGATTACAGAATGCATCCAGATGTGCATCGCAAACTACTTCTGGTCTTCCAGGGAACGATCAAAGTGTAACTGTTTGAGACGGAACTTCCAAAGAGGAAAGTGCTCATGGTGACTGTTGTATTCAATCCCGATGCAATATCTGTGTTTCATCAACACTCTGATAGTCCACAGATTACAGAATGCCTCCAGATGTGCATCGGAAACTACTTCCAATCTTCCAGGGTACGATCAAAGAATAGACTGTTTGAGACATTACTCACATGGAGGAAAGTGCGCATGGTGCCTGTTGTATTCAATCCCGATGCAATTTCTGAGTTTCATCAACAGTCTGATAGTCCAGAGATTACAGAATGCCTCCAGATGTGCATCGGAAACTACTACTGGTCTACCAGGGAACGATCAAAGCGTAGACTGTTTGAGACATTACTCCCATGGAGGAAAGTCGGCATGGTGACTGTTGTATTCAATCCCGATGCAATTTCTGTGTTTCATCAACACTCTGATAGTCCAGAGATTACAGAATGTCTCCAGATGTGCATTGGAAACTTCTACTGGTCTTCCGGTGAACGATAAAAGCTTAGACTGTTAGAGACATTACTCTCATGGAGGAAAGTGCGCATGATGAGTGCTGTATTCAATCCCGATGTAATTTCTGTGTTTCATCAACACTCAGATAGTCCACAGATTACAGAATGCCTCCAGATGTGCATCGGAAACTACTACTGGTCTTCAAGGGAATGATCAAAGTGTAGACTGTTATAGACTTTACTCCCATGGAGGAAAGTGCGCATGGTGACTGTTGTATTCTATCCCGATGCAATTTCTGTGTTTCATCAACACTCTACAAGTCCACAGATTACAGAAAGCCTCCAGATGTGCATCGGAAACTACTTCCAATCTTCCAGGGTACGATCAAAGAATAGACTGTTTGAGAATTACTCCATGGATGAAAGTGCGCATGGGGACTGTTGTATTCAATCCCGATGCAATTTCTGTGTTTCATCAACACTTTGATAGTCCACAGATTACAGAATGCCTAAAGATGTGCATCGCAAACTACTTCTGGTCTTCCAGGGAACGATCAAAGTGTGACTGTTTGAGACGTTACTCCCATGGAGGAAAATGCTCATGGTGACTGTTGTATTCAATCCCGATGCAATTTCTCTGTTTCATCAACACTCTGAGAGTCCACAGATTACAGAATGCCACCAGATGTGCATCGGAAACTACTACTGGTATTCCAAGAAACGATCAAAGCGTAGACTGTTTGAGACATTACTCCCATGGAGGAAAGTGCGCATGGTGACTGTTGTAATGAATCCCGAGGCAATTTCTGTGTTTCATCAACACCTTGAAGGTCCAGAGATTACAGATTGTCTAGAGATGTGCATCGATAACTACTACTGGTCTTCCAGGGAACGATCAAAACATAGACTGTTTGAGAATTACTCCATGGATGAAAGTGCGCATGGGGACTGTTGTATTCAATCCCGATGCAATTTCTTTGTTTCATCAACACTTTGATAGTCCAAAGATTACGTAATGCCTCCAGATGTGCATCGGAAACTACTACTGGTCTTCCAGGGAACGATCAAAGCGTAGTCTGTTTAAGACATTACTTTTACGGAGGAAAGTGCGCATAGTGACAGTTGTATTCAATCCCGATGCAATTTCTGTGTTTCATCAACGCTCTGATGGTCCACAGATTACATAATGCCTCCAGATGTGCATCGGAAACTACTACTGGATTCCAGGGAACGATCAAAGCGCATACTGTTTGAGACATTACTCCCAAGGAGGCAAGTGCGCATGGTGACAGTTGTATTGAATCCCGATGCATTTTCTGTGTTTCATCAACACTCTGATAGTCCACAGATTACAGAATGCCTCCAGATGTGCATCGGAAACTATTTCCAATCTTCCAGGGAACGATCAAAGAATAGACTGTTTCAGACATTACTCACATTTAGGAAAGTGCGCATGGTGCCTGTTGTATTCAATCCCGATGCACTTTCTGAGTTTCATCAACAGTCTGATAGTCCACAGATTACAGAATGCCTCCAGATGTGCATCGGAAACTACTACTGGTCTTCCAGGGAACGATCAACGCGTAGACTGTTTGAGACATTACTCCCATGGAGGAAAGTGGGCATGGTGACTGTTGTATTCAATCCCGATGCAATTTCTGTGTTTCATCAACACTCTGATAGTCCAGAGATTACAGAATGCCTCCAGATGTGCATTGGAAACTACTACTGGTCTTCCGGTGAACGATAAAAGCTTAGACTGTTAGAGACATTACTCTCATGGAGGAAAGTGCGCATGGTGACTGCTGTATTCAATCCCGATGTAATTTCTGTGTTTCATCAACACTCAGATAGTCCACAGATTACAGAATGCCTCCAGATGTGCATCGGAAACTACTACTGGTCTTCAAGGGAATGATCAAAGTGTAGACTGTTAACGACTTTACTCCCATGGAGGAAAGTGCGCATGTTGACTGTTGTATTCTATCCCGATGCAATTTCTGTGTTTCATCAACACTCTGATAGTCCACAGATTACAGAATGTCTCCTGATGTGCATCGGTAACTACTACTGGTCTTCCATTGAACGATAAAAACGTAGACTGTTTGAGAATTACTCCCATGGAGGAAAGTGCGCATGGGGACTGTTGTATTCAATCCCGATGAAATTTCTGTGTTTCATCAACACTTTGATAGTCCACAGATTACAGAATGCCTCCAGATGTGCATCGCAAACTACTTCTGGTCTTCCAGGGAAGGATCAAAGTGTGACTGTTTGAAACGTTACTCCCATGGAGGAAAGTGCTCATGGTGACTGTTGTATAAAATCCCGATGCAATTTCTCTGTTTCATCAACACTCTGAGAGTCCACAGATTACAGAATGCCACCAGATGAGCATCGGAAACAACTACTGGTATTCCAGGAAACGATCAAAGCGTAGACTGTTAGAGACATTACTCCCATTGAGGAAAGTGCGCATGGTGACTGCTGCATTCAATCCCGATGCAATATCTGTGTTTTATCAACACTCTGATAGTCCACAGATTACAGAGTGCCTCCAGATGTGCATCGGAAACTACTTCCAATCTTCCAGGGTACGATCAAAGAATAGACTGTTTGAGACATTACTCACATGGAGGAAAGTGCGCATGGTGCCTGTTGTATTCAATCCCGATGCAATTTCTGAGTTTCATCAACAGTCTGATAGTGCAGAGATTACAGAATGCCTCCAGATGTGCATCGGAAACTACTACTGGTCTTCCAGGGAACGATCAAAGCGTAGACTGTTTGAGACATTACTCCCATGGAGGAAAGTGGGCATGGTGACTGTTGTATTCAATCCCGATGCAATTTCTGTGTTTCATCAACACTCTGATAGTCCACTGATTACAGAATGTCTCCAGATGTGCATTGGAAACTACTACTGGTCTTCCGGTGAACGATAAAAGCTTAGACTGTTAGAGACATTACTCTCATGGAGGAAAGTGCGCATGATGACTGCTGTATTCAATCCCGATGTAATTTCTGTGTTTCATCAACACTCAGAGAGTCCACAGATTACAGAATGCCTCCAGATGTGCATCGGAAACTACTACTGGTCTTCAAGGGAATGATCAAAGTGTAGACTGTTAGAGACTTTACTCCCATGGAGGAAAGTGCGCATGGTGACTGTTGTATTCTATCCCGATGCAATTTCTGTGTTTCATCAACACTCTGACAGTCCACAGATTACAGAATGCCTCCAGATCTGCATCGGAAACTACTTCCAATCTTCCAGGGTACGATCAAAGAATAGACTGTTTGAGACTTTACTCACATGGAGGAAAGTGCGCATGGTGCCTGTTGTATTCAATCCCGATGCAATTTCTGTGTTTCATCAACACTTTGATAGTCCACAGATTACAGAAGCCTCCAGATGTGCATCGCAAATTACTTCTGGTCTTCCAGGGAACGATCAAAGTGTGACTGTTTGAGACGTTACTCCCATGGAGGAAAATGCTCATGGTGACTGTTGTATTCAATCCCGATGAAATTTCTCTGTTTCATCAACACTCTGAGAGTCCACAGATTACAGAATGCCACCAGATGTGCATCGGAAGCTACTACTGGTATTCCAGGAAACGATCAAAGCGTAGACTGTTTGAGACATTACTCCCATGGAGGAAAGTGCGCATGGTGACTGTTGTACTGAATCCCGAGGCAATTTCTGTGTTTCATCAACACCTTGAAGGTGCAGAGATTACAGATTGTCTAGAGATGTGCATCGATAACTACTACTGGTCTTCCAGGGAACGATCAAAACATAGACTGTTTGAGAATTACTCCATGGAGGTAAGTGCGCATGGGGACTGTTGTATTCAATCCCGATGCAATTTCTTTGTTTCATCAACACTTTGATAGTCCAAAGATAACGTAATGCCTCCAGATGTGCATCGGAAACTACTACTGGTCTTCCAGGGAACGATCAAAGCGTAGTCTGTTTAAGACATTACTTTTACGAAGGAAAGTGCGCATAGTGACAGTTGTATTCAATCCCGATGCAATTTCTGTGTTTCATCAACGCTCTGATGGTCCACAGATTACATAATGCCTTCAGATGTGCATCGGAAACTACTACTGGATTCCAGGGAACGATCAAAGCGCATACTGTTTGAGACATTACTCCCAAGGAGGCAAGTGCGCATGGTGACAGTTGTATTGAATCCCGATGCATTTTCTGTGTTTCATCAACACTCTGATAGTCCACAGATTACAGAATGCCTCCAGATGTGCATCGGAAACTACTTCCAATCTTCCAGGGTACGATCAAAGAATAGACTGTTTGAGACATTACTCACATGGAGGAAAGTGCGCATGGTGCCTGTTGTATTCAATCCCGGTGCATTTTCTGAGTTTCATCAACAGTCTGATAGTCCAGAGATTACAGAATGCCTCCAGATGTGCATCGGAAACTACTACTGGTCTTCCAGGGAACGATCAAAGCGTAGACTGTTTGAGACATTACTCCCATGGAGTAAAGTGGGCATGGTGACTGTTGTATTCAATCCCGATGCAATTTCTGTGTTTCATCAACACTCTGATAGTCCGGAGATTACAGAATGCCTCCAGATGTGCATTGGAAACTACTACTGGTCTTCCGGTGAACGATAAAAGCTTAGACTGTTAGAGACATTACTCTCATGGAGGAAAGTGCGCATGGTGACTGCTGTATTCAATCCCGATGTAATTTCTGTGTTTCATCAACACTCAGATAGTCCACAGATTACAGAATGCCTCCAGATGTGCATCGGAAACTACTACTGGTCTTCAAGGGAATGATCAAAGTGTAGACTGTTAGAGACTTTACTCCCATGGAGGAAAGTGCGCATGGTGACTGTTGTATTCTATCCCGATGCAATTTCTGTGTTTCATCAACACTCTGATAGTCCACAGATTACAGAATGCCTCCTGATGTGCATCGGTAACTACTACTGGTCTTCCATTGAACGATAAAAACGTAGACTGTTTGAGAATTACTCCCATGAGGGAAAGTGCGCATGGGGACTGTTGTATTCAATCCCGATGAAATTTCTGTGTTTCATCAACACTTTGATAGTCCACAGATTACAGAATGCCTCCAGATGTGCATCGCAAACTACTTCTGGTCTTCCAGGGAAGGATCAAATTGTGACTGTTTGAGACGTTACTCCCATGGAGGAATGTGCTCACGGTGACTGTTGTATAAAATCCCGATGCAATTTCTCTGTTTCATCAACACTCTGAGAGTCCACAGATTACAGAATGCCACCAGATGTGCATTGGAAACTACTACTGGTATTCCAGGAAACGATCAAAGCGTAGACTGTTAGAGACATTACTCCCATTGAGGAAAGTGCGCATGGTGACTGCTTCATTCAATCCCGATGCAATATCTTTGTTTCATCAACACTCTGATAGTCCACAGATTACAGAATGCCTCCAGATGTGCATCGGAAACTACTTCCAATCTTCCAAGTACGATCAAAGAATAGACTGTTTGAGACATTACTCACATGGAGGAAAGTGCGCATGGTGCCTGTTGTATTCAATCCCGATGCAATTTCTGAGTTTCATCAACAGTCTGAGAGTCCAGAGATTACAGAATGCCTCCAGATGTGCATCGGAAACTACTACTGGTCTTCCAGGGAACGATCAAAGCGTAGACTGTTTGAGACATTACTCCCATGGAGGAAAGTGGGCATGGTGACTGTTGTATTCAATCCCGATGCAATTTCTGTGTTTCATCAACACTTTGATAGTCCAGAGATTACAGAATGTCTCCAGATGTGCATTGGAAACTACTACTGGTATTCCGGTGAACGATAAAAGCTTAGACTGTTAGAGACATTACTCTCATGGAGGAAAGTGCTCATGATGACTGCTGTATTCAATCCCGATGTAATTTCTGTGTTTCATCAACACTCAGAGAGTCCACAGATTACAGAATGCCTCCAGATGTGCATCGGATACCACTACTGGTCTTCAAGGGAATGATCTAAGTGTAGACTGTTAGAAACTTTACTCCCATGCAAGAAAGTGCGCATGGTGACTGTTGTATTCTATCCCGATGCAATTTCTGTGTTTCATCAACACTCTGATAGTCCACAGATTACAGAATGCCTCCAGATGTGCATCGGAAACTACTTCCAATCTTCCAGGGTACGATCAAAGAATAGACTGTTTGAGACTTTACTCACATGGAGGAAAGTGCGCATGGTGCCTGTTGTATTCAATCCCGATGCAATTTCTGTGTTTCATCAACAATTTGATAGTCCACAGATTACAGAATGCCTCCAGATGTGCATCGCAAACTACTTCTGGTCTTCCAGGGAACGATCAAAGTGTGACTGTTTGAGACGTTACTCCCATGGAGGAAAGTGCTCATGGTGACTGTTGTATTCAATCCCGATGCAATTTCTCTGTTTCATCAACACTCTGAGAGTCCATAGATTACAGAATGCCTCCTGTTGTGCATCGGAAACTACTAATGGTTTTCCAGGGAACGATCAAAGCGTAGTCAGTTTAAGACATTACTTTTACGGAGGAAAGTGCGCATAGTGACAGTTGTATTCAATCCCGATGCAATTTCTGTGTTTCATCAACGCTCTGATAGTCCACAGAATACAGAATGCCTCCAGATGTGCATCGGAAACTACTACTGGATTCGTGGGAACGATCAAAGCGCATACTGTTTGAGACATTACTCCCAAGGAGGCAAATGCGCATGGTGACAGTTGTATTGAATCCCGATGCATTTTCTGTGTTTCATCAACACTCTGATAGTCCACAGATTACAGAATGCCTCCAGATGTCCATCGGAAACTACTTCCAATTTTCTAGGGTACGATCAAAGAATAGACTGTTTGAGACATTACTCACATGGAGGAAAGTGCGCATGGTGCCTGTTGTATTCAATCCCGATGCAATTTCTGAGTTTCATCAACAGTCTGATAGTCCAGAGATTACAGAATGCCTCCAGATGTGCATCGGAAACTACTACTGGTCTTCCAGGGAACGATAAAAGCTTAGACTATTAGAGACATTACTCTCATGGAGGAAAGTGCGCATGGTGACTGCTGTATTCAATCCCGATGTAATATCTGTGTTTCATCAACACTCAGATAGTCCACAGATTACAGAATGCCTCCAGATATGCATCGGAAACTACTACTGGTCTTCCGGTGAACGATAAAAGCTTAGACTGTTAGAGACATTACTCTCATGGAGGAAAGTGCGCATGGTGACTGCTGTATTCAATCCCGATGTAATTTCAGTGTTTCATCAACACTCAGATAGTCCACAGATTACAGAATGCCTCCAGATGTGCATCGGAAACTACTACTGGTCTTCAAGGGAATGATCAAAGTGTAGACTGTTAGAGACTTTACTCCCATGGAGGAAAGTGCGCATGGTGACTGTTGTATTCAATCCCGATGCAATTTCTGTGTTTCATCAACACTCTGATAGTCCAGAGATTACAGAATGCCTCCAGATGTGCATTGGAAACTACTACTGGTCTTCCGGTGAACGATAAAAGCTTAGACTGTTAGAGACATTACTCTCATGGAGGAAAGTGCGCATTGTGACTGTTGTATTCTATCCCGATGCAATTTCTGTGTTTCATCAACACTTTGATAGTCCACAGATTACAGAATGCCTCCAGATGTGCATCGCAGATTACTTCTGGTCTTCCAGGGAACGATCAAAGTGTGACTGTTTGAGACGTTACTCCCATGGAGGAAAGTGCTCATGGTGACTGTTGTATAAAATCCCGATGCAATTTCTCTGTTTCATCAACACTCTGAGAGTCCACAGATTACAGAGTACCTCCAGATGTGCATCGGAAACTACTACTGGTATTCCAGGGAACGATCAAAGCGTAGTCTGTTTAAGACATTACTTTTACGGAGGAAAGTGCGCATAGTGACAGTTGTATTCAATCCCGTTGCAATTTCTGTGTTTCATCAACACACTGATAGTCCACAGAATACAGAATGCCTCCAGATGTGCATCGGAAACTACTACTGGATTCCAGGGAACGATCAAAGCGCATACTGTTTGAGACATTACTCCCATGGAGGCAAGTGCGCATGGTGACAGTTGTATTGAATCCCGATGCATTTTCTGTGTTTCATCAACACTCTGATAGTCCACAGATTACAGAATGCCTCCAGATGTGCATCGGAAACTACTTCCAATTTTCCAGGGTACGATCAAAGAATAGACTGTTTGAGACATTACTCACATGGAGGAAAGTGCGCATGGTGCCTGTTGTATTCAATCCCGATGCAATTTCTGAGTTTCATCATCAGTCTGATAGTCCAGAGATTACAGAATGCCTCCAGATGTGCATGGAAACTACTACTGGTCTTCCAGGGAACGATAAAAGCTTAGACTGTTAGAGACATTACTCTCATGGAGGAAAGTGCGCATGGTGACTGCTGTATTCAATCCCGATGTAATTTCTGTGTTTCATCAACACTCAGATAGTCCACAGATTACAGAACGCCTCCAGATGTGCATCGGAAACTACTACTGGTCTTCCGGTGAACGATAAAACCTTAGACTGTTAGAGACATTACTCTCATGGAGGAAAGTGCGCATGGTGGCTACTGTATTCAATCCCGATGTAATTTCTGTGTTTCATCAACACTAAGATAGTCCACAGATTACAGAATGCCTCCAGATGTGCATCGGAAACTACTACTGGTCTTCAAGGGAATGATCAAAGTGTAGACTGTTAGAGACTTTACTCCCATGGAGGAAAGTGCGCATGGTGACTGTTGTATTCAATCCCGATGCAATTTCTGTGTTTCACCAACACTCTGATAGTCCAGAGATTACTGAAGGCCTCCAGATGTGCATTGGAAACTACTACTGGTCTTCCGGTGAACGATAAAAGCTTAGACTGTTAGAGACATTACTCTCATGGAGGAAAGTGCGCATGGTGACTGCTGTATTCAATCCCGATGTAATTTGTGTGTTTCATCAACACTCAGATAGTCCACAGATTAGAGAATGCCTCCAGATGTGCATCGGAAACTACTACTGGTCATCAAGGGAATGATCAAAGTGTAGACTGTTAGAGACTTTACTCCCATGGAGGAAAGTGCGCATGGTGACTGTTGTATTCAATCCCGATGTAATTTCTGTGTTTCACCAACACTCTGATAGTCCAGAGATTACTGAATGCCTCCAGATGTGCATTGGAAACTACTACTGGTCTTCCGGTGAACGATAAAAGCTTAGACTGTTAGAGACATTACTCTCATGGAGGAAAGTGCTAATGGTGAATGTTGTATTCTATCCCGATGCAATTTCTGTGTTTCATCAACACTTTGATAGTCCACAGATTATAGAATGCCTCCAGATGTGCATCGCAAACTACTTCTGGTCTTCCAGGGAACGATCAAAGTGTGACTGTTTGAGACGTTACTCCCATGGAGGAAAGTGCTCATGGTGACTGTTGTATTCAATGCCGATGCAATTTCTGTGTTTCATCAACACTCTGAGAGTCCACAGATTACAGAATGCCTCAGGATCTGCATCGGAAACTACTACTGGTATTCCAGGAAACGATCAAAGCGTAGACTGTTAGAGACATTACTCTCATGGAGGAAAGAGCGCATGGTGACTGCGGTATTCAATCCCGATGCAATATCTGTGTTTCATCAACACTCTGATAGTCCACAGATTACAGAATGCCTCCAGATGTGCATCGGAAACTACTACTGGTCTTCAAGGGACGATAAAAGCGTAGACTGTTTGAGACATTACTCCCATGGAGGAAAGTGCTCATGCTGACTGTTGTGTTCAATCCAGATGCAATTTCTGTGTTTCATCAATATTCTGATAGCCCACAGAATACAGAGTGCCTACAGATGTGCATCGGAAACTACTACTGGTATTCCAGGAAACGATCAAAGCGTAGACTGTTAGAGACATTACTCTCATGGAGGAAAGAGCGCATGGTGACTGCTGTATTCAATCCCGATGTAATTTCTGTGTTTCATCAACACTCAGATAGTCCAAAGATTACAGAATGCCTCCAGATGTGCATCGGAAACTACTACTGGTCTTCAAGGGAATGATCAAATTGTAGACTGTTAGAGACTTTACTCCCATGGAGGAAAGTGCGCATGGTGACTGTTGTATTCAATCCCGATGCAATTTCTGTGTTTCATCAACACTCTGATAGTCCAGATATTACAGAATGCCTCCAGATGTGCATTGGAAACTACTACTGGTATTCCGGTGAACGATAAAAGCTTAGACTGTTAGAGTTATTACTCTCATGGAGGAAAGTGCGCATGGTGACTGTTTTATTCTATCCCGATGCAATTTCTGTGTTTCATCAACACTTTGATAGTCCACAGATTACAGAATGCCTCCAGATGTGCATCGCAAACTACTTCTGGTCTTCCAGGGAACGATCAAAGTGTGACTGTTTGAGACGTTACTCCCATGGAGGAAAGTGCTCATGGTGACTGTTGTATTCAATCCCGATGCAATTTCTCTGTTTCATCAACATTCTGAGAGTCCACAGATCACAGAATGCCTCCAGATCTGCATCGGAAACTACTACTGGTATTCCAGGAAACGATCAAAGCGTAGACTGTAAGAGACATTACTCCCATGGAGGAAAGTGCGCATGGTGACTGCAGTATTCAATCCCGATGCAATATCTGTGTTTCATCAACACTCTGATAGTCCACAGATTACAGAATGCCTCCAGATGTGCATCTGAAACTACCACTGGTCTTCAAGGGACGATAAAAGTGTAGACTGTTTGAGACATTACTCCCATGTAGGAAAGTGCTCATGGTGACTGTTGTGTTCAATCCAGATGCAATTTCTGTGTTTCATCAATATTCTGATAGTCCACAGAATACAGAATGCCTACAGATGTGCATCGGAAACTTCTACTGGTATTCCAGGAAACGATCAAAGCGTAGACTGTTTCAGACATTACTCCCATGGAGGAAAGTGCTCATGGAGACTGTTGTATTCAATCCCGATGCAATTTCTCTGCTTCATCGACAATCTGAGAGTCCACAGATTACAAAATGCCTCTAGATGTGCATCGGAAACTACTACTGGTATTCCAGGAAACGATCAAAACGTAGACTGTTAGAGACATTACTCCCATGGAGGAAAGTGCGCATGGTGACTGCTGTATTCACGCCCGATGAAATTTCTGTGTTTCATCAACACTCTGATAGTCCACAGATTACAGAATGCCTCCAGATGCGCATCGGAAACTACTACTGGTCTTCCGGGGATCGATAAAAACTTAGACTGTTAGAGACATTACTCCCATAGAGGAAAGTGCGCATGATGACTGTTGTATTGAATCCCGAGGCAATTTCTGTGTTTCATCAACACTTTGAAGGTCAACAGATTACGGATTATCTACAGATGTGCATAGATAACTACTACTGGTGTTCCAGGGAACGATCAAAACGTAGACTGTTTGAGAATTACTGCCATGGAGGAAAGTGCGCATGAGACTGTTGCATTCAATCCCGATGCAATTTCTGTGTTACATCAACACTTTGATAGTCCACAGATTACAGAATGCCTCCAGATGTGCATCGGAAACTACTACTGGTCTTCCAGGGAACGATCAAAGCGTAGTCTGTTTGAGACATTACTTTTACGGAGGGAAGTGCGCATAGTGACAGTTGCACTCAATCCCGATGCAATTTCTGTGTTTCATCAACACTCTGATAATCCACAAATTGCAGATTGTCTCCAGATGTGCATCGGAATCTACTACTGGTCTTCCTGGGAACGATCAAAGCGTAGACTGTTTCAGAGATTATACCCATGGAGGAATGTGCGCATGGTGAATGTTGCATTCAATCCCGATGCAATGTCTGTGTTTCATCAACAGTCTGATAGTCCACAGATTACAGAATGCCTACAGATGTGCATCGGAAACTACTACTGGTCTTCCAGGGAACGATCAAAGCGTAGACTAATTGAGACATTACTCCCATGCAGGAAAGTGCACATGGTTACCGTTGTGTTCAATCCCGATGCAATTTCTGTGTTTCATCAATATTGTGATAGTCCACAGAATACAGAATACCTACAGATGTGCTTTGGAAACAACTACTGGTCTTCCAGGGAACGATCAAAGCATAGACTCTTTGAGACATTTCTCCCATGGAGGAAAGTGCTCATGGTGATTGTTGTATTCAATCCAGATGCAATTTCTCTGCTTCATCAACAATCTGAGAGTCCACAGATTACAAAATGCCTCTAGATGTGCATCGGAGACTACTACTGGTATTCCAGGAAACGATCAAAGCGTAGACTGTTAGAGACATTACTCCCATGGAGGAAAGTGCGCATGGTGACTGCTGTATTCACGCCCGATGCAATGTCTGTGTTTCATCAACACTTTGAAGGTCCACAGATTACAGAATGCCTCCAGATGTGCATCGGAATCTACTACTGGTCTTCCTGGGAACGATCAAAGCGTAGACTGTTTCAGAGATTATTCCCATGGAGGAATGTGCGCATGGTGAATGTTGCATTCAATCCCGATGCAATGTCTGTGTTTCATCAACACTCTGATAGTCCACAGATTACAGAATGCCTCCAAATGTGCATCGGAAACTACTACTGGTATTCCAGGGAACGATCAAAGGGTAGACTGTTAGAGACATTACTCCAAAGGTGGAAAGTGCGCATGATAACTGTTGTATTCAATCCCGATGCAATTTCTGTGTTTCATCAACGCTCTGATAGTCCACAGATTACATAATGCCTCCAGATGTGCATCGGAAACTACTACTGGATTCCAGGGAACGATCAAAGCGCATACTGTTTGAGACATTACTCCCAAGGATTCAAGTGCGCATGGTGACAGTTGTATTCAATCCCGATGCATTTTCTGTGTTTCATCAACACTCTGATAGTCCACAGATTACAGAATGCCTCCAGATGTGCATCGGAAACTACTTCCAATCTTCCAGGGTACGATCAAAGAATAGACTGTTTGAGACATTACTCACATGTAGGAAAGTGCGCATGGTGCCTCTTGTATTCAATCCCGATGCAATTTCTGAGTTTCATCAACAGTCTGATAGTCCAGAGATTACAGAATGCCTCCAGATGTGCATCGGAAACTACTACTGGTCTTCCAGGGAACGATCAAAGCGTAGACTGTTTGAGACATTACTCCCATGGAGGAAAGTGGGCATGGTGACTGTTGTATTCAATCCCGATGCAATTTCTGTGTTTCATCAACACTCTGATAGTCCAGAGATTACAGAATGTCTCCAGATGTGCATTGGAAACTACTACTGGTCTTCCGGTGAACGAAAAAAGCTTAGACTGTTAGAGACATTACTCTCATGGAGGAAAGTGCGCATGGTGACTGCTATATTCAATCCCGATGTAATTTCTGTGTGTCATCAACACTCAGATAGTCCACAGATTACAGAATGCCTCCAGATGTGCATCGGAAACTACTACTGGTCTTCCAGGGAATGATCAAAGTGTAGACTGTTACAGACTTTACTCCAATGGAGGAAAGTGCGCATGGTGACTGTTGTATTCTATCCCGATGCAATTTCTATGTTTCATCAACACTCTGATAGTCCACAGACTACAGAATGCCTCCTGATGTGCATCGGTAAGTACTACTGGTCTTCCAGGGAACGATAAAAACGTAGACTGTTTGAGAATTACTCCCATGGAGCAAAGTGCGCATGGGGACTGTTGTATTCAATCCCGATGCAATTTATGTGTTTCATCAACACTTTGATAGTCCACAGATTACAGAATGCCTCCAGATGTGCATCGGAAACTACTACTGGTCTTCCAGGGAACGATAAAAACGTAGACTGTTTGAGAATTACTCCCATGGAGGAAAGTGCGCATGGGGACTGTTGTATTCAATTCCGATGCAATTTATGTGTTTCATCAACACTTTGATAGTCCACAGATTACAGAATGCCTCCAGATGTGCATCGGAAGCTTCTTCTTGGCTTCCAGGGAACGATCAAAGTGTGACTGTTTGAGACGTTACTCCCATGAAGGAATGTGCTCATGGTGACTGTTGTATTCAATCCCGATGCAATTTCTCTGTTTCATCAACACTCTGAGAGTCCACAGATTACAGAATGCCTCCAGATGTGCATCGGAAACTACTACTGGTATTCCAGGAAACGATCAAAGCGTAGACTGTTAGAGACATTACTCCCATGGAGGAAAGTGCTCATGGTGACTGTTGTATTCAATCCCGATGCAATTTCTGTGTTTCATCAACACTCTGATAGTCCACAAATTGCAGATTGTCTCCAGATGTGCATGGGAATCTACTACTGGTCTTCCTGGGAACGATCAAATCGTAGACTGTTTCAGAGATTATTCCCATTGAGGAATGTGCGCATGGTGAATGTTGCATTCAATCCCGATCCAATGACTGTGTTTCATCAACAGTCTGATAGTCCACAGATTACAGAATGCCTACAGATGTGCATCGGAAACTACTACTGGTTTCCAGGGAACGATCAAAGCGTAGTCTGTTTGAGACATTACTTTTACGGAGGGAAGTGCGTATAGTGACAGTTTCATTCAATCCCGATTCAATTTCTGTGTTTCATCAACACTCTGAGAGTCCACAGATTACAGAATGCCTCCAGATGTGCATCGGAAACTACTACTGGTATTCCAGGGAACGATCAAAGCGTAGTCTGTTTAAGACATTACTTTTACGGAGGAAAGTGCGCATAGTGACAGTTGTATTCAATCCCGATGCAATTTCTGTGTTTCATCAACGCTCTGATAGTCCACAGAATACAGAATGCCTCCAGATGTGCATCGGAAACTACTACTGGATTCCAGGGAACGATCAAAGCGCATACTGTTTGAGACATTACTCCCAAGGAGGCAAGTGCGCATGGTGACAGTTGTATTGAATCCCGATGCATTTTCTGTGTTTCATCAACACTCTGATAGTGCACAGATTACAGAATGCCTCCAGATGTGCATCGGAAACTACTTCCAATTTTCCAGGGTACGATCAAAGAATAGACTGTTTGAGACATTACTCACATGGAGGAAAGTGCGCATGGTGCCTGTTGTATTCAATCCCGATGCAATTTCTGAGTTTCATCAACAGTCTGATAGTCCAGAGATTACAGAATGCCTCCAGATGTGCATGGAAACTACTACTGGTCTTCCAGGGAACGACAAAAGCTCAGACTGTTAGAGACATTACTCTCATGGAGGAAAGTGCGCATGGTGACTGCTGTATTCAATCCCGATGTAATTTCTGTGTTTCATCAACACTCAGATAGTCCACAGATTACAGAACGCCTCCAGATGTGCATCGGAAACTACTACTGGTCTTCCGGTGAACGATAAAAGCTTAGACTGTTAGAGACATTACTCTCATGGAGGAAAGTGCGCATGGTGACTGCTGTATTCAATCCCGATGTAATTTCTGTGTTTCATCAACACTCAGATAGTCCACAGATTACAGAATGCCTCCAGATGTGCATCGGAAACTACTACTGGTCTTCAAGGGAATGATCAAAGTGTAGACTGTTAGAGACTTTACTCCCATGGAGGAAAGTGCGCATGGTGACTGTTGTATTCAATCCCGATGCAATTTCTGTATTTCATCAACACTCTGATAGTCCAGAGATTACAGAATGCCTCCAGATGTGCATTGCAAACTACTACTGGTCTTCCGGTGAACGATAAAAGCTTAGACTGTTAGAGACATTACTCTCATGGAGGAAAGTGTGCATTGTGACTGTTGTATTCTATCCCGATGCAATTTCTGTGTTTCATCAACACTTTGATAGTCCACAGATTACAGAATGCCTCCAGATGTGCATCGCAAACTACTTCTGGTCTTCCAGGGAACGATCAAAGTGTGACTGTTTGAGATGTTACTCCCATGGAGGAAAGTGCTCATGGTGACTTTTGTATTCAATGCCGATGCAATTTCTGTGTTTCATCAACACTCTGATAGTCCAGAGATTACAGAATGCCTCCAGGTGTGCATTGGAAACTACTACTGGTCTTCCGGTGAACGATAAAATCTTAGACTGTTATAGACATTACTCCCATGGAGGAAAGTGCGCATGGTGACTGCAGTATTCAATCCCGATGCAATATCTGTGTTTCATCAACACTCTGATAGTCCACAGATTACAGAATGCCTCCAGATGTGCATTGGAAACTACTACCGGTCTTCCGGTGAACGATAAAAGCTTAGACTGTTAGAGACATTACTCTCATGGAGGAAAGTGCGCATTGTGACTGTTGTATTCTATCCCGATGCAATTTCTGTGTTTCATCAACACTTTGATAGTCCACAGATTACAGAATGCCTCCAGATGTGCATCGCAGATTACTTCTGGTCTTCCAGGGAACGATCAAAGTGTGACTGTTTGAGACGTTACTCCCATGGAGGAAAGTGCTCATGGTGACTGTTGTATAAAATCCCGATGCAATTTCTCTGTTTCATCAACACTCTGAGAGTCCACAGATTACAGAGTGCCTCCAGATGTGCATCGGAAACTACTACTGGTATTCCAGGGAACGATCAAAGCGTAGTCTGTTTAAGACATTACTTTTACGGAGGAAAGTGCGCATAGTGACAGTTGTATTCAATCCCGTTGCAATTTCTGTGTTTCATCAACACACTGATAGTCCACAGAATACAGAATGCCTCCAGATGTGCATCGGAAACTACTACTGGATTCCAGGGAACGATCAAAGCGCATACTGTTTGAGACATTACTCCCATGGAGGCAAGTGCGCATGGTGACAGTTGTATTGAATCCCGATGCATTTTCTGTGTTTCATCAACACTCTGATAGTCCACAGATTACAGAATGCCTCCAGATGTGCATCGGAAACTACTTCCAATTTTCCAGGGTACGATCAAAGAATAGACTGTTTGAGACATTACTCACATGGAGGAAAGTGCGCATGTTGCCTGTTGTATTCAATCCCGATGCAATTTCTGAGTTTCATCATCAGTCTGATAGTCCAGAGATTACAGAATGCCTCCAGATGTGCATGGAAACTACTACTGGTCTTCCAGGGAACGATAAAAGCTTAGACTGTTAGAGACATTACTCTCATGGAGGAAAGTGCGCATGGTGACTGCTGTATTCAATCCCGATGTAATTTCTGTGTTTCATCAACACTCAGATAGTCCACAGATTACAGAACGCCTCCAGATGTGCATCGGAAACTACTACTGGTCTTCCGGTGAATGATTAAACCTTAGACTGTTAGAGACATTACTCTCATGGAGGAAAGTGCGCATGGTGGCTGCTGTATTCAATCCCGATGTAATTTCTGTGTTTCATCAACACTCAGATAGTCCACAGATTACAGAATGCCTCCAGATGTGCATCGGAAACTACTACTGGTCTTCAAGGGAATGATCAAAGTGTAGACTGTTAGAGACTTTACTCCCATGGAGGAAAGTGCGCATGGTGACTGTTGTATTCAATCCCGATGCAATTTCTGTGTTTCACCAACACTCTGATAGTCCAGAGATTACTGAATGCCTCCAGATGTGCATTGGAAACTACTACTGGTCTTCCGGTGAACGATAAAAGCTTAGACTGTTAGAGACATTACTCTCATGGAGGAAAGTGCGCATGGTGACTGCTGTATTCAATCCCGATGTAATTTGTGTGTTTCATCAACACTCAGATAGTCCACAGATTAGAGAATGCCTCCAGATGTGCATCGGAAACTACTACTGGTCTTCAAGGGAATGATCAAAGTGTAGACTGTTAGAGACTTTACTCCCATGGAGGAAAGTGCGCATGGTGACTGTTGTATTCAATCCCGATGTAATTTCTGTGTTTCACCAACACTCTGATAGTCCAGAGATTACTGAATGCCTCCAGATGTGCATTGGAAACTACTACTGGTCTTCCGGTGAACGATAAAAGCTTAGACTGTTAGAGACATTACTCTCATGGAGGAAAGTGCTAATGGTGAATGTTGTATTCTATCCCGATGCAATTTCTGTGTTTCATCAACACTTTGATAGTCCACAGATTATAGAATGCCTCCAGATGTGCATCGCAAACTACTTCTGGTCTTCCAGGGAACGATCAAAGTGTGACTGTTTGAGACGTTACTCCCATGGAGGAAAGTGCTCATGGTGACTGTTGTATTCAATGCCGATGCAATTTCTGTGTTTCATCAACACTCTGAGAGTCCACAGATTACAGAATGCCTCAGGATCTGCATCGGAAACTACTACTGGTATTCCAGGAAACGATCAAAGCGTAGACTGTTAGAGACATTACTCTCATGGAGGAAAGAGCGCATGGTGACTGCGGTATTCAATCCCGATGCAATATCTGTGTTTCATCAACACTCTGATAGTCCACAGATTACAGAATGCCTCCAGATGTGCATCGGAAACTACTACTGGTCTTCAAGGGACGATAAAAGCGTAGACTGTTTGAGACATTACTCCCATGGAGGAAAGTGCTCATGCTGACTGTTGTGTTCAATCCAGATGCAATTTCTGTGTTTCATCAATATTCTGATAGCCCACAGAATACAGAGTGCCTACAGATGTGCATCGGAAACTACTACTGGTATTCCAGGAAACGATCAAAGCGTAGACTGTTAGAGACATTACTCTCATGGAGGAAAGAGCGCATGGTGACTGCTGTATTCAATCCCGATGTAATTTCTGTGTTTCATCAACACTCAGATAGTCCAAAGATTACAGAATGCCTCCAGATGTGCATCGGAAACTACTACTGGTCTTCAAGGGAATGATCAAATTGTAGACTGTTAGAGACTTTACTCCCATGGAGGAAAGTGCGCATGGTGACTGTTGTATTCAATCCCGATGCAATTTCTGTGTTTCATCAACACTCTGATAGTCCAGATATTACAGAATGCCTCCAGATGTGCATTGGAAACTACTACTGGTATTCCGGTGAACGATAAAAGCTTAGACTGTTAGAGTTATTACTCTCATGGAGGAAAGTGCGCATGGTGACTGTTTTATTCTATCCCGATGCAATTTCTGTGTTTCATCAACACTTTGATAGTCCACAGATTACAGAATGCCTCCAGATGTGCATCGCAAACTACTTCTGGTCTTCCAGGGAACGATCAAAGTGTGACTGTTTGAGACGTTACTCCCATGGAGGAAAGTGCTCATGGTGACTGTTGTATTCAATCCCGATGCAATTTCTCTGTTTCATCAACATTCTGAGAGTCCACAGATCACAGAATGCCTCCAGATCTGCATCGGAAACTACTACTGGTATTCCAGGAAACGATCAAAGCGTAGACTGTAAGAGACATTACTCCCATGGAGGAAAGTGCGCATGGTGACTGCAGTATTCAATCCCGATGCAATATCTGTGTTTCATCAACACTCTGATAGTCCACAGATTACAGAATGCCTCCAGATGTGCATCTGAAACTACCACTGGTCTTCAAGGGACGATAAAAGTGTAGACTGTTTGAGACATTACTCCCATGTAGGAAAGTGCTCATGGTGACTGTTGTGTTCAATCCAGATGCAATTTCTGTGTTTCATCAATATTCTGATAGTCCACAGAATACAGAATGCCTACAGATGTGCATCGGAAACTTCTACTGGTATTCCAGGAAACGATCAAAGCGTAGACTGTTTCAGACATTACTCCCATGGAGGAAAGTGCTCATGGAGACTGTTGTATTCAATCCCGATGCAATTTCTCTGCTTCATCGACAATCTGAGAGTCCACAGATTACAAAATGCCTCTAGATGTGCATCGGAAACTACTACTGGTATTCCAGGAAACGATCAAAACGTAGACTGTTAGAGACATTACTCCCATGGAGGAAAGTGCGCATGGTGACTGCTGTATTCACGCCCGATGAAATTTCTGTGTTTCATCAACACTCTGATAGTCCACAGATTACAGAATGCCTCCAGATGCGCATCGGAAACTACTACTGGTCTTCCGGGGATCGATAAAAACTTAGACTGTTAGAGACATTACTACCATAGAGGAAAGTGCGCATGATGACTGTTGTATTGAATCCCGAGGCAATTTCTGTGTTTCATCAACACTTTGAAGGTCAACAGATTACGGATTATCTACAGATGTGCATAGATAACTACTACTGGTGTTCCAGGGAACGATCAAAACGTAGACTGTTTGAGAATTACTGCCATGGAGGAAAGTGCGCATGAGACTGTTGCATTCAATCCCGATGCAATTTCTGTGTTACATCAACACTTTGATAGTCCACAGATTACAGAATGCCTCCAGATGTGCATCGGAAACTACTACTGATCTTCCAGGGAACGATCAAAGCGTAGTCTGTTTGAGACATTACTTTTACGGAGGGAAGTGCGCATAGTGACAGTTGCATTCAATCCCGATGCAATTTCTGTGTTTCATCAACACTCTGATAATCCACAAATTGCAGATTGTCTCCAGATGTGCATCGGAATCTACTACTGGTCTTCCTGGGAACTATCAAAGCGTAGACTGTTTCAGAGATTATACCCATGGAGGAATGTGCGCATGGTGAATGTTGCATTCAATCCCGATGCAATGTCTGTGTTTCATCAACAGTCTGATAGTCCACAGATTACAGAATGCCTACAGATGTGCATCGGAAACTACTACTGGTCTTCCAGGGAACGATCAAAGCGTAGACTAATTGAGACATTACTCCCATGCAGGAAAGTGCGCATGGTTACCGTTGTGTTCAATCCCGATGCAATTTCTGTGTTTCATCAATATTGTGATAGTCCACAGAATACAGAATACCTACAGATGTGCTTTGGAAACAACTACTGGTCTTCCAGGGAACGATCAAAGCATAGACTCTTTGAGACATTTCTCCCATGGAGGAAAGTGCTCATGGTGATTGTTGTATTCAATCCAGATGCAATTTCTCTGCTTCATCAACAATCTGAGAGTCCACAGATTACAAAATGCCTCTAGATGTGCATCGGAGACTACTACTGGTATTCCAGGAAACGATCAAAGCGTAGACTGTTAGAGACATTACTCCCATGGAGGAAAGTGCGCATGGTGACTGCTGTATTCACGCCCGATGCAATGTCTGTGTTTCATCAACACTTTGAAGGTCCACAGATTACAGAATGCCTCCAGATGTGCATCGGAATCTACTACTGGTCTTCCTGGGAACGATCAAAGCGTAGACTGTTTCAGAGATTATTCCCATGGAGGAATGTGCGCATGGTGAATGTTGCATTCAATCCCGATGCAATGTCTGTGTTTCATCAACACTCTGATAGTCCACAGATTACAGAATGCCTCCAAATGTGCATCGGAAACTACTACTGGTATTCCAGGGAACGATCAAAGGGTAGACTGTTAGAGACATTACTCCAAAGGTGGAAAGTGCGCATGATAACTGTTGTATTCAATCCCGATGCAATTTCTGTGTTTCATCAAGGCTCTGATAGTCCACAGATTACATAATGCCTCCAGATGTGCATCGGAAACTACTACTGGATTCCAGGGAACGATCAAAGCGCATACTGTTTGAGACATTACTCCCAAGGATTCAAGTGCGCATGGTGACAGTTGTATTCAATCCCGATGCATTTTCTGTGTTTCATCAACACTCTGATAGTCCACAGATTACAGAATGCCTCCAGATGTGCATCGGAAACTACTTCCATTCTTCCAGGGTACGATCAAAGAATAGACTGTTTGAGACATTACTCACATGTAGGAAAGTGCGCATGGTGCCTCTTGTATTCAATCCCGATGCAATTTCTGAGTTTCATCAACAGTCTGATAGTCCAGAGATTACAGAATGCCTCCAGATGTGCATCGGAAACTACTACTGGTCTTCCAGGGAACGATCAAAGCGTAGACTGTTTGAGACATTACTCCCATGGAGGAAAGTGGGCATGGTGACTGTTGTATTCAATCCCGATGCAATGTCTGTGTTTCATCAACACTCTGATAGTCCAGAGATTACAGAATGTCTCCAGATGTGCATTGGAAACTACTACTGGTCTTCCGAACGAAAAAAGCTTAGACTGTTAGAGACATTACTCTCATGGAGGAAAGTGCGCATGGTGACTGCTATATTCAATCCCGATGTAATTTCTGTGTGTCATCAACACTCAGATAGTCCACAGATTACAGAATGCCTCCAGATGTGCATCGGAAACTACTACTGGTCTTCCAGGGAATGATCAAAGTGTAGACTGTTACAGACTTTACTCCAATGGAGGAAAGTGCGCATGGTGACTGTTGTATTCTATCCCGATGCAATTTCTATGTTTCATCAACACTCTGATAGTCCACAGACTACAGAATGCCTCCTGATGTGCATCGGTAAGTACTACTGGTCTTCCAGGGAACGATAAAAACGTAGACTGTTTGAGAATTACTCCCATGGAGCAAAGTGCGCATGGGGACTGTTGTATTCAATCCCGATGCAATTTATGTGTTTCATCAACACTTTGATAGTCCACAGATTACAGAATGCCTCCAGATGTGCATCGGAAACTACTACTGGTCTTCCAGGGAACGATAAAAACGTAGACTGTTTGAGAATTACTCCCATGGAGGAAAGTGCGCATGGGGACTGTTGTATTCAATTCCGATGCAATTTATGTGTTTCATCAACACTTTGATAGTCCACAGATTACAGAATGCCTCCAGATGTGCATCGGAAGCTTCTTCTTGGCTTCCAGGGAACGATCAAAGTGTGACTGTTTGAGACGTTACTCCCATGAAGGAATGTGCTCATGGTGACTGTTGTATTCAATCCCGATGCAATTTCTCTGTTTCATCAACACTCTGAGAGTGCACAGATTACAGAATGCCTCCATATGTGCATCGGAAACTACTACTGGTATTCCAGGAAACGATCAAAGCGTAGACTGTTAGAGACATTACTCCCATGGAGGTAAGTGCTCATGGTGACTGCTGTATTCAATCCCGATGCAATATCTGTGTTTCATAAACACTCTGATAGTCCACAGATTACAGAATGCCTCCAGATGTGCATCTGAAACTACCACTGGTCTTCAAGGGACGATAAAAGCGTAGACTGTTTGAGACATTACTCCCATGGAGGAAAGTGCTCATGGTGACTGTTGTATTCAATCCCGATGCAATTTCTGTGTTTCATCAACACTCTGATAGTCCACAAATTGCAGATTGTCTCCAGATGTGCATGGGAATCTACTACTGGTCTTCCTGGGAACGATCAAATCGTAGACTGTTTCAGAGATTATTCCCATTGAGGAATGTGCGCATGGTGAATGTTGCATTCAATCCCGATCCAATGTCTGTGTTTCATCAACAGTCTGATAGTCCACAGATTACAGAATGCCTACAGATGTGCATCGGAAACTACTACTGGTTTCCAGGGAACGATCAAAGCGTAGTCTGTTTGAGACATTACTTTTACGGAGGGAAGTGCGTATAGTGACAGTTTCATTCAATCCCGATTCAATTTCTGTGTTTCATCAACACTCTGAGAGTCCACAGATTACAGAATGCCTCCAGATGTGCATCGGAAACTACTACTGGTATTCCAGGGAACGATCAAAGCGTAGTCTGTTTAAGACATTACTTTTACGGAGGAAAGTGCGCATAGTGACAGTTGTATTCAATCCCGATGCAATTTCTGTGTTTCATCAACGCTCTGATAGTCCACAGAATACAGAATGCCTCCAGATGTGCATCGGAAACTACTACTGGATTCCAGGGAACGATCAAAGCGCATACTGTTTGAGACATTACTCCCAAGGAGGCAAGTGCGCATGGTGACAGTTGTATTGAATCCCGATGCATTTTCTGTGTTTCATCAACACTCTGATAGTCCACAGATTACAGAATGCCTCCAGATGTGCATCGGAAACTACTTCCAATTTTCCAGGGTACGATCAAAGAATAGACTGTTTGAGACATTACTCACATGGAGGAAAGTGCGCATGGTGCCTGTTGTATTCAATCCCGATGCAATTTCTGAGTTTCATCAACAGTCTGATAGTCCAGAGATTACAGAATGCCTCCAGATGTGCATGGAAACTACTACTGGTCTTCCAGGGAACGACAAAAGCTCAGACTGTTAGAGACATTACTCTCATGGAGGAAAGTGCGCATGGTGACTGCTGTATTCAATCCCGATGTAATTTCTGTGTTTCATCAACACTCAGATAGTCCACAGATTACAGAACGCCTCCAGATGTGCATCGGAAACTACTACTGGTCTTCCGGTGAACGATAAAAGCTTAGACTGTTAGAGACATTACTCTCATGGAGGAAAGTGCGCATGGTGACTTTTGTATTCAATGCCGATGCAATTTCTGTGTTTCATCAACACTCTGATAGTCCAGAGATTACAGAATGCCTCCAGATGTGCATTGGAAACTACTACTGGTCTTCCGGTGAACGATAAAATCTTAGACTGTTATAGACATTACTCCCATGGAGGAAAGTGCGCATGGTGACTGCAGTATTCAATCCCGATGCAATATCTGTGTTTCATCAACACTCTGATAGTCCACAGATTACAGAATGCCTCCAGATGTGCATCTGAAACTACCACTGGTCTTCAAGGGACGATAAAAGCATAGACTGTTTGAGACATTACTCCCATGGAGGAAAGTGCTCATGGTGACTGTTGTGTTCAATCCAGATGCAATTTCTGTGTTTCATCAATATTCTGATAGTCCACAGAATACAGAATGCCTACAGATGTGCATCGGAAACTACTACTGGTTTTCCAGGAAACGATCAAAGCGTAGACTGTTAGAGACATTACTCCCATGGAGGAAAGTGCGCATGGTGACTGCAGTATTCAATCCCGATGCAATTTCTGTGTTTCATCAACACTCTGATAGTCCAGAGATTACAGAATGCCTCCAGATGTGCATTGGAAACTACTACTGGTCTTCCGGTGAACGATAAAAGCTTAGACTGTTAGAGACATTACTCTCATGGAGGAAAGTGCGCATGGTGACTGCTGTATTCAATCCCGATGTAATTTCTGTGTTTCATCAACACTCAGATAGTCCACAGATTACAGAATGCCTCCAGATGTGCATCGGAAACTACTACTGGTCTTCAAGGGAATGATCAAAGTGTAGACTGTTAGAGACTTTACTCCCATGGAGGAAAGTGCGCATGGTGACTGTTGTATTCAATCCCGATGCAATTTCTGTGTTTCATCAACACTCTGATAGTCCAGAGATTACTGAATGCCTCCAGATGTGCATTGGAAACTACTACTGGTCTTCTGGTGAACGATAAAAGCTTAGACTGTTAGAGACATTACTCTCATGGAGGAAAGTGCGCATGGTGAATGTTGCATTCTATCCCGATGCAATTTCTGTGTTTCATCAACACTTTGATAGTCCACAGATTACAGAATGCCTCCAGATGTGCATCGCACACTACTTCTGGTCTTCCAGGGAACGATCAAAGTGTGACTGTTTGAGACGTTACTCCCATGGAGGAAAGTGCTCATGGTGACTGTTGTATTCAATGCCGATACAATTTCTCTGTTTCATCAACACTCTGAGAGTCCACAGATTACAGAATGCCTCAGGATCTGCATCGGAAACTACTACTGGTATTCCAGGAAACGATCAAAGCGTAGACTGTTAGAGACATTACTCCCATGGAGGAAAGTGCGCATGGTGACTGCAGTATTCAATCCCGATGCAATATCTGTGTTTCATCAACACTCTGATAGTCCACAGATTACAGAATGCCTCCAGATGTGCATCTGAAACTACCACTGGTCTTCAAGGGACGATAAAAGCGTAGACTGTTTGAGACATTAATCCCATGGAGGAAAGTGCTCATGCTGACTGTTGTGTTCAATCCAGATGCAATTTCTGTGTTTCATCAATATTCCTGATAGCCCAGAGAATACAGAATGCCTCCAGATGTGCATCGGAAACTACTACTGGTATTCCAGGAAACGATCAAAGCGTAGACTGTTAGAGACATTACTCTCATGGAGGAAAGTGCGCATGGTGACTGCTGTATTCAATCCCGATGTAATTTCTGTGTTTCATCAACACTCAGATAGTCCACAGATTACAGAATGCCTCCAGATGTGCATCGGAAACTACTACTGGTCTTCAAGGGAATGATCAAAGTGTAGACTGTTAGAGATTTTACTCCCATGGAGGAAAGTGCGCATGGTGACTGTTGTATTCAATCCCGATGCAATTTCTGTGTTTCATCAACACTCTGATAGTCCAGATATTACAGAATGCCTCCAGATGTGCATTGGAATCTACTACTGGTCTTCCGGTGAACGATAAAAGCTTAGACTGTTAGAGACATTACTCTCATGGAGGAAAGTGCGCATGGTGACTGTTGTATTCTATCCCGATGCAATTTCTGTGTTTCATCAACACTTTGATAGTCCACAGATTACAGAATGCCTCCAGATGTGCATCGCAAACTACTTCTGGTCTTCCAGGGAACGATCAAAGTGTGACTGTTTGAGACGTTACTCCCATGGAGGAAAGTGCTCATGGTGACTGTTGTATTCAATCCCGATGCAATATCTGTGTTTCATCAACACTCTGATAGTCCACAGATTACAGAATGTTTCCAGATGTGCATCTGAAACTACCACTGGTATTCCAGGGAACGATCAAAGCGTAGACTGTTTCAGACATTACTCCCATGGAGGAAAGTGCTCATGGAGACTGTTGTATTCAATCCCGATGCAATTTCTCTGCTTCATCAACAATCTGAGAGTCCACAGATTACAAAATGCCTCTACATGTGCATCGGAAACTACTACTGGTATTCCAGGAAACGATCAAAACGTAGACTGTTAGAGATTTTACTCCCATGGAGGAAAGTGCGCATGGTGACTGTTGTATTCAATCCCGATGCAATTTCTGTGTTTCATCAACACTCTGATAGTCCAGATATTACAGAATGCCTCCAGATGTGCATTGGAATCTACTACTGGTCTTCCGGTGAACGATAAAAGCTTAGACTGTTAGAGACATTACTCTCATGGAGGAAAGTGCGCATGGTGACTGTTGTATTCTATCCCGATGCAATTTCTGTGTTTCATCAACACTTTGATAGTCCACAGATTACAGAATGCCTCCAGATGTGCATCGCACACTACTTCTGGTCTTCCAGGGAACGATCAAAGTGTGACTGTTTGAGACGTTACTCCCATGGAGGAAAGTGCTCATGGTGACTGTTGTATTCAATCCCGATGCAATATCTGTGTTTCATCAACACTCTGATAGTCCACAGAATACAGAATGCCTACAGATGTGCATCGGAAACTTCTACTGGTATTCCAGGAAACGATCAAAGCGTAGACTGTTAGAGACATTACTCCCATGGAGGAAAGTGCGCATGGTGACTGCAGTATTCAATCCCGATGCAATATCTGTGTTTCATCAACACTCTGATAGTCCACAGATTACAGAATGCCTCCAGATGTGCATCTGAAACTACCACTGGTCTTCAAGGGACGATAAAAGCGTAGACTGTTTGAGACATTAATCCCATGGAGGAAAGTGCTCATGCTGACTGTTGTGTTCAATCCAGATGCAATTTCTGTGTTTCATCAATATTCCTGATAGCCCAGAGAATACAGAATGCCTCCAGATGTGCATCGGAAACTACTACTGGTATTCCAGGAAACGATCAAAGCGTAGACTGTTAGAGACATTACTCTCATGGAGGAAAGTGCGCATGGTGACTGCTGTATTCAATCCCGATGTAATTTCTGTGTTTCATCAACACTCAGATAGTCCACAGATTACAGAATGCCTCCAGATGTGCATCGGAAACTACTACTGGTCTTCAAGGGAATGATCAAAGTGTAGACTGTTAGAGATTTTACTCCCATGGAGGAAAGTGCGCATGGTGACTGTTGTATTCAATCCCGATGCAATTTCTGTGTTTCATCAACACTCTGATAGTCCAGATATTACAGAATGCCTCCAGATGTGCATTGGAATCTACTACTGGTCTTCCGGTGAACGATAAAAGCTTAGACTGTTAGAGACATTACTCTCATGGAGGAAAGTGCGCATGGTGACTGTTGTATTCTATCCCGATGCAATTTCTGTGTTTCATCAACACTTTGATAGTCCACAGATTACAGAATGCCTCCAGATGTGCATCGCAAACTACTTCTGGTCTTCCAGGGAACGATCAAAGTGTGACTGTTTGAGACGTTACTCCCATGGAGGAAAGTGCTCATGGTGACTGTTGTATTCAATCCCGATGCAATATCTGTGTTTCATCAACACTCTGATAGTCCACAGATTACAGAATGCCTCCAGATGTGCATCGGAAACTACTACTGATATTCCAGGGAACGATCAAAGCGTAGTCTGTTTGAGACATTACTTTTACGGAGGGAAGTGCGCATAGTGACAGTTGCATTCAATCCCGATGCAATATCTGTGTTTCATCAACACTCTGATAATCCACAAATTGCAGATTGTCTCCAGATGTGCATCGGAATCTAGTACTGGTCTTCCTGGGAACGATCAAAGCGTAGACTGTTTCAGAGATTATACCCATGGAGGAATGTGAACATGGTGAATGTTGCATTCAATCCCGATGCAATGTCTGTGTTTCATCAACAGTCTGATAGTCCACAGATTACAGAATGCCTACAGATGTGCATCGGAAACTACTACTGGTCTTCCAGGGAACGATCAAAGCGTAGACTGTTTGAGACATTACTCCCATGCAGGAAAGTGCGCATGGTTACCGTTGTGTTCAATCCCGATGCAATTTCTGTGTTTCATCAATATTGTGATAGTCCACAGAATACAGAATACCTACAGATGTGCTTTGGAAACAACTACTGGTCTTCCAGGGAACGATCAAAGCGTAGACTCTTTGAGACATTTCTCCCATGGAGGAAAGTGCTCATGGTGACTGTTGTATTCAATCCAGATGCAATTTCTCTGCTTCATCAACAATCTGAGAGTCCACAGATTACAAAATGCCTCTAGATGTGCATCGGAGACTACTACTGGTATTCCAGGAAACGATCAAAGCGTAGACTGTTAGAGACATTGCTCCCATGGAGGAAAGTGCGCATGGTGACTGCTGTATTCACACCCGATGCAATTTCTATGTTTCATCAACACTTTGAAGGTCCACAGATTACAGAATGCCTCCAGATGTGCATCGGAATCTACTACTGGTCTTTCTGGGAACGATCAAAGCGTAGACTGTTTCAGAGATTATTCCCATGGAGGAATGTGCGCATGGTGAATGTTGCATTCAATCCCGATGCAATGTCTGTGTTTCATCAACACTCTGATAGTCCACAGATTACATAATGCCTCCAGATGTGCATCGGAAACTACTACTGGATTCCAGGGAACGATCAAAGCGCATACTGTTTGAGACATTACTCCCAAGGATTCAAGTGCGCATGGTGACAGTTGTATTCAATCCCGATGCATTTTCTGTGTTTCATCAACACTCTGATAGTCCACAGATTACAGAATGCCTCCAGATGTGCATCGGAAACTACTTCCAATCTTCCAGGGTACGATCAAAGAATAGACTGTTTGAGACATTACTCACATGGAGGAAAGTGCGCATGGTGCCTCTTGTATTCAATCCCGATGCAATTTCTGAGTTTCATCAACAGTCTGATAGTCCAGAGATTTCAGAATGCCTCCAGATGTGCATCGGAAACTACTACTGGTCTTCCAGGGAACGATCAAAGCGTAGACTGTTTGAGACATTACTCCCATGGAGGAAAGTGGGCATGGTGACTGTTGTATTCAATCCCGATGCAATTTCTGTGTTTCATCAACACTCTGATAGTCCAGAGATTACAGAATGTCTCCAGATGTGCATCGGAAACTACTACTAGTCTTCCTGGGAACGATCAAAGCGTAGACTGTTTCAGACATTACTCCCATTGAGGAAAGTGGGCATGGTGACTGTTCTATTCAATCCCGATGCATATTCTGTGTTTCATCAATACCCTGATAGTCCACAGATTACAGAATGCCTCCAGATGTGCATCGGAAACTACTTCTGGTCTTCCTGTTATCGATCAAAGCGTAGACGTTTGAGAAATACTCCCATGGAGGAAAGTGCGCATGGGGACTTTTGTATTCAATCCCGATGCAATTTCTGTGTTTCATCAACACTTTGATAGTCCACAGATTACAGAATTCCTCCAGATGTGCATCGGAAACTTACACTGGTCTTCCAGGGAACGATCAAAGCGTAGACTGTTTAAGACATTACTAACATGGAGGAAAGTGCGGATGGTGACTGTTGTAATCAATCCCGATGCAATTTCTGTGTTTCATCAGCACTTTGAAGGTCCACAGATTACAGAATGCCTCCAGATGTGCATCGGAAACTACTTCTGGTCTTCCAGGAAACGATCAAAGAATAGACTGTTTGAGACATTACTCCCATGGAGGAAAGTGCGCATGGTGCGTGTTGTATTGAATCCCGAGGCAATTTCTGTGTTTCATCAACACTTTGAAGGTCCACAGATTACAGATTGTCTAAAGATGTGCATCGATAACTACTACTGGTCTTCCAGGGAACGATCAAATCGTAGACTGTTTGAGAATTACTCCCATGGAGGAAAGTGCGCATGGGGACTGTTGTATTCAATCCCGATGCAATTTCTGTGTTTCATCAACACTTTGATAGTCCACAGATTACAGAATTCCTCCAGATGTGCATCGGAAACTTACACTGGTCTTCCAGGGAACGATCAAAGCGTAGACTGTTTGAGTCATTACTAACATGGAGGAAAGTGCGCATGGTGACTGTTGTATTCTATCGCGATGCAATTTCTGTGTTTCATCAACACTCTGATAGTCCACAGATTACAGAATGCCTCCAGATGTGCATCGGTAACTACTACTGGTCTTCCAGATAATGATCAAAGCGTAGACTGTTTGAGACATTACTCCCATGGAGGAAAGTGCGCATGGTGACTGTTGTATTGAATCCCGAGGCAATTTCTGTGTTTCATCAACACTTTGAAGGTCCACAGATTACAGATTGTCTACAGATGTGCATCGGAAACTACTTCTGGTCTTCCAGGGAACGATCAAAGCGTAGTTTGTTTGAGACATTACTTTTACGGAGGAAAGTGCGCATAGTGACAGTTGTATTCAATCCCGATGCAATTTCAGTGTTTCATCAACGCTCTGATAGTCCACAGATTACAGAATGCCTCCAGATGTGTATCGGAAACTACCACTGGTCTTCCAGCGAACGATCAAAGCGTAGACTGTTCGAGACATTACAGCCATGGAGGAAAGTGCGCGTGGTGACTTTTGTATTCAATTCCGATGCAATTTCTGTGTTTCATCAACACTTTGATAGTCCACAGATTACAGAATTCCTCCGGATGTGCATCGGAACCTTACACTGGTCTTCCAGGGAACGATCAAAGCGTACACTGTTTGACACATTACAAACATGGAGGAAAGTGCGGATGGTGACTGTTGTATTCATTCCCGATGCAATTTCTGTGTTTCATCAGCACTTTGAAGGTCCACAGATTACAGAATTCCTCCAGATGTGCATCGGAAACGTACACTGGTCTTCCAGGGAACGATCAAAGCGTGGTTTGTTTGAGGCATTACTTTTACCGAGGAAAGTGCGCATAGTGACAATTGTATTCAATCCCGATGCAATTTCTGTGTTTCATCAACGCTCTGATAGTCCGCAGATTACAGAATGCCTCCAGATGTGCATCGGATACTACAACTGGTTTCCAGGACACGATCAAAGCGTAGACTGTTTGAGACATTACTCCCATGGAGGAAAGTGCGCATGGTGACTGTTGTATTCAATCCCGATGCATATTCTGTGTTTCATCAACACTCTGATAGTCCACAGATTACAGAATGCCTCGAGATGTGCATCGGAAACTTTTACTGGTCTTCCTGGGAACGATCAAAGCGTACACGTTTGAGAATTACTCCCATGGAGGAAACTGTGAATGGTGACTGATGTATTCAATCCCGTAGGAATTTCAGTGTTTCATCAACACTCTGATAGTCCACAGAATACAGAATGCCTCCAAATGCCCATTAGAAACTACTACTGGTCTTACAGGGAACGATCGTAACGTAGACCGTTAGAGACATTACTCCCAAGGTGGAAAGTGCGCATGGTAACTGTTGTATTCAATCCCGATGCAATTTCTGTGTTTCATCAACACTCTGATAGTCCACGGATTACAGAATGCCTCCAGATGTGCATCGGAAACTACCACTGGTCTTCCAGCGAACGATCAAAGCGTAGACTGTTTGAGACATTACACCCATGGAGGAAAGTGCGCGTGGTGACTGTTGTATGCAATTCCGATGCAATTTCTGTGTTTCATCAACACTCTGATAGTCCACAGATTACAGATTGTCTCCAGATGTGCATCGGAAACTACTACTGGTCTTCCTGGGAACGATCAAAGCGTAGACTGTTTTAGACACTACTCCCATGGAGGAAAGTGGGCATGGTGACTGTTCTATTCAATCCCGATGCAATTTCTGTGATTCATTAACACTTTGAAGATCCACAGAATACAGAATGCCACCAGATGTTCATCGGAAACTACTACTGGTGTTCAAGGGAACTTTCAAAGCGTAGACTGTTTGAGAATTACTCCCATGGAGGAAAGTGCGGATGGTGACTTTTGTATTCACGCCAGATGCAATTTCTGTGTTTCATCAACACTTTGAAGGTCCACAGTTTACAGAATGCCTCCAGATGTGCTTCGAAAACTACTTCTGGTCTTCCAGGGAACAATCAAAGCGTAGACTGTTTCAGACATTACTCCCATGGAGGAAAGTGCGCATGGTGACTGTTGTATTCAATCCCGAGGCAATATCTGTGTTTCGTCAACACTCTGATAGTCCACAGGTTACAGAATGACTCCAAATGTGCATCGGAAACTACTACTGGTCTTCCAGGGAACGATCAAAGCGTAGACTGTTAGAGACATTACTCCCAAAGTGGAAAGTGCCCATGGTAACTGTTGTATTCAATCCCGATGCAATTCCTGTGTTTCAACAACACTTTGATAGTCCACAGATTACAGAATGCCTCCAGATGTGCATCGGAAACTACCACTGGTCTTCCAGCGAACGATCAAAGCGTAGACTGTTTGAGACATTACACCCATGGAGGAAAGTGCGCGTGGTGACTGTTGTATACAATCCCGATGCAATTTCTGTGTTTCATCAACACTCTGATAGTCCACAGATTACAGATTGTCTCCAGATGTGCATCGGAAACTACTACTAGTCTTCCTGGGAACGATCAAAGCTTAGACTGTTTCAGACATTACTCCCATTGAGGAAAGTGGGCATGGTGACTGTTCTATTCAATCCCGATGCATATTCTGTGTTTCATCAACACTCTGATAGTCCACAGATTACAGAATGCCTCCAGATGTGCATCGGAAACTACTTCTGGTCTTCCTGGGATCGATCAAAGCGTAGACGTTTGAGAAATACTCCCATGGAGGAAAGTGCGCATGGGGACTGTTGTATTCAATCCCGATGCAATTTCTGTGTTTCATCAACACTTTGATAGTCCACAGATTACATAATGCCTCCAGATGTGCATCGGAAACTACTTCTGGTCTTCCAGGGAACGATCAAAGCGTAGTTTGTTTCAGACATTACTTTTACGGAGGAAATTGCGCATAGTGACAGTTGTATTCAATCCCGTTGCAATTTCTGTGTTTCATCAACGCTCTGATAGTCCACAGATTACAGAATGCCTCCAGATGTGTATCGGAAACTACCACTGGTTTTTCAGCGAACGATCAAAGCGTAGACTGTTTGAGACATTACACCCATGGAGGAAAGTGCGCGTGGTGACTGTTGTATTCAATTCCGATGCAATTTCTGTTTTTCATCAACACTCTGATAGTCCACAGATTACAGATTGTCTCCAGGTGAGCATCGGAATCTACTACTGGTCTTCCTGGGAACGATCAAATCGTAGACTGTTTCTGACATTACTCCCATGGAGGAAAGTGGGCATGGTGACTGTTCTATTCAATCCCGATGCAATTTCTGTGATTCATCAACACTTTGAAGGTCCACAGAATACAAAATGCCACCAGATGTGCATCGGAAACTACTACTGGTCTTCAAGGGAACGATCAAAGCGTAGACTGTTTGAGAATTACTCCCTTGGATAAAAGTGCGGTTGGTTACTGTTGTATTCACTCCCGATGCAATTTCTGTGATTCATCAACACTTTGAAGGTCCACAGATTACAGAATGCCACCAGATGTGCGTCGGAAACTACTACTGGTCTTCAAGGGAACGATCAAAGCGTAGACAGTTTGAGAATTACTCCCATGGAGGAAAGTGCGGATGGTGACTATTGTATTCACGCCCGATGCAATTTCTGTGTTTCATCAACACTTTGAAGGTCCACAGTTTACAGAATGCGTCCAGATGTGCTTCGGAAACTACTTCTTGTCTCCCAGGGAACGATCAAAGCGTAGACTGTTTCAGACATTACTCCCATGGAGGAAAGTGCGCATGGTGACTGTTGTATTCAATCCCGAGGCAATATCTGAGTTTCATCAACACTCTGATAGTCCACAGGTTACAGAATGACTCCAAATGTGCATCGGAAACTACTACTGGTCTTCCAGGGAACGATCAAAGCGTACACTGTTTGAGACATTACTCCCAAGGTGGAAAGTGCCCATGGTAACTGTTGTATTCAATCCCGATGCAATTCCTGTGTTTCATCAACACTTTGATAGTCCACAGATTACAGAATTCCTCCAGATGTGCATCGGAAGCTTCTTCTGGGCTTCCAGGGAACGATCAAAGAATGGACTGTTTGAGACATTACTCCTATGGTGGAAAGTGCGCATGGTGCCTGTTGTATTGAATCCCGATGCAAGTTCTGTGTTTCATCAACACTCTGATAGTCCACAGATTACAGAATGCCTCCAGATGTGAATCGGATACTACTACTGGTTTCCAGGAAACGATCAAAACGTAGACTGTTTGAGACATTACTCCCATGGAGGAAAGTGCGCATGCTGACTGTTGTATTCAATCCCGATGCATATTCTGTGTTTCATCAACACTCTGATAGTCCACAGATTACAGAATGCCTCGAGATGTGCATCGGAAACTACTACTGGTCTTCCTGGGAACGATCAAAGCGTAGACGTTTGAGAATTACTCCCATGGAGGAAACTGTGAATGGTGACTGTTGTATTCAATCCCGTAGTAATTTCAGTGTTTCATCAACACTCTGATAGTCCACAGATTACAGAATGCCTCCAAATGCCCATCAGAAACTACTCTTGGTCTTACAGGGAACAATCGTAACGTAGATCGTTAGAGACATTACTCCCAAGGTGGAAAGTGCGCATGGTAACTGTTGTATTCAGTCCCGATGCAATTTCTGTGTTTCATCAACACTCTGATAGTCCACGGATTACAGAATGCCTCCAGATGTGCATCGGAAACTACCACTGGTCTTCCAGCGAACGATCAAAGCGTAGACTGTTTGAGTCATTACACCCATGGAGGAAAGTGCGCGTGGTGACTGTTGTATTCAATCCCGATGCAATTTCTGTGATTCATCAACACTTTGAAGGTCCACAGAATACAGAATGCCACCAGATGTGCATCGGAAACTACTACTGGTCTTCAAGGGAACGATCAAAGCCTAGACTGTTTGAGAATTACTCCGATGGAGGAAAGTGCGGATGGTGACTTTTGTATTCACGCCCGATGAAATTTCTGTGTTTCATCAACACTTTGAAGGTCCACAGTTTACAGAATGCCTCCAGATGTGCTTCGGAAAGTACTTCTGGTCTTCCAGGGAACGATCAAAGCGTAGACTGTTTCAGACATTACTCCCATGGAGGAAAGTGCGCATGGTGACTGTTGTATTCAATCCCGAGGAAATATCTGTGTTTCATCAACACTCTGATAGTCCACAGGTTACAGAATGACTCCAAATGTGCATCGGAAACTACTACTGGTCCTCCAGGGAACGATCAAAGCGTACACTGTTTGAGACATTACTCCCAAGGTGGAAAGTGCCCATGGTAACTGTTGTATTCAATCCCGATGCAATTCCTGTGTTTCATCAACACTTTGATAGTCCACAGATAAGAGAATTCCTCCAGATGTGCATCGGAAACTAACACTGGTCTTCCAGGGAACGATCAAAGCGTAGAAAGTTTGAGACATCACTAACATCTAGGAAAGTGCGGATGGTGACTGTTGTATTCAATCCCGATGCAATTTCTGTGTTTCATCAGCACTTTGAAGGTCCATCGATTACAGAATGCCTCCAGATGTGCATCGGAATCTACTACTTTTCTTCCAGGGAACGATAAAAGCGTAGACTGTTTGAGACATTACTCCCATGGAGGAAAGTGCGCATGGTGACTGTTGTATTCAATCCCGATGCAATTCCTGTGTTTTATCAACACTCTGACAGTCGACACATTACAGAATGCCTCCAGATGTAAATCGGAAACTACCACTGGTCTTCCAGGGAACGATCAATGCGTAGAATGTTTGAGAAATTACTTCCATTGAGGAAAGTGCGCATGGGCACTGTGATATTCAATCCCGATGCAATTTCCTTGTTTCATCAACACTCTGATAGTCCGCAGATTACAGATTGCCTCCAGATGTGCATCGGAAACTACTACTGGTCTTCCAGGGAACGATCAAAGCGTAGACTGTTTGAACATTACTCCCATGTAGGAAAGTGCGCATGGTGACTGTTGTATTCAATTCCGATAAAATTTCAGTGTTTCATCAACACTCTGACAGTCCACAGATTACAGAATACCTTCAGATTTGCATCATAAATTACTACTGGTCTTCTAGGGAACGAACAGAGCGTAAACTGTTTGAGACATTACTCACATGAGGAAGGTGCGCATGGTGACTGTTGTATTCAATCCCGATGAAATTTCTGTGTTTTATCAACACACTGATATTCCACAGATTACAGAATGCCTCCAGATGTGCATCGGAAACTACTACTGGTCATCCAGGGAACGATCAAAGCGTATACTGTTGAGACATTACTCCCATGGAGGAAAGTGCGCATGGTGACTGTTGTATTCAATCCCGATGCAATTTCTTTGTTTCATCTACACTCTGATAGTCCACAGATTACAGAATGCCTCCAGATGTGCATCGGAAACTTCTACTGGTCGTCCAGGGAACGATCAAAGCGTAGACTGTTTCAGACGTTACTCCCATGGAGGAAAGTGCGGATGATGACTGTTGTATTTACTCCCGATGCAATTTTTGTGTTTCATGAACACTTTGAAGGTCCACAGATTACAGAATGCCTCCAGATGTGCATCGGAAACTACTACTGGTCTTCCAGGAAACTATCAAAGCGTAGACTGTTTGAGACATTACTCCCATGGAGGAAAGTGCGCATGGTGACTGTTGTATTCAATCCCGATGCAATTTCTGTGTTTCATCAACACCCTGATAGTCCACAGATTACAGAATGCCTCCAAATGTGCATCGGAAACTACTACTGGTCTTCCTGGGAACGATCAATGCGTAGACTGGTAGAGACATTACTCCCATGGAGGAAAGTGCGCATGGTGACTGTTGTATTCAATCCCGATGCAATTTCTGTGTTTTATCAACACTCTGATAGTCCACAGATTACAGAATGCCTCCAGATGTACATCGGAAACTACCACTGGTCTTCCAGGGAACGATCAATGCGTAGAATGTTTGAGACATTACTTCCATTGAGGAAAGTGCGCATGGTTACTGTGATATTCAATTTCGATGCAATTTCTGTGTTTCATCAACACTCTGATAGTCCGCAGATGAAAGATTGCCTCCAGATGTGCATCGGAAACTACTACTGGTCTTCCAGGGAACGATCAAAGCATAGACTGTTTGACACATTACTCCCATGTACGAAAGTGCGCATGGTGACTGTTGTATTCAATTCCGATAAAATTTCTGTGTTTTATCAACACTCTGATAGTCCACAGATTACAGAATGCCTTCATATTTGCATCAGAAATTACTACTGGTCTTCTAGGGAACGAACAAAGCATAGACTGTTTGAGACATTACTCCCATGGAGGAAAGTGCGCATGGTGACTGTTGTATTCAATCCCGATGCAGTTTCTGTGTTTCATCAACACTCTGATAGTCCACAGATTACAAAATGCCTTCAGAAGTGCATAGGAAACTACTACTTTTCTTCCAGGGAACGATAAAGGTGTAGACTGTTTTAGACATTTCTCCCATAGAGGAAAGTGAACATGGTGACTGTTGTATTCAATCCCGATGCAATTTCTATGTTTTATCAACACTCTGACAGTCCACAGATTACAGAATGCCTCCAGATGTACATCGGAAACTACCACTGGTCTTCCAGGGAACGATCAATGCGTAGAATGTTTGAGACATTACTTCCATTGAGGAAAGTGCGCATGGGCACTGTGATATTCAATCCCGATGCAATTTCCTTGTTTCATCAACACTCTGATAGTCCGCAGATTACAGATTGCCTCCAGATATGCATCGGAAACTACTACTGGTCTTCCAGGGAACGATCAAAGCGTAGACTGTTTGAACATTACTCCCATGTAGGAAAGTGCGCATGGTGACTGTTGTATTCAATTCCGATAAAATTTCAGTGTTTCATCAACACTCTGACAGTCCACAGATTACAGAATACCTTCAGATTTGCATCCGAAATTACTACTGGTCTTCTAGGGAACGAACAAAGCGTAGACTGTTTGAGACATTACTCCCATGGAGGAAGGTGCGCATGGTGACTGTTGTATTCAATCCCGATGCAATGTCTGTGTTTCATCAACACTCTGATAGTCCACAGATTACAAAATGCCTTCAGATGTGCATAGGAAACTACTACTTTTCTTCCAGGGAACGATAAAGGCGTAGACTGTTTGAGACATTACTCCCATGAAGGAAAGTGCGCATGGTGACTGTTGTATTCAAAGGCGATGAAATTTCTGTGTTTTATCAACACACTGATATTCCACAGATTACAGAATGCTTCCAGATGTGCATCGGAAACTACTACTGGTCTTCCAGGGAACGATCAAAGCGTATACTGTTTGAGACATTACTCCCATGGAGGAAAGTGCGCATGGTGACTGTTGTATTCAATCCCGATGCAATTTCTTTGTTTCATCTACACTCTGATAGTCCACAGATTACAGAATGCCTCCAGATGTGCATCGGAAACTTCTACTGGTCGTCCAGGGAACGATCAAAGCGTAGACTGTTTCAGACGTTACTCCCATGGAGGAAAGTGCGGATGATGACTGTTGTATTCAATCCCGATGCAATTTCTGTGTTTCATCAACACGCTGATAGTCCACAGATTACAGAATGCCTCCAGATGTGCATCGGAAACTACTACTGGTCTTCCTGGGAACGATCAATGCGTAGACTGGTAGAGACATTACTCCCATGGAGGAAAGTGCGCATGGTGACTGTTGTATTCAATCCCGATGCAATTTCTGTGTTTTATCAACACTCTGATAGTCCACAGATTACAGAATGCCTCCAGATGTACATCGGAAACTACCACTGGTCTTCCAGGGAACGATCAATGCGTAGAATGTTTGAGACATTACTTCCATTGAGGAAAGTGCGCATGGTTACTGTGATATTCAATTTCGATGCAATTTCTGTGTTTCATCAACACTCTGATAGTCCGCAGATGAAAGATTGCCTCCAGATGTGCATCGGAAACTACTACTGGTCTTCCAGGGAACGATCAAAGCATAGACTGTTTGACACATTACTCCCATGTAGGAAAGTGCGCATGGTGACTGTTGTATTCAATTCCGATAAAATTTCTGTGTTTTATCAACACTCTGATAGTCCACAGATTACAGAATGCCTTCATATTTGCATCAGAAATTACTACTGGTCTTCTAGGGAACGAACAAAGCATAGACTGTTTGAGACATTACTCCCATGGAGGAAAGTGCGCATGGTGACTGTTGTATTCAATCCCGATGCAATTTCTGTGTTTCATCAACACTCTGATAGTCCACAGATTACAAAATGCCTTCAGAAGTGCATAGGAAACTACTACTTTTCTTCCAGGGAACGATAAAGGTGTAGACTGTTTTAGACATTTCTCCCATAGAGGAAAGTGAACATGGTGACTGTTGTATTCAAAGCCGATGCAATTTCTGTGTTTCATCAACACTCTCATAGTCCACAGATTACAGAATGCCTCCAAATGTACATCGGAAACTACTACTGGTATTCCAGGGAACGATCAAAGCGTAGACTGTTTCAGACATTACTCCCCTGGAGGAAAGTGCGCATGGTGACTGTTGTATTCAATCCCGATGAAATTTCTGTGTTTTATCAACACACTGATATTCCACAGATTACAGAATGCCTCCAGATGTGCATCGGAAACTACTACTGGTTTTCCAGGGAACGATCAAAGCGTATACTGTTTGAGACATTACTCTCATGGAGGAGAGTGCGCATGGTGACTGGTGTATTCAATCCCGATGCAATTTCTTTGTTTGATCTACACTCTGATAGTCCACAGATTACAGAATGCCTCCAGATGTGCATCGGAAACTTCTACTGGTCGTCCAGGGAACGATCAAAGCGTAGACTTTTTCAGACGTTACCCCCATGGAGGAAAGTGCGGATGATGACTGTTGTATTTACTCCCGATGCAATTTCTGTGTTTCATCAACACTTTGAAGGTCCACAGATTACAGAATGCCTCCAGATGTGCATCGGAAACTACTACTGTTCTTCCAGGAAACTATCAAAGCGTAGACTGTTTGAGACATTACTCCCATGGAGGAAAGTGCGCATGGTGACTGTTGTATTCAATCCCGATGCAATTTCTGTGTTTCATCAACACTCTGATAGTCCACAGATTACAGAATGCCTCCAGATGTGCATCGGAAACTACTACTGGTCTTCCAGGGAACGATCAAAGCGTAGACTGTTTCAGACATTACTCCCATGGAGGAAAGTGAAGATGGTGACTGTTGTATTCAATCCCGATGCAATTTCTGTGTTTCATCAACACTCTGATAGTCCACAGATTACAGATTGCCTCCAGATGTGGATCGGAATCTACTACTGGTCTTCCTGGGAACGATCAATGCGTAGAATGTTTGAGACATTACTCCCATGGAGGAAAGTGCGCATGGTGACTGTGATATTCAATCCCGATGCAATTTATGTGTTTCATCAACACTCTGATAGTCCACAGATTACAGATTGCCTCCAGATGTGCATCGGAAACTACTACTTGTCTTCCTGGGAACGATCAATATGTAGACTGTTTGAGACATTACTCCCATGGAGGAAAGTGCGCATGGTGACTGTTGTATTCAATCCCGATGCAATTTCTGTGTTTTATAAACACTCTGATAGTCCACAGATTACAGAATGCATCCAGATGTACATCGGAAACTACCACTAGTCTTCCAGGGAACGATCAATGCGTAGACTGTTTCAGACATTACTCCCATGGAGGAAAGTGCGCATGGTGACTGTTGTATTCAATCCCGATGAAATTTCTGTGTTTTATCAACACACTGATATTCCACAGATTACAGAATGCCTCCAGATGTGCATCGGAAACTACTACTGGTCTGCCAGTGAACGATCAAAGCATAGACTGTTTGACACATTACTCCCATGTAGGAAAGTGCGCATGGTGACTGTTGTATTCAATTCCGATAAAATTTCTGTGTTTTATCAACACTCTGATAGTCCACAGATTACAGAATGCCTTCATATATGCATCAGAAATTACTACTGGTCTTCTAGGGAACGAACAAAGCGTAGACTGTTTGAGACATTACTCCCATGGAGGAAAGTGCGCATGGTGACTGTTGTATTCAATCCCGATGCAATTTCTGTGTTTCATTAACACTCTGATAGTCCACAGATTACAGAATGCCTCCAGATGTACATCGGAAACTACCACTGGTCTTCCAGGGAACGATCAATGCGTAGAATGTTTGAGACATTACTTCCATTGAGAAAAGTGCGCATGGTTACTGTGATATTCAATCTCGATGCAATTTCGGTATTTCAGCAACACTCTGATAGTCCGCAGATTACAGATTGCCTCCAGATGTGCATCGGAAACTACTACTGGTCTTCCAGGAAACTATCAAAGCGTAGACTGTTTGAGACATTACTCCCATGGAGGAAAGTGCGCATGGTGACTGTTGTATTCAATCCCGATGCAATTTCTGTGTTTCATCAACACTCTGATAGTCCACAGATTACAGAATGCCTCCAGATGTGCATCGGAAACTACTACTGGTCTTCCAGGGAACGATCAAAGCGTAGACTGTTTCAGACATTACTCCCATGGAGGAAAGTGAGGATGGTGACTGTTGTATTCAATCCCGATGCAATTTCTGTGTTTCATCAACACTCTGATAGTCCACAGATTACAGATTGCCTCCAGATGTGGATCGGAATCTACTACTGGTCTTCCTGGGGACGATCAATGCGTAGAATGTTTGAGACATTACTCCCATGGAGGAAAGTGCGCATGGTGACTGTGATATTCAATCCCGATGCAATTTATGTGTTTCATCAACACTCTGATAGTCCACAGATTACAGATTGCCTTCAGATGTGCATCAGAAACTACTACTGGTCTTCCTGGGAACGATCAATGCGTAGACTGTTTGAGACATTACTCCCATGGAGGAAAGTGCGCATGGTGACTGTTGTATTCAATCCCGATGCAATTTCTGTGTTTTACTAACACTCTGATAGTCCACAGATTACAGAATGCATCCAGATGTACATCGGAAACTACCACTGGTCTTCCAGGGATCGATCAATGCGTAGAATGTTTGAGACATTACTTCCATTGAGGAAAGTGCGCATGGTTACTGTGATATTCAATTTCGATGCAATTTCTGTGTTTCATCAACACTCTGAGAGTCCGCAGATGACAGATTGCCTCCAGATGTGCATCGGAAACTACGACTGGTCTTCCAGGGAACGATCAAAGCATAGACTGTTTGACACATTACTCCCATGTAGGAAAGTGCGCATGGTGACTGTTGTATTCAATTCCGATAAAATTTCTGTGTTTTATCAACACTCTGATAGTCCACAGATTACAGAATGACTTCATATATGCATCAGAAATTACTACTGGTCTTCTAGGGAACGAACAAAGCGTAGACTGTTTGAGACATTACTCCCATGGAGGAAAGTGCGCATGGTGACTGTTGTATTCAACCCCGATGCAATTTCTGTGTTTCATCAACACTCTGATAGTCCACAGATTACAAAATGCCTTCAGAAGTGCATAGGAAACTACTACTTTTCTTCCAGGGAACGATAAAGGTGTAGACTGTTTGAGACATTTCTCCCATAGAGGAAAGTGAACATGGTGACTGTTGTATTCAAAGCCGATGCAATTTCTGTGTTTCATCAACACTCTGATAGTCCACAGATTACAGAATGCCACCAGATGTGCATCGGAAACTACTACTCGTCTTCCAGGGAACGATCAAAGCGTAGACTGTTTCAGACATTACTCCCATGGAGGAAAGTGCGCATGGTGACTGTTGTATTCAGTCCCGATGCAATTTCTGTGTTTCATCAACTCTCTGGTAGCCCACAGATTACAGACTGCCTCCAGATGTGCATCGGAAACTACTACCGGCCTTCCAGGGAACGATAAAAACGTATACTGTTTGAGACATTACTCCCATGGAGGAAAGTGCGAATATTGACTGTTGTATTCAATCCCGATGCAATTTCCGTGTTTCATCAACAGTCTGATAGTCCACAGAATACAGAATGATTCCAGATGTGCATCAGAAACTACTACTGGTCTTCCAGGGAACGATCAAAGCGTACACTGTTTGAGACATTACTCCAATGGAGGAAAGTGCGCATGGTGACTGTTGTATTCAATCCCGATGCAATTTCTTTGTTTCATCGACACTCCGATAGTCCACAGATTACAGAATGCCTCCAGATGTGTATCGGAAACTTTTACTGGTCTTCCAGGGAACGATGAAAGCGTAGACTGTTTCAGACGTTACTCAAATGGAGGAAAATGAGGATGGTGACTGTTGCATTCAATCCCGATGCAATTTCTGTAATTCATCAACACTCTGATAGTCCACAGATTACAGATTGCCTCCAGATGTGGATCGGAATCTACTACTGGTCTTCCTGGGAACGATCAATGCGTAGAATAATTGAGACATTACTCCCATGGAGGAAAGTGCGCATGGTGACTGTGATATTCAATCCCGATGCAATTTCTGTGTTTCATCAACACTCTGATAGTCCACAGATTACAGAATGCCTCCAGATGTACATCGGAAACTACCACTGGTCTTCCAGGGAACGATCAATGCGTAGAATGTTTGAGACATTACTTCCATTGAGGAAAGTGCGCATGGTTACTGTGATATTCAATCTCGATGCAATTTCGGTATTTCAGCAACACTCTGATAGTCCGCAGATTACAGATTGCATCCAGATGTGCATCGGAAACTACTACTGGTCTTCCAGGGAACGATCAAAGCGTAGACTGTTTGACACATTACTCCCATGAAGGAAAGTGCGCATGGTGACTGTTGTATTCAATTCCATTAAAATTTCAGTGTTTCATCAACACTCTGATAGTCCACAGATTACAGAATGCCTCCAGATGTGCATCGGAAACTACTACTGGCCTTCCAGTGAACGATCAAAGCGTAGACTGTTTCAGTCATTACTCCCATGGAGGAAAGTGAGGATGGTGACTGTTGTATTCAATCCCGATTAAATTTCTGTGTTTTATCAACACACTGATATTCCACAGATTACAGAATGCCTCCAGATGTGCATCGGAAACTACTACTGGTCCTTCAGGGAACGATCAAAGCGTAGACTGTTTCAGAAGTTACTCCCATGGAGGGAAGTGAGGATGGTGACTGTTGTATTTACTCCCGATGCAATTTCTGTGTTTCATCAACACTCTGATAGTCCACAGATTACAGATTACCTCCAGATGTGGATCGGAATCTACTACTGGTCTTCCTGGGAACGATCAATGCGTAGAATGTTTGAGACATTACTCCCATGGAGGAAAGTGCGCATGGTGACTGTGATATTCAATCCCAATGCAATTTCTGTGTTTCATCAACACTCTGTTAGTCCACAGATTACAGAATGCCTCCAGATGTACATCGGTAACTACCACTGGTCTTCCAGGGAACGATCATTGCGTAGAATGTTTGAGACATTACTTCCATTGAGGTAAGTGCGCATGGTGACTGTGATATTCAATCTCGATGCAATTTCTGTGTTTCATCAACACTCTGATAGTCTGCAGATTACAGATTGCCTCCAGATATGCATCGGAACATACTACTGGTCTCTCAGGGAACGATCAAGCCGTAGACTGTTTGAAACATTACTCCCATGGAGGAAAGTGCGCATGGTGACTGTTGTATTCAAAGGCGATGCAATTTCTGTGTTTCATCAACACTCTGATAGTCCACAGATTACAGAATGTCTCCAGATGTGCATCGGAAACTACTACTGGTCTTCTAGGGAACGATCAAAGCGTATACTGTTTGAGACATTACTCCCATGTAGGAAAGTGCGAATATTGACTGTTGTATTCAATCCCGATGCAATTTCTGTGTTTCATCAACATCCTGATAGTCCACAGATTACAGAATGCCTCCAGATGTACATCGGAAACTACTACTGTTATTCCAGGGAACGATCAAAGTGTAGACTGTTTCAGACATTACTCCCCTGGAGGAAAGTGCGCATGGTGACTGTTGTATTCAATCCCGATTAAATTTCTGTGTTTTATCAACACACTGATATTCCACAGATTACAGAATGCCTCCAGATGTGCATCGGAAACTACTACTGGTCTTCCAGGGAACGATCAAAGCGTAGACTGTTTGAGACATTACTCCTATGGAGGAAGGTGCGCATGGTGACTGTTGTATTCAATCCCGATGCAATTTCTTTGTTTCATCAACACTCTGATAGTCCACAGATTACAGAATGCCTCCAGATGTGCATCGGAAAATTCTACTGGTCGTCCAGGGAACGATAAAAGCGTAGACTGTTTCAGACGTTACTCCCATGTAGGAAAGTGCGGATGGTGACTGTTGTATTTACTCCCGATGCAATTTCTGTGTTTCATCAACACTCTGATAGTCCACAGATTACAGAATGCCACCAGAATGCCTTCAGAAGTGCATAGGAAACTACTACTTTTCTTCCAGGGAACGATAAAGGTGTAGACTGTTTGAGACATTTCTCCCATAGAGGAAAGTGAACATGGTGACTGTTGTATTCAAAGACGATGCAATTTCTGTGTTTCATCAACACTCTGATAGTCCACAGATTACAGAATGCCACCAGATGTGCATCGGAAACTACTACTCGTCTTCCAGGGAACGAGCAAAGCGTAGACTGTTTGAGACATTACTCCCATGGAGGAAAGTGCTCATGGTGACTGTTGTATTCAATCCCGATGCAATTTCTGTGTTTCATCAACTCTCTGGTAGTCCACAGATTACAGATTGCCTCCAGATGTGCATCGGAAACTACTACCGGCCTTCCAGGGAACGATAAAAACGTATACTGTTTGAGACATTACTCCCATGGAGGAAAGTGCGAATATTGACTGTTGTATTCAATCCCGATGCAATTTCCGTGTTTCATCAACAGTCTGATAGTCCACAGAATACAGAATGATTCCAGATGTGCATCGGAAACTACTACAGTTTTCCAGGGAACTATCATAGCGTAGACTGTTTGAGACATTACTCCCATGCAGGAAAG